>NW_027176218.1:2065000-2695000 GCF_023055335.1 Clinocottus analis | reverse complement strand
GTCAAACGCAGGCGAGAAACGATGGAGGCAGAAGTGATGCGACGAACAAGTTATCATGTTGAACAAACAATGCAAAGTACAACAACTCTCAGGGTTCATGCACATCGTGACTAATGGATTCACATAACTTTAAACCAAATTTCCACGACCAAACATTGTGATATTTCAGTGTATACAAGTGAAAAAATGTAGGTATTTAAACTAATTACAAGGCTTACAGTAAACCATAACTGACACCAATGATTGAGAGACAATAGTTTGATTGCAAGAGTAAACATTTATATACCGTAAGAGTCGGGTTACAAGCCGCTACCGCCATTTGTGGTTGTCCCCCGCCAGCTAGCAGCAGAGCTAGCAGCACAGCTAGCAGCAGAGCTAGCAGCAGAGCTAGCAGCAGAGCTAGCTTGCTACCGAAGGTAGGAGCGGCTTGTAACCAGACTTTTACAGTAGATGCCTGTATGCATGCATGCTAATATTTTGAGTGTCTTCCTTTTAAAAGCATATTAATGATTTAAAACTCAGGGTAACTGAACAAATGAACATAACTAATGTCGAGGACTTTTCCAAAACTTTTAGCAAAAGGACTTTTCCAGGCTTGGAAAGAACCATTTTAAAATCAATGACTTTTCCAGGATTTTTAAAATCTATTTGAAGGACTCTTTGGTTACTCGCTGTCCCACAATGCCGTTCTCATCCCCTCATAGGATGAACCTATTAAATCCTGCATGCTTTCTATGAATCATAAATGTATCGTCCGATACAGTTTTCCTGGGATCAATGGCTTTGCTTCAGCTCGTTATGATAAATCAGAGAGTTCCCGCGTACAAACGTATCAATAAGAAAGAAATAGGAACCCGTTACCTTCAGGGTTGTCGGGGTCTCGGTTCAACACGGCGTAACGAGGCAGTTCGATGCCCTCCTCCTGCAGGATCCGGTACACTTCCCTCCTGACGGGGAATCCAATACCGTTAGAAATAGCACCAAAACAAAAGGATGCCCACAGTGAGAGTGTGTGTGTGAGTGTGTGTGTGTGTGTGTGTGTGTGTGTGTGTGTGTGTGTGTGTGTACCTGTATGTTTCTGGGGTTGGGCAGTAAAACAGGAAGAAGGTATTTCAAAATAATAGCAATTAAGTCATTTCCATTCCTGTCACGTGATCGCTCCTCTGATTCGAAAGGGGAAGAAAACTGCAAGTTGCATCAAAGCTGCGAGAGGGATGTCAGACGTTTTACGACTCAAATTAAGTCTGAATTATTTCCATCTCGTTCCCCAACTACTGCGAGAATGAGCTTATTAACCGGCATCAACAGTGAAATTAAATAAAGGGACGCGAGGTGGTGATAAACCTGCAGCGATGCAGGTGCAATGCCAAGTAGTTCAGGGGATGAACTTCAATAAAACTTTGTGTTCCAAAGTAACTAAAGAGGAAAAGACGACAAGAGAATACAAACAAGCTGCAAGCGGGAGGAGAAGCAGTTTTTTGTGTGTAGTTCAAACTAAAGCATGTGTTCAGCTGTTAACAGTAAACAGAAAAACACGAGGTTGTGTTCGCCGTCCGGCGACGCCTTCAAGAACACAAGTCCTCTTATGGGTCTCGTCGTATGAAAAAGGGACCATTATTTTGAAAATATCCAGTCAAACTTTGTATTTATGATGCCCCTCAGTGTGTGTGTGTGTGTGTGTGTGTGTGTGTGTACCTGTCCTGTATGAAATACTGCATGTTGAGGTCGTTGATGAGCAGTGGGTTCCTGAGCTTGGCGTACTCCACAGCTTTGTCCAGCGGGAAACCTGAAAAAAAGAAATGTCACATGAACAAAATCTTTTTTGTTGTTTTAAATCAACCCTGTGAAGCTTCTTCATTTTTTAAATCAACGAGCAAACAACTGAAGTAAGAAACATATGCAACAAAACTTAGTTTAAAACATAAAGAAGAAGAAAAGACGAGCAGTAACTTCTATTCTTGACTTACAAGATGGTGGGAAAAAAAGTGTGTCAGAGCAAAAGCACAATTTAAATAATAATAACAATAATTAAAACATGTATTGTACTTTCCACAGATGTATCTCATTAAGTTACACAACGCGTTGTACATTTATATTCCAGCATTGCTCTCCTTTTTATGAACAGAAAGTTGTCATCACCACTTCTCAATGTGTGTATAACAGCTTCCACGTGTCGAGTTAAGTTACTCAACGTTACTTTTATACATTCAGCAAATTACTGAATGTCACGCGGATGAAAACTCACTGGAGGCCACATGTCTGCAGGATTCCTGCTTCTACTTTCTAACAGCAGCAGCCAGTCACAGTGTGTTCCCGTCGTCTGAGGAAACCACACAAACACTCGTTCTTTAAACAATGTGAAACCAGCCAGCTGTCGCCATGTTGAGAGCCGTGTGGAGGCAACGGGCACGCTCCGAATATCTAGCTTAGCATCTTTGAATAATGTTTCAACGTTTTTTCACGCACAGTTTCATCGTTCATCCGTTTACATTCGGCTGCTCAAGAGTCTGCGTTGTGATAAAGGCCCGTCATCGCACCCACCTACTCTGGAGGACAAGCAAAACATGGTGTACTTTCTACATATTTGAGTATATTTGGTGCCAGACGGGGCGTTTCCGCTCTCACGCGACCGGATGTTGTTGGTTTTTAACGTGTCGGTACCTTTGGAGTGGAAGGAGATGAGGCAGTCGCAGAGCGGCCAGTTCTCCACGGGCTCCTCCAGGATCACCTCCTCGGGGAAGATCACCACGTTGATGTAGTCGAACTTGCAGAGTCGCTCCAGGATCTGCGTCATGGGTTTGGACTTGGACTTCTTCATCATGGCGCATATGCCGACCACGATCTGCCGCTCTGGCGGCTGGCGGACGGGACAAAGGGGGGGAGGGAGAGGGAAGAGCACGGAGGTCATGAACGACTCTCTTGGTGGCTTTTTAAAAAACCTACTGGAGCTTTGTTTGATAAAAGTCATGTGACCTGCAACTGCGGCGCCCGCAACTTCACACGCGTTGGAATTAAAAGCCTCATGAGAAGCCAGATTGTAGTATGCATTGAGCTTCACGGCCTCAGCGGCCCAGTGACGAAGCTATAATTAGAGTTAGATAACTCTGAATGACGACAGCTGCGTTTTTATTACCGTCATCGAACGACTGAAGAACGTCCCCATTAGCGTACGACAAGCGGGAGGAAGTCGTTGCTTCATCGGCAGCCTGAGACTTGTTTTGCATGCATGGAAAATGAGTTTGACTGTTTAGAGTCCCACAAGATAAGAAGTAAGGAGGTCTCTGCTGCTGCGGCTCGGCGGTGGAGGGCAGTTTGAACTGCTTCCTGTTCACTCGATGGCTCCGACTTTAAACCATCAGAGGCAAAGAAAGAGAAAGAGGAACTTGTAGGAAGTAAGTGAACAGCAAACAGCTCGACATGAAGTCTCTACATGAAGTCCTTTTACAGCTGCCAGAGGCATTAAAGCTGTTTATCTACTGCATTGTTCTCACACCGGCCTTTGTATATTTGTGTCTCCGTTTCTTTTTCCACTCCAAATAAATCCTTTCAGATTTACAGGCCCTTTAAACTGCCCCAAAAATGACCCAAAAAATCCTCTTTTTTCCATTGAATAGTTAGTTGTTATTATTACAATGCATTATTACATTAAATTGCACAATGCATACACTCATTTCATAAGTGCAACTAGTTGTGTGATGTTTTACAAAACATTCAAACAGCGATATTTTCCCTTTAATGTAAAGTGCCACATGTTGAACACCAGCTCTGTGTGTGTGTGTGTGTGTGTGTGTGTGTGTGTGTGTGTGTGTTGTGTGTGTGTGTGCGCCCTCCACCTACCGACTCATCGTCGCTGTCCTCCATGTCCTCTTCTCGAAACATCTCGTTCTTCATGCCTGCCTCCATTTGGCCCATGTCCTGCTCGTCATCCCCGCAGCCAACCACGAACCAAGGACCGTCCCCGTCGCCCCGCCCCTCTCCGCGCGCGTCACCTGGCCCGTCGCCGCAGGGCTCGGACATCACAAACCCACGAGCAACATGGCCGCTTCCTCCCCTCCCCCTCCCCCTCCTCCTCCTCCTCCTCCAAGTTGTCGATTACAGCGAGTACACCGAGTCCACTGCGTCAGATGAGAAGCTGGTGATAACGTCAAGAGGCGGCCGGCTGATAGCGGCGAGGCGGCTACGTGCACAACGTGATGCGGTGGAGAAACACGAGGGTGGAACGGAGGGAGGCGACTCTACGCATACGTTGAGGGAGAAAGTCAAGATCCTGGTCGAGGAGACCCGGGTCTGGAGACGCTTCTTCACACACGACCAACGTCTTTCTTGCCCTGGGAAGAAAAAACCGTTCACACAAAACACTTTAACTGATTCCTGAGAAAACATTTGAGAAAAATGTCACAGAAGAAACAAAAGAAGAAAAACAAGAAGAAGAAAAAGAAAAGAAGAAGAAGAAGAAGAAAAAAGAAGAAAAACAAGAAGAAAAAGAAAAGAAGAAGAAGAAGAAAAAGAAGAAGAAGAAAAAAGAAAAACAAAAGAAGAAGAAGAAGAAAAAAAAGAAGAAAAACAAAAGAAGAAGAAGAAAAAAGAAGAAAAACAAAAGAAGAAGAAGAAAAAAAGAAGAAAAATAAGAAAAGAAGAAGAAGAAGAAGAAGAAGAAGAAGAAGAAGAAGAAGAAGAAGAAGAAGAACTTGGTTTTCGATGCTTCTGCTGCTATAATAATATATAATATCGTGTGAACACTTATTAGGCCTTTAATTGCTCGTCTGCGAGTAGAAACCACTCGTATCTTTTCTATCTATGAAGCAACTACGATGCACTTCATACAAACTACACTCAGCTCCAGAAACTTCAATGTATTGGATTTTCTTTCAGATACAAACGTCACAAACAACACAGTTGAAACTGAACATTGGAACCTTCATGAAAGTAGGATTCATCAGCAGCTTCTTAACGGCCAACTGAGTCACTTCCTCCACTTCTATCAAACCTCCAGTGTTTTCACAGTGATTGTCCCTGAACAAGTGAGTGCGAGCCGATGACTGAACATGTGCGACAACACACACACCAAAAATAAACAACGGACGCTCTCGAGCCAAATTATCCGACAGTTTACCGGCTGCCGACTAACTGTAGTGCGTCAAGATTAAAAACATTTTTAAAAAGGGGGGGGGGGGCGTGCGTCCAACCGCTGACCCGTAACCTGATCAGATACCTCGAAATAAAAGAAACAAAGACGTTGCGTCACCGCCTCGCAGCCGAGGAGGGACGAACTCTCTCGCCGCTGTGGCGCGTCCACAAATAGGAGACGCAGTCGATGCCGGTTCACATGTTTCCCTCTCACACACACTCACACACACACACACACACACACAACAAACAGCTGACTCGAGGGGGGAAAAGCCTCCGGGGACACATTGGCGGATCATTTCACCTCTCAGCGAGCGCCACGCACCCCTCGCATGCCTGCCAGGACATAGTTTAAAGTCACGGATCGTTCCGCGACACGTTCTCCTCCGACAGAAACCTCGCCGCTTGACCTCAGCAGCCAGAAATAACGGCGTGTCCCAAAGCCGGGGGGCCGACGACCCGAAGATAACTCGGCGTTACTGGACCTCTGAGGCGATGACAGGCTCCACTAAACAAGGTGGAGGCCCTTCTTTGTCGGGCCCCGAGTCCCAGAACACTAACAGACATAAAAAAAAAAAAGGATATTTATATATGTAACTGCTGGGAGAGAGGCGCCGCTGCGCTGGAGTTTATTCTGCCTTTTCTAGGCCAAGGTCACGACCTTCACTCGGCTGGAAGGAGAAGACTCGCACACTTTTACATTAGAAAAAAGAAATAAATCAGCTTGACGTTGATCAAATCAGACAAACTGGAATTCCAAGCCAGAGATTAAATCAGGTGACTTTCACGGATTAAAATAACTTCTCAGCACCGAGCTCAGCTGATTGGTTGGAAGAGGAAGGAGGGGTGAGACTCATGACTCAACCCACCTGATGCTGCTTTTTTCCTTTTTTTTTTTTTTACACATGCTACTACAGTTTCTTTCCAGGTAGCCTGCGCTCTGATGCAACACTTCCACGGAAACGCAAATCACTCAAACGCCACATTTGCATCTCGGGAGGCTTTTTCTGGCCGAGCTCACAAGCTCCTGTGTGGTGTGATGTGTGGAAAAAAAACATCTATTGTTGTCTTTGGGAAATGACTTCACGTTTCCATCGGCAAACAGGTAGCAAATGCTCTTAAACGGGATCGATACCGTATCTAAACGTTTCTTAATAATGCAGAAAACTGCACCAAAAGACGACATCGGTCAGATTCTTCGTCGTGTTTTCTGTTTATTTGGTGATATAATTTAGCAGATTCTCTCAAAGTAGGTCAATGGGAGTCATAAATGACGTAATGATGCTTTTCACTGAGGACTTAACGACAGAGAACCCGGACTGAGTTTATCTCTGACAGTTAAATTAGGCGATAAAAAGGCGTTTAACCTTTGAGACCGTCCGCCACAGGAAGGCGGCGGCGGCTCGTTTACGACGACCGGCGAGGCCGGAGACGCTCATTAAGCCCCAAAGCAGAAGTAGAAATGACATTATGACACGTGTGTGTGAGATTGGGACCTTTATTGTGAAAGGTCCAGTGTCACTACAACTTATCAAGGTGACCTGGAACGCTGAGGGGAGATGTGTGTGTGTGTGTGTGTGTGTGTGTGTGTGTGTGTGTGTGTGTGTGTGTGTGTGTGTGTGTGTGTGTGTGTGTGTGCAGGACACAAGGAGCAGAGGACCGGTTAGAGACGCTTTGTTTGAACACAAACCGCCGCCATCGGTGGAAATGGAGGTCGCGATGAGGTCGCCGACATAAACAGGCCCTAGTTATTTTTTACCTCATCAAAGAGGAAACATTCCCCTCGCTGGAGGAGATGAGACCCCGGTGAGATGATTTAAGGATATCTGGGATGTTACACGACTTTGTTTCTTCACGCTTCGAGGCTTCAGGCGGTGAATAACTTCTGTTACAATAAATTAAACTGTGACGGGTCCCAGAGGAGAATATGAGCTGCGACAAAAACACAAGATGAACCAAATAGATTGGAACAACAGAAACAGCAGCCAGGCTTTGTACTGAAATGTGGTACAAAAGGTGACAAATTAGACATTACAAGACGCCACGGGCACTTTATGAACGAGTGAAGGAGGGATCAAATCAGTAAATGTTCCCTACAATAACTTATGGATGCACTGATCATATTATATCGCAACGATTTGGCAGGTACGAGAGTCCTTTAGTGACATTAAAGCCATTAAAATAAAATGTCATTGTTTCTTCCAATGTTTAGACTCCATTGCTTGTTGCTTTGTATGTTTGATTTAATAATAATAATAACAGAAAGTGTTCTCCTTTGAATCCATTTCTCAGCTATATGACTTGCTGATGTTGCTCTGCAGCTTTTATACTTCAGGAAAAGAGTCTTGTGACAGATTTTCCCTGGTGAGATTATATTAAATTAATCGGCACATTGATTCACAACTCAGTAAATGAATTGATCAACAAGTCTCCTTCAGGGGGTTTTGCAGCTCTGTGAGGATTTCCTGCTCTTGGTTTGCCTCATACACACATAGGAGGAGGAAACGAGCGCGTGGAAGTCACAAAGTGGCTAAAAGTGTTTTGTTTCGATCGTTTACCAAACTGATGACATCATGGCTGCTCGATCAGTGATCGATAACCCTCCATGCATCGACCGCAGGCGCTGCAGGTGTCCCGGCAGCCCGCTCACACACACTCACACTCACACACACACACACACACACACACACACACACACACACACACACAATGAATGAAACCGCTGCAGGTTGTTGTTGTTGGTCGTAAAAAGAAACGGACCCTTACCACACACACACACACACACACACACACACACACACAAAAACCACAGAAAGGCATCGATCCGTCGGCGCGCTCCCGATAACACGCACTTTAAGTTACGGTTCAAAACGCGTGCTCGCTTTTTTTGTCTGTTTCCACCGACACAAAAGCACACAAAACAATGAGAAATCCAACTTCCCGCAGTTGCGGCCGCGAACACGAAATGTTTTAAAGAAAGAAAAATAAAAACCATGAACGCGACTCACCGAGACGCGGGACCGCGCTTCACTTCCTTGTTTCCTCCGCCTGGAAGCAGCTGCTGCCGCGGGCGCGAGCTGTGGAGTTGTGAGCTAACTGCTCGCTAAAGTTCACGTCCGGTCATCGGTGATGAGCTGCTGCCGCCGCTTCCTTCCTTTTCCCTTTCTTCACCTTTTTTTTTTTTTTTTTTTTACATAAAGTTTAGTTGCTTTCAGAGTTGAGTCCTCACCGCCACCTGCCGGTCAGAGAGGGAACTGCAGCTGCGCACGCGGCCAGGACTGATGGAGGGAAGGTGATAGATGCATGTAATATAATACAATATAATATAACATAATAATATAATACAACACATTATAACATAATAATATATTACAATATAACATAATAATATAATGCAACACATTATAACATAATAATATATTACAATATAATATAACATAATAATATAATGCAACACATTATAACATAATATATTACAATACAATATAATATAATGCAACACAGTATAATATAATATAACATAATAAGATAATACAACACATTATAATATAACATAATACAATACAACATACTAACATAATATAATATAACACAATAATATAATGCAACACATTATACTATAATATAACATAATAATATAATACAACACAGTATAACATAATATACCATAATAATATATAATATAACACAATAATATAATGCAACACATTATACTATAATATAACATAATATAATATAACATAATAATATAATACAACATAATAGTATAATACAATACAATATAACATACTAATATAATATAATATAACATAATAATATAATGCAACACATTATAATATAAAATAATATTATACTAGAATATAATACAACATAATATAGTACAACACAATATACTATAATATAACAAAGTATAATATAACCCAACACAATACGATGTAATATAATATAACATAGAATAATATACAATACAACACAATGTATTATAACATAATACAACAAAATATAATTTAATACAATACAATAAAATACTTTTCATATTACGTTCATATGTTATACAGTGTTATTGCATTATTACACTATATTACATTTCTATATTAAAATCTATATTATTCTCATATATGATGTATTTAAAATACTAGACTTGCTGATTTTACTGCTAATAATCACTTTGTGATGTAACTTTGTCTTTTATTGCTCTTGGATATTTTCTAATTTCATGTATTTTTCTTTTACTTTCTCAATCTAGTCTGTCTTTGTGTCCTTGCAACTGAAACAAAAAAGGATGTTCTGATCTTGTTAAGCAAAGAACCTCCAAACGGTACCTGAGTAAAGTGAACTTGTTACAGGCCTGACAGTAAAGTTCATCCCAAATATGGCAGAAGAATCTACAGAAACGTGCAAATCCACACGTACCATTAAATGTGGATCTGAGTTTAGTCATTTTAAGGCTAAAAAAACCCCACAGTTTTTATTTAATTAAGTGAGGTTATTCATCATGGCCTGCTGGAACCACACACGGTCAGCTGAGGTAGAAACCAGTTTTCAGTAATCCCACAGTTGCCTTTGCTTCCCATTAAGCCAAATTCCCAGCATCGGACTGGCGCAGGTCGCTGCCAAGCGGCTCGGTGTGGCTGATGCGAGTCTGGCGACCTGTCAAGAAAATGTGGAGACGCTCTCCATCCCATCATGCAATAGGACATGAGACGTGCGTCTGTGCTGCGAGCATAAGGATGTAGTGTTCGCATAAAGACCAGTAACCACCGCTCCCTCCCTCTCCTCATCTCCTCTCTCACCAGCATCCCCCCCCAAAAAAACCTCTTGAATTATGTAATGCATTTAAAAAAGCCTCTGAATGCTCTCTGAAGCACCCTGTCTCCACCGATTCAATAGGCGCACTATCGTTCATGGCCACGTTGGATTTTGACAAACGCGCCTTTGTCCACGTTGAGTCCCATTCAGCTCACGAGGAGACAGAAGCGGCGAGGAAGCGGAGACGTGAAGGTCCGCCAAAAGTGTGCGATGTGACATTAAAATCCACGAGACTGCAGCTCGGACACCTACAGAGGAGAGCTGGGGAAGATGTGAGCCAAAGAA
Organism: Clinocottus analis; assembly: GCF_023055335.1. Classification (NCBI taxonomy): domain Eukaryota; kingdom Metazoa; phylum Chordata; class Actinopteri; order Perciformes; family Cottidae; genus Clinocottus; species Clinocottus analis. The sequence continues at coordinate 2,684,779 of NW_027176218.1, read as the reverse complement.
ACGGTTCGAAAAGAAACTTTGCATCATGTGGCGTCTATTGATAGAAGCGCACAGTTATTAATGATACGGAGGTGAGCGGGTTCAGCGATTGTCTTTCCTGCTCACACTGAGACACTGAGATTCATCCTCATACACAACGGTACACTTCTCTCTCTTCAGGACAATGGAGGCCGTGGATGACACTTTGTTCATTTCAGGCTTAAAATAGCCGAAGTCATGACAGACACTCGCCATTTCTCACATTGCATCTCTCTTTTTCGCACATTGTATTTCTTTTTTTGCATATAGAGATATTGCATATCTCTTTTTCTTATATCGTATCTCTCTTTTTCTCACATTGCAGCTCTTTTTTTCACATTGCATCTCTTTTCTTTTCACATTGCATGTCTCTTTCTTTTTTTTCAGTTCCATGAGATTGATTTTCCGACTCTCACTGAGCAGCTGAGCTCCATCTGAATGTCACCTCCTGAGACAGGATGCTTTTAAATCCCTGATATTACTTCACCTGGAAAATATAATCCACTCAATGTCACTTCTCTTGACACCTAGTTTAAAAAAATAATAGATTTCAGTGACATTAATGGATATTCTCCTTCAAATCCAGCAGCATTTCCACAGCAACAATACACAGAGCATGCGTGTTAATAACCAGTGTCTGAACATCTGTAACTTCTCATCTTTATCAGTTCCCTGTCTTCTGCTGCAAAGCATAACCGGCAAATACGAGTCCATTTTTTATTTGTCTTGAGATTGCGTTTGTTTTTGCGCGGTGTCACACACACGAGTGACGGCGGCATCCCGCTGCCCTCCAAAAGCCGCTTCTTGAATACGTTCCCACCGCCGTAGTGAAATGAAACATCGCCAACCTCTCAAATGTAATCACACAATGACGACAAGAAGATCTCCTGTGCATCTCTTTGTCCATTTTTTTCCACACACGCTGACCAGAGCTATCACTGGCGCTCACACACACACACACACACACACACACACACACACACACACACACACACACACACACACACACACACACACACACACGTTTAAACATCGTGAGCGAGTCATAAAGCGCCTATTCACCTCTACGGAGGGGCTGTAAAGCAGAAAGAAATGCAGCCCTCGAACTTGATAGACTGCCAGGGACTGTGTCAACACACACACACACACACGCACACACACACACACGCACACACACACACGCATTCACACACACACACCTACACTGCTCTTTTTCCTCAATAGATAGCAGGATGAGATGCCTAGCCAGAACTGGTTGAAAGAAGGCCTTATAACACACACACACACACACACACACACACACACACACACACACACACAGACACACGATATGACAAGCAGCCTTCATATTAAGAACTCGTGAACCAGCCATCCTGTGTAAAAAATAAATAAACTGAACGTTTCACACCAGAGAGTTTTACACACATGCATCTGGAGGCGGCAGGATTACAGCAGCGTAACAGTGTGTATGATGTATGATCTCATTGCACGCACGTGTGCCACGTCTGTGGACAGAGTTGGCGCCCTCTACTGGTGAAGGAAAAGAATGTCATACAAAAGGTCCCACCATACGAACAAGACACACACAAAGTATCGCCGTTATGCATCTCTGTGGACATTTTGTGTGTCTTAGATGTTTTGTGGCCCTTTTTGTAGTCATTTTGTGTCTTTTTGTCGTCATTCTGCATCTCTTTGAATTTGTTTCGTATCATTTTGAGTGTTTTTGCTCATTTTGCCTACAGGGTGGATTGTGACACCTTGGGCCTTGGGTATTTTAACCTTCAACGATGTGAGAACTAGTAAACATATTGTTTTAAAACCTCACAATCACTGTTTACAAGCTGCCACAAAATGCTAAGTCATTGCTGTATGTTTATCAATGCATACTGCCAATGCAAGTCTGTGAAGTTGTAGTGTGTGTGTGTGTGTGTGTGTGTGTGTGTGTGTGTGCTCAGCAGGCCAAGTTAATCAAGTTTATCAAAATGATCATGATATTATCAATTAAAACCATGACTTTAGACCCTTCAGAAAGGGTCCCACCTGGCTGCTACCAGTCAGTGGACCCCACAGGGTGATAAAAACGTGTATATGTGTGTGTGTGTGTGTTTGTGTGTGCATGTGAACAGAAAGCACATCGACCAATCCACTCGAAACAGACGTCTCAGCACTTTTCCTGAGCTTGAAATGTGTCACCCTCCAGAAAAAAAGCCTCATTCTGGTTTCAGTTGATCCCATCCGACTACCTGTGTCAGCAATATTCCAGCTTGTTTCCAGCGCGGCGGTGGCGGCAGCCCCTTATTTGGATCATTTGAGGCGGAGCGGAGAGAGGAAACACAAGCGTCTCTGTGTTGACCTCGCTCTGAGAGGTCTTTCAGGTGGACTCCGCTCGCTTGTAAGTCAAGCTCGCACTCACCGAGACTGCAAATGAGCTGAAAACACTCTGTAATAATGGGCTTGTTGGTGACACACAGATGAACACACATTTAAATACAGAAGGAGCCACGTTGGGGTGAATGTGACTCTTAGGACAAGTTAACTCATGGAAAAAAAAATTGATCAAATTCTTCATTTTTTCTTTTTGTGGGAACAAAAGGGTCATTCATGGCCGAATCTAGCGCGAGCAACAGAATATCAGAGTCAAGCACTCTTACATATGACTGATTTTGTGAGTCAGCTCAACAGGCTTACGTACAATTTCTTTACGACCCAGGCTGTGGAAACAGATTGCACGTCAGTTTGTAGAGGCTCATTGTGTGCCCTAATATGCAGTTAGCCCAACACATAAAGCCCATGCACTCAACACCTTTAACAGCCTCCATGTAGTTTCAGGCAAATGACACTAAAACACACTGAAGGGGTTTTCTCCTCACTGTAAAAAATAAACAAGCTAGTTCAACTTAAAATAATGTGTAACCTGGCTGCCTTAAAATGTTGAGTTGCACAAGCTAAGAAACTTCAATTGTTTTAACTTGAATTTGAGTTAATTCAACTAAGATTACATAGTTGGGTTGACAAAGGGAAAGGTGAAAAAAATAGTTCTAATAACTTTAAACTTCAATTTTAATCAACACGTTTTCTTTAGTACTACCAACAAGACATTTTAAGTTGGAGAAACATAAACCCTAGTTGAGACAACAAAGGATGACTAGTACAACCAAACACACGATTACTGATATCTTGTGCTGTCCAAACATGAAAATAAAAGTTGTTTGAATTAATCTTCTTGTTGGATCAATGTATAACGTTTAGTAGGTCAAATATACTAATACAAGTTGATTGTACTCTGAATCTTGTTGAATTAACTTATTTTTTTAGGCAGCCAGGTTACTTTTTAAGGAGTGGTTCATCTTAGTTTCAATGTTAAGTTCATTTAACTAATTTAAACTGCTTAATTTTTAGACAGAGAGCTTCACTTCTTCATACTTTCACTTTGTTGTAGCTTTGAGTGACACTGGCATTAAACGCCAAAGTGGAGAAAAAAGTTTTAGCTTTTAATCATATGTTTTCTAAATAATTCTACTTTTATTTGTGTTATGACATCCATCTAAAACCAGCAGTGGTTGTTGGTTTTAAAGCCATTTCAATGACGATAATTGAAGGAAACTCAAGGGAAGAAGAATCAGTCAAAAAGCAATTTTCCAGAGGTTGTAATGTTGCTTACAACCTATAATTGTGTGCTAGTCAGTCATACCAGTGAGGCTGAGTATGTTAAGCTTGTCCTGAGAGTGGGGTTATATATATATATATATATATATATATATATATATATATATATATATATATATATATATATATATATATATATATATATATGGGGCTCATCCTCTGAAGAGCATGAATGTGCTCAGTAAATCCCAAAGCAATGTGCCTCTTTGTTTCAGATATTCTTTGGAGGATATTCGGGTATGTATCTGGAGCGAGCGTTCAAATCACAGATTAATGAACATATCAATAATCTCAATCTATGGCCCGCATCCAGAGTGACGAGCACGCACGATGCGCTGCCTCACCCGTCTTCATCTCATCCGAGAAGGCAATGAAAAATCACCGCATGCTGCTTTTAGTAATAATTAAACCTGTGAGACTTCGACTCCTCAGGTCTAAAAACTTCAACTTGTCATTAGAAAGTCTCGTGTTCTCAGGTTGAGCACATCAGGGTTATTATATATATATATATATATATATATACATATATATATATATATATATATATATATATATATACATATATATATATATATATATATATATATATATATATACACTAACGACGTGGCAGGAAACCACCAAAAGGATGAGCAGCCGACGAAATGAACTGGGAGCCCTTGTTGGCATTTATAGTCCCTCAGTCCTAATCTAGTTTCTGTGATCTCAACAGATGACTCAGCACCTGAGAGAATGAACACAGTGTTTCTTCTTCGGCCTTGTAGACTGTTACTTTGTTTGACATTTGCTTCTTTGTTCACCGGCTGTGTAGCGACTGAAGGGTTTGGCGCTCCAGCGGTCTTGGCCGTCGTTACCTTGAGACAGCCCAGGACCACAGCAGCATTATAAGTGAGGCACTTTGTGGTTATTCGGGCGATTTTCCACGAAACAAAACCACAAGAGCCACAGAACGTTTTTCCTTACAAGTCACTTTTTTACAAAACATTTTATTGTCTTGTAAAAACTCGGCGCATTACGCATTTTGTAGGGGCTTTTTTTTTTGGATTCGAGGTGCTTTCTTGTGACTATAGGAGCGCCATTTGTAATCCCCCAGACCTGCTGGCTCGGACGGTGGGAAACACGTCTTCCTCTTCGTCGCCACGCGTCCAAATCTGCTATGATGGCCTTCAAGTGGAGCTTCTCATCGGCCAACATTAGACATCTGTGGATAAACGGGCCGGATAAATATGAACGCGCATGAAAACGTCAAGCAATGTGTCAACAGGCAAACTTTCCCCGCATTCAAAAAAATGAAAAACGCTATAAAATATATGACTTTCTGGCCCGGTATGTAAATGTTCTGGTGCCTGACTTTCTGTGCGGCTCCTTCAGATGTGCTCCCAGCTGATTGACGTGAATGATGGCGAGTAAACCCGATGCTTCTATTTCATCCGCTGCTGGATAAACACAGAGTCAGCAAATAAGCACAAAATTAGAGCAAATCGGCGGGCTAATACTCCGCCCTTTGAAGATGAAGATGGCGAGAGCGCGTCAGCGGGTGCAGGCAGCACACAGCCAGTATTTACACCTCTGAATAGAGTTTGGTGGGAGACGAGGGGGAGACACACCTCAGACCAACATTAGCATGTTTGACTTTCAAGTGAATGCACACAGACACCAGCGGCAGACACATGTGGCAATATATATATATATATATATATATATATATATATATATATATATATAAAAAGTTTGGGCACCCCTGATCATTTTCAAGTTTTTGCTTTATGTATCATTGGTTGTTCGGAAAACAGCAATTTCAATTAAATATTTCATACAGCAGACAAACACAGTGATATTTAAGAAGTGAAATGAAGTTTATAGGATTTACAGAAAGTGTGCAATAATGACTTAAACAAAAGTAGGCAGGTGCATGAATTTGGGCACCCCAACAGAAAAATTACATCAATATTTAGTAGATCCTCCTTTTGCAGGAATAACAGCCTCTAAACGCTTCCTATAGCTTCCAATGAGGGTCTGGATTCTGGTTGAAGGTGTTTTTGACGATTCTTCTTTACAAAACATCTCCGGTTCAGTCAGGTTTGATGGTTTCCGAGCACGGACAGCCCGCTTTAAAACAGACCACAGGTTTTCAATGATGTTCAGGTCTGGGGACTGAGATGGCCGTTCCACAACGTTGTACTTGTTCCTCTGCGAGGATGCTTTGGTAGAACTTGAGCGGTGTTTCGGGTCGTTGTCTTGTTGAAGTATCCAGCCCCGGCGCAACTTCAACTTTGTCGCTGATTCTTGAACATTGTTTGCAACAATCTGCTGATACTGACTGGAATCCATGCGACCTTCAACTTTAGTACCTGCACTGGCTACACAGCCCCACAGCGTGATGGAGCCACCACATGTTACTGTGGGCAGCAGGTGCTTTTCATGGAACGCTGTGTTCTTCTTCCGCCATGCATACCGCCCCTTGTTATGTCCAAATAACTCCATTTTAGTTTCATCAGTCCACAGCACCTGCCTACTTTTGTGTAAGTCATTATTGCACACTTTCTGTAAATCCTATAAACTTCATTTCACTTCTTAAATATCACTGTGTTTGTCTGCTATATGATAGATTTAATTGAAATTGCTGTTCCGAACAACCAATGATACATAAAGCAAAAACTTGAAAATGATCAGAGGTGCCCAAACTTTTTCATACCACTGTGTGTATATATATATATATATATATATATATATATATATATATATATATATATATATAGATTTATATATATATATATTTATATATATATATGCAAATACACACTCTTTTTTTTTTAGGATAAACAGTCATGAACACATATTTCAAATTCTCTGACATTATTATAGATTTGCAAACTAATAACTTGTGATATGTAAAGCAACATGAAGTAACACAAAGGAGGTTCTTGACCTTTTTTTTATCAGCTTTAACATTAAAGTGACGAACACATTAATGCATCAATAATTATAGTGCAATAATATTCTGAAATGGGTGCTGATGATGAGGACTTTTACTTTTTTCTGATACTTTCGTAGTTTTTCTGAATGGAAAACTTTAACTTTATATTAACAATTCTTCAAAACAGAGTATTTTCACACAGCCATTGCTCCTTTTGACGATTGTACACAGTCGTGAATTATAACTAAGTACATTTTGAGGTACTTACACTCAGCATAAGTATTTCCATTAGGGCATCTATACTTCTACTACACCTTTCAAAAGTAAATATTGGACTTTGCTCTCCTTCACATTTGTCTGCCAGCTTCACTCAGAAGAAAAAAATATATTTATATCCTTCCTCTGCAGTTAAAACCATGTACCTCCAAAAATTCTCCTTCTTTTTAAACTACATAAACTATTTAAAACCTCTTTCTGCTAGAAAGCTGAACACAGAGCTGCTCTTCTCATGAGAAGTTGACTTTTTAGAGGACCTTGGCTCTCAAAGGACAATGTTGCTAATGTGTAACGGGCTTAAAAGATATGATGTGTTTGTAGCTTTCATGCTTTTATCTTTTTATCCTGTATTGTTTTAAAAACTTTTAAAAACCATGGCACCCATATATGGCTGTTTTACGTATTCTTTGCAAATACAACATATAAATCACTGCCAATCAAAGAAAATCTATTGATGTTATACACCAAATTAAACACCAGAGCCTTTGCTACAAGAATCAGTCAGCCATTTAAAAAAAAAACTCAAACAGAAAGAAAGATAATCACAAAAGTATACAACAAAAAAAGCCAAAAATCAGCCTAAAATCAGCATGTTTCCAGAACCAGCAACCCTTAGCTTGGTGCGATCAGTAAAATCCTGATGCCCATAAGCAAGACAATGCCACACAGATTTCACACATTCAAAATCCTTCCACCTCAAAGAACCAGGGAGATATGAGCAAAAGAGCACAGAAATATGAATCGCTTTATTGCTTTACAATCAGCAAATACTGCTTACCTTTGTTTTACAGTTTGATAATTGTTCATTTGTGTGCTTGTTTTATTTTAAAGGGAAATAGAGGTTGTTTTATGAATTTAAAAAAAAAAAATCAGTTTTTCTTTTTTTCTTCTTCTCCAAATGTGACCAAATGTGAGCCCTCGCCTGACTTCTTTCTATACTAAATCCTGTCTAACTTTGTTCTGCTTCACTTTATCGAAGTAAAACAATGCAACAATTATGTTTAAACTTTGAGGGAGGATTTGGGAGAATTTCTAAGCTTACGAATGCATCATTTCAAGGTACAAATCACGCTAAATGTGGGTTTTTTTTCTAGGCGGACCTGGGCTTAAAAGATATGATGTGTTGCAGATTAAAATTGCTAACAGTCGGAAAAAAATACTTTAAAAATCTAGAGCAGTAAAATCTTAGTTGCCAGGTTTTGTCGATTTTTTTATTTAAACACTGAGTTTCTCTACAAAGATATCATATTTTATGACGTATCGACACACAACAGAGACAACGACAGACATTATAATGTAAATATTCATCCGTATTCGTTGTTTTCAGGCAGCATGAACTACAGCGTCAGATTCAGGTAATAAAAAACTTGCAAATTGATAAATATCCAAAAATTAAACTTGTCTCGATGCATGTACATTGTATTAGTCCATTTATTTCTTGGTTGACATTCTGTATTACAGAAGAGTAGTAGGGACATAAGGGGGAAAACGAGGAGGAAGATTATTTTATTTTTTAATTTTGTCTTCCGAGAATCAAGTCAAAATGTCAAGAAATAAAACAAAAATGTTAAAAACAGATTAAAAATATCAAAGAATAAAGTTGAAATATTGAAGATAAGGTTGAAGTTGACCTTGGCTCTCAAATGACAATGTTGCTAATGTGTAACGGGCTTAAAAGATATGATGTGTTGCAGATTAAAATTTCTAACAGTTTGTATCTTTCATGCTTTTATCTTTTTATCCTGTATCGTTTTGTAAGGCGACCTTGGGTGACTTGAAAGGTGACTCCAAATAAAATGTATTATATTCAAGGCTGTTTGCATGACCTCACCAACTGGCTGGAGAGTCTCTCTCTCTCTCTGCCCCCTCTCTCTCTCTCTCTCTCCCCCTCCCTCCCTCTCTCTCTCTCTCTCCAACATCTAACAGTGTTGGAGGGTCTGAATAAAGCTTCTTTCCTCTCTCCTACTCAGGCAGCAGTGAGAGGCCCCTGGAGTCGCTGGCCTGGGAGCTTTGGAGCATCAACGGTACGTTTTCCAACTCACACCTGGAGTCCCCAACGAGGAATATTGTGACGGGGTTTTAGGGGAAATACTTTGACACTTCTTCATCCTCTGATTTGTGGGGGAACAGGTACTGGTTGAGCTATCGGATTCCTTTAATTAAGTGTTTGTGCTCGCGGGGAGTTGCGATTGGTTTGCTGGCAGTCTGGTATGCTGTCTGAGTTTTGCTGAGTTGACTCTATTGAGGTGTTAATGGACTCATTTTAAGTGATTGTTGATGTTGGATTGGTTGGTTTCGTTGGTCTCGTTTCACCGGGGGTTTGTTCCACAGTGATGTAAAGAGAATAATGTGGCGGGAAAAGCGTGTTGAAATGAGTCAGTTTGCATTGTGGGTGGCTTCCCCGGATGGACGGAGAGAGCGGCACGTGTGAAATCGCTTCACATAACTTAATTACCCAGTGTCTCGAGGCATTTCATCTCAGCGTGCCAGCGCTCAAAGATTTGCGGTCTGAAGCTGAATGGCTTGAGCCATGTCTCCTTGTGATGCGCCTCGTCACTGTTGCACATGTCTACGCATCTAAAACCACTTCATTCAAAGGCAAGTTCAGCTTTTAGATCATTTTTAGAGACCTGAAATGGTCAAAAAGACACAAAAAAGGGAAAGTCTGAATTTAGAAATACAATTTTACGCAGCGGAAATGTGTCTTTCTTCTTTTCCTTTCCGGCCATCCTTTGTGAAACCTGTCCTCCAGGTGATGGGAATCACTGGCGACACCACGGGGAATAAGATGCGACAAGAGCGACGAACGCAAATCTTTATGGGACACGGCGTGCAGATCGATGAGAATGAAAACGTTTCACACATCTGTGTCACATCCACGTGATCACACCGAGAGTTTCTTTCTGACTTCAAATCCAAGCCTCTGAGCAGTGGGAGACTTTTGATGATTTGGTGGCAATATAGGAAACTACTGTTGAGAGTGACACCCTGCTACCACAGGAACACCGGGCCGTTTGAGCGCACGTCGTGAATCGCAATTTTTTTTTCCCCGATGTGAAGAACCGAAACTAACAATTGACAAAGAGTTCGGTTGAAGCAGATATCCTGAGACTTTCCATACGCAGGACGATCCGTCAGTTAGACTCAGATGGTGTGAGTCCACTTTGTTTGTGTGCGTCTGCCACATTAAACTCATGCACACATTTAACTCATGCACACGTTAAACTCGTGCACACTTGCTGCTCAAACGTGTCTTTGTATGCGTGTCCTAATGCTCCCATAAACACCTGTGAATATGAATTTTTCTTTACCCCCCCCCCCTCCTCCACCTACTTAACTGTACAAGAGTCTGTGTGTGTTCTCACACACAGCGCTTACAGTAAGTGTCTGTATAACGAAGCATGTATACACACACACACACACACACACACACATGTGTTTTCTTTACCAGGGGCATCGGATGTGCGCTGCCTTCACATCCCTGTGGTAATCTATGAGTGTTGGTCTGTGTTTCTGTGTGTGTGTGTGTGTGTGTGTGTGTGTGTGTGTGTGTGTGTGTGTATATATCAATGTCAACTCTGTTCTTCTGCTGAGAGACTCTGGAGGGTTGGAGGAGAGTGGGAGGTGGTGAACCGCCCCCTGGATGCCCGCCTCATGTTTACCTTGGCAGGGTTACAATGTAACCCCCCCCCCCCCCCCCCCCCCTCACCCTCCATCCATCCCCCCCTACTGGAACAGACCAGGGCCTCATTGCCCACCACCTCAGCTGGGAGCGGAACGTACCACAGCGGGCCGACCAGGGGCGCGAGCGGCGAACGCCCCACCGGCTGAATGGGGCGCACTGTGGAGCCCCACCGGGCCGGCTGGCTCGCCCCCGGTACCGGTGGGGCTCCACCGCTATAGATGCTACTGCGCGTTATGAAGTGGCCACAGTTTAAATGATGCGTTTAAAGAGAGCCGAGGAGGGTCGAGGGACGATCGGATGCTGAGTAATAAGGAGGCGAGGTTTTGGTTGGCTCGCTCGGAGAAAGGGGGGAGATGGGGAGGAGGAGGGGGTTGCTGGCGTTGTCTGTGTTGAGACATTGTGAGAGTACAGGTTGGCTTCCCAGCTGGTTACTGCTGTCCTCATCCATCTCTGGGAGGCCCACCGTGACTGTGACACATGGCATTATCTTTGTTGTGCGAAAGAACATTTGACGCAGTCATTTTAAGGCAGATAAAATCAGAAAGACTTCGCGCTAATGCGTTACCTTTTTCATTTATAGAGAGAAATGAAAGGACAGCCGTGCTCTCTGGTTGTCGTACGGTTGTTAGACAGTTTTCATCTCCAGTCCAGTATCGAGAATGTAAACTCATCCGGCTCATTAGACGCTCAGAGAAGACGTTTGAGGAGTGGTATGACATAGAATAAAGGCTGATGGGAGGCGGAAGGGGTCCGAGATCGGTGTGTTCGTTCGAATTTACATGTTTTCTGCGCTTATGATGCTTTATAGTTTACGTTTTTATTTAGTTTAGGTACTTATTTTATTTTTTAAAACCTAACGAAAGGGATACCTAGTGTGTTAGAAAGTGACTCCAGGGGTCCTGACCGAGCGTCAATGTGCGACAAATTGCAATAGGAACGCGTTGACCAATTTCCGAACAGTATATCCTGGACCCCGAAAACCCTGTTGCACATGCGAGAGTGACGTCACCTTTTACTGGCACACCTCGGATACACGTCACATCACTGCAGCAGCGTGTCAAACACCTGGATGTCAGCAAAAACCACATTTTCAGATGCTTTCTATTGGAAATATACTTATGATAGTACTTTTTATCTTTTGGCGAGCCACAATAGAAATATATTTTCCAATGAAAATACTCAAAGAAAGTCAGTGATAGGCAGATTTTGGTGGATATCCCTTTAATATCAAGAAGGGAAAACAATCTTGAATCAAAAAAGAAATCCACCGTTGAAGGAAAAACAGAAAAGTTGAGAATAAATCCAAGAATGTTACATAATTGTGCTAAAGTCAGGAATAAACTACAAAAGTCAGAAAAAAAGCCCCAAAATCAGCAAAAACCCCCAAAAGTGGAGAAGGCCCAAAAACAACAAGACGTCAGGGAGTTGGAGCGCGTCGGCGTGGGCGGACTGAACATCACAGCCTGGTCATAAAAACGTCACAGTGTGGGATTATTCCAGGGCGGTTCGTCCATCTGTCTCCGTACGGCGTGCGGTATTTTGTGTTTCCTCCCAAACTAAGCAAACGGAGCTTAGACAGCGGGGCAAATGTCAGTCCCACTGTAGGCTACTGTATGTCCTGGATGTGAGGAACTCTGGGAATGCCAGCAGCGGCCACACACACACATACACAAAGACATGCATGCAGTTTGCACACCCAGACAAACAGCATTCACAGTCTACAAGTGTGCAACAGTGGATATATATGATCTCGGTTTATATGCCGAGTCACCTGAACTCAAAGAAGTCTCTTTTAGCCTTTAGCTGCCAACCTCAGGTCGGCGACTCCGACTGCGAGCTGCAGGTTTATTGCTTGTTAAAACTGTCCCTGGGTGGCTGTTTGAAACACGCTCAATGTGTTCTGCGGCGATCGCGGCACAATGAGGGTTCAGTTGGGACTCCTCTCAACGGTTGCGTTCGTTTTTTTGGACCGCGCCGCGTGTCACAGCCGTAGAATGCCCAATGAAAAATAAGCAACGTGGTACGTTTGACAGATGTGGGTTTGTGAGAGCCGAGCTGATGTTTCTTGGACCGAAGTAGCCAGTCGGTAAACTTAATTACGGTCAAATTTGACTTTTGTCAGGAAAAGACGTAGAAGAATTTTTTTTTTTTTTTTGCAAGTCTTTACATATTATTGTCCTTTTATAACTTACAGAACACGGAAAGTCATGCAGTCGGTGAAGTGTTGAGCTAAATGCCAACAGCAATGCCAACAAGCTGACGTCTTAGTTGAAGCATATCCGCATGCTAGAATTAGCAGTGAACACAGTAAGAACAGCTGAGGTTGACGGGAAGGTCATTAGTTTTGCAGAAATGTTGTCTTAACTCAAAGTACTTGACCCAATGATAGAAGATCCTCATCGTCGGTAGTCCTCATCTTCTTGCACCCCATAACTATCGGCACAAAACGGCATTAAAGTGGTTATGAAACTATTGAAGTCGGGACCAAAGTGATGGGCCAACCAACTTTTCTCTCCTTTGAGTAATGACAAAAAAAAGGAGTCAATTTTATAAAAGCACAACAAAAATTCCAACTCCATAGCAGCTTTCTTGTGAGCATATTTGGTTTTAAAAACTCTCTAGTTGTAACCAAGGAGAACAGTTTGAGCACCAGATGCACAGATACTATAAATAATCCGTATGCTCGCAGACAGAGAGACAACAAAAGAGTTAGTACGGTGGTGAAAAAAAAGCCTAATTTTAATATTCATGTGTCCCCTCTTTGCCCTGAGCACACTTTTATTACTACAGACATGTTCTGTGCCCAGAGAGAGAGAGGCTTTCATTCCTCAGCGAGCATGTACGGTATTTCCAATTGATACTGGAGACTCCCGACGTCCGCTTTCCTTTCTAGCCGTCGAGGCTGACGTAATGACCAAATGCATCGAGGGCCCTGGGTAGCGTGGTATATGAATGCAAGTGTACAGGAGTTAGGAAACAAACACAGTGGCATTCAGGGGCAGAGGAAACGATAATAACCCCACTAATTCACTCGCACACTCGCCGTTCATTCGGTGCAGCATTTCTGGAAAAGACGCTTCATAGTTTGTATTCCCTCGATGTATACATACTTAGCATCTGTTCTGTAAGTGACGTAAGGGTTGGAAAGGCCAAATGTGGCCATACATTCAAAATGGTTTCCATAGATTTGCCCCTCCTGTTTCATATTGTTCGCATAAATTTGATATTCAGTGTTGTCCATCTGTGTTTGCCAGGTAACCATGACCTCTCTGTTTCTGCTGTGTGTGTCCTTGCCCCTCATCTCGGAAACAGTAGCGTTTAAGCTTAAACACCATAACGGTAAGTGTGGGTTTGTCAGATGGATTTTAATCTTCATAATCATATATTTTTTAAATGCAATACATGTCTCCAGACCCTTTAAAAATCGGACTGTTAATATTAAATTAGCATTGAAATTTGTTATGAAGGATTTTGCAATCTACTATCTGAATAGAACTTAATTAAACATGCTGCTGAGTCAGATTTATTTAACATGTTTTGTCCCACTTGCAGACATTGTTCTATTCCCTCAAATGATTGTTTCTGCAAAAGCAAAGCAGTCCTGCGATAAGTAGACCTGAAAGTTTTAAAATATTTTTTGGGGGCTCAGTCGTTGCTCAGTTGGTAGAGCAGGTTGTAAATGTATTATATGCATTAGGTCATATCTTCATTAACACATAAAAAGACTGACAGCTTGGCCTATTTTTGCCATAGAATTGGATGGCACGCTGCGTGTCAGCATCCCAATGAAGATGCCTCTGCATCCTCTGCTGGGCGGCAAGGTCATAGTTCCCTGCTACTTCCAGGACAACACGGTCAACGACCCCGGAGCGCCGGCCGTCGTACCGCTCTCCCACCAAATCAAGTGGACCTACGTCACCAAGGGGAAAGTCAAGACCATCCTGGTGGCGTCCGAGGGAAACGTAAAAGTGATGACCGAGTATTTGGACCGGGTGACGATGGTCAACTACCCGCTGGTGTCCACCGACGCCACCCTGGAGATAACAGAGCTGAGGTCTAATGATTCTGGCACCTACCGCTGCGAGGTGATGCACGGCATTGAGGACAACTACGACTCTGTGGACATCCAGGTTCAGGGTACGCCACAGACACATGAAGTTTCATTCAATTTACTTCACCAAGACATTCAAGTCGTTATCTACTCACCACATGGGAGTACTTGGAACTTAGACCCTGCAGTTATATCTCAAAGGTTCTCTCAAACCAAAGGTGTAGAGTGTATAAAAACATATTAGAGCTCATCGAAATTGGCGTAATAGCTTCAAAAATATTTCAATCGCAGTTACTTACTGCCTCTCGCTCTCTCGATATCTCACAGGTATCGTGTTCCATTACCGAGCCATCTACGGCCGCTACACCCTGAACTTTGAGGAGGCGAAGGCCGCCTGCATCCAGAACAGCGCCACCATCGCCACGCCGGCCCAGCTGCAGGCTGCCTACGATGACGGATACCAGCAGTGCGATGCTGGATGGCTCTCTGATGAGACTGTCAGGTAGCGTGAGCCCGGTTGACAGATAGTTAAATATAAATCAAATTGGATAAACCTTGACCCCTTTCTCCATTACGATATTAGGGAAGTGTAGGAGGAGGAGCTTTCAGACACCATTTGACAAGCACTTCTTAATGCTGTCCCGTCCACAGGGATTATATTTTGGCGACCAATTCAGTCCAATTGATAAGATGTTTTGGCCTCTTTTCCAACTCTGACAGCTATAGAAGCCTATAAAACAAACAAACGTATTTTACATACCACGAGACTTGCAATACATAACACAGTAAAAGAACTGAACTTTTCATCTCAGTCCATCTGCTGATCGACATCCTTCTTGACCTTTCAAGGTACCCCATCCATGAGCCCCGGGAGCGTTGCTTTGGAGACAAGGAGAACTTGCCCGGTGTGAGAACCTATGGTGTGAGAGATGTCCAAGAGACCTACGACGTGTACTGTTTTGCTGAGAAGCTGTTAGGTACATTCATCTCACAAGGGTAGCTACCAAAGCTATACCTGACTTATGAAACCTCTGGCAGTGTGGACGGGCCTGTGGACTTGTCAATTTGATGTTTAACTCCCTTCTTCTCTCCACACAGGCAAGGTCTTCTACTCCACGTCTGTCAAGAAGTTCAGCTTCTCCGAAGCCGGAGATCAGTGTGCTAAACTCGGTGCCCGACTCGCTACCACCGGGGAGCTTTACTTGGCCTGGAAAGATGGCATGGACGTGTGCAACGCCGGCTGGCTGGCAGACAAGAGTGTACGCTACCCCATCAACATTGCCAGGCCCCAATGTGGAGGTGGGCTCCTGGGAGTGAGGACTGTGTACCTTCACCGCAACCAGACCGGATTCCCCTACTCTGACTCTCGCTACCATGCTGTCTGCATCCAAGGTAAATCCTTCTTCATATCTACTGGTCATAAGTGCCCGGTATGAGTCCCAGACCTATTGTCTTTGGCCTATAATCAACCAACAAGTCCTTGCTTTTCTTTTTTTTTAAAATACTTATGTGGCTAACCCCGCTGTAACCAGATGTTGTGAGTGGAGGCGCGTTCAAGGTCCAGGGAAAAAGTTAGGGCACATTTTGTAGGAACAGTGCATCACCGGTTTTCCAAAAATGTGATACTTTACTCATCTTGAGTGTGAAAAAAGGCTGTCAGCTTTAAGATAGGATAAGATAAGATAGTCCTTTATTAGTCCTTCCTTATTTGGATAGATTATGATTCAAAACGAAAAAATAATTATTTAAAAATGTTTAAACCACATATGCATTATCTTACAAGGGTTGCGATACAATATCAGTTTAAATTATTTAATAGGCTTTGTGGTTGATGAGCTAGACCTGTTTTAGGATGGCTATGACCACTTTTCCATTTTCAGGAAAAAAAGGCCTCGGTCTTAAAAAGATAACTATATTTTAGTGTTGATTTCTTTCCTAAAACGATCAATTCTATTAAGAAATTATGCAATCTTGTCTCATCCTGCTGGTATAGGTGCCGGAGCCGTGCCCTTGAGGACCACCCCTTTCCCAGACACCATCCGCGTGACACACGCCCATGGGATGTACCCGAGCATCAGCCCTTCACATGGAGGGGAGGAGATCAAGGGTGGAGAAGTTGACACCATCTTCCCACTGCACCCGAGTGTGACAGACATAGATGCTACCATCGGTGCCACAGGTAAGTTGATCATGTACTTGATCGATAACAAAACCATTTTTAATATTTCATCAAACTGTGGGAATGCGTGTCCACAAAGTTGTATACTTCTGACGACTGAAATCTAGGATTCTGAACCTTCACCTCCTTTAAAAAGAAGACTTTTAGGGTTTGTTGACCATTCCTATAACTCATTTTTGGCAAAGCCTAACTCCAAAAACAATATTTCTGTGAGCTATTCAGGTTGCAATAGCAGGAAGTATCCTAAAAAGAAATACATCCAAATATTCCCATTACAGCGCAGCCCCAAAAATACCTATAAATGTTCAAACTATGAATAAATGACTGCCAACTGTCTGGAAGACAAACAACATAAGATGGATCTAACTTTTTGACTTCCATCTGTCCTATTGTGTTTCTTTTCTTCCCTCCCTCTCATTTTCCAAGGTGTGGTGTTCCACCATCGACCCGCCATCGGTCGGTACACTCTGACCTTTGCGGAGGCTCAGATCGCATGCCGGAGTGTTGGGGCGATCATCGCCAGCCCCCTGCAGCTGCAGGCGGCCTTCGAGAAAGGCCTGCATCAATGCGACGCCGGCTGGCTCAGCGACCAGACTGTCAGGTAAACTCAAACTCAAATATTGTGGAAATACAAAGCCCTAATCCTATTCATTGTTTGAGTTGTGTTTAGAGGTTGTACATGAGGATTATATATTATTGTACCCCTTATTTGTGTGTTTAATTTCATAACTAACATGTTTTTTGTTTGTTTTATACCATGTTTTTTTCTTGATTTGTACCTTGTGATCTGCTATAAAAAGCTCCCCTAATTAGGGTTTAAACAGGTTTAAAATATTTTTTTACCAATATCCGCTTTTGTGCTCAGGTATCCCATCGTGACACCCAGCGATAAGTGTAATAGTAATCAGCCAAAGGTCCCAGGAGTCAGATCCTACGGCCTGAGACCAGTGAGCGAAAAATACGATGTATTTTGTTTTGTGGAGCGTCAGCAAGGTGAGCAGCCCGCTCACTAAAATATCAACTACACACTCTGTAAACTATGGTATCTGGCAGGTTTGAACTCCTCTGAACGCTTGCAAATGCTTCCTCCAGGTGAGGTCTTCTTCACCAGTGACTACGACAGCTTCTCCTTCGAGGAAGCTGTGCAGCACTGTCAGAAACTCAACACCACCTTGGCCACCATTGGCCAGCTGTTTGACGCCTGGAACCAAGGGCTCGACAAGTGCCGCCCGGGCTGGCTTCTGGACGGCAGCGTCCGCTACCCGGTCACGACCTCCAGGGCCAACTGTGCAGGCGGTCAGGTCGGGGTCCACATCATCTACGCCTATCGGAACAAGACAGGCCTCCCCGATAAGCATTCACGCTACGACGCCTACTGTTTTAGAGGTAGGAAAAGGGTTAGGCGTGGCTACATTTAGATTTTAGAGGAATAAAATGAACTCTCCTAAAAATCAGCGTCTCCTGAACAGCACTACTTTCCAGCCAAATTCACCAAGATAAATTGTTATTGACTAATCTATCATCTCTTTTCTTTTTCCAGCGGGAGTTCCAGTCGTTCACTTTAAAAATGAAACCAGTGTGAATCTGAGCATCGTGACGGCGGATGTCATCAACAACACAACAGTCACAGTTGATTACTTGGCTCAAACGGGTGAGACAGATGCATGAAAGATGACCGCCAACTGTCTGTGAAGATAGACAACATAAGATAGATCTAACTTTTTGACTTCCGTCTGTCCTATTGTGTTTCTTTTCTTCCCTCCCTCTCGTTTTCCAAGGTGTGGTGTTCCACCATCGACCCGCCATCGGTCGGTACACTCTGACCTTTGCGGAGGCTCAGATCGCATGCCGGAGTGTTGGGGCGATCATCGCCAGCCCCCTGCAGCTGCAGGCGGCCTTCGAGAAAGGCCTGCACCGATGCGACGCCGGCTGGCTCAGCGACCAGACTGTCAGGTAAACTCAAACTCAAATGTTGTGGAAATACAAACCCCTAATCCTATTCATTGTTTGAGTTGTGTTTAGAGGTTGTACATGAGGATTATATATTATTGTACCCCTTATTTGTGTGTTTAATTTCATAACTAACATGTTTTTTGTTTGTTTTATACCATGTTTTTTTCTTGATTTGTACCTTGTGATCTGCTATAAAAAGCTCCCCTAATTAGGGTTTAAACAGGTTTAAAATATTTTTTACCAATATCCGCTTTTGTGCTCAGGTATCCCATCGTGACACCCAGCGATAAGTGTAATAGTAATCAGCCAAAGGTCCCAGGAGTCAGATCCTACGGCCTGAGACCAGTGAGCGAAAAATACGATGTATTTTGTTTTGTGGAGCGTCAGCAAGGTGAGCAGCCCGCTCACTAAAATATCAACTACACACTCTGTAAACTATGGTATCTGGCAGGTTTGAACTCCTCTGAACGCTTGCAAATGCTTCCTCCAGGTGAGGTCTTCTTCACCAGTGACTACGACAGCTTCTCCTTCGAGGAAGCTGTGCAGCACTGTCAGAAACTCAACACCACCTTGGCCACCATTGGCCAGCTGTTTGACGCCTGGAACCAAGGGCTCGACAAGTGCCGCCCGGGTTGGCTTCTGGACGGCAGCGTCCGCTACCCGGTCACGACCTCCAGGGCCAACTGTGCAGGCGGTCAGGTCGGGGTCCACATCATCTACGCCTACCGGAACAAGACAGGCCTCCCCGATAAGCATTCACGCTACGACGCCTACTGTTTTAGAGGTAGGAAAAAGGTTAGGCGTGGCTACATTTAGATTTTAGAGGAATAAAATGAACTCTCCTAAAAATCAGCGTCTCCTGAACAGCACTGCTTTCCAGCCAAATTCACCAAGATAAATTGTTATTGACTAATCTATCATCTCTTTTCTTTTTCCAGCGGGAGTTCCAGTCGTTCAGTTTAAAAATGAAACCAGTGTGAATCTGAGCATCGTGACGGCGGATGTCATCAACAACACAACAGTCACAGTTGATTACTTGGCTCAAACGGGTGAGACAGATGCATGAAAGATGACCGCCAACTGTCTGTGAAGATAAACAACATAAGATAGATCTAACTTTTTGACTTCCGTCTGTCCTATTGTGTTTCTTTTCTTCCCTCCCTCTCGTTTTCCAAGGTGTGGTGTTCCACCACCGAGCCGCCATCGGTCGGTACACTCTGACCTTTGCGGAGGCTCAGATCGCATGCCGAAGTGTTGGGGCGATCATCGCCAGCCCCCTGCGGCTGCAGGCGGCCTTCGAGAAAGGCCTGCACCAATGCGACGCCGGCTGGCTCAGCGACCAGACTGTCAGGTAAACTCAAACTCAAATGTTGTGGAAATACAAACCCCTAATCCTATTCATTGCTTAAGTTGTGTTTAGAGGTTGTACATGAGGATTATATATTATTGTACCCCTTATTTGTGTTTAATTTGATACCTAACATGTTTTTTGTTTGTTTTATACCATGTTTTTTTCTTGATTTGTACCTTGTGATCTGCTATAAAAAGGCTCCCCTGATTAGGGTTTAAACAGGTTTAAAATATTTTTTACCAATATCCGCTTTCGTGCTCAGGTATCCCATCGTGACACCCAGCGATAAGTGTAATGGTAATCGGCCAAAGGTCCCAGAAATCAGATCCTACGGTCTGAGACCAGCGAGTGAAAAATACGATGTATTTTGTTTTGTGGAGCGTCAGCAAGGTGAGCAGCCCGCTCACTAAAATATCAACTACACACTCTGTAAACTATGGTATCTGGCAGATTTGAGCTCCTCTGACCGCTTGCGAATGCTTCCTCCAGGTGAGGTCTTCCTCACCAGTGAGTACGACAGCTTCTCCTACGAGGAAGCTGTGCAGCACTGTCAGAAACTCAACACCACCTTGGCCACCACTGGCCAACTATTTGACGCCTGGAACCGAGGGTTTGACAAGTGCCGCCCGGGCTGGCTGCTGGACGGCAGCGTCCGCTACCCGGTCACAATCCCCAGGGCCAACTGTGCAGGCGGTCAGGTCGGGGTCCACATCATCTACGCCAACCGGAACAAGACAGGCTTCTTCGATAAGCATTCACGCTTCAACGCCTACTGTTTTAGAGGTAGGAAAAGGGTTAGGCGTGGCTACGTTTAGATTTTAGAGGAATAAAATGAACTCTCCTAAAAATCAGCGTCTCCTGAACAGCACTGCTTTCCAGCCAAATTCACCAAGATAAATTGTTATTGACTAATCTATCATCTATTTTCTTTTTCCAGCGGGAGTTCCAGTCGTTCAGTTTGAAAATGAAACCAGTTTGAATCTGACCATTGTGACGGCGGATGTCATCAACAAGACAACAGTCACAGTTGATTACTTGGCTCAAACGGGTGAGACAGATGCATGAAAGATGACCGCCAACTGTCTGTGAAAATAAACAACATGAGATGGATCTAACTTTTTGACTTCTGTCTGTCCTATTGTGTTTCTTTTCTTCCCTCCCTCTCGTTTTCCAAGGTGTGGTGTTCCACCACCGACCCAAAACCGGTCGGTACACTCTGACCTTTGCGGAGGCTCAGATGGCGTGCCAGGGCATTGGGACGGTCATCGCCAGCCCCCTGCAGCTGCAGGCGGCCTTCGAGAAAGGCCTGCACCGATGCGACGCCGGCTGGCTCAGCGACCAGACTGTCAGGTAAACTCAAACTCAAATATTGTGGAAATACAAAGCCCTAATCCTATTCATTGTTTGAGTTGTGTTTAGAGGTTGTACATGAGGATTATATATTATTGTACCCCTTATTTGTGTGTTTAATTTGATACGTAACATGTTTTTTGTTTGTTTTATACCATTTTTTTTTCTTGATTTGTACCTTGTGACCTGCTATAAAAGGCTCCCCTAATTAGGGTTTAAACAGGTTTAATATATATTTTTTTTACCAATATCCGCTTTCGTGCTCAGGTACCCCATTGTGACACCCAGCGATAAGTGTAATGGTAATCAGCCAAAGGTCCCAGGAGTCAGATCCTACGGCCTGAGACCAGCGAGCGAAAAATACGATGTATTTTGTTTTGTGGAGCGTCAGCAAGGTGAGCAGCCCGCTCACTAAAATATTAACTACACCTTCAGTAAACTATGTTATCTGGCAGGTTTGAGCTCCTCTGAACGCTTGCAAATGCTTCCTCCAGGTGAGGTCTTCTTCACCAGTGACTACGACAGCTTCTCCTACGAGGAAGCTGTGCAGCACTGTCAGAAACTCAACACCACCTTGGCCAAAAATATGAGGACAATAAAATAAAATAAAATAAATCGAAAAAATAAAACATCCAAGCAATACGTTATTTCATCACTTTGGTTTTACAATACCTTCATTTAAATGTAAACATGTATTGTTCATACAACAAAACAAGTACAAGTCACATTAGCTACAATTATATTTAGGCTGTAACTGTACTTTCGACAATTGTAGTCAGTAGTCAAGTTCTCATTCCTCTCCTGGAATGAAACGGGAAACTTTTTTTTTCTTCTTTGCCTTTTTTCAAGTCAACAAAAAAAAGGCAACGAAAATTCTTTCTTTTTTTTTTGGTGTGGCGGAAATGGGCTTCCATAGGGATGTGCTTATTTGGTTACCACAACATTTTAACAATTGTACTATGATCAAACGGAAATGTGTTTTAAGACATAATGTTCAAAGTAAGGAGTCGTTTTCTCTGCTCTCAGACTTTGTGGACCCCTGTGATCCGAACCCCTGCGGTGCAGCATCCTGCTCCGTGCAGGAAGACCTCGCTGTGTGTGTGTGTTCGACTGGTTTCACTGGAAAAGACTGCTCAACACGTGAGTCACCAAACTACCGTAACAAAAAATGTGATACTGTACTCATCGTGAGTGTGAAAAAAGGCTGTCAGCCACATTTGGATAAATCGTGATTCAAAACAAGAAATAATTCTTTTAAAAATGTTTAAACCACATATGCATTATGTCACAAGGGTTGCAGTACTATATCAGTTTACATTATTCAAATAGGCCTTGTGGTTGATGGGATAGACCTGTTTTAGGATGGGTATGACCACTTAAAAGGATAACTCTATTTTAGTGTTGATTTATTTCCTAAAACTATCAATTCTATCAAGAAATTATGCAATCTTGTCTCCTCCTGCTGGTATAGATGTCGATGACGTGACACCCACCCATGGGACGCACCCGAGCATCAACTCTTCACTTGGAAGGGAGGAGATCAAGGGTGAAGAAGTTGACACCTTCCCATTGCACCCGAATGTGACAGACGTAAATGCTACCATGGGTGCCACAGGTAAGTTGATCATGTACTTGATTGATAACAAAACCATTTTTAATATTTCATCAAACTGTAAGAATGCGTTTCCACAAAGTTGTACACTTCTGACGACTGAAATCTAGCATTCTGAACCTTCACCTCCTCCAAAAAGAAGACTTTTAGGGTTTGTTGACCATTCCTATAACTCATTTCTGGCAATGCCTAACTCCAAAAACAATATTTCTGTGAGCTATTCAGGTTGCAATAGCAGGAAGTATCCTAATAAAAAAATACATCCAAATATTCGTATTACAGTGCAGCCACAAAAATACCTATAAATGTTCAAACTATGAATAAATGACTGCAAACTGTCTGTGAAGACAAACAACATAAGATGGATCTAACTTTTTGACTTCCATCTGTCCTATTGTGTTTCTTTTCTTCCCTCCCTCTCGTTTTCCAAGGTGTGGTGTTCCACCATCGACCCGCCATCGGTTGGTACACTCTGACTTTTGCGGAGGCTCAGATCGCATGCCGGAGTGTTGGGGCGGTCATCGCCAGCCCCCTGCAGCTGCAGGCGGCCTTCGAGAAAGGCCTGCACCGATGCGACGCCGGCTGGCTCAGCGACCAGACTGTCAGGTAAACTCAAACTCAAATATTGTGGAAATACAAAGCCCTAATCCTATTCATTGTTTGAGTTGTGTTTAGAGGTTGTACATGAGGATTATATATTATTGTACCCCTTATTTGTGTGTTTAATTTGATACCTACCATGTTTTTTTCTTGATTTGTACCTTGTGACCTGCTATAAAAGGCTCCCCTAATTAGGGTTTAAACAGGTTTAAAATATGTTTTACCAATATCCGCTTTCGTGCTCAGGTATTCCATCGTGACACCCAGCTATAAGTGTAATGGTAATCAGCCAAAGGTCCCAGGAGTCAGATCCTACGGCCTGAGACCAGCGAGCGAAAAATACGATGTATTTTGTTTCGTGGAGCGTCAGCAAGGTGAGCAGCCCGCTCACTAAAATATCAACTACACCCTCAGTAAACTATGTTATCTGGCAGGTTTGAGCTCCTCTGAACACTTGCGAATGCTTCCTCCAGGTGAGGTCTTCTTCACCAGTGACTACGACAGCTTCTCCTTCGAGGAAGCTGTGCAGTACTGTCAGAAACTCAACACCACCTTGGCCACCACTGGCCAGCTGTTTGACGCCTGGAACCAAGGGCTCGACAAGTGCCGCCCGGGCTGGCTTCTGGACGGCAGTGTCCGCTACCCGGTCACGACCTCCAGGGCCAACTGTGCAGGCGGTCAGGTCGGGGTCCACATCATCTACGCCTACCGGAACAAGACAGGCTTCCCCGATGAGCATTCACGCTACGACGCCTACTGTTTTAGAGGTAGGAAAAGGGTTAGGCGTGGCTACATTTAGATTTTAGAGGAATAAAATGAACTCTCCTAAAAATCAGCGTCTCCTGAACAGCACTGCTTTCCAGCCAAATTCACCAAGATAAATTGTTATTGACTAATCTATCATCTCTTTGGATGTCATCAACAAGACAACAGTCACAGTTGATAACTTGGCTCCCACGGGTGAGACAGATGCACGAAAGATGTTCCCTTAGGTTCTTGATCTTGTTTGTTTGGTTTGTGTATTATTATAATTGACACGTATACGCATCTTCATCATCTCTTGTTTGCTTTTAGTTGAAATCACCGGACAATACAATGAAACTGAAACCCACGTCAATATTACTGAAATTGAGGAGTTTATCAACATCACAGCTCAGGCAGTTGCTCCACCTAGTCAGACCAAAAGAAAAACTGTGACCATAGATATAAGAAACAAAAGGACACAAGAAATAAAGAATCTAACACACTCTTGCTTCTTCTTCTTCTTCTTCTTCTTCTTCTTCTTCTTCTTCTTCTTCTTCTTCTTCTTCTTCTTCTTCTTAATGTTTCCCCCAGCGAGACCCGCTTTACCTCCAGTCCACGTTGATGCGTCTGGCTCTGGTTCCGGTTCGGCTGATCATTCAGCCAGCGGAGAGATCTCAGGGGAGTCCGGCGCCTCCGGTACCAGCGGCGACGCCTCCGGTTCAGGGCAGAACGTCATCTTCAGCGGAAGCACCATCATCTTCTCCGGCGGTCAGTCCGCCTCTGGAGGCCTGCAGGAGGCCGAAGGGGGAAGCGCTGTCATCGTCGCATCCGGCGAACTGGGTAGCATTGATACCAGCGGGTCTTTCTCGGAATCAAGTACCTCCGGATCTGGAAGTATGTCCGGTTCCGGGTCCGGATTTTCTGGCATCTCATTTGTCAACCACAGTGTCGTTCACCTGACAGTCCAGACGTCTGGTGAGCAGGAGGTGTCTGGATATCGCCCCGTCGGATCCGGGTTCCACAGCGGCTTTCCAAGCGGTATTCCATCTGGTGACTCAGGCTCTGCCTCTGCAGACTTCATCCTGCATACCCTGACACAGTATGCAGTGACCCCTGCTGTCGTGGAGCAGCCCAGAGAAGTGACAGGTATGTCTTTTATGCGTTTACTTAGCTGTATTCCTGGTGATTTAATACTATTTCGTAAGGGGGGAAAACATACTCACATTATCAACATTTGGGGCAATTTATGGAAGCCCATTTCCGCCACACACACACACAAAAATTAGGACTAAAGAAAAAAGTTTAAAAAATAAAATAAATGTGAAACGGAAATGTGTTTTAAGACATAATGTTCAAAGTAAGGAGTCGTTCTCTCTGCTCTCAGACTCTGGGGACCCCTGTGATCCGAGCCCCTGTGGTTCAGGATCCTGCTACGTGCGGAAAGGGGTCGCTTTGTGCTACTGTCCTTTCCCTGGAAAAGACTGCTCAAAACGTGAGTAACCAAACTACCGTAACAAAAAATGTGTCGGACCAAAGCTCGCATTCCTAGGGAAGTGGAGAAATTTCCAGCAAGGTGAAAAGCCCGCTCACTAAAATATCAACTACACCTTCAGTAAACTATGTTATCTGGCAGGTTTGAGCTCCTCTGAACGTTTGCGAATGTTTCCTCCACGTGAGGTCTTCTTCACCACTGACTACGACAACCCTAACCCTAACCCTCTCCTACGAGGAAGCTGTGCAGCACTGTCAGAAACTCAACACCACCTTGGCTAAAAATATGAGGACAATAAAATAAAAAATAAAAATCGAAAAAATAAAACATCTAAGCAATACGTTATTTTATCACTTTGGTTTTACAAAACCTTCATTTGAATGTAAACATGTATTGTTCATACAACAAAACAAGTACAAGTCACATAACAGTCCAATCTTGTTTCAATTCACATATTATTTTAATGTAACATTGCAAGCACATTGCAAGCACTGTTGTATATTCAAGTGCTCTTGTTATTTACCAAAAGAATTTTTCAGCCTTTGTAAGCAAACATAAATCGTGTGTAAGTGTGTGAAACGGACCTCCCGCGGTGCCGATGAAGAGCCCGACGTCGCCCTTAAAACGGATCCTTTTTCACCCCGCACCGGGGACGATTTATGCGTCAATTGGCAACTTGTGTTTACATGATGTCATCAGTATTCATACCTTTTTCTCTCCCCTCCCCCTAGCCCGCGCCAACAGCAACAGGCGACACAAAAGGTCCCTCAGGAGAAGAAGTAAAGCCGTGAGCAGCCAACGGAAACAGAGGAAGCTGCACTGACCAGGAAGGAAAAAGGACATAGAACAGAGAGCCACAAAGGACCCCATCTTGTAAAGAAGCGTGGACACCAATGCAAATGCCCGACCAAAAAGATAATATTCCCCACCATGTATTCACACACACACACACACAGACGCACACTAAAGCACATTTAGACAGTGATATTGTAATTGACTTATGATTTGGATCTTTGAGTGTCACCCTGCACCTTCTGAAGGCAGTTTTTTCTATGTATTCATACTGTCTAATTTATAGCTGTGATCTAGTTTTTTGGAAGCATTATGTCATCACACATTTCTCTGCAATCGGTTGCCAGCACTGCATACAAAGTAAGGTAGATAAATAAGTAGGAGGCTTTTTTTTTTAGAGTGACACACACACACACACACACACACACACACACACACACACACACAGAGTCCAAATCAGCACAATAAAATGACAAAATAAAAGTGTTTTTGATTGCAGCTGGATTCTCTGAAGTCAAACACAATGTTACGCAAACTTTTGGTATATTTTTAGGGTGTTTTTTTTCTAGATGTTTGTTTCTCTGTAGTTTTTACTTTCTTTTATTCGGGTCTCTAAAGACTTTAATTGTGTGCTTCAGACTGGCGAGACAAAAATGTTCCTCGCGCAACGTCGGTGAAGACGGTGATTCTCAAACCTTTTTGGGTTGTGACTAGGGCTGCAACTAACGATTATTTTAATAATCGATTAATCGGTCGATTATTTTTCCGATTAATCGGATAAAAACATAATCGTTTTAAAGCAATAATTTGCAACCTTCAGCGGTGTCAAAAGTATTCACATTCATTACTTAAGTAGAAGTATAGATACTAGGATTTAGAAATACTTTTGTAAAAGTAGAAGTATCAACTCAAGCTTTTTACTTAAGTAAAAGTATAAAAGTACTGGGTTTCAAAACTATTTAAAAGTAAAAAAGTAAAAGTAATGTAAGGGGAATTTTTTTTTCCATTCAGGACAAATTCTTAAGCCATGTCTCAGGGGCCTATAGTGCACTACCCCACCTCCCCCCAAAACAATAATTTTTCTAAAGGCCATAATGACTATGTTGTATTAAAATGGTATATTGAAAAATGTGGAATGCACTAGGCTACCTGTTTCAGCTGCATATATGCCCATTGAAAATTATCACATTTTATTACAATGCAATACATTAAAGTACCATATGTGTACTACTGAGCATTAGCATGCATTTCATGGAGCGGAAGACATGATAATAAGTAGTTGCCTATAAGTATTGTAATATGTATGTTGAAAAAAGTCCATACAAGCCATATCTCACGGCAAAAAAAGTCATAGGCGCGTTGGTTCCTTTTTAAACTCTCCGCTAAGCAGCGCATCTGTAAACCTATCCGCTGCATCGACATCCTGTTTACCACAAACAGACAGTCGCGGGAGAAACTCGCGCGACCGGGGAACCGCCGGCAGAGACGAGCAGAGAGACGTTAGTGACGTTTTTTGAAAAGTTGGCCGCTCTGTGTCTCGACATGCACCTAGCCATAGCAAACATGGCACATTTACGTTACTAGGCTACTCCAATATTTTGTCAATAATTGACTGATAACAAACTTTCATCTTACCTGAATATGCTTTTTTAAATTCGATGGCGAGTTTTTGAAAGCCATTAGCTCGTGATGCTTGGGTGCGCAAAGCTTGCAGCGCATCCGAAAAGAATTGTTTTGGCAGCCAACCATCTCAAAAAATGCTTCCAGGTACGACCAGGGAGGTACCAGGGTTGACTCGTCGTGTTGGCTATCCACTTCCTTGCTTGTACTTGGTTGGGAGTGGGTTATTTTGCTCGAGTTCTCCGAGACGGACATATTTGCAATCGGCTTCTCTGCTGTCCTTGCTTGAGAGTGACGTGATTGTAACGGTTGATTTGTGTCACGTTCAGGTGCATCGCGTAAAAAACCAATAGGGTGTCGGAATGGTATATACTTCTCATCCATCCCCAATCAAATTCACTCTATCCGGATGGCGCGATTTATCTGGCTAGCCGGAATGAAAAACAAACCAAAATGAAATAGTAACGAGGCTATTTTTAAAAAAAAGTAGGGAGTAGAAAGCACAGATAGTTGCGTGAAAATGTAAGGAGTAGAAGTAAAAAGTAGTCTGAAAAATAAATACTCCAGTAAAGTATAGATACTCCAAATTCCTACTTAAGTAGAGTAACGAAGTATTTGTACTTTGTTACTTGACACCTCTGCCAACCTTTTATTCCAAAAACAGAATTCACAGAGCAAACAATCGTAACAATAAATCATTTATAAAATATAAAGAAATACAAATCAGAAAACTTAACAGGATTTGTCAGAACTTGTTCTCTACACTCACAGACATGCACACTCAGACACATGCACAGAAAACACACGCAAACTCACGGACACGCACACACATTAACAGACATGCACACACACTCACAGACATGCACACTCACAGACACACACTCACACACATGCATAGACACACACACAGACATGCACAGACACACACACTCACAGACAAACTCACAGACGTGCACACTCAGAACTTAGAGAACAAGAGATGATTTTCCAGAAGTAACACTCAATGTATCAACGGATAACTTACGGACTGTACTTTACCTAAACAAAAGTTGTTCATTAGATATCGAACTACAAATCCCAGCAACACTTCCTCTGCATGAAGCCTCATTATATCGGACTGTTGAACGCAGGTGTGCGTTCTGCACCTCAGAGGAGATGTTTACGCGTTGCTTCCCTTGAAGCCTCCGCGGTATTTTAAAACGAAGACGTTATCGAACCCAACAGTTCAAACACGGAGAAAGAACGACGAGCTAGCGAGCTAACGACAACGGTTAGCCTAGCTGTTAAGTTATTGTACACGCAACGCGACTATGAAGTGACATAGAGAGGCTATAACAGGCTGCACCAGAAGCTCCTGGACCTCCCGTCTGCTGCGCTCCGCTCCGCTCAACTGTTTGGTTCAATACTCAAACATCTCCGCGACTTATTGAGTGGCGTAATAATTGCGCGACACAATGAATCAATAATAAAATTCGTTGCCAACTTTTTTAATAATCGACTTTTATCGATTTTATCGATTCGTTGTTGCAGCCCTAGTTGTGACCCCTAAAAAAATACAGCGACCGGCGCCTCTTCACAGCGGGGGAAAAGACCCGTCACGATGAATCGGTGACACATGTCGCCATTAAGGCCCCGAAGTAATTGAGTCACAACCCAAAAGTCTGAGAGCCGCGTGGCAACAACGCCGCAGCAGAATGAGATACACTGAAACGCTTGTGCTGTTCCAATCGACATGATGCATAAAGAAATCCAAGTTCAAGACGGGATTACAGTCACCTGGATTGAAATAATCAGCACTCGCGCACTTTCGGGAGTCACTTCTGTGCTAATCATTTGAATCCAGTGCATCTCAAACGTAAAAACAAATAATAAACATCCCTCATCTGTAGCTGGAAACCTTGAGAAACAAGATTTACAGGATGACGCTGAGTCGGCACCCAGGTTTTTTGCAGGTTTTGGGTTCGTGACTCAAGATCGACGACTCCTGTCGGCATGAATCGTGCTTTTACGAGATTCGGCGAGTCTCACTGTACATATCCTCTCGACACAGCAGGATCTGTCCATAACTAACGCAGAGTCAGACATGTTTCATTGTTTGTGTAGTTTGCAGTCGAGAGTTACTTTTTCAGCCAAAACGCAAAGCCTCGGACACCCTGCCGTGTGTCTCATCAACAGAAATGTACTTCTTAAAACTTGAGGAGTTACGAATTATGGTAAATATTTTAAACATGACGAAAGAGAGAAGATGGAGGCGGAGGTTACGAAACGTTGACCACAACCTTTTTTAAAAAAGGTCAAGATTTGCTTTGCAACTCTGAGAGCAGATACTTGTGTCCGTATCTGATTTCTTACACACACACAGTCAAACTGGTACTCTCATGGACACGCACACACAAGTCAGACACACAAGCTCGCTCAAAGTGTGTACATCTCATGCACGTGGATGCTCCCGGTGTGTGTGTGGCGGACAGTTGAGGCAAATCCGTGAGACTGTGCATCAGAGTTTCCGATTCTTCGATAAACCGGTTTCACCTCTCGACAAATTAACCACAACATGTGTAACGTTGGACGCAGAAAACGCTCCATGTGACTTTGTTCAGATCTCTGAAAACCCTCATGTGAACACAGTGTTGCTGTACCAAATAAAACTTAAAATCATCTGTCTCTGTGTGATGAAAGCGTCCTAGTGTGCAAAAACTTAACTTAACTTAACCCATTGCAATTTCATATTAAGCAACATGATCTAACTTGTAGTGCAGCTGAGATTTCTGGGAAACATCATCTTTTTCCCCCCCGGAGCAGTTAAAATTTGAGGTGAACTCTCCGTGCCGGGGGAACAAACCCGGCATTTAGTTTGTTTTCACCTTCCTGTGGAACCCGACCGTGAAAACCCTCACGGTAAATAGCTCTTTCATCGGCCTCCACAGCCTCCGCCTTCACCCCTTCAGGCACCGCAAACAGATCTGCTGTGGCTGTGTGTTTACCCCCGTGTGTGAAGAGGTATACATGCATGTGCATCTATGTTGTGTGTGCATGACTGTGTGAGTGCAGGCATGTAATCCCCGTGTGTGTTTATGTGTGTGGGTCCACTCGTGTTTGACCAGCAGGTGTAAATAGTCGTGTTTATAAAAAAAAATTTAAAAAGACTCCCGGGCCTTATGATCACTAGGTCGTCTGTTCACGCCCGGATGCTAGCAGGGCGCCGCCGCAGCGCGTTGGAGCCCGCTCATCTAAAAGTGCATCGCGCAAAAAGCCAGACAGAGCGACGCTGTGTACACGCAGAGGGCTGTTTTGTGTGGGCCGGCAAACCCATCTCACCTCTCTGCCCCGGCATTCCTGTTTTTGGGACTCGAGGTGAAGCTGCGAGAGCGACGGCCGACCCGGAGGAGGTTTGTGAAAACCAGCGAAAAACATCCGCAATGAATCCAGCGACTGTCAGAGGCTGATAATGGTTCAGTCGGTGAAACACACATTTCCTTAAAGAGATAGCTGAAACGTTCAGATTAATCCTACTTACTAGAGTGAGATGCAAACTGTTCATGTAGCGCCACCAACGGGTCAGTGCTAGGCCGTTTCCAGACCTCCGAATCAATTGCACACACGTCTGCGGTATGATTTATGACAAACTGCCTTTAAAACTACACAGAAGTCACCTGACATAACACTTAAAGCTAGAATTTGTTTTAAATGGTTCAAGTTAGGCACTGGTGGCAAATGTATGCTAATGCTCCTGTGAACAAGTCGTGTTTCAGACTGGTAGCCTCACATTAGCATTAGCATAGACTTAAAATTACTTGTCATCCACTTTGTGGACTACGTTTTTTAAACCTTGAGTTTGGCATTTAGGCAATCGCCATCTTAGTGTTTGTCCATCGCCGTCTTGGCTTCTTCTTCTTCTTCTTTTTCTTCTTCTTCATGTAGCTTATAAGGCGCACACCTCCACCTCCCGTACGCATGAGATATTGTCCCGGTTATTATGTTTATATTTAGCTAAATAAATGTTTATTTAAACAGCAGTATTAATAGTTTAAGAAACAAATGATTTTTTATTCGCCAAATGTTCCTCAACCACGTTTTTCGTACCCTGAAGGTCTTTCACGCCTGTTTCCTTTGTGTGATATCTTCTTCTGTTGTCCCATCTGTCCTGTCGGTTCCTCATTATATCTTTCATGTGCACTGAGTTAATTTCTCCTCTCCATGAAATATTTATTCTCGGCCACTTTTTGGGAAATTTTGTCTCCTCCTTTTAACCCCTTTTATGCCAATTCATGCGCAAAGAAACAGCTCTTAAAGCTTATTTAATCTGAATAGAGTTGGGTTTCCAGCATTAAATCTTCGCTGTCAGATATCATGAGAAGAACTGCTGCTAAAGATTTTGGGCTATACGGATTATATTGAATGGAAACTGGATTTAGAGGAACTTTGAAGGTAAAATCTTTGTTTAATCGAACAAATGTGTCTCATATGAAAACTTCTTGACAGTAATGTTTTTATTAATTTGTAGAAAATAGTACAAACGTATAAACATATGTAAAGAAAAACAACTAAAACAGAAAAACGTGTACATGTCTGAATGAAACACTGCTTCTTCTTCCACAAAGGACGTAGACAAGGTAGTTTAAATATCACAACAATACAGATGTTCCCTCCTTTCTTCTGCTTCCTCCATCGCAGAGTACTACTCCTCAAAGAATAAGAGATGAAGGACACTTTATAAAACGGGATACACAGACATTTAAGGAGACTCCAGTATATTTTCACATTGAAATATTACATAAAGTTAGCAAGTGGACAGTCGTGGAAACATGTGACGGGAAACATGAAGAGAAATGCTCAAACGTCAAAGTGCCCGTGAGCAAGGCACCAAACACTAAAGTTTGGAGCTTTTTTTTTGGAGAGTGAGATATTTCTGAGTCATAAAGAGAAATGAATCATGTGTGAATAATAAAAACACAAACAAAAAACTGCTGCAACATCATTTGAAGCAGAATTAGCTTTAATTTAAACTGAGGAAAAATCACGCGCAAACTATCTATGGGAAGCTTCTCTGTTTCTCTGGAGACATTATACACTGTACGGCCAATAATATGTGGACATCGCTGTCCAGGCAATTGTTATTGTTCTTTTTGTAGTGAGAGTTAGTCCCTCTTCGGTCCAATTGAGGGTTAGCCCTTAATGCTACATCTAATTATATGTGTCGAGACAGTGATGCGCTACCTTCGGGATAAACTGGTTTTCTTAAATCTTGCATTAAGCCTTCTTCAAAAGAGTGGAGGCTCTTGTAGCAGCGTATTAATGCTTTTTTTTGGAGGGGGGGGGGGGGGATGAGACAGTTGCGTGTCCACATACTTCTGGCCATAAAAGTGTAGACATTTAGTTTGAGTGGCATCACGTGATGGGTGTACGTCGTTGCTGACTG
Organism: Clinocottus analis; assembly: GCF_023055335.1. Classification (NCBI taxonomy): domain Eukaryota; kingdom Metazoa; phylum Chordata; class Actinopteri; order Perciformes; family Cottidae; genus Clinocottus; species Clinocottus analis. Next base: position 2,651,054 of record NW_027176218.1, on the reverse strand, counting down.
GAAGTTAAAAGTCTTACGGAGGTGAAATGCGTTTGACCCGAATGGCCTCAAAAAACAGCTCAGAAATGAACAAACATGGCTACCGGCTGATTTGCTCTCAGGCTACAATGGGAGCCGTCTCGAGCAGAGCTTTGAACGGTGCGCTTTGAGTCACGCGTCGACCCTCTGAAGCGTCTACCGGTAACAGTAGACGCCGAATCTCAGGTACAGCGGGGGGAACCCAAAACTACGGACCCCTGGTTCTGGCGGACCGCAGTTAGCCCGCGCCTTTGTGACGGGATAACGGACGCTCCCGTCGGACAGCCACCCGGCGTCGCAGCGGTCCAACCCCATCAGCCTCCAGGCGGCGTACATCTGGCCCACTTTGGCGATTTGACTCCCGTCGCCGGCACAGGCCTCGACCGCCTCCGTGAAGTTGAGCTTGGTCTGGTGCTTCAGGAAGTAGACGGTCCCTAACGGAGGAGAGGGTGACGAGTCAAGAACATGCACCGATATATATGTATTCGTCGTTCCGTCTTGCGCTTAAAACTGACCCTTGACGGAGGCGGAGAAGCAGAAGGCGTCGTAGCGGTAGAGGAGGCGGTGCCGCCGCCCGTAGCTGCGCAGGCCGGGAGCCAAGTCCACGCCGCCGCAGCCGTCGCGCGGCGCCGTGATGGGATACTGCACCGTGCCGTCGGCCAGCCAGCCGGCGTTGCACCAGTCCAGGCCGTCCTCCCACGCGGAGAAGAGCTGCTCGAAGGTGGCCAGAGTGGCCTCCTGATCCCGGCACGCTTGTTGGGCCCCGTAGAAGTTGAAACTGTAGCGTCCTTTCGGGGAATAGTAAGGGAACACCACGCCTGCACAGAGGGAGGAGAAGGGCATTGCGGTAGTTCGGCTTTTTATCGTCATACAAAGAAATACACGGGCAGGCGACCCTGGTGGTTAAAGAGATGCGTTGAAGAGATGCAGATGTGATGAGCGTGACAAAATGTTGAGTCCTTTAAGGTGGGAACCTGCATTAGCACCTGGTAGAAGTCCAAAATCTATTCGTGTTTCACCAAATTACAACAAACATGTTTAATAGGAGGTGAATATATCATAAAAACTGGATGCCAGACTCTCAAGATTCATCTAAATGAATATTCCATGCACATAAAACTAAATAGTTGTGATGCTTTCTGCTTTCCGCATTACTGTTTCTCTCTCACACGTAAAGACTGTACGATGCACGTATAGAAGCAGCTTTTCTGAGACCTCCATGGTTTAGAAATGTTCTCCTGTCAATAGTTTTATGACCAGAAAATGCGAGACGGGCCAAACCTTCTAGGCGCAGTACTGCGACTGGCCACCGGGAGAACTCTGCGCTGTATCAGGCTTTTATTATACATCCATCAGGGGCCCGCAGATTATTATTACTCTTGGGCCTCGTGGTGGATTAATCCATCCAGCCATGTGTTAATCTACTTCAAGTACTTAATTCTGTATTCAAACTCCAGGAGAAAGCTGTTTTATCGAATCACATCTTGAATAGCTGCCACATCGAATGTAAATATCTCATCTTCAAAGGGATCTGAAATGACCCCGAGGTCAAGAAAATTGGCCTGGAGTCCTCACATAGCATGTCAGACACACACACACACACACACACACACACACACACACACACACACACAGGTCGCTCACCCCGCAGCTCCAGCTCCACCGTCACACTCTCGTCCTCCAGGCCGTCGATCACCTCACATCGGTATCGGCCCGTGTCGTTGAGGCGCAGCTCGTTGATCACGAGGGACATGTCGCCCGGCGCCGCGCGGCGCAGGCGCACGCGGCCCCGGAAGCTGCCGTAGCTGCGGTTACGGTTGCCCATCGCGACCATGACCTCGGTTTCCCTGGCGAAGGCCTCGGGCGGGACGCGGGCGCCGCCGCCAACACCGGCGGGGCTAGCGGGCACCCAGGACCACTTGACCCGGGTCCTGCGCGGCGCGGCCAGCTGCGGCTCGTAGTGGAAGTGGCAGGGGAGCGTGACGCTGCTCCCCCTGGTGGCCGACACCGAAAGCTGCGGGGATTCCACGTGGAGACGCACCCCGTTGAAGTAGACTGGAAAGAGCAGAAATAACACACGAGTGTGTTTTATAGACATGGGATTAGCTAAAATAAAATGTTTCTGATCTGGGTCTTTAATCTAGATTAATTTCTATGTATTAGTGTTTGTCTTTCTTGTTTTTAGCTGTTATATCTACATTTTGTGTTGTTTCACTCATGGGGACGTGCAGCGTTACCATTGCTGAGGATCCCTTTCACGCTCACACATGCACACACTCTTTTGTTGTCTATTTTATGCATATTTCATTTTGTAAAATTGTAAACATTATGCATTGCCCTCCATTTGACACACACACACACGCGCGCGCGCGCACGCACACAGAGGACCTACTCTCTCCTTTCCCGTTGCCGTTGCTGATGTCCTGGTAGTGGAAGCCGTTGTTGTATCCGGGCATCCAGCCCCGCGCGCCGGGCGGCAGCAGCAGGCAGCAGCAGCAGCAGGCGGCCAGCAGGGGGCGCAGCAGGCTGAGCATGGTGCTGCAGCGAGAGGGACGAGAAAACACACTCTCTTTATTCTGCTGTCACGATGAGGGTCAGAGACTGGAGGTTGTTTGGATGAAAACTGACAAATTAAAAGCTCACAATTGTTCGATTATTTAGAAAGAAAGTGATGCGTTTATAAATTTATAATTATAAAAAAATACAACAAAATAAATATTGTGACTCTAATGTGGCCCGAGGGAGACAAGACGAAACGATGATTATCAAATGTCTTAATTACACACAAAAAAAGTTATTTATTTAAATTATTGTTTTAATAATAATGGAAAAAAAACGAGGGGAAAAAAGTCCTGCCATCTTTGTAATATTTTTAGGAACATTATGAGAACATTTACAGTACAATGACATTAAAACATTGGGATGGAAATGAACGTGTTGTGTTGTTTTTATTGTCCTGTTTTACTGCTGTTGTTCTGTCCTTCATGCTAAAAACATAACCAGACAAAGTCCATGACGAGCTTCTGACAGCATAGAACCGATTAAAGAAACAGTTTCTCATGAGACAAACAGAAACGAATCTTCTTTTATTTTTCTTTCTCTCACGTCTGGTGCTTCATACTTCAACAACAGCTGATATTATAATATTCATACATATATATATACATGGTGTGTTTTAAATCTTTCTCTCGTGCTGCTTTATGAAAAGTCTCCCATGAGCTACATTTCAAGTAAAGTCTTCCTCTAACTGAATCATACCGTAAAGCTTTAAAGAGAAGACGTAAAAAACAACAACAACAACAACAACAAGCAGAACAACATCCGGTTTAAACGTGTTTTTTAGTTGTTGTGGTAAACAACAGAAGTCACAAGTCGTGTAAAGTCACTCACAGATCCGCAGTCGTCCGCCGGCGTGTCCTCCGCTCTTCTTCTCCTCCTCATCCTCTGCTGCTTCTCTGCAGAGGAGCTCGAGAGGAGCGCGCGCGTGACGTCACGGGACGAGGCATCCCTTTAGGAGTGACCTCATCGTCCACGAGCCCGTACACACAGCACATGTGCTATAGTACTACAAATATAAAAATACTAGCAGAACACAACAAGCTGCAGCGGAAACGACGAGTTGATCAATCGATCGGTCAATTGGCAGAAGATTAATTGATGATTATTGTCCGTTTTTGATGCCAAAGCTTCACAAATATGAGAATTTGCTGCCTTTTCCTTATGATTATTGTGATAATTTTGGATAATTGTTGGACAATATAATAATAATATTAAAACTATATATATATATATATATATATATATATATATATATATATATATATATATATATATATATATATATATATATATATATATATATATTGGCTCTGGGGCAGATTCTTTTGAAAGAAAAGTGCGTTAGAAATGAAATTATTATTATTATTATTATTATTAATAATAATCATTGTGAATGTGATCACTTTGGCCTCTGCCATAACTGTAATGGATTTTAATCACAAACCAATCAATTAATTAATTGGAAAATAATCAGCAGATGAATTCATTACAGAAAAAACATTATTATTACTAATTAGTTACATTTAGCTCCACCTCAACTACACATCTAATAATCTAATGATATAATCTGATATCTGTGCAATAAGAAAACCACATCGTGCATCTTGCACGCAGCTGGAATCTATTTGGGTCATTGTTTGAAATGAAAGGCGTTGCAGGTCAAACCTGTTGACCTTTCATGACCTCGTCTCATCCCACTGAAAGAATGTGGTCCAACCCGACTGAAATTCAACCTTTTGTGTGCAATAACCAGAGAAAAAGACGTGTACATCTCGTTTATCTAGAGAGAAAATATGAAGATTAAACAGATTTGTGGAAGCAAACAATAATTCACTTGTAATATTTACAAAGGTTTCAGTTCATAGCAGCAGAGGAAAGTTCTCATGAACAGTTAACAACGCAGGTGTTTCTCTGGATGACTCCACTGCTCTGGAGTTTATAGAAGTAGAGACGTGTTTTCTTCCCTGCATATGAACGTGACATAAATCCTTAAAACTGTTAAACAATCGGATAATTGGACAATGCATTTGTTATAAATAAATAAAATGGAGATTTACAGCTTTTTTTTTGCAAAACAATGTGTTAAAAGTTGTCTTTTCCAGCAGCAACACTCTGTCTTCCTGGCACGTTGAGGCTGAGTACAGAATATTCCATATACGGGCCCCCTGTCTTGCCGTGGCCTCGAGTAACAAAGCAAATATTTCCCCGCGAACTCATATTTCAGTCATCGCTTGAAATAATAGCGGCCGTGGTGGAAAAGACGAGAGCCATTCCAGTTGTCCGCCGGGGCCGACCGGGAGGGAGAATGTGCTGCCGCCCGAATATCTGAGTGAAGGCTGGTTATCAGGGTGCAGATGGAAGCTGCCCTCCTGACATGGAGCCCGGCGTGGCCCCCAGAAGAGCCACAACACGCAACGCTTTCCTTTGTGGCCATGGATGTTTTTCTCGTGACTGGACCGGCGTAAAAAAGAAAAGAAAATAACCCAGAGTTACCGCTGCTTCAGCAGATCACTGTTGTGGTCGGGGGCCAGTGGGGCCGGGGCTCTTGGAGGGCCACACCCAATTGAATGACGGGGCCCTCGGTTTGCACAGTGCAAGCCGACCACCCTCGTCCCCTGGGGCTTAACGCGTGATCTGGCAAGTAGGGCCAGGAATCCCCCTCGGCACCCTGTGTGTGGGGGGCCCCCCGGGCCCTTCAGCATTTAAAGCATGAGCTGACCACTGGGCGTGGGCCCCTGGTCAGAGCAGCGCCTACAAATGTGAGGCTTCATTCCTTTCTCCAAACGTTTCATCCTATTTACAGTAGTAGGACGTTGAGGGCCAGCTGACGTTGAGGGCCAGCTGACGTTGAGGGCCACCTGATGTTGAGGGCCAGCTGACGTTGAGGGCCAGCTGACGTTGAGGGCCACCTGAAGTTGAGGGCCACCTGAAGTTGAAGGCCACCTGACGTTGAGGGCCAGCTGACGTTGAGGGCCACCTGATGTTAAGGGCCAGCTGACGTTGAGGGCCAGCTGACGTTGAGGGCCAGCTGACGTTGAGGGCCACCTGACGTTGAGGGCCAGCTGACGTTGAGGGCCAGCTGACGTTGAGGGCCAGTTGACGTTAAGGTCCAGCTGACGTTGAGGGCCAGCTGACGTTGAGGGCCAGCTGACGTTGAGGGCCACCTGACGTTGAGGGCCAGCTGGCGTTGAGGGCCAGCTGGCGTTGGGAGAAGGCCGGGGTCACCTGGACAGGTCACCAGTTCATTGCACCTTCAGGCAATTTGGAGCCTCAGATTAACCTGAGCCGCCTGTCTTTGGCCTGTGGGAGGCTCCTCGGTGCTTAATGAGCTCACCACTGAGGCCCCCGGGCCCCTGCGCATCAGGGGTCTGCTGGGATGTCAGAAACCCCACCCAACCAGTCTGGAAACACGGACCTGAAGTCCAATAAACACGTGAAGTTTCCATCAAACAGTTTAATTGTGCGGAATGATGGTGATCTCAATATCGACATATTTACCAAAAATAACGACGATTATGACTTTGGAGAATCAAGCGGCCCCTAAATTCAGCTCAGAGCAAATCTCATCACTTGTGGTTTACCCTGAATCAATTCTCCTCCTCCGCCTTCCCATCCACAAACCCACAACTACTGTCCTGCTGCGACTCCTGCCGCACAACAAACAACTGTTTCATTGTCTTCTTCCCGACAAACACAAACGACACGACAGTCTTCTCACACAAAAGAGGTTACGTCCACTGAAAGGAAGCCACCTCCGGTTCAAGGTTTTGAATATTTGCATCTTTACTCACGTTCGCTGCCGCAGAATTCACCAAATTACAGCTTGGTTTCAGCTCTCCACTTCCCTGCCACGTCGACGCCAATCAACATCTGAAATATGTGCTTTGAAAACAAAAAACATCAACGTTGGTTTCCCCCCGTTGACCACAATGCCAACGCCACACGGACATAGTTCAACGACGCATGGTTGGACATGGAATTTGATTTTTTTTTTTAAAAACCTTCATGGTTGATGGAAAAAAAAACATATTTCCTCGTATTCAGGTAGTGTTCTGCTGTTTAGTTCATGATAATGCATTAGCTCCATTCATGATATGGAAGTATTAGAAGGAAAGTGACTTTTCATTGGACTCTCTCCACACGTTAATATCGACACACCAACTCCGTCTGCCTCCTGATAAGTTATGAAACAGCAAGTGTCGCTCTGTCTTTGTTGTTGGAACACACGGGCGCCGGACAGGCCTGATTGTCAGCTCATGATGGAGCCACAAAGACGTCACGTGTGCCCTTTGTGTATTGATAATAATAAGTATTTAAGACGGGAACGTTTTGTTAAATCTGTGCGCAGACTTGCAGATGCATTTAGTAAAGTAACACGTTGTGTCTCTGCTCCTGCTCCTTCCTCGCAACGACTAAATGTCCTGATTCATGATGTTACCTCCAGGTGTCGAGTACGTTTTTCTGTCAATGGTGCAGCGAGGACGAGTCCTTGTCACTTTTAATCTGATGTCTTCAGCGCACGCACAGACGTGAGCATGTCAGCACACTGATGTCATCAATAGCACTTCATTACGGTCCTCAATCAGACCTTCACCGGGGTCATTTAACACAAAACCGACTGATAATTTCAATGTAAATTGCACAATATCACGCAGTGTTCTTGGAAAATAGCTCCCTTCACGTTTGGTTTCCTGGTGTTCCTGGAGGCATCGGGCCAACAGGAGGGCAGGAAACTGGAGTTTTTGGAAACAGGAAAGATCCGCTGTAGGAAAACAAACGCTATTTTAGATCAGGTATGTCCCAACATCTCAAGGGAGGGGAAATCCTATGTTATTTCTGCCCAAATAAAAGCTTTCAACTGCAGATGAATGGCTCCCATCGTGACTGCACCCTCTTTGTTGGCCTTTGTGTACGTCCGGCTGGCGCTGAACTCGCATCGGCGACTCGCAAAAAGGCGGGAAATTGCCGTGCTGGTTTCATTATGACGGCTCATTTTCATCCTGCGTCTTTTTAATCAAGCTGGAAAGTGTCACTCTGCATGTTCCCTCAACCGTCGCTCTTTTTTTTTTTTGTTGTCTCGAAGCCTTCGTCTCTAATCATTTTCAGTCACACTAAAAAACACACACACACACACACACACCTTCTGTGACTAACCCTGCAACGCTAATGACAGCGTGTGACTTCACGCGCTGACACGATCACCTGCTGGACTCTTCAGTCAGAAGCACACAAACACACACACACACACACACACACACACACGCACACACACACACTCTCGGTCTTTCATGTGGTCTCTCTGGGCTCAAAGTCCGGGCTTCTCTGGACCCGAGTGTGTCGCCGGCTCGCAGAAATTACAGCCCTTTGCGACGCCTCAGCGGCCCGGCGGTGCAGAAGGGGCTGCTGGTATTTGAGGCCTCGGGCCAAAACCTTTCATCTGGGGGCTTTTGGCAGGAGCACTGGTCTGGTCTCTTCAAACACACTGGGAGATAATGGTTGAGAGACAACACAGGGCGAGCGAGGGGGGATGCCTGTCACACTGGCTGAGAGAGTATGTGTGTGTGTGTTTGTGTGTGTGTGTGTTGGGGGTCTGTTAACAGACGGCGATGAGAGCAGGCTTCAGGGTTTTTTTAGGAGCGGTTCTCGACTCTTAAATCTTGTGAGGTTTTGGTTTTATTTGGGGGGGAAAGCCTCGTCTGCTTCACTTGGATCCACAGCGGAAGATTCGTTCACCTCTTTTTTTCCGCGCCCGCGTGGGCCGGAGCCAGACGCTGTAAACAAACGGGGCTCGGCCCAAAACCAAGAGCCGTCCAGGGGCCCCTCCCCCACAGGAGGTTTTTTGTTTTTTTCACCCTTTTACGGCGGCTATGTGCACTGGTGTTCAAGCCATTTTGGGTCAATCTGTACATTAGTTGTGAAAATCCTGATAATTATGAAAACATGTCTTCATCACTCTGAACCTTTAACACAATAAAATGTTGAGGATGACTCATTTTTATTTCTGACAACTAAAAAGAGGCAAATGTGGTCTGATGTTCGTGTGATTATGAGTTACATAACGTGGCAGGGATTTGGCATGAACAGCATTACTATTCTTGAAACCTATTTTTGTTTTTAATAAGCTGAAGACAGCTGACGAATATGTTCTGAAAGCGTTGAATTGTATCTTTAAATAGAGATGAACGGTATCACTTCCACATTGATCATCTTGTAGTTTTAATAAGCCGACACTGGAGCAGAAGCTTTTACTTTTTAATGCAGGTCTAGTGTAAAGCAGTCCATCTCAAAATGACACAAATTATATTTAAGGACATAATTGTTTGCTTTATATTTCAAATAGCTGTTGAAAAAAACCCACAAACATTGTTTTTGACGGCAAAAATGTCAATCCAATGATTTTATCTACATTTTATGTAGATAAATGACAACTGGACTCAATTAAAAAAAGCCACCAAATGCATTTGAAAGTCTCTAAAGCTCAAGTAATACAGTGTACTGATTTATTTAAATTTTATAAAATAAAATGTGTTTTCATGGTCGAAACCAGAGGTTCTCAAACTGTGGGGCGCGACCCTCTAGTGGAGAGTGAAGGTATTACAGGTGGGGCGCGAGGAACGTTGAATTACATCTTTTATTTTTTTTAAATCCTGTAGTTATTTTGAAAAGATATTTAGTGCAAAACAGGTTACTTGCAGCCATAATATGCTATTTTCTTGGCCAAATTAGGTTTTTTCCTGCACATATAGAACTTTATTTGCATTGTTCTAACCAAGTGCACATTTCATTTGTTTTTGTCTGATGGAGCAACCTGGTTTACTTGAAAGCAATTGCAAGTTTCTTTATTCTATTATCAGGAGTCACAAAAAGCTATTGTAATAAAAAAAATGCGCATTGACCATTTTGTTACAAGTTTGTTGGGGCGTGAACATTTTTCTTCCTCCAAAGTGGGTCGTGACCAAAAATATTTGAGAACCACTGGTTAAAACGGTCAAGAAAAACACACATTGTGATTATAACTAAATATGTCTCCATATTAGCATATTATATACCTCAGAGAAAAGGACGCCAGCGGGAAGACAAGATGGAGATTTGCTTTCATCAAACAACAAAGGAGAGGAAGCCGTCAGTCGGTCCTCAACACTTTAAACACTCAGCACCTCCGTGAGGGCAAACAGCTGGTCTTCATGGCGATTGCTGATGACATCATCATGTCAGACAACAGTTGTCTTTACGTCATCATTAGCCGGTATTTACTAGTCGAGCACAAAAAGTGATACAATCCGTCGGTACGACGGCCTTTTCCCCCTCAAACACCGCTGCTAGCCACGCGGCTCCTCCACCACGCGACCTTCGCGGTGTCACAGCGTGTCGGCGGTTCAAACCCCTCCGACGGGAGGATTCCCCCGCTTCAGCGTGACCTTCACAGGGCGTAATGAGGACGGGGACGAGGCCTCCTCGGTGTGCAGATACCTTTGGAAGATAGCGCCGCGGCGTGAAGAGAGATTAGGCCCCCGAGGGGTTTGAATGCTAAACAGCCGAGGCGACCCTCGCTGCTTCTGCTCTTTTTTGATCCTCCACCTTTTTAAATGGAAAACAGCTCCAATTAATTCAGCGAGCTGATACAGGATGATCTAAATATTCAACCTGCAGCGATGTACATAAAAGTGCAGCCTACATTTATTCAAGCCTTTTAGATAGAGTCCATTCAAAATGTCTGTTTTAAGTCTTTATTTATTCTTCATTTTAAAGATACAAAGGCCAAACATGAAAAGGAATCCTCTTAGAAACACAACACTGGAAGTAATAATAATAAAAAAAAGCTTTACATCCAGTTAAACTTCTATAGAGGTCAACAATCAGTAAAGCAAGAAATCATATAACACCACAAAAACACACATTTATGTCTCATCCATAGAAAACCTGAACAGCGGAGGAACAAAGATATGTACAATACTTTTTTTTGAGTGTTGATGAACATCGAGAAAGAAAAAGCAATGAAGCCGCGTCGCTGATAAAGTCAGTAAATCGCATGCAGACGTGGAGAACGAGCGCGACCGCTTCAGGAATCGTCTGCAACAATAATAAATATTGTACAGTGTTTGACGCCAACATCCATCCATCTCCTCCTCTTCTTCTTCTTCTTCCTCCTCCTCCTCCTCCTCTTCCTCCTCATCCTGCTCCTCTTCCTCCTCCTCCTCTCGGCGACACCGCTGTCCCCTTCATGCATTTTTTAAAAAGGGATCTTGAGTAAATATTCATTGTGATCAAAACTAAATGCGGTGTATTATTGCACGAGCCCATAATTCATAATTCATAGGGTGGAAAGGTTTTTGAGAATACTGTGACGGGGAGGGGGGGCAGAGGGTACAGCGGGTCGTGTCACATGTCCAGTGGAACCGTAAAGAATCAGTTTTGATTTGGTCTTATCAGCGGGGCCTCAGCTTTCTACTGGAGGCTTAATGTTGGACCCTCAGTAGAGAAATCATATTTAGTCTGCAGCGAACATTAATGTCTACCAACACAGACAGATCTCAGTGCAGCAGCACCGGATACACACATGTCACACAACACATGTCACACAACACATGTCACACAACACATGTCACACAACACACGTCACACAACACACGTCACACAACACATGTCACACAACACACGTCACACAACACACGTCACACAACACACGTCACACAACACACGTCACTGTACAGCCAGAGCGCGGTTCCCCTCACGCTCACTTTAATACAACAAAGAAACTGAGCTAGTAGCATTTATATTTTTGTCTTTTGCTTTTATTTCTACGTGTAATAATGAATGTTTGTTCTTCAACGCTTCAACAATACTGTTTTTTTTTTTTTTTTTTACATGTTTGTTCTTTTTAGATATTTCAAAAATGTCAAAACACAAACATCAAAGTGCCATAAAAAAAAAAGAAGTGAAACCGTGAGAAGATAATTTAAAGCACAGCCGTGTGTGTGTGTGTGTGTGTGTGTGTGAATATTTAAAGTTTCGGTTTGCTGAACATTAGGAGCAGATCCGCTTTGACCTGAGACGATAACTTCCGTCATAAACTCTAAACTCGCCTCCGCGACACGAGCGTCCATCTCTCGTTCATCACGCAAAGAACATTCTCAGGATTATCTTGGATTCAATTCGCTCGTTCCAACAACAACAACAACAACAAAAAAGGATTTGAAGAGGAAGTTTCCGGATTCTGAAGAGGCGCCAATCTCAACACATCTTCTTTCTAGAATCGTTCCACTTCAAAACAGCTCGTTTAAGAGGCGACTAACTCGCTCTGAACTGACCGTGAACATGATGAAACAATGCGCTGCAGCAGCTCATGATACTCTAATACTGCCACGGCGATCACGTTGCGTTCATATTGTTTTTGTAAGATTTCAAAGAGTGAACGGCGCCGTGTCAGCGGATGGCAGAACGTGTGAACCCGTCAAAGATAAACAAAGCGCCGCTTCTCTTTCACTCGGCGAGGAGCTCAAACTCCTCCTCCTCCTCCTCGTCGACGAGGGCGTCGGCCTCCTCGGGCTTTAACGCCGACATCTGCTCGGCTTTGATGCCCCGCGACAACTGGAGATCTGATGCGTGAGAATAATCTTTTGCGCGTCTGTCGGTTCACCACAAACTGTATTTTTCTTTTGTCAGCAAACCCACAGAAACAACAACAAATAAAAAAAGTGAGGGTGCGTTGGCACAAGACGAGTCGATGACTTTAACCCAGATTAGTCCGGAAGCCAAACGAGGCGTCAAACGGGAACAGAAGGAGCGTAAATGGTGGGAGTGAATACTTTGACACGTTGGTTGTTAAACCTCTAAAGCAGCTCAAACGAATGAACTGAAAACATGAGCTGAGGATTTTACCCTCAAACCAGCTGCAGAGAAACATCTAGAACAATGAAACGCACGACAATTTTTCATTAAATATGGCAAATGTGTTGTAAACTATTTGGTATAACTTGCCGACTAAAGAGCAACAAGCATGTTTTTTTCTCGCTAACCAGATTTTAAAGGCTTCTAGCCAATATTTAAATAAGACATCATGTGCAGATTTAACTTTTGGTAAAGAAGAAGACTCGTGCTGAAAGCTTGAATGCAGCGTCAGGACGAAATGTATATTCTGTGTCTTGAGGGGAAACGTGACGCGTTTGGTTGGAGGACGTGAGCGAGCTGACAAGTGGAGCTTATGTACATCACCAGCCGTGAGGGTCGTGGAGGTTCAATGTTCCAGGTCGAGCTGATCTAGGATCAGAGTCTCGGCAGCACCTGCTGATACAGCGGCAGTCCTGCTGCCCGTGACCGCACACACACACACGGGATGAAGGGCGTCAACTCCTTTTTATTTTAGCCGGTAGGTGGGAGAGAAAAAAGAAGAAGATACGCTGTCGTTTTCTGAAATGACGCCGTGAGCTGAACTCCAGCAGGGTTCTGGTGACAGCGGTGAAGGGTAACGTCTCCCAGAGCCAACCAGCCATGGAGGAGGAGGAGGAGGTGGGGGGGGGTGCTACTCTGGTGTTTGCTGCCCCCTAGGGCTGAGAGCAAGGCAGTGCAGGTGTAGGGAGGGAAGGTGAGGGAGGAGGGGAGGGGTTTAGACCCGGACCGCTACTCGTCACAGCCCAGCAGCTCCATGCGCAGGGTGATGCGCTCGTGCCACTCCCACGGCAGGATGCGCACGTAGCGGCTGTAGAACGACGGCTCGAAGAGGTTCTTCTTGTGGACGTTGTTGTCGCTGTTTCCCGGGAAGATCTGGACAGAGAACAACGACACGGGTCACACTTGCTGTCGGCCTCAACACCAACGCAAAATATTGGTGTTTTTTTTTTTAGTGAAACACATTTTTGGGCACTCCTGAACAACTTTACATGAAATGTACCGCTGTTTCAGCTAAATACAGACATATTTGATTAATAAACTGAATAGTTTTAGTATTAATTTCCTCCGGCTGTCCGCTGGCTGACCATAAGAGTCAGAGTGTAACAGTGAGTATGTATGAAAATATCCTCCGGCACAATGAAACCAGGACTAAAAACTAAAAAAAGCAAAGTCAAACTAAATTATACTATTAGAAATGTTTCATCGATTGAGTCAGAGGAAACTGTTAATGTTCCACATCCTGGATTTAATGACCTCATTTGGCAGGTTAATAGATTTTTGGATGCATTGTAAAAGAAAACTAATCACGTCCAGTGACAACATAATGGGCTCAAGGTGTGTGGACGTGTCGAGCTCAACGAATACTTTAATCTAAAACAATGATCATTATTTTAATTAAGTTAATATCTTTGCATCGTCAATGGATTTTACAGGTGCTTTTTCCTCTTTTTAAAGTTTCCTTTCTGTTTCTCTTTCCCTTCCCATTTGAATTAATTCAATTTTTCCTTTAGATTCTTCTCCCTCGACCTCTGTGAGCCGGTTCCTGGCAGCAGCTGGACTGACCTTGTCCGTCCCCGTGGTCGTGTCCTTCACGATAGTCCAGGACTTCCCGTCGTCGCTGTGAGCAACTTTGTAGGCGGTGACGAACTGGATGGAGCCAAAGTCTTTGGCCCCTTGTGTGATGACGCCTGTGATCTTCTTGGGAGATCCCAGGTCCACCTGAGGACACAGAAAGAAACACCTTGCTTTACAGAAACACAGAGAACACAACAATGTGCATCCCTGTCCGGTCCTCCTTTCTCCTCCTTCTCCTCCTCCTCCTCTTCTTCCTCTTCTTCCTCTCCCACCTGCAGCCACTCCGACTGGTTGTTGGTGGCGGCGGTCCAGGCGTTGGTCTTGCCCTGCTTGTCCAGCCGGGCGTAGCGAGGGTGCCAGGTGAAGGCCTCGATGCCCCAGGTGCGGAAGGTGCTGGAGGACGTGATCTGGCGGTCGGACACCAAGCGGGACTTCATCCCCATCGGCTCTGAACAACCTGGAGGGTCGGAAAACACCGCGGGGGTCAGACCAGGCCGAGAGACGGAGGGAGAGAAGAAAGGAGGGATGGAAAGAAAGAAAGAGAGTATGATGGAAAGGGGACGGACAGGAAGCGGCACAGGCCAACCAGAGATGCAGATGCAGAGGACAGAGAGGTGGGGGCTGTGTGTTGGTGAAGCAGCTGCGCATGCAGCACCAACAAGACGGTCAAAGATGCAAAACCTTCAAGACTTCAGCTGTGACACTACGGTCCAGCATCACGGAGCTGCTTGTGCAAGAGCCTCTCAGTTCCTTAACATTAAATTAACATGATTGTTTATTGATTGCACGAGTTGATTCACTCTGATTAAATCGAGTTTCACAGTTTGACCTTAAAAAAGAGAACAAACCGCCTCCGACAAAATGTTGGCATGAGTCATTTGCATTGACGCAAATGCAACACAAATGTGTTTCTGTGTTTTAAGAAAAAGCTGTGAAAACTGATGCGACGCCGACCTGGAGACCCAAAGACAGAACGAGCCTCAAATAGACATTTTCAGAGTCGTGCAGAAACAGGGACCGAAACAGACGCGATGAGGCAACGATTAACGAGACGAGCGTTCGACGGCCGGCGACTTTCAAGAGAAGCGCGCTGGCTTTGTGCACGGAAAAGCAAAGC
Source organism: Clinocottus analis (assembly GCF_023055335.1). Classification (NCBI taxonomy): domain Eukaryota; kingdom Metazoa; phylum Chordata; class Actinopteri; order Perciformes; family Cottidae; genus Clinocottus; species Clinocottus analis. Next base: position 2,635,897 of record NW_027176218.1, on the reverse strand, counting down.
AAGATGAGCAGAAATGTGTCGCAGCGCAAAAGACCATGACCATGACGTTCTCCGGCGGTGAAGAAAAAACAACTCTAAATCATTAGCATCGATGTGTACAGTACGCTTGCCAGTATTTACTGGTGAACGTATGACCGTATGGTTTTAATAAATGCGCCTTTGTTTTGCAAAGTCACTAAGCGATGCAATCATCTGAGCGACGTCCTTTGATATGTGATCCCCGAGGAGCGTGGGGCTGAAAGTAATTAGTGAAGGAACAGAAGAGATGAGAACAAGTAAGAAAAAAGACAGTTGGATGACAACGTTTCCAACCGGGAGTTTAAATGACTTAAGATGTGGGGAAAAAGGTCGTCTCAGCCGCTCTACATTTCTTTTAAAAGCAGCGTGTGAACGCTTTCTGTGCGAGTTTACCGTTGAGTTCACAGCCCACCAGCTCCATGCGCATGGTGCAGGCCTTGCGGCACACCACGGGGATGATGCGGAGGTACTGGGCGATGATCGGGGGGTCGAACAGGTTGGTCTTGGTGCTGTCGTTGTCCACGTTTCCGACGAACACCTACAAAGAAAAGGAGGAGTTAGAAGACTGTCAAGTGTGTCATTTAGTTTCAGACTTCTCAGTTTCAGAACAGATGTCAGTGAAGTTCCAGTAAAATGTACAGCGTGTACTGTACAGTGTGTTTCTTCATCACTGCTCCCTCTAGTGGTCAATTTCAATCTTTTAGACACATACTTGTGAGTTATGTGTATTGAGGTTGAGGACACATTAATAAAATAAATCAGTGTAGAGGAGATTCATGGACGACAGAGAAGTGTTTTTTGTTGCTGCGTCTCCTCACGTTGTCCTTCCTCTGGCCGTCCGTCCTGTAAAGCGTGTACGTCTTGCCGTCCAGGCTGGAGGCCACCTTGAAGGCCTTAATGAACTCGGCTGATCCAATACGACTGGCGCCCTGCGTCACGATGCCTGTAAAGCGCATCTTTCTTTGCATGTTGATCTGTAAGCAAGAGAGAGAGAGAGAGAGAGAGAGAGAGAGAGAGAGAGAGAGAGAGAGAGAGAGAGAGAGAGAGAGAGAGAGAGAGAGAGAGGTAGAGGGAGAGAGCCTGCATTAGAGAATTAGTTTGTCAGAGCTTCTTTATCTGAACATTTAACAGAAACAAAAAAAAAAATAAAAAGGCAGGAAATGTGGGCATCACAAAGTCAAAATGACAAAACATACAAGCTGAGCAGCCAAGACAGACATCAAGTAACCCGAAAAATAGGCTGTGTAATGTCTATGTAAACTCCTAAATCACAGAATACGATCAAGTACAATCAGCAAACATTTCCATCTATACAGGTACACTATCTCGTCTCCATGTCTAGCAATCTACTTAAATAATCTTAAGCTAGATGAGCCACCTCGATCCACGGGTTCTTGTCGTGTGCAGCGGCGCTCCAGGCGTTAACCAGCCCCTTGTTGTGGAGGCGGGCGAGCTCGGGTCCCCAGCGCTGCAGGCCCAGCATGCTGTAACGGACCGAAGAGGCCGAGATCTGGGACTCGGCGATGCCTCCTCCCTCCATGCCGAGCAGAGAAATGCAGCCTGTGGAGGAGGAGAAGGAGCGAGGGGGGGGCAGAGTATCAGTGTGAGGTCTCCCACTGTGGCCCGAATGCAAATTTGGCATACAGCAACCTTTAAAAAGACGTTTTAAATAACTTTTATAGTATGAAGAGGAGAAACGATTCTTAAAAATAAGAGAAACATCCAAATTTACAGCCACGTGATCAAAGTCTAATACACACTGTGTCCCATCTCTCACACATGCTTCAGCTTTATCTCTCTGCATAAAAGAGTCATTGAGGATGTAGAGCTTTGAATCAGCTTCAAGGACTTGAAAGTATTGATTCCTCTATTGGTAGCCTCGCCACGTGATGCCGATTGATCATCCTAAAAGGCAGCAGCTCGGCCACAGTCCCGATCCCATCATCATTAATCTCTTCCTTCGCGTCTACGTCCTTTAGTCTAGATGTTTATATAACACTTGCGAGAGAGTACACCATCACAGATGGAGGCCGTGTGCTTCCATTGAAATCACTGAATTTGTGAGAAAACCCGCACAGTGTATACCTAGAATAATTAAGCCGGCTTATATTTTCAGATGAAAGCAACGATGGTGATTAGGATGACAAGCGATCGGTCACGTGATTCGTCCCACCATCCATCTCGGGGAGCGTTTTAAAAGAGGGGGAAGGGGAGGGGGTCAGACTTACGCAGCTGGCAGCGTTTGCCCACGTATGGGGACGGGCATTGGCATTTGAAATCTCCTTCCAGGTCCCTGCAGGTGCCTCCGTTCGCACACGGCTGGCCGGCGCAGTCATTCACATCTACAGAGAGAGAGAGAGAATCACGCCGTCACTGACTGAAGCGATAAACAGAAGACTGGTCGACGGTCAACAAGTCTGAAAGCAGATTATAGTTAGTAAGAAGTGTGAGTGACGATCACGTGTCATGCAACATTTCTCCCGAAGCTCCACGCCGAGGTTAGTTCAATTCATGCCACACGACGGGAGCTGTAGCAGAGAAAAGGTCGTTGAGAGGAGGAGGGGCTAGTTTCTTGTCAATCAGCTGCGCCAGGAGATCAGGGATGTGGAGTAATTAATGAAACAGTTAAAAAAAATGTCCGAGGTGTCATGAGGTTTAAATTTCTTGCAACTCTTCGTGTCGCCTCTTGGAGGCGCCCTCGCCAACACTATCTCTCCAGCCGACACAAGAGGAGGAAGACGAATCAGCAGAACTCCTTTTCATCTCTTGCCTCCATAAGAACCGTCGGTGTGACTAAACCCGGCTTTGAAGGCTCTGTATTGACGGCACAGGCGTCGGGAACGAGGCACACACACTTAGCTGCTGGTAAAGATGACTGCACACCAACACAAAGACAAAAAAATGAGGAGGATTTCAAAATCAGACTCGGAAGCTTTAGTCTTCAGCAGCTGTCGTTATGGGAGGAAGTGCATACAAACAAAACCCGGGCACACCGATGTTGTGTTTCCATCCAACAAACGCACACACACACACACACAAACACACACACACACACACACACACACAAACACACATGGCCGCATCTCCCTGCCCACATGCTCGCTCCATAAATAGCTCCGTGTCCAAACGTTCATTTTCACACACGGTCGCAGGAGGATTACAGTCATTTTGAAATGTGTGTATCCGCAAACTCAGGATAACGAGGTCCACAGTCATGACCCTTACGGCTCTGGGAGCTTACACTAAAAAAAATGACATAAAGCAGACCATTTCTAGCAGCAGCCGTGGAGTATTTTCAACATAAAGCTGTAACTTTAAATTATTTTTAAAAGCTTTTTGATCAAATCACCGTCGTGAATCAAATGAATAGTAGCAGCTACCTCCGTCTGTATCCAGATATGCAGATTTATTCATAATCACAGGGTATCTTTGGCTTTTCAAAGCCTCAGGATAGTAATATAGGTTTGTTTAAGTATTACAAAGTAGGATACTGACCAACAGTAAGGGAGTAAAATAAAACGCTGTCACAAACCAGAGTGAAAGGCAGTGGAGTACTAATTGGGTTAGGTCAGCTTTGGATTAAGACTTGGTGGTTAATCACCAAATACGGTTTGAGTCAGTTAGCATTAACTGGAAGAGATCAAAGGGTTGAAGGTTACTCTTGTGCTCACTATTTATTTACGTTGAACTGAAACCAAACGGCTATTTCATGAATTATTCATTTTCTGGATGGGGCACAAATATAAGAACGCTAAAGCGTTCCTGACTTCAGACTTTAAAAAGATGCTCCACGCGCCAGTCGGAGCATTGTCGATTGCCTCTAAATGGCTCTCAACGCGGCTCAGAGCTCACGGTGTTTACCTGGGTGAGACGCCTCCACGGCGTTATCGGCTTAAAGTGCAGAGCAGAGCGGCGGCCGTGAGCTGGCCAGCGGCGCACGCCAACATGGTGCATACGTGCACTAAAAAGCATGCGTGATGGGCCCAGCGATGTGAACAGAGTAAGGGAAAGCTTTCACAACAACAGAGGGAGAGCGACATGCTGCATGTAGATAGACACTTCTCCCTTTTATCTCTACAAAGACTTTGCTGCTACGTTAGTGCCCTGAATGCACCTTCAAGAGGCTGAATGGATAACATGTCGACATGCTCCATGATGTCTTGCTCACATTGTGGCATCCAGACAAAGATCTCTCGACCACGTCAGATAATTAACCCCCCAACACAAAACCAAGCAGACTGACGGGGAGGAAATTCCTGTCACGAGTCAGCTGTTGGCTCCGTCTCCAGTAAGAGGATTGAGAACCAGCAGGACCAAACGTTCTGGTCTAATCTATTTGTCTGACAGCCAGAGAGGGTCAAACAGACATTTAGTACAGAGTGTGGTTCAAAACATTCAAGATGAACACCATCCATGGGAATTATCTGGAATAAAATGAAAATGATGGCGTGTTTATCTGGACAGTCCTACTATCAACCAACAGATGGCTAGTATTGCTTTTTCTTTAATCTCTATTTTTCTCCAAAATAAGATTTTCAAGTTCTCAAACTGAACCCTTTAGGGTAGGAACAGGAAGATGCAAAGGCTTGTAGTCTCGTTTATTCTGAAATGTACAGGCACTCTGACTCACTGCAGCCATTAAAGAGATCGGTGGATGTGTGAAAAACGTGCACTTCTAAAATCTAAAGTTAGCAGTATCCGGTATCAGCACGTTGTTTGCATATTGATTTTTAGAGGAGGCGGAGCAAGTGCCTCCATCCAACAATAAACGGAAAACGCAAACTATCAACATTCAGAGGGTCGATATCTGTCTCAGCGTTGAAGTGAAAGCCAATACGAATCTCACGAGTCTCCTTTGAAACCCGATCCGGATCGATGGATGCAAAGTCTGTATGTCAGCGGGCAGCGTGCATGTGATGATCAGCAGGTCCAGGGGCTGTGCTGCAGCCAAAAGGATGTGGGCCACAAAATAACAAGGCCTCAGCCCACAAGGTACTTGGACCGGGTTCTGGGAGTAAACCATGCGTGTTGTTTATGGTTTGACAAAGAGCAGTTACTGTGTTTGTGTGAGAAAAAGTAAGCGAAGTTGGTTCAGAAACTTCTGTCGTCCAATTAAACCATAAATTCAGCTAAAGAGAGCCAACATTGTGTTAGAATTGTTAAGAATATCAACCTTCCACCTTTTAGTACACAAGAAGAAAAGTTTGTCTTTTCTTACGACCAATTACGACTGAGGAAATGAGGAAATTGCATATTTTTCACTCGCCGCTCTCACCGTTGCCATGGTAGAGCAACCGAGGGGGTAGCTCTAAATGGCATTACGGCCGCTAGATAAAAACCACAACGGCATTATTAAACAAAAATAAGGCCCGAAAAGGGTTTCCAGATGTGTAATTTGCTGTGTGCACTGCCTGCAGGGCACCAGAATAGCTTGGACTGGTGAAAGGTCTGCCAGGGTGTCACGCTGCTGGAGGGACGCAGAGCGCAGGAGACGAGACTCCTGATGTCATAAAGTATATTTACAGAGCATATCATTTAAAGTCCTGCTTCCAAACGCTTACTCTGAATAGATCAAGGCATGGTGACATCAGATCCTTTGCACTGGTGTGCGACAGCAACGTCAGTATAGTTGCGCGTTTCTGCAACTTTAACTGTACATTTGTTGTTATTGCACGATGCTACAGTAAGTATAGATCCCACACATGTATGGATTGTGTAAATATGACCTTTTTTTCTCTTTGTATATGAAGACAGAAGTTCTTAGTTGGAGAAATAAAGTGTCATCAAACTGACAGTCATGACTATGTCCTTGTGGTTTAAATGGGAAAAAAAGGGATTCTTGGTAGTTTTTAAGTTGGACTTCCCCTTGCTGAACGTCGAGTGCAACACCACATCGTAGTTACATATTTACACAAATGTGGTTTTCGTTTCTCAAGCAACGAGCTCAACCCCCCCCCCCCCCCCTTCCCGCCGCCGCCGCCAACTGCTTCATGGTCCACAGCAGAGGAGTCACAGATGTGAATGTGCAGATCTTTAGGAGCGAGGACCAGCAGCTGATGGAAACGCTCAGCAAAAACCAATTGAATTAACCACATTTTTAACAATTTGTTAGCTACGCAGAGCTTTTTCCCCTCTAATATCAAGTCACTGAGTCTGCGTGTATGAGTTTACCATTAAAAATTAACTGTTTTCTTAAACGCATATCCTTCCAGCTTCCACATATCAGCTGTATTAATAGATATCTGTGAGTTTAACCTCGGTGGTGAATTGTTTTTGCAGGTCAACCGAGTCCGTTGCTGACATCTCTTTAAAAGTTTAACCTGTGAAGGTTCAGCATGACCGGTCAAAGCAACCAGCAGCTGCGTCCGTTACTTAAGACCGTGTTGTGAGTCCAGGTCGGCAGCTTTATCTAACGGGACAATCTAGTTTGTTTAATGCAGACGACAGTAAACCTGGAAACGCAGACAACACACACACACACACACACACACACACACACACAGCCCAGTCTGCCCTCTACCACATCCTAGGAGGAGCTCAAAACGCTCTACCAAATCAAGTGCAAACTCAAAACACACACACACACACACACCCATTGGCGAACTTCCAAGAAGCAAATAACCGCTCTAATCCAATATTAAAATCTGGGATTCAAGAGACAGTCACGAGAAAAAAACCTCCTCCTTCCCCTCTCTGTTTCTATCCATCTGCTTTGGCCCCAAAGTGAAGCTTACAGTGATTTGACATTGCTCTCACTCTTTTTCCTGCACACTTGAGCCCCCTTTACACAAACACAAACACACACACAAACACACACACTCCTTTTAGGCCAATTTGACAGGACAGTCAGAAGTGCTGCAGTCAGACCTGAGTAGTGAGTGTGACATTGTCAGGAGGGCAGACTTAATTCCCCGTTCCGCCTCCACGCTCACTTTTCCGCCCGGCAACAGTAGCAGCGCTGACGTTGCGAGCGCTCAGCGTGGACCGCCACTTTCTGTTGGCTGGACTGGAACGAGGGATGAACCGTGTGTGTGTGTGTGTGTGTGTGTGTGTGTGTGTGTGTGTGTGTGTGTGTGTGTGTGTGTGTGTGTGTGTATGTGTGTGTGAGAAAGAGAGAAACAGTCTGTACATGAGCTCAGGAGCCGCGTGTGGTTGTTCGTGTGGGCTGTGCAGCGCACTCATGAATAATCTTTTTCCAGTAGAGATTTTTTTCTTCTTCTTTTTGCTCCCTTGATCTGTTTCTTAAAGGGCTTTTAGTCCTTTAGGAAGAAATCTATTCAGCAAAGAACTACATATTAATACAAAAGTAATTTGCTCTTTGTTGTTAACTTTTTTCTTTTCTCAAAACCGACAGTAGACTCGTCCATCTTCCACTGCTCAGAGTTCCTGGATGCAGTGGTTTGTGTGAGAACATATTCTTCTACATTCGGCTGCAGTTTGTCAACACCTACATGCCGCTTTCTGATCTCCGTGAGAAGATTGTCGCGGCATTTCTGAACTTTTTGCAGCCAATACGTCAGCCTCGATGTGCACTTCCATGTAGGACGTGAGTGAGAAGACGCTAGTTTAAATGTTTAACAACACTACGCCTCCCCGGCTTCACCGCACTCGCTGGTTTTCTACATTTCGTCTCCTCCGTTTCACACAAACCAGAGAAGCTGACTACCATGGGCCTCATTCCCTGCGCCCAAACACACACACACACAAATTAGAGAGCACTTAAAGTGTCACAACACAGTCATCAGTAGCTGTGAATGGAGGGGTACCTCCCTGACCAAGTTGCCCTCAGGAGGGGGTTCTCATAACATGGTCTAATAAATTCCTCTCATTATCCTTGAGGCGTGATCTAATTAGTGTAAATGCCTCCTCGGGAGAGGGCTCCTATTCTGGCAGCTATGCCAACCGTACCTGCCAAAAGGACTTGTAAACGTATGGATTTTGATGAGCTGTGATTTCGTGGTCGTCGGGAGTGAAAAGAAAACACACAAACCATAAATAAGGGCCGGATTAAAATAGACGGTAACTTGGAAACAGCTTAATGGGCTCAAACTGACGAAGCGGGAGGGAGTTGAAAGACAAAATATTTTTTTGTGGAAGGACATCTTGCCGTCTTGGGTGAACTGATAAATTAAAAAAAAGACAGTATATCTAAAACTGACATGATCTCACTGCCGGTTATGCTGCTAGCCTTGACTCATAAACAAAGGAGAGATAGTGTTGAACTCTGCGGTTTCTCGATTTGTGTGTGTGTGTCTGTGTGTGTGTGTGTGTGTGTGTGTGTGTGTGTGTGTGTGTGTGTGTGTCTCTCCGCATTTAGCCAAGAGAACAGAGAGCACCTGGATCCAAGAAGGAAAATAGACTACAGTGGAGAACACAATCACACGCACATCTTTCCACAGTTACCTGTTCTCGAACTTAACTCTGCCCCTTCGACACCTAGGATAAAAAAAAGAAGAAAAAAAAGAAGAAAAAAAAACGCATTCGTGATCAAATAAATAGAAATGCAGCCTGGCTTCCTCCTGAAATGTTCCTACTTGATTCCTGCAAAGTTACTTCTTCGCGCACACTGCCATTCTGCCGGCTTTCTCATGCAAACAGCAGCCATCTGTCTCCGTGTGCGGAGCTGCAGGCGGCACATGTTCCCACTGTTGCTGCTCTCCGGGGCCGACCCCGGGTGAACCTGGTCTTGAGTGACGCGTGAATGAAAAGCGCACATAAGGACGACAGCCGCCCGTCTGGTAGCCACTCTCTCTCCCAACAGCTGTCTGCATGTTAATGTGTCGGGTTGGACTGATAAGCCGGGGCCTCGTTAGACTTAGCCAATTAATTGTGTAGGCATGTGTACATCCACATGGCCAGGAAAAGAGGGATTGAAAAAGGCCTCTGACTGTTTTTACACATTTTAAATACAACACGAAAAAGCCCAAATAGATGCTGTGTTGATAAAAGACACAACCACTGATCTTGACATTTTGAGGCTCATCCTCATACAAATATACAGACAGCCTTCTACATTAGACTTTAGTGTTAATGATCTGGAAAACGGACAACCAACATGAAAATGCTTTAACCGGCCCAAACTAAAATATTTTTAAAACAAAAAGAGAGAGCAAATTTCATATCCAGACGTGACGAAGTGGAGCTTTGTCGTGGATTGCATCGGCATGAGGCCGTTGGCGCTCCAAATCTTCAGGGAGCACCGAGGGTTGTCCAGACTTAAAAAAGACTCACTGTTCTGGCAGTGGACTCCGTCGAAGCCCGGCTGGCACTTGCAGACGTACTCGCTGAAGACGTCACCTCGGCGGGAGTTGCCCGTCAGCTCGCAGACGCCGTCGTTCTTGCACGGGTTGGGGTTGCACGGCCCTTTCGGACGCGGAGGAAAATACAGAGGAGAGAAAATTTGACCGAGGGTGTACGCAGGAATTGGTTGATCTATGTACATTTTAGAAAACGCTATTAGGTCAGCGCCAAAGTTGTGTCAATCTGCTCTCATTTCAAATGACTGAGTTTTTAAGATTTAGAGCTGCGACAAGTCATTCATTTTTCTGTCAGTGTTGACTTTGTCTAGCCAGCAAACAGAAAAAAACAAGAGATCGGCTTACCAGTCTCAGTCTCGTTGCAGGTGTCTCCAGAGAAGCCGTCGGGGCAGATGCAGATGAAGGGAGCTCCTGCCCCGGTCACACAGGTTCCACCATTAACGCACACGTTCACCTTGCAGAAATCGCCTGTTAAAAAGAAAAGACATTGATCTGCTGGAAACAATGCATAGTTTGATTTCACAGAACCTCATAAACGTGAAAAGTATCATTATTATTGCATCCCGACATGTTTTTTCATGTTGTCCCGACTGCAATCAAAGACAGATGTTGGGTGTTTGACTTTGGCTGAAAGACTCATGACTGATAAGATGTTTGGTGGCCGGGTAACGATCGCTGAGACTCATAATAAAAAAACACCTTAGGAAAAAAAAGAATCAAGTAAACCAAAACCATCTATTTTCAATAGAAAGAGTGTTCGGCTCAAGTTGTGTTTTCTCCCGTTATTACATGTTCCACTCTGTTGTCTTGCTGTGCCGCTGAACAAAGAGTAACCAGCCCGCTGCAGGTTGGATGTGGCGGTCTCGACAGCTGAGTAAGACATCACGACACCCTAAAAACACAACACTGAACCAGGACGCTTCCACCGCCATCCCGCATGCTGAACCTCACACTCTGGCAGCAGAAGACCAAATGAGTTACAATTAAAAGTCAAAATGATTTATTCCAAAAAAAAAAAAAAAAAAGGAACGTTTACTTTAGGAGATGCTCTAGGTTCTTCCTTCCTGTTGAAGTTACACTTTAGATGTGAATTATCTTTTGAGGTCTTGCACAACAAGGCCATCAATAACATTTATGGACTGAGGGCTTTGCTGAAGGACACCAGGAGGAAGCCCCCGCAAACAGACAATCAAAACTTGTTTCTGGGGAAGACGAGACACTGGTTCTGACCGTCATCATCCCCTCCTGTTACTCTGCCAGTGTATACAAGAGAGGCTCAGAGAGAGATCTTTGAGATTTCAACTCCGCTGACTTCTTGCAAGAATAAATTACCTGATTTCACAATGTGGCGAGTAGAATTCCTCTGACATGAAACTACGACAGCATTGCTTATATAACAATAAACGGACAAAATTGGAAGTTAAGTAGGAGACATAGCTTAGCTCTTGACATGTTAGCATCTACAGTGTGAGAAATGAACAGTAATTGCATAAAAACCTCATTATTAGTCTTATACAAGGACGTATATACACATGATATTTTGATCTTTGACCTTAACCTATCATTTGGGAGTAGTGGGCTGCTGTAGGGCGCTCGGGGAGCAACTCAAAGAAACTTTGATAGTCCAATCTCACCCCACTTATCCACCAAACACCCTCTTTTTCTCAATATAGTAAAGCACATGGCATTTTGGAATTGAAAGTTTCAATTATACCCCGTTTTGACACTTGGAACATAGAGGAAGTGCATAATTGGGCGACTTTTAAAAAAAAAAAAGACCCGTGAAGTCGGGGAAGGCTTTTCAAAGTTAACACTTGTCATTTTGATAATTGTAAAGTGAGGTTGGACCACAAAGCGTGAAACTGGTGGTTTAAGTGCCACCGTGTCTCAGTGAGGCTAAAAAAGGAGCTGTGACCCTGTTTTGTGTGTTTTCAACGGGGTGCCTCTTCCCACCTCAAACTAAGTGGAATCGTGGGAGTAGATAAATATTTTTTTTTAGACTTCTCCAGGAAAGAAAAGTGGCATTTTAGTCCCACCGAGGGTATAATTCCTAAAAACCACAAGGCTGCGGCTGAAAGTGGCATTTTGAAGAGGCTTCCTGCGCATCACCGTGTCCTCTCTCCATCTTCCTCATCCTGAACTACACACACGCACTAACCCCAATAACCCTCTTTTACCGTTCCTTTAAAAACACTCACGACTCGGGACGAGAGCAGTCTGGCCAACTGTAGTTTGTAGATAGCATTTAGCGGTTGTTGTTCAATCTCTGGACTAAATCTGGACGCTCTGGATTTATTACACGTTATGAGTAGAAGCGATCCACTTTTTCAACATCCTGTGTTTGGACATTTATGCGCTGCACTGCCCTTCCCATGGATGTCCAGTGTTATCTGACCTGTATCCAGTGTCACGGCCTTCAAAGCTCATGGGAGTAAGGCAACGAGAGCTCGGCTGGCACCGCCAACTCATCCTTATCTAAAAAGTTGCTGTCTGTTTATCTCTGGAAGGAAACGCAGCCTCCCTTCCTGCACCGGCAGACAGCTCTCGCTTCAGGAAAACCTCCAAGCGCTGCTAAATAACGTTAAATAAATGACCTTACAAGAATATTTTTTAGTGGAACGGTCTGACTTCATTTAGCCCGCTCGGTAGTCGCCGCTCGTGGTCTGAAGGGTAATTCAGCCGCAAGGTTTATTGAGGAAATGAAATGAGTGACTTATTAGTCAAGGTGGTCAGCCGAGAGACAGTGGTCAGACCACAAGGGTCTCCTCTGAAATCCCCCACTGTCTGCAAAAAGAAACCACGTCCATAAAATGATGTGTGGATTCAGAAAAGGGGCGTTTTCCAGCCGACAGCAACCGTAAACGCCGCCGTTTGGAGAGGAAACCGGGGACGTGTCCTGGCACGTTGTCTTCATGAACAGAGGCATTTAAGTTTTCAGATAAACTCTTATTCTACAAGAGAACTCTGCGGCTGGAGTTTCGGTTTAGTTTATCGAGAAATCGCTCCAGAAATTAGCTTTTGATTTATTCAAAACTGACACACCATTGTTTAAAAAAGAAAACACATTTACTCATTAACCTCTAGTGATATATGCCTTGCAGAGGATTGTGGTTTCATGTGCATGTTTTGAGATGTTCCTCTCTGACATTTTAGCCTCCACCACAATACATTGCAGGGGATTTTTTTTTTAAATTCCAAAGTATGTCCAGAATCCGTGTTATTCAGCTTTCATTTGAACCATTGTATGCATGTGCATGGCTAGAAAAAACTAGAGAAGTGAGAAATGCTCTTCTGTTATTTTTGGCAAATCGACAGTTTAAGCTGCTGCAGCTGCCTTTATAAGGAAAATAGCCAAAACTCAATAATCCAAAAAGACATCACGGGTGGACGGACAAACGGTTCCCTGAAGAAGTTGCTCCTTAATACAAGGACTACAACAGAAACAAGCCTCGGCATGTTAAAGTCTTGATACTTTTGTAAATGAGGGTGTGGATTACATCAGTTGTATTTATTGTGCAACATATGAATATAACATTGCACTATAACTACTGATGAAAGCATCATCTGAGGCTAAAGCCACCGACGCATTTCATTTTGGAGCCTTTACCGATGCAGTAAAAAACTTGTCATTCATTTGGCTCTAAAAAGCGCCCAACATGGTGCCCCACTTTGTCCTCGCCACAGTGACAGATTAGAAAAAGTATGTGGAGTTATGTTTGGCAGGACAAGCCACTTCCACAGGGCATTGTGCTTTTCTCCCTCTCTTTCCTTATGAGTCATGGTCTGTGACTTTCCCATGAGGCCTCGGCCCAAGAATGAGATTCAAATACCAGGCAAAGAAATAAACACGGAGCAGTTCCAGCCACAAAAACATGATGAATCAGTCTGCAATGAGACAAACAAGGTGTCTGTGAATCCTGTAAAAGCTTGAGGACACAACTGGGGCTGGACATCATGCATCATCATATATCAATGTTTTGTTTCATGCACACATGTCAATAGTCTCGAAATATTCAGATATATGGTATTTTATCCATCTTGTTAGTATCTTATTATGACAGCAACTACTCAATGTGCATTCAGCCAATAATGCAAGCTTGCAGTAACCTAATTATTGAACTATGTGCACCTATGTATGTAGGTTTCAACACTGGCAAAATGCCTTAAAAGCAATCTCTGACGTTCTCTTTTCAGAGGTCCATCGGCTGACGTGAGTAACGACTTGGAAACAAAATGAAAACATGGTGCAAATGTCTCCTGTAGGAGCTTCACCAAGGAAGGAGCTGATGCAAGCTAATTGGCTGCTAATGAGAGCGTCAATCGGCGGTCTGAGGCAACACACTTGACCTCTGACGCTATTAGAGACAAGGCGAATACAGCCTTTTTACACGGCTGCAGCAGACGTCACAACAACAGTAAAATACATCAGGACCGTCTCCAGGAAGTCATTTAAGGGCTCTGTGGCCGTGATGGATGAGGATGGAGACGAAGGAGTCGTTTCAGGACAAAAGAGTGTGGGGGGGGGGGGCTCTTTGAGGACAGTCACTGCAGCTTGTATTAGAGGAACTGCGGCTGGTTTTTGACATAAAATATCTGTTTGAGCAAAAATCATCTCGACACTAGAGAGAGAGAACAAGCCTTTATCAGTTTGATGAGACAAAAATGCCGTCTTGGGACTGCATTTATTTATTTCTTTGGATGAAGTTCACTGACAAAGCACGCAGCTGACCGCTTTAGGAAACCACACGCAGTGCACGGCCATGGGCCTAAACCTCTTTTATCCAAATTACTCTTGAGTTATCAAAGATGACGTTGAAAATAAAATCAGCCATATAATTTTGAACAAATGTAGTAAGAGAATAACATTTTAAGGCAGCGTATAAAGGGTTTCTGCTCCAGAACTTGGTGGGGCAGATAAACGCCTACAATGTGAATGACCATTACGTCACGCCAGTGCTCATATCTCATGGCTCCTGAAAACAGTAAACACTCTGCCCTCTGCTTGGTCACGCACACACTGGCATGCTGGAGCGCAAAGGCTGGCAGGCGAGTGTGGGAACTCAGTGTTCCAGAAAGAAAACAGCAGATAAGCCTGCGTCTCACTCACACACACACACACACACACACACACACACACACACACACACACACACACACACACAGTCTTTGGTAAAACTGTTAAGGATGTGCTGGAGCATAATGAAGAAGGCCTCAAGACCTGTAGAGTGCTCATTTAGTCTGAAGACTTGCCTACAGAGTGCTACAGACAATCAAGAGGGGGAACATGTCAAACAGGAAGCCAACCCGAGTCCCTAAAAAACAAGTCTTTTCAATATGGAGATCAACAGAAGTCCAGCTGCAGGTGATCTTTCTCTAAATCGGCAACTGCTACTCAGGAGCAACACAGCCATCTGCTGCTTCAAAAAAACAACAGGCAGCCACTAAAAATACACACACAGATGTCACGCACATCAACCAAACAACAAGCCTGTCTCTTTGGTACTGTAACTGAAATAGAGCCTGGAGTAGTGTGACAACTACTGTCTAAACCGGATGGAGTTGTACCGACATGACACGTGCAATAAGTGCCTCTGACAGAAAACTAAAGATTTTGCGAGCACATTCCCAGCTCTGGGATTGAGGTCCCTCGGCTCAATGTTCGAGCTCACATGACGGCGTGTAAAATATTCAACGCGGCAGATTGGAAAGTGGGACGACGGACACTAATAAAGTGGCTCAAGTTAGAAGACACTCCATATATTTGCAATGAAACATTGCTTGAGGAAGCCATTCAAAATTCAAATGGAGGAAAAAAGAGCCTGTCATGTCCTGGGGGATTTAGTAGGGCGGGGGGAGGTAATGACGAAGTCATCAGCGCTGAAGAAGACGAAACGCAAGACTTAATAAAAAGCAGATGGGACATAAACACTCGGATTTCTATGACAAACGTACCGACACAACAACACAAGGGCAGTGGCTGCCTCAACGTTTGTTTGTTAGCAACTAATCAGTTTATTATGTTTTCGATTAAATGATAAAAGTCTCATTATACATTTTTCAGAGGCCAATGTGACTTATCCAAATGTGTCGTTGTGTCCAACCAACAGTCAAAAATACTTAAAAGATATTTAATTTATTGTCATACATGACAAAGAACATCAAATTTGATTTTGCGGTGCAACTGTGGAGAAGTGACTGTGCGTCACATTAAGAAGGAAATGAAAGTTCCTGCTTAATTAAGTCCTCCCCCATCTTACAACCACAAGTCAAATTGCACCAATTCCAACTGAACACCTGCCTACAGACAAAATATACACACAGACACACATTCAGGGGAAGCCATCGGCCCCGCTATATTTAGCCCCGGTTCACTCGGCGGCTCTAAGTGGTGTTGTTGTGAGAAAAGACGGCCTCAGCCCCGACGCAGAACACCGTTTCCCACTTCTCTCTGCTCAGCTGCAAACGGACGAGCTCCAGCCTGCTGAATCGAGCCGAATCAGGTAAAAACACAGGGGCAGCAGGGTTCATGCACATTTTAACCAAATGGATTTCCATGACTTTTAACCAAATTTCCATTGTGAAATCTTAGCGTATACATGAAAAAAGAAAGTGAGAAAATGTGGTATTTAAACTAACAATGAGGATTCCAAAGCATACATTATACCTTAAATGACACAAATGAATGAGACAATAGTGTGATTAAAAGAATAAACATGTAGAGATAGAGAGTATGCTTGCTTACACTTTGAAAAAGCATATTATTTTAAACTCAGCATAAATGAACAAGATGAACATAACACATTTCATGACTTCTTTGATTTTTTTTTCTCCCCAAGGACTTTTCCAGGCATGGGAATAACCATTTTAAAAATTCCATGACTTTTTCAGGTTTTCCATGACCGTAAGAATCCTGCAGGGACATTTTGCATGACACAGCAGCAACAAGTCCCTCCCTCCCTCCTCCCAACTCCCTGACAGTGTGGAAAAGGCTTAGAGAGCGTGGTTGTGGGTGGAAGTTCACTGACGTGCCAGTGCTGGCAACTGCAACCAGAAAAGTGACTCAACGCTCAGTAGGTTCAGTGCAACCACACCTCGTCTCCAAGGCTGTCCCTGAACCTCCAGGAACAAACAGGTTGGGATGTGTGCACTTTGCCCTCCTACTGTTTCGCTTTCAATTCAAACTAAATGTGGATTAAATATTCATGCAAGTGACGCACTGTGAAAAATATAGCAGCCTTTCAGTCACGCACATTTATAAAAATGACTTTACAGGGGGGGAAAAAAATGTAAATACAGTCCATATCAACGCTTATTATTTATCTGTAAAATACATACATTTGGTTCCAGGTTAAGTACCTGCGTTAATCTCCATGCAGTTGTCCCCTAATGAGGTCACATGGTGTCTGAGAGGATGGACACAAGCGCTGGAAAACATGTGTACACTACTACAAAATGTAATATTTATTGTCCTGTCAACTATAGGGTTTTAACAATGGCTTTGTTTCTTAAAACAACATAAACATATTGGCAACATTTTCATATGTGGAGTCAATTCACAGATTTCTCCGATGTTTGCTCATGTCTAATGTGATACAGCCAACCTTGTTGACTACTTAATACACGTTCTTGCACTTTTTCCAATAAATATCTTATAAAGTGTGTAAAAAAAAACACAAACACATCCTTCGGTTGCAAGCATTAAGCCAAAACGCCCTAAAAATGGTGACTCCAGTTGTCAACTCAAAAAGTCCAAAGTCCGTAAGAAATACACAATCTGCCAATCACACAACAGCAAGCCACAGATTCTTTTCTTTGTCAACGTGCAACAACAAAAAAAGCTTTAAAATGTACTTTTACGTTTGGAAAATACATCATCATCATCATCATCATCATCATGAAAAACACTTGTGCGACATGTTATGCCTTGATCCTGGTCTGTGAGCAGTCATAGAGGCCGGGGAATCAGGTCGTGTTTGCCCTTTGTACGTTGCCCTAAATGTGTTTGATGCATGGAAACGCAAACAAAGCCCACTGCCACTGGCATGAGGTGAACACTGGACCAGGATAATGGCCTATGTGGGTCGCACTCTGCAAAACAACAAAAACTAAGTGCCCTGAGGTTTCATTTCTGTCACCGTCCATGCAGAGATAACAAGAGGGTCTGACCTAACATTACAAAACCTATATTATTGATTGAATGTGAATGATATATATATATATATATATATATATATATATATATATATATATATATATATATAGATATATATATATATATATATATATATATAGATATATATATATATATATATATATATCTATATATATAGTGACTCATCTCCTGACCTTTAACCGTCTAAACGTGCAGTTTCAGGGCCAAACAATGAGTCATTTCTCACATTGCCACAAGTCCAGTGTCCACTCATTTTGATGGAGGATCGCTTGAACCTGTGCCACACACACACACACACACACACACACACACACACACACACACTCACACACACACAGAGTTTTGTTCCTTTCTTTTTTAAGGAAAAGTAGAAAAAAAAGAGCAACTCTTACGTAAGTTAGTTAACGTAACGTAACGTAACGTAACGTAACCCCCTCCCCCTCCTCCCCCCTTAACCGCAACGGACCGTTAACAGCGGCGGTCTGAACTGTAAACAAAGCCAAAAGAGGCAACTTACCGTTCACCCCAAACACCAGGCAGGCTGTGAAAAGTTGCAGCCAAAGGACAAGACGCGTCTGCTTCTTCATGTCGGCCGTTTTGTGTCGGTTGCTGTTCGTGAAGTTCGCTCGTTAACGCAGGGGACGACAGTTGGACGGCGGCGCGCGGGACTTTATCGCCTCTGTGGCTCGAGGAGATTGTTGTGAGGCTCTAGAGCGCGCAGGCAGCCGGAGTAGAGCAGGAGCACGTGCGCCTCGGCGCTCAGCCAATCGCAGCCTGTTTTTTTTAATTGTGACTCCGCCCCTCCCGTGCCCGCTGTTAGGAACCAAGAAGACGCCCACGCACACGCACTGAGCGCAGTAAATCACTCTGGAAACAAAGAAAGCGTTTATAGATAATGTGATAAATTTCCTTAAATGTCTTGATTACGATCTTTGATATACAACCACTAAGAAGAACATGATTGCTTCTTTGTTTTGGCGGTTAGTCACATTTATCTGTGACTTTACTGGGGTTACTTTGGGTAAAGGCCCAATTTTCTGTGAAAGTGTCTACAAGAAAACAGTAATGAAATGTCAAATTCAAAGTATTATTTAGTTAACTAAGTACTTTACTCGTAGCCTTTACTCTCAAGATGATCTGACAGGATACTTTCTTGAGTATTACAATTGCATGGCCAGAAGAGTGCAAATAAAGAGAGTGAAAATATAGTATAGTAAACAATAAGGTGCAAAAACAAATTCGTACAATATTAAATGCCCAAAATTATGGATTACAGAGATTTAAATGGAGTAGGGATCAATTTATCTAGGTTACATACTGAATATGTATGTGTAAAAGTAAATAAATAAATACATATTTTTATTTAGTTAGTGAGATTTAACATACACAACATATGATGAGGACATAAATCATTCATAATTTTACTTGTTTAACGTTTACACTGCATTTCTTTTCCTTATAATAGTACTTATTTACTACACATGATTTGACTGAAATCCTTTATGGCGCATGTGATTTTATTTTAACATGTTAAATAACAACATGAGTGATTTCCCTGTTTTACATAGGATTACAAACTAAGCAACTGTTGCATCTATACCTTAATAACACAAAAAATACGTGTGTTTTTCTGTTTATTAGCTGATCAAGACTGACTTTGCATATGTTTAATCAAAATTGAAATTGAGTCAAAAAAGCCAGTTCCATCAATGTCCCTGAAATCCATCATGTGTGTGTGTTGTTTGCCTACATTCTCAAATTCCCATGACGGAATCCTCCTCTGAAATGCAGATTAAGGCCAATGTTTTATTGTGGAAAGCCAAAAAGAAAAAAGGTTCATCATCTGTGGGCGTTTCTCAAGCCGAGACCCAGCAGCGGGTCAGAGTTGGATGTTTGTGCTCTCGGAGGGAGTGGGCGTGAGCCGAAAATGTGATTTTCATGGGTGTGAGTTTGAGATGGATGTCTCAGACCTTTTCTAGTCTTTGATCTCATTCTTCTTACACGCATGAATATGGTGAATAGTTGTAATTCTTGTGTCTTTTATGCCTTTTCATCTTTGCATTTCTTCCCTCTGGCCCTGGGATTTAAAATGTGGCACTTTTTTTTTCTTCTTTTTTTTTTACAGTATAGCAGCAACACTATTCTCAGATGAACCCCACTTTGATTGGCGGCGTGAAGCCTTCTGTAGCCTAGTAACACGTCATGAATGCGGCTTGAAGTGGCAGAAGGGATGCTGTGCTCTAATCACATCTGCACGCTTCGTTTGTCTCTCTGTTGCAGTGAAAAAACAAACTCTTAAAACTACCTTTCTCACATCAAAGCTTCAAGCTATACGCAGCGACACCTCCTCTCATAGTCCCGCTCATTAGTTTGATGAGGTCAAACGGAGGGTGAATCTACACTGAAGCACTCTGTGACGTCAACACCGACTTGACGGGATGAGGAACATCCAAAGGAAAAGGGAGTGAAAGTGTGAATTCCTCTTTAGGGGAAACGTGTGCTCCTCCTTCGGGTCCTTTAACATGCTGCGTGAATGTAAATGTAGAAGGTTATTTGAGGTGTGAAGGCAAGAAGAGGATATGCTGGGAAATTTAATATACTCTGGTCCTTCACATATGAAAGATTCGCCAGATATATATGGAAAAAAAACAAAGGGCTGTATGGCGCTGTGAGAAAACATAGATCCCAAATTATTTAAATAACTTGGGTGACAGCAAATCCCCCTTTTTGTGTTGCGTAATTGTGGAATCCACCTCTTTCAAGCTGTAGTTTAGTGCATATACACACACACACACAGTGATTGGGATGTGATTTATTTGTTTCTACACCTGCCTTTCCAGCTGAACCCTGCATGCTCCTTTTGTCCAAAAGCTAACATTAAAGTGTTCACGGCATAGATTCAAGAGTCACTTCAGGGCCCTCGTCGTTCAATTTAAATTGTACTTTAGTGTTAAGATGTGTCATGTTAAAGTGCACTTCAGCAACAATATTCAAACCCTTCTTGCTTTCTTTTTATTTCCCTCTGAGAAAATGAAAGTGTCAGCAAAATCCCCTCGACGGGCAGAGATGTGCTTCATCCACACAGTCGTGAAACCATGAGAACAGTCATGTGCGCTGCGGGCCGGTCGACAAGAAGCAGCCGCCACATGTGGTGAGACTCCACCATGTCAGCGTCCTCTGATGTTCCTCGTCTACGAGACAAAGCCCCGTCTCATGACCGACTCCCGTGCTAAGTCTGGGCCGGAGGATGAGGGTAATGATGGCGAGATGGAGTGTCGATGTGACAGCAGCCTGTTTGATCCTAATCCTCCATGTGGAGCGCAGCATAATCCTGTGCACTGGAGAGAAAAAATGCGAAAAAGTGGTTTGCCTCCAAAAAATTTGTCACGTAATTTGGTAAATCTATAACTGGTGTGTATGAATTTTCACTTCTGTCTCCCACACAGCAGCAGAGATCAAGTCCTCTTTCACTTCTGCCTCACACATCTGGATGATAGATGAGGATTCACACGTATACACAGTGAAAAATGATGGAGGGGAGTTTACATCCCTGTGACAGTATTTCTTTGGAAGAACAGAAGTTACTGATTCAAATGAAACCTCTTGTTTTATTGTTCATACAGATGCTTTTGTTCCCAAAGTTCAGGGCGGTGTCCAAAACAACTGGGTAAAACAACACAAACTGAAGTGTAGGCTCCTTTTTATTATTATTATGGACTAGTGATACTTTACAGTGTATGTGCAGGTGATACTGGATTGATTGGAAGACAAAAACACACACAAAAAGTAATGGTCTTCATTTAATTAGGCATCGTATTGATATGCACCAACTTCACTTTAAAGAACTGTTGCCTTTCTGTGGCTTAATTCTTTCAAAGACGTGGTTGTATTTGCAATATTAAATAAAACAGAAAGGAAAATAAACTGAGCTAGCGACACAAACCACTCGCACACACATTATCTACACTTTTGTTTGATTATGTTATTTCTCATCCCTTATCACTGAATTATAAATATTAAAATAGTGGTTGGGGAATTGAGGGGTAAATTATGATGAAACAATGTGATGGTGGGCCTGTAAAGGTTATTACATATACATATTTCCCCCTAAATACATTGTCACCATGTGATAAACACATTCATGAAAAACCCTATAGTTAATTTCAGGACGATCATACACAAATATCAGTAAGAAAAACATTAACAGCTTCATTATGTCACCATTAACCACTCTATGCACTGCGTGTCCCATTAGTGGATGGCGCCCCCTAGTGGCTAAATTACTCAATGAAAGAGGCTCTGACTAATCCGTTGGAACTGAAGTGACATTAATTACTGGCTGTTCCATTTTGTTTTAAAACCAACTTTGAATATGCAATAACCATTTTTTGTTGTTGTTGTGAATCCTACATAGTCTATATTTCTGATATATCTATTTCTGCTATTTCTGAGTATCTGGTAGTAACTTCATTTGATCTTAATCAACTATCAGGTACTATAATATCCGTTATATGGTGACTATTAGTGTGTGAGATGATGTCGATGTTTTGTATCTATACGTGTGTGGGATGTCTGCGTGTCGTTGGGAAATGGAAAGTTACACAATGGCGGCAGACGTGGATCTCCCCCAATTAAACCACAGCGTGTTGTTACTGTAAAGTAGACGGTTAGTTTCTCAGTAGTAGGAAGTAAGCCACCCCGCTGTCTGTCGCGCTGCCTTCAGGTGCAGCCGGATTTCAAAAGTACAATCGACGAACACGGACGCTCTCGGAGGTTAGGACTCAAAAAAAGGGATCTGAGTTCACACATACGCTGTGATTGCTGATTAAATTGGTAAACTTAAACGAAAAAGACAAATTCTCCTAAACAACATGCTAAAATACGGTATTTCTTTTCACTGCTGGGGAAAACTCGGAGCTGTATAAGAGCACCTGAATGCGTCCCCGAGCTCCCTACCGGTCAGTCCTCTCCTCTGCTGTAAACAGACGGTGAGCTCAACTCCAGTTGGATCCGACCAGAACTCGGGCGAACTACCGGGAAAACAATAATGGTAACGACCGGAAATGTTCACCGTGTACTTTTTTTGTTTGTTGAAGAAACAATATGATGTACTTTGCGTAAAGTCCGTGTGTGTGTTTGCTGAAGCCTCCAGCTTCACCTCGAGACACTTGAGGAGCAGTTTGAACGCTACCTGAGGGACGAAACTAACTTTTCAACAGATACTCGAACCAAGGACACTTTGTTGTTGTTTGTCCTTTTTAAAAACAAAACAACCGGAACACGGCTGGTTCGCTTTTGTTTTTCTTCTATTGTATTCGACTTTTTTGTAAGTTTCCGGTTTTGTCGTTCATGCATTATAAATCTATCTAAACGTGACATATCCGCCACTGACATGCATGTTTTTTTCGCCATAAAAGCTTGAAAACACTACGTATTTTGTATTTTTACAATCTTAACTGTTTGTTTTGCAGCACTGAGTTGAGCATCGCCACAGACAAAGGAGGGACCACGAACTGTGTTTACTAAGAAGTCAGACAAGGTGGGCGAAAAACTTTTTTTCTTCTTTAAAAAAAAAAAAAAATCAATAAAGGGAGTGGACAAAACATTGATTGAGTTTCCAGTGGTCAATATCAGTGTCAATGCTTTGAAATTGAGGCACACAATACCCAGTGGTGGAAATTCCCAATATACATTATTAAAAAAACAAACAACAAAAAAGTGTCATGAAAGTGATACACACATTTAATTTGATATTATTGCAAAATGGGAAATCTTGCGAAGAGTACTTTTACTTTAACTACTTTTGATGCGAGTATGTTTGTACTTTATCTTAAGTTAAAAAAAAAACTTTTACACATAACTTGAGTTTTTCTACACTTCTTTTGTTCAAGTACAGATCTGTTTATTTCTTCCAACTCTGCAAATCCCTAATATTCTGCGCCAATGTTTATGCGTTTTGAGTTACTTTCTGCAGTAACTCAGTGCTGAGTTACTGCAGAAAGTCTGTTTGCAGGATCAGAGATTAGAATCTGCAAACAGACTCCAGACCAACAGGGAGAAAGTAAAAACCTTCCAGGCGACAAAGATATGGTATCGCCTCACCTCCCCTGTGAGCTCATGCAAGTTAAATGCTTCCCCGTAGGTCCTCTCTCCCGTGTCCACGATGACCGTTCTCGAGGACGGCGACATGGGCACCTTCGGCCCCGAGCTGCCGGCCATGTTCGATGGCGTGAAGCTGGCGGCGGTGGCGACCGTCCTCTACGTCATCGTCCGCTGGCTGAACCTGAAGAGCACCACGGAAGCGCCCGAGATCGTCCACCAGGACACGCCGCTCAGCCGCTACCTGTTCAAATCCTGCCCGATGCTGACCAAAGAGTGAGTGTTCACTGTTGTGCGGTGCCTGTTTTTAAAGACTTGTCATGCACCTTGGACTAGTTAGAGGACTAGTTTGGGCCTCAATCGCCTGAGGTACGGGTGTGTCTCACGTTTGTGACTTGATTGATGGGACTTTTAATTTAAAGTTCAACACATTTTATAGCAGGAAATACAGGAGAGCGGTTTTCCCACTCAGTGAGAGCAGAGAGCTAGCATAACGCCAAAAAACATATGGAGAGAAAAACAAGTCAACGAGACAAAATACAATGGTGTTTAAAGTTGATTGAGGGATAGTCAAATAGTGCAGGTATGTGAACACACATACCTGCACACTGCCCGGTATGTTGGTGAATACCAGAGGGAGTCAGTCAGCGAGTGAACTGTACGGTGGCCTTCAGGTGACATAAAAAGACAAAAGGCCGTTGTTTTTGTTTGTCCTCTCACTCATGCATCCCGTAAACCCTCGATTTTACATGACAGCGGGTCATTTTGTCGTTGTGTTAACCTCGTTGGCTTGAGACGCACTTCTTCCTCACACATTTACACGGGAATAAGGTCACGAGTTGCATGATTTGGTCGATAAAAATGTCAACCACAAACAAGCATTATCTTGAGTGACGGCGCCTGTAGAGTCGTGTGACACCTCCTCTAGCGGGAGTGGTATATCCAGTATATGTGTGTGTGTGTGTGTGTGTGTGTGTGTGTGTGTGTGTGTGTGTTTGTGGTGCAAGACTGTGCATGAAGCGTCTTCACGGTGGGACGTTAAAAGCTGCGATGCTCCTGCGCCTCCACAGATACATTCCTCCCTTGTTGTGGGGCAAGAGCGGACATCTCCAGACGGCCCTGTACGGCAAGATGGGGCGCGTCAACACTCCGACGCTCTACGGGACGCGCGTGTTCCTCCCGATGCCGGACGGGGCCACCGCGACCTTTGACCTCTTCGAAGCTCGCGGAGATCACAGCACGGGAGGTCAGTGGCGAGTACCGGTCTGACTGGTGCGGCGACAAAGGAGCCGGTTTAGGATTTCCTCACACAACAACCCGGCAATCTCCTTTAGATTTTAAAAGCTCCTTTTTGGAAGACGATATCACAGATTTGCGATTTTTTTATTTTTTTTCTCTCTTCTATTTTCATGTCTTTTCACCTGAGTTGTACGTGCTTTGTTTGGCTCGCGGATACATTTTCTGGAAGTAACAGGCATCCCATAATAACACAGTACAGTGTGCAGGAGCTGGAAGACCACTAATGAATCCCCAGAGCGCCAAATGCCACGCATTTCAGCCGCCAATTAAATCCACACACGCAGACACATGGCGTCCACTTTTTACACCCACACATGACGCCACTTTGTATGTTTGTGTTCCCTCCTGTTTGTCTATCTGTGTGTGTGTGTGTGTGTGTGTGTGTGTGTGTGTGTGTGTGTGTGTGTCACAGACGACGTTACTATGGTAATCTGCCCTGGGATCGGTAACCATAGCGAGCAGAACTACATCCGTACCTTCGTGGATCACTCCCAGCGGCAGGGTTACCGCTGCGCCGTCCTCAACCACCTGGGAGCGCTGCCCAACATAGCGCTCACCTCGCCCCGCATGTTCACCTACGGTAAGGAGGCGTGGAGAAGGAGGCGGGGGGGAAACGTCACGGTTTAAACCGCCACGGGGAAGAAAACCTCATCGCTTCGCTGAAGTGAGGGGAACTGAAATGAGGGGAAGCGACACGAGAGCTCAGTGGAAGTTTGTGAGCGATAAAGAAACAAGAACTAAATTTCACAACCTTTTTTTTTTCTTTCTAATGTCATACTGAAAAACTGGGTCGTTAATCTTCTCCAAACACAATTTCATATTTTTGCATCCTGACGGCGACTCATGAATGAAACGCTCTGCCAAAAAAAATAAATCCTTGTTAGATCTGTGGGCTCTTAAAAAGTTCATCTAATAATTTTATTCGACTTGACTGGAATGACTGGACGGGCTGTCTGCCTGGCTACCTGCCTGGCTACCTGCCTGTCTGGCTACCTGCCTGTCTGTCTACCTACTTGTCTTCCTGCCTGCCTGCCTGCCTGTCTTCCTGCCTTTCTTTCTGCATGTATACCTACCTGCCTGTCTACCTACCTGCCTCCCTGACAGGCAGGTAGATTCCATAATTTATTCATTTATTCATTCATCTCCTTCATTCAGGCTGTACCTGGGAGTACGCCGCCATGGTGGCCTACATCAAGCGGGCTTTCCCCCAGACGCTGCTGGTGGTCGTGGGCTTCAGCCTGGGGGGCAACATCGTCTGCAAGTTCTTGGGCGAGAGCCCGTCCAACCAGGACCGGGTGCTCTGCTGCGTCACCGTGTGCCAGGGGTACAGCGCCCACAGGTTGGTGGCAGGAAGGACGGACACATGAACAGAACCGGGACTTGAAATGAATATCAACGCGTAGCTTTGGGGTCCATGGGAGGTGCTCTGGTTTCTTTCTGGTCGGTTGTTATGGCGTGCTCATATGTGTGCGTCTGTGTTGCGCAGAGTCCAGGAGACGTTCTTCCAGTGGGACCAGTGCAGGAGGCTCTACAACTTTGTGCTGGCGGACAAAATGAAGAAGCTCATCCTGTCGCACAGGTGGAGAAACACAACAACCGCTTCAGAAGTTGGAGTTAAATTATCACACACAAGTTGCAGCGTTGCTTTATTCTGACAGAGCAACAAGAGAACGTTTGCGTCTTGCTTTCTTTAAATGTAATGACTTGTGCCGCTACATGGTTATTGAAGCAGACGTCAGGATGAACATCCATCTATTACAGACTGGCTATCGGCCAAGTTTAGACAAGAAAGCGATGCTAAATGTCTGACAAAATGGGGGGAAAATAGGCCAACAGTGTAAAAAATGTCTCTCCGACGTTGGCTCGTAAACCCGTCTAACCATCAACGAGTCGGCCTCTTGCCCTGATTCGTCTAAATCCCTCCATTGCATCGTTCTCAGGAGCAGTCTGCTGGACCTGAACGGCAGCAACATCGGGGAAGTGGACCTGAGCAAACTGTACGCAGCCACGTCTCTGATGCAGATCGACGAAAGCATCATGAGGTAGGGGAGGAGAGGAGGGAGGAGGGTGGATTTCATGTTATCTTACCCGGTTTAAATAAAGGTTTAATGATATTAATAAGTTAACACAACGATTTTGTCCTGCAGGAAATTTCACGGCTACAGCTCCTTGAAGGAGTACTACGAGAAGGAGAGCTGCATGAACTACATCCACAAAGTGAGTGTAGAAGTTTGTACAGACAGCTTGATGGGTTAACTTTAAAATACTGCTAATATTAGTACGACTACTACTACTTTTACCTCTGCTATGCCTTCAGTTACTACTGTGTTTACTCCTGTATTACTAGTTCTACTTCTACTGATACTACTGTTACTTCGATCACTACCTCTCCTACTTCTACCATTTATTTTACTCATACTATCTGGTATACTACTGGTAAATTACTCTGTGACTGCTGCAGTTACGGCTACTGCTTCCACCATTACTACTACAACTATTTACTACAATATACTTACTATTACCAGTAAAATACAGATGTCCTGTCTCACCACCAGGTCGCCGTGCCTCTGTTCCTGGTGAACTCCTCAGACGACCCCCTCATTCATCAGTCTCTACTGGAAATACCACGTACACTCGCAGGTTTGTGTTCATTTATATCGATAATGATTGTTTATATTTTGGAGTATACATTTTTTTCGGTTCGCTGTGAACGCACCATTAGGGTTACTTATGAAGGTTTTAGTGGAAGTTAGGAAGTTATAAAACGGAATAATTAAACGTAACGATTATAGAAATAAAAAGATTAAACCCCAGCCTTCATCTCACAAGAGTTACGGTATTTTAGCACTCGAACTGAATTGAATCGACTTTGTGGTCGTGGAGTTATGCAAGGTGACGTTTTTTAAAACACACCTTTATTTTTTCGAGGAAAAAGAGGCGCGGCGCTGATTAACCTGGCAACACCGCCGGAGCTGCTGCTGGTCCACCGCTGCGCTTATCAGTTACTTAACTTGTGTGACTTTAGCTCGGCCGCATTCACCAAAGTCACACAATAAGTCACACAATAAGTCACACAATAAGTCACACAATAAGTCACACAATAAGTCACACAATAAGTCACACAATAAACCAGCTGCTTGAGGCCGCGGTGCACGAGCAGCTCTTGTGCTCTGAGTTAAGTTTGTGTTGTGTGCGGTGGCTTCGTTGAAAGCATCACGGCTTCACTTCCCCCTCAGTGACTTTATTTATTTATTGATGTGGACATCACAATATCATTATAGTTCCTAGCTCATATCTAAACACAAAAGAAAACCAGATGCACTGTGTTGAGTGTCTATAGTGATGCTAATTTCCAACACCTGTCCACAGGAGGCTTTAAAAAATATATATTTATTTCAAAAGATGTGATAAAATGGGATTAGAAAGAGAATACATATATAAATACATAGATACATACACAAAGTATGAGAGTGTTTAAATGTGGAAACAATGTTGTTTTTCATAAAGACATACAAAGGCTAACATAAAGAGGTACTTAGGCTAAAATAAAGACGTACTTAAGCTAACATAAAGACGTACTTAAGCTAACATGAAGACGTACTTAAGCTAACATAAAAACGTACTTAAGCTAACATAAAAACGTACTTAAGCTAACATAAAGACATACTTACACTAAGTATGTCTTTATGTTAGCCTAACATAAAGACGTACTTAAGGTAACATAAAGGATGAATATCCTTAATACTTAAGCTAACAAAGACATACTTAAGCTAACAAAGACATACTCAAGCGTAAAGACTGTCTAGCCGGTAAACCAGTGAAAAAATATTGAAACTTCTATTAATTTGTTTAGGAGCGGCTTTTGTCTTCGGTGGCTGGACTACATTCTGCCGCTGCTCGTGTCGACTACAGTACAATCTTTCTCTCTTCGTGCCCAAACTGTATCTACTGTAGGAAGTAATAAACCGACCAGAAGTACCATAAACGCCTCGTACAACCTCCCTGAATGATCCCTTTTTAAGTAGCTTTAAATAAAACATTCATAAAATGGGTCACACATGAATGTAACATGGGATAAAACAATACTGCTGGAAGAATGCAGTGTGATCTTCTCTGCACACTTAATATGCAGCAGAAATGCAGAGGGAGGAGGGGGGAGGGGGGGTTAACCGAACTGTTGCCGTGGTGACTTGTGTTTGTTTGTTTTGAGAGAATGACTACAACAGTCGAACGTTGTCTTCACGGCGATGGAAACTTTTGAGTAACAGCTCCCGTCGTTGGGAGCGGGACACCGGAGTCTTAAGAGTTGATGGAGTTTTGTCGCGGCGATCTGCTCGACAACAACAACACCGCCGCCCAACCCAGGCCGTCTTGTTGAATTTTTCAGGGTCATGTGATACAACTAGGCTGTTGGATTATACATAGAGAGCCGTGTGTGTGTGTGTGTGTGTGTGTGTGTGTGTGTGTGTGTGTGTGTGTGTGTGTGTGTGTGTGTGTGTGTGTGTGTGTGTGTGTGTGTGTGTGTGTGTGTGTGTGTGTTGCCGTTGCCTTGTCTTGCCTTTTGGTCACATGCACTGACCCCTGTGTGTTTAAATCTGTGACCGAAACCCTGACAAGTGAAGTTCTAAACGTGTCTTTCCCCTTCAATCTTCACATGATTATTATGTTAAAACTGTGTTTTCATCCCCTGGATTTAATAATCACACTTTGCTGCACAGACCTCCTGCACACAGGAAGGAAAACTGGCTGAAAACTCACAGAAAGAACAAACGTCGCTTCAGAAGTTCTTACTTCTTGAAACTTTCTTTGTCGTCTAGATTTAGGAAAGCTGGTGAGAATATTCTGCACAGCCCCCAGTTGAATATGATCATTGTGTGTGTGTGTGTGTGTGTGTGTGTGTGTGTGTGTGTGTGTGTGTGTGTGTGTGTGTGTGTCTGTGTGTGTGTGTCTGTGTGTGTGTGTGTGTGTGTGTGTGTGTGTGTGTGTGTGTGTGTGTGTATTTGAAGTAGAGGAACAGACGGAGAAAGCAGGGCGGCGTATTTCTGTGTGTTTAGACGAGGGACGTCTTGGCCACGCGGTCGGTTTCCTCCTCAAAGCAGGAGGGCTGACTCATGAAAAACAAAGAAGATCAGGGCCTTTAACTCCTGAACGGCTGGAGGAGCTTGACCAGAAGAAGAAAATAAAAGTCACATCATGGAGTGCAAAAAGCTAAAAGTACCCTTTCACCTCCCTGTTCTTTTTTTTTTAAAGGTCAACAGAGTTCACAATCTGAAAACTGTGGAACCGCCAACCTTTTCTCCTGTGTTTGAGTTGTTGTAGGAACCACAAATTAACTTGTGTTTATTGTATTTGTTCAGCAAAGTCTTGTGAAAAAAATATATATCTCCAAAAAAATCACTTTTAAAAGATATATTTTGATCGTAACTATGAACATCCAGCATGATATGAGACAGATTCCCCCAAAAATGCCTCCTGGAGCATCAATAAGACACCTTTTTGGAAAGATTAAAGAATCAGAATCTGCAACAAAAATCACAATAAAACAAAAGACTTGGCCTGTTAGGAAGGAGTTTCAGTCAAACTATGTCGTTGGTTAAAAAATGGCAAAATATTATGTATTTTATGCCAAAAGATTGTCTGAATGGAGCATGCTGGGACTTAAAATGGAAGCGGGAGGATTTTCGCGCACGGTTTCCAAAAGGGAGGAAGGGAGGAACACAGCGTAGCGGATGGCTTTCAGAGGAAACAATTGTTTTTAACTGGGCGATTGATATGACTCCTCCTCCTTTTGCGCAGCCTTTTTAACTCTCACCTCTCCTCCGACTTGCAGAAAAGATGCCCAACGTGATGTTCGCCCTGACGCAGCACGGAGGCCACCTGGGCTTCTTCGAGGGCGCCGTGCTGTTCGCCCAGCCGCTCACCTGGATGGACAAGGTCATCGTGGAGTACACCAACGCCGTCTGCCGCTGGGAGAAGAACCGGCCGGCGTGCCGGAAGAGGAGCGGCAGCAGCCACCACCACCACCACCACCACCACCGGGACATGAACTCCTCCTGCCTGAAGGAGAGCGGCGATAACGAGCAGCGGGCCGCATAACGCTCGCAGGAGTCCGGAGACTAAAAACAAACAACCAACAACGGCGCACGCCTCTGCTTTTTGCTCTCGCTGCAGCGCTGACGGGCCTCAGCGGGTTGGGTTTCGTAGTCCTGGGACGTGTAGGAAGTCTCTAAAATGGATCAGAGGAGGCGAAGTTCAAGTGGCCGCGCTAAATTATGCACCAGAACTCGCGGAAGATACCCGCAAATGTAACACAACCCCCCCCCCATGTTGAACTGGTCCTTTCTCTTGTTCCCAGTTAACCTGCAGTGTAACACGAGGAGCCCTCTGCTGGTTTTTTGGCAGCTTCTAGAGTCTGAAAAGCAGGGTGATGTTCTGAGAGGTGGAGGTGGAGGTGGTGGTGGGCAATAAGAAGAGAAACGTGTGTTTCTCTACATGGATAAATCCAATATTCACAAGTAGAAAAACTTGAAATTGCAATTTTAGAAAACTGGAAATTGAACGCCTTAAAATGTTTTGCTGTAGTATACTTATATATAATACACCCTTCCGCCTTGACGCATATTATTGCCTATTCAAAACGTCTGTCAGGGTTCAACCAGATCTTAAGTGCCTCAATATATCGACGGTCCTCATGAATCATTGAGCTACCTCTAATAAGCAGTTTACGGTTGTGATTTCCACGTCTGTCGCGTGCAGTCGAACTGGAATTTTAGTTTAATTGCTATTGCTATTGATATAATATGATCGTGTATGTGTAAATTAACAGAAGTTTATGTTTTGTTTTTTTTATTGCAGGAACTAACAACCACCCGTTTGGTTTGTGTTATCGCGGCTCGCTTTTTTGCTCGACTTGATTCCTGTTTTTCCTCTTTTGCGTTTCCGTTGTCGATCAGCGGACCGTCAACAGCGACTGTTGCTGCTGACCTGCAACAACAACAACAAAAGGACAGAGTTTGGGGTCAAACTGTGTTTACAACAAAAAGGAGAGGAGAGAGATGCAACGGGACACAAACAGTAAGCGACATTGGATCAGAAATCCACATGTGGATTCTTAATTTATGCCTTTACCAAGCGAATGGACCAAAGCACGCTTCACTTTTCTATCTAAAAGTATCTCAACGTTTCTACTTTTTTAATGATTTTTGCTGCATTTTGTTCCACACGTGTGGCTCCTTAAAAAACACAATGGAAGTCACATCTCATGTTCACTTTAAACAAGGGCTGATTGATACGTTTCATAGGTTTATCTGTGGTGTGGGTGGTGTTAAGCTGCTTATCGCTCAACCCGGACGGGTGGAGTTTGTCACGTTAAAAACAGAAGAAAAAAAACAACATAAATACAGGGAAGACTGCAGACGCACAAAACGTACCTCTCTTTGTGTCTAATCATACGGTTTGTGTGTGTTTGTAAGGGCTGTGCAGACAAAGGTCTCGTCGAGCCGCATTTTATGTGAAGGAACGGTTCCTATGCGGTTTATTCTGGGCCCTTTGGTGTGAATGTTTGATGCGTTAGTCAGCGTTTCCTGTGAGCAACATCCTGCCAGACACTGTAAATACATGCAGGGAGACTCACTGCACCCAAGTACACACAACCCTCATCTTTAGAATTATTAGCAACATATCAAGCGTCAGATTTAATTCTCTTTTGTTTTGTTTTTTAAAGCCGACTATAACCCGCAAACGGCACCGGCGTTGTGAGTCCGGGGCTAAAATGGACGGCTTTGCTAGCACTTTACTGCCTTTTACTGTTTTTTTTTTCCTTTATCAGTGTTTGGGTGTAACGTTTGTAATCTAATCCGAATCTGTTTCATTCCGATGTGTTGCACAGGCGCGACAGATTAGTCTTTTTTTTTTGACCTCGCCCATAATAAAAATATTTTCCACATAGATTTTTCTTCTTCTCGGCCTGTTTTATTGTGAAGCCTTTTAGTGCAGACTGAAATATCTACAGCAACTTTTGATGGATTACGGTTGTAAATGTGTGCGGACGTTATTGTCTTCAGTCGATGACTCCCACGGACTTTTAGAGGACCAGTTGTGTGAACTCCAGAGCCACCGTCTGGTCAAAGTGTAAAATGTTCTAGAAAATATTTTGGACCGAAAAGGTAATGAATAAATAAAACAAGCCCCTTAAAGAGACAGGCACTGAAACAGAGTTTCAATCAGAGAGTGAGTACAACTATATTCAGACGTACGAGGAAAACAATGTGCTTTTTGAACATTTTAATCATGTAAACATTAGAGATGGGAATCACTAGAGGTCCCACGATATTATCACGATACGTAAGTCCCGATACGATATTATCACGATACTGCAATACATTGAGTATTGTGATTTATTACCTTTTTTTCAACTCTAAATTGGCCCCAAATAAAATCTTTGTCAACAAAAAATAAATCATTCTAGGACCAAAAAGTTTTTAATTGATTAAATAAAAGATCGATACTCGGCTTCAGTGTATCAATACAATATCGCCATGCAAAATATCACGATACTATGCTGTATCGCGATAACATGTTCTAGTAATGTCCTCTTTTAAGTTTAGTGCTAATTAGCCAACATTAGCACGCTAAACTAGCTAAACGGACGCATTTATCTCAAAGCACCACCGGAGTTCATTCCCTCAGAGCCGCTAACATTCTTTCTGATCTCCTTTTGAAATTGATGCAAAGACCACAACTTATATTTATATACAGTTTTATTGTACATTTTTTTTGGTGCACCAGGTAGCACGATGGGTGGAACGTCTTAATATTCATGTTGAAGAACAATCTGAAAAACACACGAGAGAGACGGAGGCACTTTGTTGTGATATCAGCCTTGTACTGGGAGCAGGACTCAGAGAGCTGGGCCCTGCCAGTGAAACCAGCTGTGGAGGTGAACTACGGCCCAAACAAAGCACAAACTAAAGGGTGAGAGACGGAAAACGCTCGTTTGACTTGTGCTGACTGAAGTTATCCTTCATGAAATGACATTAAAAGACTGGTCAGAGGATCAAAGCTTTTGGCATTCTTCGCTCATTAACTGTCATGTAAACTTGACAACAACACACACTAGATTAAGACCGCCTCCCAGACGACCACTCACTTCATTTCTTCTGGAGTTTAGTCTGAAAAATTAACTTGCGGAGCCTTGAAAGTCTGCTCACGAGGCGCCACAGAGAAGGAACACGTGGTCCCGGTTTATTATTCGATTGGTTACAGTAATGCTGCTGCGAGCATGAAGACTCGTCCTGGTCGGTGACCTTCAGCGACCTCTGAGATCTCGTGAGCACAGCGTCAATTTAACACAACAGCGAGGACGCATCCAGACACTGCACGCCGCAAAACTGCTTTACTGTGCAAAAACAGCAAAAAAAAGTAATAATATCAGAACATCTTGGACATGTTTATTTTAAAGAATCGTCCTGTTTGCAGTCTTCAAACTAAGAGAGGCTGATTTTCACACTATCGGTGTGAAGTGAAGTGAGTGGTTGCCTGCAAGGTCGAACATCTTATATCTTTTAAAACAATCTGCAAATATTAAAGCATATGTAAGTAATGATTTAAAAGTGGAAAGACTACCAGTGTCTCCAATCCCAAGAAGAGATAAAGGAAGGAACAAATAGTTTGTACAGAAGACCGTAGAGAGGCTTTCTGGACTTTGTTTGGACCTTTTTGAACACAACATGCACTCTTTCATTCATAAAAATGACATTTTTTTTTCTTTCTACAACCGCTCAGCTAGATTTTTTGGGCTCCGAGTCTGCACAGCCGGTGGGGTTTGTGACGCACGACCCCGTCGGGAGGCCCGCAGGTTTCTCTCTTAGTCGAACAGCTTGGCCGCCGTGGCCTTGCCGTCGTACTTTGAGCCTTTTCCATCGAACTCGGAGGGCAGGATGTCGGCGTCGAACTCCTTGTAGTAGTTTTCCAGCTCGTCTCCGTGGACGAACACCTAGAGCGAGGACGGCAGCTGTTAGAGGCGTTTTGAGGCTGTCAAACAAACAGATTTTAGAAGATATCTGTAACACCCTGACGAGGGACGTCTTTATAACGTCA
Source organism: Clinocottus analis (assembly GCF_023055335.1). Lineage (NCBI taxonomy): Eukaryota > Metazoa > Chordata > Actinopteri > Perciformes > Cottidae > Clinocottus > Clinocottus analis. Next base: position 2,600,953 of record NW_027176218.1, on the reverse strand, counting down.
ATGCAACAGAGCGTTAAATAAAAAAAACACAGATAAAAAGTGCAATTTAGTGTGTTTCGGGTATTTCAAGTATTTTTGCAGGCCTGCAGCGAGCGCCACCAAAAAAAAAGCATTGTTACATGATATATTATTGAAATTAACTAGTAAAAACATCAATCCTTCTGCCTCTGACTCACTCGCTCCAGCAGCTTGCCCTTCATGAGCGGTTTGACCACGTTGTAGGTGGTGGTGAAGTACCAGGGCTGGTGGATGAAGTGCACCGCTTTGAAACGGGCGGGGAACGAATCCTGGAAGCACAAGCGACAGGGCATGTGATATATATACATAAATGTATTCATATTGCACCAGTTAAAGTGATTTTGTGTTTTTTTTGGTTGTGCAGCCTGACAGCAGCAGGAAGGAAGGACTTGCGCTACTTCTCCTTCCAACACCCATAATGCCTTGCTCAAGGTGTGATCTTTTAACTAACAGATCTTCAAAAATAAGGTTTTGAGCTTCTAGAACATCCATCCCTCCCCTCACCTGCAACATGTCCACCATCTTCTTGAGCTCCGTGGGTTTGATTCCCGACGCCTGCTGCATGGTGAAGCCCTTGAAGTTCTCGATGATGCAGAACCCGTTGATCTGAGTCTCCTCGTTCTCCAGCAGCTTCTCCAGGATCACGCAGTAGGCACGCAGGATCTGAACACATACACGCACGCACGCACACACACACACACACGCACACACACACACACACACACACACAATTTAAATGAAGTTCTTCCACCATTCACAAGGAGACATTAATTGACCCATTTAAATAAAAAGTGAGAAATGTGCTTCTCTCGGTGCATTGTGGGATACGCTGTCACACAGTAACCACCGGCGCACACACCTCATCAAACGTGATCTCCTCGTAGTCCCAGTTCTCGATGTTGAAGAGCAGGACCACGCGGCCGTACTTGTCTCTGCTGGGCAGGATGCCGGGGTATCCGGCCTCGATGGTGCTGCGCACGGCCTCGGGGGTCAGGTTCTCAAACAGCTCGGGGTACTCCTTCCTGAAGCGCACGTAGCCTGGAGGACACGCAGGAGCACCGCATCAACACTTTAGCGTGTTCATTCACAATTTAAAAGCTTGGTTTGGTCACAAGGCCTGAAATCTTCAATTTAATCGGTTTGGGTCTCAGTTGAGAAGTTAAATGTCCCATAAAGATCTTCATGTTTTTATGTTTTATACAGTTGCACATTTTAAAACAATGCATGAATGCTAAAATATGATTATTGATTTTGGCTGAAACATCCTCTTTGATTTGATGAAGTGTAGTTTTTGATTTCCTTCGTAGGAACGATGGAGTCGTTTATATCTATAAATCCATCATCAAAATATAATCCAGACATCAGATTTTCTAAATGTCACATCCAGTTGTTAAATGTTACTACGTATATTTACTCAAGTACTGTACTTTCATGTTTGTACTTTAATTGAGTATTTCCAATTTAAGTCACTTTATTACTTCCACTACACTTTAAAAGCTAATATTTTACAAATTACAACATTAATCTTTGAATTTAAGTACTTTTCAGATTATTATTCAAACTAAATGTAACTCTACTCATAAATAATTATGTTGGATTATGGATTAAGCTACCCGGCAGTAAATAAAGTAGAAAGCATCTCTAATTATAATCCAGTATAATACATATGATTCTTTAATTAACCATTCTTCATACTTTCAGTGTATTTCGATGCTAATACTTGTGTACTTTGTAAGTAAGTAACATTTTCAATGCAGCACTTTGACTTCACTTTCCCACGGCTCATATTAAACCTACAGATGAGCACGTTAATTATTGCTTCCTGTGATTTTTATAACACAACGAACAGTTAGAGATTCTCTGCTGCCGGTGTCGTCACTTCCTCACGCACCCTTCATGAGGTCGAAGGCTCTCGGGACGTCGTACTTCCTGGCGCGGATGAAGCGGACCAGCAAGCTGTCCGGTTTCTCCCCAAACGTGTCCAGCACCCCTTTGGCCAGCTCGTCCCCGGCATCGGCCTTCTCCTTGATGATTCCTCGCAGCTCCTTCACCGCCGACACCTTCTTCTCGTCGGTCTCGTTCAGCTCGTCCTTGGCCTGCAGGGGGAGCCAGACTTAACAGTTAGGGCTTAACAAGTAACTCAGTGTGTCGTCCAAGCTTTTTCCCCCTTTTGTGCAGCAACTGATACCATGCATGCTCTGAGTCTGCTAATTTCTACCGTTTTAGTGAACTTCTTTATAGAGGATTATCAGGAGGAAACCCTCTGCAGCTGTGTTTGTGTTACTTCAGAGGAACAAAAGCTGAAGATAGCAAAAATCTGTATAGCCAGGCTCTCTTTGGCTGCTTGTGTCTGCTGATATTACGCAATAAAGTCTGTGGTAATCCTGGTCATATTTAAAGGAGCAGTATGTAGGATTTAGCAACATCTAGTGGTGAGGTTGTAGATTGCATTATATAAATAATTGCTGTCATATTCATTAAATGTTATGTTGTTCATTCTGTACACGTGACATCTATCGCTTCTGTCCATCCGGGGAGAGGGATCCTGAAGATTTCTTCCTTTTTTTGTGTGATTTTGGACTATACAAAATAAACTGAATTCAATTGAAATTGCAATCAACTGAATAGCCCTCCGCTCGCCCCTCCCTCTCCGAGCGTACAGGAAAACTATGATCATTGCAAACTGTTATAAATATATTATATTCCACTTCTGCTAATAGAGCTCATGAAATGTTATGCACTAGCCTTTTATTGCTGATATCTTGCAGGACGGTGATTAAAGCCTTGAACGTGAACTACACGTTGTTGGTCTGGTTACCTTCTGCTTGGTGTGGTCCGGCAGGCTGGCGCAGGGTCCAAACACTGGCCCGTGGTCCTTGACGGTGAGCCGCTCCAGCTTGGACCTGAGAGCCTGCTCCTCCTCCGACACCATGCGGTAAGTTCCACTCTGAAAACAAGAAGAGTATCGGCGTGAGAGCGTTTCAGCGGCAGCCATTTTGAACTTCGACGGTATCTCTTTGTAGTGTGACACTGCAACGGAAAGCGGTACGCGGTCTCAAGGACGGTTTACTTCTCTTGTAGGGCTTTTATAGCGCTCTACATGTTTTATTTAGACATATTTCAATATACCGTAAAAGACGGGTTCCCGCTGTATCAAGCTGGCGCAGCTGCTAGCTCCCTGCTGCTGCTGTTGCTAGCTCCCAGCTGCTGCTTATGTTGCTAGCTCCCCGCTGCTGCTACTGCCCGCAACCCCACTGCTTCAAGTCGGGCGTCGAGCCGGGTCTGGTCCCGCTACCTTCGGTGGTTGTCGGAGAGCTAGCAGGGAGCTAGTGGAGAGCTAGCAGCAGTGCTAGCGGAGAGCTAGCAGCAGCGCTTGCTGGCTACAGCGGGGACACCCACCGGAGGTAGTAGCGGCTTGTATCCCGACTTTTACAGTAAAAATAATAACAGATGATAGTTTTTAAAGCTACTTCATAGAAAGAAGTGGAACGCGGCTGTTTGAGTCCAAAACTATTTCTGTTTCATTCTATAAACAGGTTAATTGAAGTCAGAGCAAAGCAGCTTCAATAGTCATACAAATGATCTCTGCTCAGCAGGCTGTTGGCCACACCTGAATAAGTCATTTCCACAGTAGTTTATCATAGCGGGGATGTTTTGTGTTACTTAACCCCGTTAATAATGGACCCTGACGTCGTGGGTACTCACTCGTGGGCTATATTAATGGGCATTAACTGTGTCTCCAGAGAAGCACTTGTTCTCCGTCCGGCTGTTTCTTGCGTGTTGCTTGTTGGACGGACGTCAACATAATTCAGCTAGTTGAGCCGCGTGAGCATTAAAAGGCGTCTTATCCACGTAAGACAAAAGCCTGTCCAGCAGTGTTGCAGCAGCCATAATCAATAGGCCTCAGTGTTTGATTAATCTCCCTCGAGCCTCACGAGTCCAGTAAAGCCTGTAAATACACGGCGAGGGCTACAAGTAGAGATTAGCTGCTAAGGCTACTGTTGGCGGGACTCGTAGTAACAATGGGCTTTTAGTCTTGAGAAATGTTGAGCTAAAGCTCGAGTCCATGCCACTGGAGGACGAGCGGCGCGGGCCTTTGCTCCCATTACAGCTCAGACATCCATGTGAAGTATCAATATTGATTCGTTCGAATCAAAGTAAAAGTGTAAATACTTACAACCACAGCCATATCTTCTGCTGTTTGTATCAGCGTCGTACTATCTGGAGGAGAAACATGGGGATGAGGGATTAAGAAAAACACAAAAGAAACAATTGACACATTGTACTCCACTTTAATCCCCTTCATCGCCTTGATTCGGCTATTTTTAGCACTTTCCCATTCCTGGATGGTTTATCAGGGGATTTGATGACGACGGTCTTTTGGTTTTCATAATCAACAGACTCACCGCCGCTGATGAAGTTGAAACCCTTTTTTAGCGTCTGCACAACCATCGGCACTTTTAATAAGTCGATTTTAAACTCTGCATGTAGTATCTAACCTGCTGGTCTCATGCTAATGAATTCATCTATTTACTTCATCATTTCTCAAGTAAAGATACACAATACAACCTAAATCTCTTTGTGATATTTGCGACAGAACATTTACAATCTTTGGCTTTTAGACTCAATTTGAAGACGTCCCCGTGGGCTTCAAGCTGTTTAGATTTCCACTCCACTAAACTCGCGCTTCATAGAACAAAAATGAATGATAACTAGCAGATTAATCGATGAGGAAAGTGTTTGTTAGTCGGCGTCTTAACAGAGGGGGAAAACGCAATGTACAATTTAAACGGCTGCAACATTGTTTTAGGTTGAAATCCTCACTTTTCTTTGTAATCTTAGGAGACGTTGACAAATGTTCTCATGGGTTTGATGTGCAGACACACATGCATGACTCTTTTTAAACGACATGACTTATAGAAGTTATGTTGCCAAACATTTACATTCACATTCAAAAGGTTTGGCGAAACTAAAAGACCTTTTTTACCTGCTGTCCCGTGTCAATAAGGCATATTTCTATTAAAGATTAAAGTAGATCCAAAGCTGCAGAGCTTGGCATTGCTGGGATCGTTGTCTCAGCGGGCGTGCAGCTCTGAGGGACTCGGTCCCATGATGCACCGACTGAGACGCACTTAATTACATTTAGCACTCAAATAGCTCGAGACATGAGAAGATTGTTATGTTTGAGAGTCAAAGGCCTTCAGATATCCAGGGTTCTTTGTTTGTTTCATGCCGCTTTAAGGAACAGAAACCAGAGGAGCAACGTACAGAATGAGTCGTACACCACCTGAGGAAGCAAAGAGGAGTCTCACCTGAGGCGGAGGTGAAGTCCCGGGACGTCTGTGTGGAGCGAGGCGGACGGGACCTGTGATTTTTGTAGCGTTGGGATTAGTGGCGTCACACCGGATTACATCCCACTCCTCTTTTTTTTTTCTTCTTTCAATCAGCATAAAAAGTGGCGAAGGGTGGGAGGAAGTGATGGCGAGTGAGGCGGCGGCCAATGAGGAGCGGGGGCTCCCGGTGATGAGAGGCACACTTAGGATGAGGTAATATTTGAGTACACACTTTAGGTAAGAGGCGGTTTAAGGAGGGAACAGGGATTTGATTGAATTCCAAGGAGACTGGAGTGAGAAGTGACCATTGTGAACGTTTAATTTCTGCAACGTGATCGCGCTTGCGAGAGGTGGAGTCACATGTTCGGAGGCGTGACGCGGCGTTCGGGTTCTGGTGTTGTGGTGTTCCTCACCACGTAGGAAGGACTTTCTGTAATTAGTCTTTCATTTATTTTTAAACTCTGCAAACAAAAGGGCTGGGATTAATGATGTCAGAGGTTTACTCAGAGATTACAAAAGAGGAAGAGGAAAGAGAGTAAAAAATAAACATAAACAATAAAGTATTACATTTTAAGCAAATAGGAAGTACATATGTATTTGTATGTATATTAAGACTGAGAAAAGGTTTTGTTGAGTTGTAGAAAATGTGATTTACTTTTATGTTTCATAGACTAAAAGAAGATAACGGACTAATTGATTACTATCCAAGTACGCTGCTGCAAAAATGAATCGAAACAAAAGAGAAAAAGTGATCATTTGTTCGTTCACTGAATAGAGAAATCTTCATAAAAAGGTTTCAGACCAGTTTTATATTCAGGACGCTTCAGGAGTCACACGAGGTCTTTGCTTTACAACGAGAGATCCATCATTCTGATTGAGGATGAACAGCTTCAAAATCTACTTAACACAGGTTTTCATCAACACACACACACACACACACACACACACACACACACACACACACACACACACACACACACACACACAAACACACACACACACAAGGATTTTGGATTTAGACTCGGGTGCGTTCATATCAGTGAACATGGAGCCTAAACTATTTCCTCTGATCAGATTAGTTTTCACACACACACACACACACACACACACACACACACACACACACACACACACACAATACATCCGCATCGAGAGCTGAGCTTAATGTAAAGGTTTAAATTTAATTCTGTGAGCACTTCATCTAATCGGACACACATGGACATTAAGGGAGGAAAAAAAATCTCCAGATTAAACTCAAGTAATTGAGCAACAGAGGTGTGTGTGTGTGTGTGTGTGTGTGTGTGTGTGTGTGTTTCTGTTTCTAATTTGTCAAAGATTTAATTGCGCATGGCGACGGCCAAATTGCCGACCTCCAGGTGACCTCACGATGACCACGTCCACTTCCTGTTTGCAGTCTCTGGAGCCATTGTTCGCCCAAGAGGACATCCGTACAACAATAACACAACTTTATGTGCGACGACCATGGTTTTACACTTAAGTTACCACAAGTTTGTGTCAAAGAAAGACGGTGGCCATTGGTTAACGCTCACGTGTTTGGTTTGTCCCTTCTGGGCTGCGGTAGAAACATGGCGGGCGTGTTATCCGTGTAGCTAACGTTAGCTCCAGGTTATTATACACAAATGAAAACATAGTTGTGAGTATTATATTCTCTCTCTGCCAATAGATCCCACAATGCATTTCAGTGCACAATCGATCCACAAAAGGGCTTTTTGTCAAAATATATGTTTTTGGTTTTTAGCGGGTTCTTTAATTCTTTATTTTAGGAGTCAATGAGTCGGCCATCTTCCTCTCGCGACACGTTTTCCTCCTGATGCGACGACGAAGGAGCCGGCAGCGAGCTGGTAATCTGCTAAATCTGCTGATCTCAATAAAGCGATTTGGGGAACAAAATTAGATGGATTGTGCAAAACAATGCAGCCGTGTGTTCCCTCCCTATAGCCTGAGCTGCGGGGCCAAGTTCAGGCTTTACGTGTGTGCGCGTTTGAGTTTATGGGTTTTGCAAGATAACAGAGCATGAAACAAATGTCCAGCTTGTTCCATGTTTAGGTAATGTTGGATGAATGAAATACGATTTATTGCAACCTCGCATCACTCTGACAGTCAGACCTTTACTGCGTCACGTAAAGCTGCTCAGCTCAAAGACTTCATGTATTTCGGTCACTGGGATTTAACTGGGAATGCTGGAAGTGAACTCATAATTGAAAAAGTAATTTCTTGTGGAAAAGAATGTTGTAGTCATGTGATCAGGTGCAAACTGAAACTAAACATGAGGAAAAACAGTGTTAACGTGAGTTTCCACTGTTGACACAAAGCAAACAAAGTCAGTTTAATTTGAACCAGAAGCCGTTTGTTTTTATTTGGACATTGAAGAGCAGCTGAGAGGTAATAAAACACCAACATTACAGTCCACACTTGTTTCAACCTTAAAGGCCACATAGACGTTGAGGCAGCTTTGAATAGTTTAAAAAAAACGTGTTTCCCTTCTTCCTTGTAGACTGGAAAAAAACATCTCAAAAACATGAGTAACCACAGCGGCATTTAAAAAAAACATCTGAAAAATGCAGTTAGTGTTTTTCCCAAATGGCTGAATATCAGTGCTTTGTGTCCTGTTGATTACATTTTACTTTCCAAGTCAGAACCGATACTGTTTGAGAACTAAACTATTGGTATCATAAGTGATGAACCTCCAGCTTCTCGAGCACCAACATGAAACATTAAAGTCGGTCACGACTGAAAACACCGTGCCGGTAAATATCTGGCATCACAGCAGAAAAAAGGCTCCGTTATGAAATCCAATCATGTAGCACATGTTTAAAAGTAATAAGTTAGCATTTCAGGCAACAAAGTTATCCCCCCAACGTGATAAAAGGCATCGCGTCATGTGACACAATGCGGACGATTTACTGTCACATGTATGAGTGATCTGAAGTAACCACGAGATCCGCTGAGGTATTTTCCTCTCCTCTCATTGGCTGTCGGCGATGACGTCATCGGGCCAGTACTCGTCCTGCATGTAGTGGTTGGAGGCGGCGAAGCTGGGCTCGCGCGGCGCTCCTTCCGCCCTCATCCTGCTCTGCAGCTCTCGCTCCCACTCGCCCTCCACCAGCTTGTAGAGGTCGAGGGAGGTCAGCGCGTCCTCCACCGAGCAGTGACCCCTCCGGCCCGCCTGGCGAACACAAGACGAGGGTCGGCACATTGCACGAGTCAGAACTGAAATCACTACACACTTTTACTTGAACCGTTTGACGACCATGTTTTCCAAATTGCATTGAACAGACGATGCAAATATTGCAATTTAGATTATTAAATAGTAAAGTCTGCATTACGCCGGGTCTAAACTGTCACGGTTGCTTCGCTCGCCGGGCGAAAATAAACGCTACGTTTCTTTACCGTAACTCCTCTTTAGCTTTACTGTTTTGTTGAAGTAAAGAAACAGAGTTTACGGTTAACAATTCCTTAATTTCTAAATGTGTGTTTGTTACACTTCCAACAAAAGCAGACACACCTGCTTAAAGCTCACTTTTAAAGAAGAAACTTGATCACTGCTGTTTGATACTGACTGTGTGTGTTTGTGGTACGAGTCTCTTTAACATAGTATGAATGTAAAGCTCCCTGACATGCCACACACAGTCCATTACCGATTAAATAAATTAGATAAATATACCAGAAAAACCACCATTGCCACCATTAATTAAAAGCGTTTTCTTTGCAACTTTGATCTCAAGAAAGCTTCAAGTGATCATAAAGATCATAAAGTATTTAATACCGGAGATGGGAGGTTTGACTGACCTGTATCTTCCTGTTCAGCAGCCGACTGGCCAGGATTTTGAGGGAGGAGCAGCGTTCTCGAGGGAAGCCGGCCAGCTGGCTGAGGAGGCGCGTCGTGCACGTGTCCCTGACCATGTGACTCGGGTGGCGCACGTCCAGCGCCTCAAAGTCGTTGTAGACGGAGTGACCGACGACCACTTTGCCCTCAAGTATGCGGCGGATCTGCAGGAGAGGATACATGAGACATGGACCCGCCATTAACAACCATGTTGTGTTGTTGTTGTGTATTTCAAACTCAGCGTAAATAAACGTCATGAACACATTTACAGGACTTTTCCCAAACTTTTAGGATTGTATTTTTTTTTCTGGAAGGACTTTTCCAGGTTCCAGGACTTTGCTCACCTCCTCCTGGGCCTGAGCGAAGGTGATGGCGTTGTGCAGGTGGTGCCTCTGGATGCCGCTCCAGCGGGTCCTGTAGTCCGTGACGGGGTGACACGGCTTGACGTATTTGTCGTACAGCACGTTGCCGTGGTAGCCCATGATGCTGCAGCGGGCCAGCTCGCTGCAGCGCCCGCCGGGCCCCGTGCCGACCATCTCGCAGTCCAGCGCCACCACCGTGCTCGGGCACGAACCGAGGTACGGCGAGCTGCGCCCGCTGGCCGGGGGACTCGCCTCGGAGGAGAAGCCGCTGTCCATCTCCCAGCTGTCTCTCAGGGCCGAGGCTAAACTCTGGGGCTCGGACGCTTTGGGCTCAGCGAGTCCAGGTTTGCAAACATCGGCGCCCTTGTTTTCAGAGTTCAGAGACCGTCGACTTTCCTGGTTTGCGTCGCTCGACTTTGCTTTCTTCACACGTTTGTTCGTACCCAGATGTTCGTCGTGATCGTCCGTCGTTTTCCTCTTCACGTTGGAGGCTGCTACGTTCTGCTGGCTTTTCTTCCGGGCTCTCGCGCTCTCCATGGCGCGAAGCATCGGGGGATTTTCTTTGCACGAGGACCAGTAGTTGTTAAAAAAGCCCCCCACGAGGCGGGTTATTCTTATTTGAGGACTCTGCCATACTGAATGAGTAAAACTGGGCATGAAGTCATTTTCTGGAGGAAATAAAAACACAAAAACATCCAAATCATCACAAATGAATCCAGATTTATTTTTGCTAAATTTGCAATGTTAGGGCAACATACTACACTGCTTATGAGACCACCACAGACTGATAATGAATGTTTTTGTTACATCTGATGTGTTACTCACATGCGTTTTGACATGTAGTTTATTACTGATTTAGATTAAGAGCAACACATAAAAGGGCAATTCTGAAGGAACAAACTATAAAAGCGGATGTGTTTTATAGTGTCACCAAATTACATTTAAAAATCCGGCAATTTAACACCTCGCTTGTAAAACGTGGCAACAACATGTACACGTTTTAACGTGGATCATTGCTAGTGATGAACACAACATACGTGTAAATCTCGCACAGCTGACTGTACAATGTACCAAATTCTCGTTTGCACAAAAACGTGACTCGTCGAGTCAGCTCTGAAGAGTAGCAGCAATCAGCATGTGACCAAACCATCGTTACACGACTGGAGCTATATTTATATAAGAACACGTGCCAGGTGAAGTTATAATTAAACCCGAATTGAACGTTTGCCTTAAATGGTTCAGAAAAAAGCGGGAACTCGTCCTGAATGGAGCGTTAAACTTCATCAGTAGCCAGGGACAACTTTAACTGGCAGATTTGTGAACCGAGTCTGGTGTTCGCTTCTGGAAAGCCGGTTGACGTTTAGCTAAGCTAAAGAAAGAGCCACGTCACAAGACACTCAACGAAAATCCCCGAAGGAAAACATCATTATATTAAAGACCAACGCGAAGAAATAAACGTGTTGACACAAAGAGAAACGCGACGATATGACAAATCAATACAATTTGATGATTCTACGTTACCTCTTGGTGTAGCACGTGCACCGACTCTAAACGTGCCCGGACGAGTGCAGTTAACTCGCCGTCTGATTGGCTCCTTCTCTTCTTTTGTTGTTGTTTGACATGAGACGTTCAACTGTCAGATACCGACGCAGACGCCGCCACCTGGTTGACTGCGGTATTGCTCCAAATAACTTTTCACAAATGCAACGTCTTTTAATACAACCGCTTAAAAAAATAAAAAATTATAAATATATATATATAGATATAATTTTATATGATTATATATGATACATTATATATACATATTTATCGTATACAATCATATAAAATTATATATATATATTTTTATTATTTTTAAATTAAAAAAAAAGAAATTAAGAGACTTAATATAACCGCTTAAAAAATGATATGTTTTATGCGGTTATATTCAGAGACGTTGCATTTAGTGAAAACATTATCAGCCGAACTAGGTTTCTTCAAAAATTCAGTCCCATATTCGGCCTCAAATTCTGTGAAATGCATTATTTTCATGCAGGGACCAACATGTTAGTTTTAGCAATTTATTATGCAATGGAACAGAACTCACTCTAATTAACAATACACTTAATACTGACATGTAGTTATTACGTCCACATGACCAGATTTATATGAAAAAAAGCTTTAAAGAAAACAAAACAACCATACTGATTTGTTGGATGACAAAAAAGATGATTATTCACCAGTTTTCAATACCTATATAATTGTATTTTACTTCATCTTTAATATGACCTATGGAACATTTCCTGTTCACCTTCGGGTTGGTTAAGCAGAACAAGATATTTGAAGACTGGCATATTATTTTATTCCGACAGAGACCAAACAATTAATGGATAAACATAATTGACAGATTTATTAGGTAGAAATTGATTCACAGCCCTACATATATATTTAATGACTCTAAGAGCAAATAACTTGACACAACATTAAGAATTACACAAAATGTTTCTTCTAAGACTTTAAAAAGAAAATCATGAATGAAGATCACACATTTTGCGTTGGTTTTGTGGGCCTTTTTATTTCACAATCCTTCCAAATGTACAAAAACAAAGACGTGTTACAAAAACAGACAGAGAAAAAAAAAAAAAAAAAAAAAAAAAAAAAAAAGGATTTCACCAACACCACTATCCCCCGTGACGACAACAAAAAACCAAAGTGACAGATAATCGGAAACTGGCGTCAGACCAAAGCGCATCAATCAGCCTGAGGTGCAGTAGACCGACCAGGGGAAATAAAAACCTCAATTTTTCAAAAAGCCCCCATCTTCCCTAAAAATTTGTTTTTAAACATTGGGCGTGCCCTGGCCACCACCTCTCCACCTTCCACAGATTTCCCAGAGCAGAGCGGATGACCTAAAAAGTAAGGGCCGCGTCATTATTTTTTTTTGACTTGGCCTCAGAGCATTCGGTAGTTCACTAAGAGAGAGAGAGCGAGAGAGAGAGAGAGTGGAATATAATTTAGTTCTTTCATTGATTTTCCTCCATCCTCTTCCTGGTGTGGGCGGGGGCGTTGAGTTGCTGTAATGAGCGTTTCTTTTATATTTATAGCTCCGTCTTGTCATCGTCGTCCTTCTTCTTCTTTTTCTTGGACTCCTCGATCACCAAGGGGTTGGAGGCCTCCTTCTTCAGGAAGGAGACGAAGTCGCTCACCTCGCGACCGCCCTGCGACGCGAGCAGAGAGACGGCGGCGTTAGTGGACACACACAGTTACTCTGCTTTTGATGATCACGCTGAGCTCATTCTCACCTCGTATTTCTTTGGGCTCGTCTTGCGGCCGGCTGGGGAGAAGTACAGCGTGGGGAAACTGGAAAAGCAAAAAAAAAAAAAAGGTGGAGGAGATGAATAAGAATCCATAAATCACCATCATACATCTTCTTTTCTGACTCCAATCAAACTAAAAGAGGAGACTCTTTCTGGGGTTTCCAAATGCACAAAACACACTTTACCGACACAGGAGTTCTGATCGATATTTATTAAATCCAGACCGTCTTTTGTTTGTGGTCATTTGTGTGTTTTCTACAGAAATCCCTCCTTTTCCTGCGTCGTCACCATTCGCATCAGTACTATAAACACGACTCCGTCGCTCGTGACTCACCCGCTGACTTCGTACGGAGCTGGCACGTCGTTTAATGTGGCGTCCATCTTGGCGATGACCACGTTGGGATCCCCGGCGAGCTTTAAAGAGCAGAGGAGAGAAACCGTTAACAAGCGTATTCTCAAAATCTGCTTCAAGTGAGTCAGAACGTACCGGCAGACGTTTGTAAAACAGAACGAGTTCATTCAGTTTTCTAGAACCGTTTATATTCTTCCATGAACACAACTTAATGATAAATCGGTCAACCTCAACCTCTTCGCTGAAGTAAACAGCTCAAGTCATAGGTTGATGTCGTTAAAAACGCCCGTTTATTCAGAGCCCCGCCTTCTTTCCCTTCCCTCACCTTCTCTCCCAGCTCGTTGAACTTGGGCTCCAGGCTCTTGCAGTGTCCGCACCACGGAGCGTAGAACTCCACCAGCACGTCTTTGCTCTCGTCGTTGACGATGGAGTCGAAGTTCTCCGCCACGAGAACCTGAACGCAGACAAAAAAGGTGTTTCAGGTCATTGTGTGTGATTAATGTTCATCGGGAGCTGAACCAATACCACGGAAATGTGACGTCTTGAACGTGTACGATAGTCGTGAAAGCGATCGGCAGCGGTGGAAGAAGCAGCAGAACCACAGAGTGAAAATACCACATCAGTAGAAGTATTATAAAGTAAGTAAAAATTACTAAAAGTATTGGAACCAACATATACTTAAAAATCACCAAAAGTAAGAACGGACCATATCATACAAATGTATTATGAATTATAATACGGTAGATCAAATCCTGCATTTTGACGCGTATTACGCTGCGTATTGGACCCAACACCATTGCACAGTACATTAATAACAATAAAGTACTGCCTCAAGTACCTCATTACTTAATATAATTAGTGATGCGTCAGCGTGTCACTTTAATGTGGTAAAAGTGAGGCAATTTGTTATTATTGTTTAAACACCACTGAGTGGCTAAATATATGATAATATATTATTCTGTTGTATTAATTTAGATCTGCAAAGTGAGTAGTAATTAAGAGGTATAACATAAATGTAGTGGAGTAAAAAAGTACTACATTTGCCTCCAAAGTAGTGGATTGGAAGAATAAATTGCATAAAATGGAAAGACCCACGTAAAAGTACCTAAATAGTGTACTTAAATACAGTACTTCAGTTAAAGTATTTAGTTAAATACCATCACTGTCAAGCAGTAAATATATGAAATGTTTTACAATAATGATTTAAAGAAAATAACCTGAATAGTTAAACACCAGTCTAACCAATTTTTCTTAGTTTTTTTGACTGAAGAAACAGAAGAGTGGAAAAACACAATAAATATATAAGCGGCATGTATATTTTCCTGTCTTCAAACTATTGATCATCACTTTTTATACAGCCAAAGTCTGCATATGACATAAAAAGGAAGAGATCAATCAGGACTCAATAAGATGAGATAAAAGCTGTGCAGCGTTCAGACGTTGATTTACAACCTGAACCTTGTGACTAAACGGTTCAAACTGTTCAGACCTGAACACCGAGACCCTGCAGCGGCGTCCTCTCACCTTCACGGGGCCGTCGTTGTTCTCCGGGATCGGCTCTGATTTGAGGTAACGCTTCAGCTTGCCGTCAAAGTAATCCTGCAGGAAACGCTCCAGAGCTTTACCGTCTCGGCTGTGAGGAGGACAAACGTCTTTGAGTTCAAACTTGGAGTGAAAGCAAGTAATCAGACTCAAAAAGGTACAACTTCTCAGGACTCTGCTCCACCGCGCAAATAAAAAACGAGCGACTTTTGAATGCGTTTCTGATCATCGGTTTGATGCACAGATTCTCAGCCACTGACACTGGAGGGCCTCAGAGCGCTTCCCAAAGGGTTCGATTAAAATGTACTAAATGTATTGTTGGTAATCAGCAGAGGTCCCACGATACGAGATTATCATCACAATACATTGTGTATTGCGACATATTGAGTATTGTGATATATTATTATATTGTGATTACATTAAAGATCGATACTCTGCTTCTGTAGTAACCTTTAAATACCTTTCAACACCATTTGCTCGATAACATTCCCTCAGATTAAGGGACACAAAATTAATCTTTTTTTTTTTTTAAAACAAACAAATGTGGGAGACAACGCTGCAGCATTAAAAACCACAACGCGTGTGGTGATGAAATATGACCCACAACACATTCATTTGGATTCGTAACAACAGGCAGTGATGGGCGACATGGACATGATACATACGAGTATATTTTTTCATCCGCCATGTTGTGTTCTTACTTTTCAGAATCAACAAAAGGTTGAGAACCTCTGCTCCAATACATCAGACGTGTTAAATATGCATTTAATGAGTTAAACGGTGGCTCTTCATGTGGAAACATCATTAGTTCAACATTCTTTTCAAGCCACTTGTGGAAAACGGGTGGAATAACATTTGAATGGACTCACGAGAACTCCTCGGTCATGACGTATTTGTCTCCCTTGCCGGTGCGCAGAGCCACCAGAGGCAGCTCCCCCGAGCCGGCGTCCATGCCGAACTCCGACACGTCGTTGCTGAAGGCGCTCTTGCTGGCCACGGCGAAGTTCAGCGTCTTTCCCTGATCGAGGAAGCCCTTGGCCACCTTCATCACCCTGTGAAATGGGAACGTTTGGTTTTAAAAGTCATGCTTTTAAGACCCAAAAAATAAAAGTGGTGCCTCAAATCAAAGGCGGTCTTCAGGGAGTTGAACGTTTTTGCTAAATCAAACTACGAGCGGGACAAACCAGTTGAGCTGTAAGGAAAAGAACGACCCCGAGGGGAGTTTAATGATGCTGTACCTGTTCCTCCAGTAGTTGGAGCCCTTGGGGTTCTTCACATAATCCACGTCATAATAAGCCACCAGCAGTTCTTTCCCCCGCAGCTGGTCTTTGTTGTCGTCTGTCATGTGCGGGCAAATGCCGAAGCTGTGGTGAACAGAGAAAAGAAAGGATCAGTTTAGAGAAAGAAATTCAAAACCAACAGGCCGCACGGCTCTGGACGGTTATGCTTTTCACTTAACAGCATTCAGCCGGTTTTAGACTGCAACGTTATGCCGTTTGTGTTCAGACAAGAGAAGCTGAAACAAACGGAAAGTAAAAGTAAAAGTAAATAGGGGTAAGCTCACATGATACAGACAAACGATACTAGAAACGCACGTAGATGAAACATGCAAACGACTTGTGCTTGAGAGCCCAAATGCAATGCTAAATTTGATCGACATTCATTCCACTGCAGTCTTTATGAAACCAGGTGTTTTTTTTTTTTAAAGCTTTGTGAACAACATTTACAAAATGCAAAAAGAGACGACATAAACCAGCTAAAATGACCAAACTTAACTATGGAAGATAAACAGGCAGGCTAGTCGTACTCGCATGCCTCTTAATACATTTTTCATCTTTAACTGTAACACCGAGGCATCGCTTTGACTCATTTGCTCAGCATTTGTTTCAGTCTACGCCTCAGATATTGATCCAGATGCAACGATTGGCCAAGACAGCAAACAACTTGTTATTTTTTCATTCCCCCCCAAAAAAGGGGGGGGTGATCATTCGTTTATCTTCTTTAATCTCCAAAATGTCATGACACCAATATCCTGGGGTGAGCGCTGATTGTGTTTGCAAAGCGGGCGGCTCACCTTCCACACACACACACACACACACACACACACACACACACACACACACACACACACACAAGGTCCTGTTTGCCTCAGGCCATGAATGTAAATATTTGCCGCTACCATGCAAATGACTACACCGCAAACTCCTGCGAGTGTATTGTGCTCGGCAAAGAAAGCTTTGGTTTGGCCATCTTCACTCAACAGAACCAACACTCACATGTTGTCCTGGATGAACTTCTTTATTTTGGCGTTGGTGTATTTGTCCTCGCTGTATTTGACGGAGCTGTCTTCAAACTTGTTGTTAAGTCTCGGTGGTCGGAACAGGATGATTCCCCTAGAAGCCACACACACAAAAAAAAAGAAATGTCAACGCTGTCGTGCTGCAGCAACAGTGGCGATAACAGAGGTGTTAAAAAAAAAAGAAAAAAAAAGGTGCGAGTTATGACGACTACTCACTCTCCATCAATGCCGTGGCTCTGGAGGAGAGCCTCGGAGTTGGTGTGGGCGAACCGGTAGTTGTCCCTCAGGGCGCTGGCGGCCTTCATGAACTCTACCTGTGCGGTGCTCTTGTCGTCGGCGAAGAACCCTGGGGGAGGAAAGATGAACCGCGTTCAGCTCAGAACAATAACCGGCATTTTAAAACTTCACAAACGGGGGACTTTGAACGGTAAACTCACCGACAACGCTGGCGTCTTGGTCTGACGTGTACTTCGCCAAGTCGGCGTCAGTCTTGAGCTCCACGGAAGCTGGTCCAGCCTGCTTCTTAAGGAAACTGACAATACCATCTAAGGGGAGCGAGAGCAATGCAGGCGAGCAATACACAGAAGAGAAGATTGAGAGGTGGAAGAATTAAGTTCAGTAGAAGTGACAAGAGTCGTGAAAGCGTTTTTGAAAGTGCAGAAATGTAATAAATTGCAAATACCTGCAGTTCTGGGACCATCATAGGGACCAGTTTCTTCTCCATCCCTGAAGATCTTTAGGGTCGGGTAGCCACTGACACTATATTTGCTGCACACTTTGCTGTTGGATGTGCAGTCAACCTAGAAAAAGGGGGAAAAAGACAATCATTCACTCACTGAAGAGAGAGACGAGGAGCACTGTAGTACAGAGTTCAGAGAGCGCCACTGAAATGGTACAAAGGTTAGTGAAGTGTGTTGTGCAATACCTTGACCAGGGCGACGTTGCCCTTCAGACGGGTGGCGGCCGCCTCGTACTCAGGTGCTAGCCGCTTACAATGACCGCACCTATCGGAGAGGAAATGGGATCGGTCAAACAGGAGGAGAGCTTACACCAAAGCTGTGTTCAAGTTTCAGCTCGGGCGAGGATCCTGGGGGATTTCAGTGTGGAATTCGATACCACAAGAGGGTTTGTACGCCAAAAAAAAAAAGTTTTAACAAAAATGGTGCTGCTTTGCGTCGCAGATGAACAGTTTTATGGGACTAACTGACTATTAGTGACACTGTTGAGTATAGTATTCATTATTCGGTCCTTAAAATGTCTGCAAATAAAAAAGGACCATTACAATTCCCAAAAGTCTGAGTTTGATTATGAATATTGGTTTCTTTGAGCAATGGTCCTTAACAAAACGAGTTGGGTTATTATGAAAGGCAATTATGATTTTGGACATAGTTTGTGTATTTATGTTTTTTTACTTTCTCATAAATAATAATAATCACTTTCCAGTTACGAACGTAACAAAAAATGTGCAATAAATCGTTTAAGGGCCATGTTTTAACAAAAAAAAAAAATATTCGGACGAACTCCTACTTTGAGTTTAAGTTTGGCACAGTGTAAACGCGTCACAGATCCTCGGGACCAATCAGAGTTGGACACCAAAACTTCCCCGTCCAATCAAAACGTTACAACAGCAAAAGAACACGCCCTCAACTTCCTCATAGCCTCGTTAGCACGCAGTTTTCATTGAAAACTATTACCAGTAGTAAGAAAACAAGTCAACACTAACATCTTTATTTGATGAACAGTTTGATAGCCTATAAACGGCCTGTTTTTGGGAATCACCGTTTATCTTAAAGAAAACCTTTTAATGAAGCCAACTGGCTTGCACCTTTCAGTTTTTAGCTAACAGGCTAACGATAGTTCGCGAGCTAATACACATGAGACAATTTGACGTTAAACAATTCCGTTAATGTCACAAACAAACTAACGTAAAATATAGCGTTATATTTTTCAACGTTTTGAGAGATGCACGTGAGCATCAGATGGCCGAAACGCTTCCACCGAAGTAAGAAGGGCGAGCGTTAACTAGCTAGTTAGCCGATTATCACTCATTTGCGATGATGCTCACTACGACGCGTGAATACAACGAATAAAAACTCACCAGGGGGCGAAGAACTCCACCAGAGCGAGTCCGTGGTCTCCGATCCTGGTGTCGAAATCATCATCAGTGTAATCAAAAACATCACTGGCCCAGGTGAAGCCGGCAAGAGCGGCCAAAAAAAACACCTTCAACATCATTTTTGTATTTTTTTTAAACGCCTTAAGACTCTATTCAAATTTCTGTTATACAAAAAAAAATAACTTTGCAAATTGTGTCCGTGGCAGCCCTCCTCTTCAGCTCCTCGGGCGTCGTGAAGGCGGTGAGCTCCTCGGACTGGGCCAAACGCAGACTAGTCGATAGAGAAAGAGAAAGGGATGGAGTCGGGGAGGATGTTCACGCGAACTGCGAGACCTCCGATAACCACAGTGTGGCAGCCTCCCATTGGTGCATCCGACGCGTCACTCAGCCTCAATCAGCCAATGGGAAGCTCTCAGAAGAGATACCCCTCGTCTCAGTGTCCAATCACAATTGGGGAATAAGAAAAAAACCCTCCTTCATCCCACATAGAAGTGATTAATGCAAACATCTCTAAATGTATCGATTTTGTGGAAAAATTCAAAAGAAATATATTTTTTAAAGAATGTCAAAGAACATGAACATCAATGAGGATTATTTTTGACATAATTGAATTAAATTGGAAGCAGACTGGATGTGATGGGTCCAGAGGAGACTGCATTTATGAAATAGTTTGTCAATTAACAATAACAAAAGTGCTTATTCAGTTATTATGCTATATGCATGTTTTGCAGGAAATATTATGAATCCTCATTTCACCATGATGCCTATATGTTCTCTGTTTTGTCTTAATGTAGCATGTTGTAAATGTTGATTCTACAATACAAATTACAAAAAAACTTTAAATATTACATGTGTCATATATCAGTTACATGTTATATTAAGTGTCATGTACATACAAGTGCCAAACCCATGGATTGATAAAACACCAAAGATACAGTTGTGGTGGTGAGTTATTGTCATGACAATTAGTACAAAACTTATCTCATATAACAATAATTAAGTTATTTATTATCATATTTACAACAGAGAAGCAGTGAGTGGTAATTAATGTCTTAGATATCAGGCTCCCTCCAGCAAAACATTTGGATAAGATTTACTTATTTATTTTTAAATCACACGAGTAAAAAAAGAGACAGTGAAGTCCAAAAATAAAAAGTTGTCTCACTAAAATCATATTTATGTTTACTATATCAAGGCAAAAGAGTTGTTTCTTGTTTCTTTTGTGTCCAGGTGACCAGATGTCATCATACTTCCAAAAAAACAAACACATCTATATCTTCATCAATTTAATAATTCAAGTCAAACCACCAAAAAAGAAGATATTAATTTTAAACTAAAACTCAGATCAAAATCTCTCTCAAGGTGAAATCATAATCTGATAACATTTTTAAAACTGTGGATTTTATTTATTTTTAATACACAAAGGTGGTTTATTATAATCCGCACCGCATCATTACATCATGTTAGTCTTAGTGCTGCAACTAACGATCTTTTTCATGATTGATTAATCTGCAGATCATTTTCCAGATACATAACTGAATCCTTTTGTTTTATAAAACATCAGAAAACTGTACCTTCTCTCGGGGCACACTGCACATAAGTTGTGACGTACAAATCCCCGGTGTTCTTAAACTAAGTGCACCGTGGTCTCACATGACAGAGGAAAGATCAAACAAAGGGATCACCACGCCGAGAAGCAGGATTCTGCAGTCTTCGTGCCGTGTATACCTGCTGTGGAAAGACTAATCCCCCCAGGATTTAGTGTGCTTGGGGTCATCACTGATAAAAACAAACCTTTCTTAGCGATGAATTGTCTCTACCTGAAGTTTGTTTTTGATTATTCGATCCGCTCACAGCCGGCCCGGGACATTGTGTGAAAATGTGTGTCTACTCTGTTGCTGTTTTTGCAACTGCAACAGACAATCAAGCACCTACTACACAACTTCATGCTGCCCTCATTACAGCAACTTGTCACGATGACAAAAGCTCAAAGTGTGTCGGATAAATGTGTTTTAAGTACAAGATTACATGTAACCCCTAATCCTAAACCCCCTAACTAACAAACACACACACACACACACACACACACACACACAGACAGACACACACACACACGTCAAATGTATTGAATCTTTCATTTTATTACAACATGTTGGATAAATGCAGAATGCAGACTAAACACAAACTTTGAGCTCTTACAGTCAGAGGAAACAGTTTGTTTATTTGAGTTAAAACTGCTTTCAAACATGAATATGAGACACTCGAGACTCACAATAAAATCAGAAGAAACAGTTTTCTGTGTTTGTTTCTCCCGACCTGAGGCTCAACAGTTAGCATGGCTGTCTTTCAATCAGAGTTCCATATTTTATATTAAAGCCAGAAAGAAAAACATGATTTAAAAGACCTGTTGGCTTAGCCTGAGAGAGAAAACTCAGGTTTGAGTTAGTGTGCTTTTGGCGTACTGCCCCTTTAATTAATCTGCTGCTGAGCCTCTATCGGAGCAGCAGATCCCTCTTGCGGCCGAACAGCGTCATTACAGCAGCGCCACGTCCGCAAGAGCCATCACGTGACTTGGGAGCGGCGCCATTTTTATATCTAAGAAAACGATGAGTTCACATGAAGCTCAAACACAAAGCTGTTGTTTTTAATGTTTCGTCGTATTTTCTGAGCAGAGAATTATTTTTGTTTACATCATTATGTTTATCAAAATAATCCACGGCAGGAACGTGAAACAGTTTGTTTACATCACCTGAAGAAACAAATGATGCTTGTTGCAGGTTTTATTCTCTTTACTCACATCACCAGGATGTTTCAGTGTAAAACATCTTCATCAGCAGCAGGACGATGAAGATGACCGACTTCCTGTTTCCTGTTGCATTCGTCGCCTCTCCGGAGCTCACCTGTAAACACCTGTAGCCTCACGTAAAACAAAGATGAGACGGATGTAAACAAAGATGGAGACAGACGTATCGAGCTTTGGTAAAGAATGAGGAGTCAGAGCGGCGCGTTCACCAGCTACAGGTTTAATATCAGATCAACAACAGTAGAAAAACAAGAGGCAGAGGCGACCAGACAAAAGAAGAGTAGGAAATCATCAACAGCATCCAACAGGCTCTTAAAATAATTCCTCTGTACAGTATTTACACACACACACACGCACACACACACACACAGTACAGCTACACACTGAGGAGGAGGAGTCTGAGGGGGCCGCCCCCACGCTGCCCTCTGATTGGTCCGTCCTCCTCCGTCCACAGTGGTTTATATTATTCTCCCGTGAAGCTAAAGCTTCTAGCTGGAGTCCAGAGGTCAGAGGTCACGGCAGGTAAAGTCTGGAAGGGGTTGGGGGGGTCGCAGAAACGTGAGGAGAAAATAACTAACCGTGACGGCAGCTCAGCCAGACAGGAAGTGACCCCCTCCCCTCGCCCCCTCTTTCCGACCCGCCTCCACAGCAGCTGCTCCTCTGAACCAGCAGCCACCAGGTCCTCTGGGTCCTTGAGCCCAGACCGCCGCTGCCCGCCAGAGCACCATTGAACCGCCAGCAGAACCAGCAAAACCCAACCTTGAAGTGTCAGCGGCCTATCAGGGGGCGGATCCAGGCGGAGAAATCAAACGTACACAAACACCATGGAACTGATGCCGAAACAGAAACGTTCCCTCATGTGATCCGGTCACATGACTCTGGGCGGGATGGAGGTCAGCCAATCACGTGAGCCTGCAAGAGAGAGACGACGCCATTGGTCAACAAGGAGCCTTCAGGTTCTGGCCACCAGGTGGTGCTGCAGGAGGAGTCTCACCTGTCTCACCTCCGGGCGGGGGGGTACATGGACGGGGCGGACGCTTGTTGACTGGCAACGATGGCTGAGGAGGAGAGGCCTGAGAGACATACAGGTATAGAGAGACAGGTAGAGAGAGATATTAATAATTGTCTGTGTGCTCTTCAAGGTCCACAGACCGGAGGACAGACAGACAGAGAGACAGACAGGTGTCTGCGTGTCTCACCTGAGGCGTAGGACAGGTCGTACTGGCCCGACAGCAGCGGGTAGCCCAGGTGGTGATGGGACGGCAGCATGCGCTGGGAGGCCGAGGCCCGGGGCCGGTCTCCCTCCCGGTCCCGCTCGTGGGGGCTCTTGTGGTCCTGGACCGACGGGGACTTGCTCTTGTACTGGCTGGCGTGCTGCTGCAGCAGCTCCAGAGCTTTGGCCTCGCCGGGCGGCTTCACCGTGGGACTGGACCTGCTGGAGGCCTTCTCTAGCTCCTCCCCCCCCGACACCTTGGACCCGTACGACGGGAACGAGTACCCGGCCGGCAGGTAGCCTGCGGACAGACAGGTGAGGACAGACAAGTGAGACAGGTGAGGACAGACGGGTGCTGAATGAACGTCATGTACCTTCAGCCAGTTCTCATGTTCACTGGGTGGAGCCTGAACGCATCACTCACCAGGGTAGTTCTGCATCATGACGGAGGGCAGGCCCCGGTAGCCCGGGTGGCTGGGCTCGTAGCCGTGGCTGTAGGCGTACGGGCCGTGCATGTAGGGCATGTAGCCCTGGTGGTGCTGGGCCAGCGGGGAGGTGAACTGCATGCTGGGAGGCCGCGCCTCCTTTCCTCCCCCTCCCCGGTGCTGCTCCTCCGGAGGCAGCTGAGTCCGGCCTTCCGCCCCCCCCTCCTTGGCCTCCTCCTTCTGGAGCGCCTCCTTCGGTCGCGGCCGCTCCTCCTTCCCCTTGCGGTCACGCTCCCTCTCCCGGTCCTCCTTCCACCGGTGCTCCTCCTCCTGAGGCTTCGGGGCCTCGGAGTACTTGTTGGGGTAAACGTACGGCCACAGGCGCGAGTCCGGCTCCTGCAGAGGAAAGATGGCCGTCAGGAAAGATGGCCGACAGCAAGCAATCTTATGTGGACCGGTTCAACACGTACAGAATGCAGTATTAACACATTAAATATAGACTTCTATACAACCAGAGGAGTCGAGTCATTTTAGTATAACAGAGCCACAGACATGTTTTTAAACCATTGAACTGTTTTTTGTATTCAGTGTGGGAGCTGCAGTTACCTGTCTGTACCACATGGCGGGCTCCACACCTGCCGGCTTGGCTTCCTCTTTCCCATGATGCCCTGCTTCGCTCAGCTTCATCTTCAAACCCTCGGGCTGCGGGGCGGGCGCCTTCTGGTCCTCCGCCTTTGCCATGATGACTGACTTGGACTGCTCCGCAGCCGGCGGTGGCTCTTTGGGCTTGGCCGGGTTCGGCCCCCCCTTGGCGCCAAGGTCGGTGAGGCTGGGGGCCCGGGACAGTGCGGGTGGCCCCGAGGCCTTCTGCTTCCACTCCTCCTTCGCGCAGGCCTCTCGCTCTTTCCCCTCGGCCTTCTTGTCCACCGGCGGCCGCTGCCGGTCCTCATACTGCTGGCGGTAGGCGGAGTTGGAGGCCAGCAGGTGCGCGTGGTAGGCCTGGTCCGGGGAGTAGGAGTAAGGAGGCGCGTAGTACTGGTTGTAGTAGAGCGGCTGCGCGTAGACGGTGGGGCGCTGCTGGATGACCGACAGCTGCTGGGGCCCTGCCTCCACCTTCCTCTCCTCCTGAGGCTCCACCTTTAGCTTCACCACCTCCTCTTCGACCTCTGGCTCCTCCTCCTTCTCCTTCTTCACCTTCACCTGGGCGCCTTCCACGTGCGGCGGAGCGGCCGGCGCCGCCCCGGGGCTGAGGTTGGGGTAGCTGGGGGAGTAGTAGGAGTCATAGTTGGGGTAGTATGGCGGTTCCTTGCTGGGAGAATGAGGCGGGAACAGGGCCTTCTTGGCCCCCTCCCGGGGAGGCCCTTGGTCGGGTTCGGTCTTGACCCTCACCCCCTCCGCTCTCCCGCCTTCCCCGTCCTCGCCGGCGTCGGAGATGTCGGAGTAGGCGGGGCTGCCGGTTTGGTCGGCCCCGTTCTGGTTGAGGCCGGCCTCCATGCGGCTGCCCGCGCCGATGGACGGGCTGGGCGCGTTGTCCGAGAAGCTGTACACCTTGTCGGCCTCGGCCTTGATGCTGGCCAGTCGGCTCTGGTGGGCTTCCGTGGAGCCATTGAGCAAAGCGTCGGACGAGTCGGAGTACGGGCTCCTGCCCTCCTCCGGCCTCCCGCCTTTCCCCCTCGGGCTGTCCCCTTCCTTCCCTCCCTCTCGCTTCTTCTTGTCCTTCTTCTTCTTGTCCTTGCCGGGAGGGGTGGGGCTGGAGGCGGGGTCCGCCGCAGGAGGAGGCGGTTTGGACTGGACGTTCTTCAGCTGGGGGCTCTTAGGCACGGGCTGAACCACCGAGCCCGGCGCGGGGGAGGCCGCCTGCTGGCCGTAGGGCGAGGGGGCGTTGGGCCGCCCCGGCTTCACGCCCTTCTGGGACAGTTTGTCGGCTCTGCCCCCGGCGGCCATCTTGTCGTTGCTGGCCTCGTCCGTCAGACACGCCGCCTCCTCGCCGCCGCCGTCCGTCCCCTCGGGCTCCGTCTCGCCTGCCTTCTTCTTCCCCTTGGGCGTCTGCTTCCCCGGCGAGGGGGAAGGGGCGTCGAACCCCCGTCCCTTCGGCGTGGTGGAGCGGGCCGGGGAGACGGCGGCAGCGCCGTTGCAGGAGGCGGGGTCGGGCTGCAGGGCGGGGGGGTCGTCCCCGTACTCGCTGTCGCCGCCGTCCTGGTCCAGCCGGACGTCGTGCTCGTTGTGGGCTCTCGCCTGGTGGTACTTGAGCCCGTTGACGTGCTTGTACCGCTTGTTGCAGGATGGGTGCGGGCAGTCGATGAGCACAGGGGAGGGGCAGGTCCGGTCCGGCTGTGGTGGGGGCGGGGCTTCGCATCTTCCGGCAGCGCCGGTGGAGTCGGTCCTCATCCGCTTGGAGGCCTTGGTGTCCTCGGAGCTGGAGGTGGGCTCCATGTCGGAGGCGGGCTTGAGCTTCCTCTTGGCGGAGGACGGGCTGGCCTTGGTGTCCTCGGCGGCGCCGGCCGTCTGGCTCCCTCTGCGCCCTTTGGTGCCGGCGGCGGCACCGCGTGTCTTCCCGCCGCCGCCGCTGCCCCGGTTGTCTGAGGAGTTGCTGTTGTCGTTCAGCGGCGTGTTGCCAGAGGGACGCATCCTCTTACCGCGACCACGACCGCTACGCATCTCCACATCGCTGGAGGGAGACTCACAGAACCTGAGGAGGAGGGGGAGGGAGGGGGGGGGTAAGATAAAGGGGAGGAGGAAGATGTAGAAGATTTTGAATACTTCCCGTTTCTAAAGCTTCTAAAACTTTTAAAACTAAAACGTCCTTCTTTGTAATTTCTCAGACGTGTTAAAAGTGTTCCCATGAGCTTGTACTGGGACCCGTACTGGTTCCGTGTGGTGCGTTCAGGGTACCTGGGAGGGGCCCAGTCGTGTCGAGTGCAGTCCAGCAGGGTCCCCACGTAGGTCTTGTTCCTCCAGGTAACGTTCACCACCAGCATGCCTGCAGACAGGAAGTGACCCACAGGAAGGAAACACACAGGAAAATTAAAGGATAAAATACATGAAAAAAATAAAATTATTACATAAATGAAATTATATATATTTTATAAATTATAATAATATCATAAAATATATTTATATATCATTTCAATGATAAAGAAAATATTTAAAAAAAAGAAATACATGTAATAAACGGAATATATATATATATAAAAAATGTAATAATAAAATAAAGCTGGCGCTCACCGTCCTCCGTCTCCTGCCACACAATGCCCTCCAGGTTGACGCTGGTGCCTGGCTCACAGGGTCCCAGGCACTCTGGCTCCGTCCCCAGCGCCGCGTCCGCCGTGTTCACCGCGACCGAGCGCGTGCGCACCATGATCTGCTCGCACGGAGACGATATGTCGCTGCTGGTGACGGGAGCGAGGAGGTGGAGAGGAGGAGGAGGAGGAAGAGGAGGAGCCGGGGTGGAGACCGGAGACTCCATCTGGAGGAAGAGGAGGAGACGGCACCGTTACATCACAGGAGCAAGAGGAAGAGGAGTTGACATTGTTACATCAAAACCTGGAACCTAAGCTCACAAGTTCTGCTGAGGGTTCAGCGTTCAACACACAAGTTGTGTGTGTATTTTCTCTCACAGCAGTAGTTCACCAAAGTACAAGAGGACTGACGCTGAGAAGGATCTCTGCCTCTCTTCCCGTGGGAAACCAGCGCTTCAGAGCCGCTCCACACTGGAAGGGAAACTCCAGAGATTTCACGCAGTGTTTACTTGTCACGAGGAGAACAAGAATAAACCGACATAGAAGAGACGGCTCGGAGAGGGGCTGCCTTTTTATGCGTTTTAAAGAGCTGCTGCTGAACGATTAGCCGCTAACACAGACACACACACACCTCTTACCTTGACAGTGACCGTCTTTACGTCCTCTTCCTCCTCCTCTTCCTCCTCCTCGTCAGGCGGGCCCGCCCCTGTCGGGTCCGACTCCACAGTGCCAAGCTGCTCGGCCTCGACCTCCTCTGGGTTCTGCTGGCCCTCAAAGGGGCCGACGGCGCGCGTGGCCCCCGCCGGGACGAGGGGGCCAGCGGAGTCCTTTTCGCTGCCGAGCCCTCCCGTGGCCACGACCTCCATCTTCTCCTTCTTAGTTTTCCCAGAAACCCCGTCTTTGTCCTTTTTCACAGCGAGGAAGGCGCGGGGGGGCTTGCCGGACTTGTCGGCCCCCTTCGGCGGGGTGGTGGAGTTGGGGTTCTGGGTCAGCGGCTCCCCGGGGGGCCGACCCCGAACCTCCTTCTTGGCTCCGTCCGAGACCGGGGCCTTCGCGCCCTCCTTTGAGTTCTTACTGCGTTTGGATTTGTTTTTGCTCTCTTTGCCCTGCGCGGCGCCTGCAGGGCTCACGAACTTAATACTGTCCGGTAACGCGGCACCGCCGCCGGGTGGGGCGGCCATGGCCCCTCCGCCTTCTTTACCGCTCGACATCTCTAGCTTGTCCTTCTCCAGGTCGGCGTCCAGGTCGATGATCAGGTTGCCTACGCCGATATCCCACTCGTCGCCGCTGTCGTATGCGTCCACCGCGCCGGAGTCCACACCTTTCCCGCCTGCAGGGCCGCTGCTGAGGGACATTTTAGTAGGAGCGTCCCGGAGCGCCGCAGGGGGGCCAGAGGAGGGCCGCTCCTCCCAGCCGCGGGGCGCCTCCTCAGGGCTGGGCCCCACGCTGCCGCCCTGGTACCCACATCGCCTCCTGCACGGGACAGACCACAGGTTAGGAGGAGGACAGGAGATATTGGGACGAGTCCTCTTTTGGAGATACCGAGATGAGTCCTCGTGTGGAGATACCGAGACGAGTCCTCGTGTAGAGATATAGAGCCTAGTCCTTGTCTAGAGAAATGTCCCGAGAAAGAAAGTTTCATCTACAGTTTGAAGATGAAGCTTCACATTGTGACTATGGAAGGAAGGGAAGATGGAGTTCATTAGATTCATGTGACGTGAAATCATCTGCAGTATGTTTTAGTTTAGTTTAGCTGACAGGACACACAAGGCCCTGGTTGCTCTGTTACAGAAAATACAAAAGTATTTTTGTACTCTCTTCATAAGAGATCGTGTTTCTCACGCACTCAAACAGATAGTTTTATTCATATGACTTTGTAATCAGGCTGCATCTCTCTCAGATTTACTTTCAAACTGACTCAATAAATGTGGTTGACTCGTCTCTCGGTTTCGTTGTCGTCTGTTTTCTTGCTCGGAGCTCTCAAGCCTCCGTCTTCCTGGAGAGCATTTATGTGCTTGTTCCTTTACAGTTTGTGTGTGAACGTTACAATAGTTGTACAGAAGAAAATAAGTATCTATTAGGAAACGAATGTCCTCCGTTTTGTGTTCGTGGGTTCGTCGCTCACCAACCGTTTCTTTAACAGCTGTTTCCTCTTCATGTCAGGAGTAGTATGATTATACAATTTAACTATACAATTGGTTGCAATTGAATTTAATGGACATAATCTAACCAAAACATGTGGATTCCCCCTAAATTCAGCTTTAAGAAAAGGAGTTATCGATCCTTTCCAAGTTACAAAAACCTCAGAACAAACACAAGCGGTTCAGAACAAACTTCCAGCAGGTTCTGGTCCATCAATCAGTAAACAACCATCCACAAAAACCACGACCCGGGTCTGGCGTGTTTCCGTCTGTCAGCGGCATCTTTTGAAAACATATTTAGAGACGGTCGTAGAATGTGTTTGACGGTGAGGCTTTACCCAGTGAGCAGCATAAGAGACTGGATCTCCTCGCTGGGAGGAAAAGATCTGGACCCGGTTTTTACACGGTCAAGAAAATCATTTATAGACTGCAACGTTCAACAGCAAACAAGTCAACGTTTATTACCTTATTTAATGGTATAACTATTTAATAAAACATATAAGTTGATTGTATGCCTTCTTGTGTTTGCTTTATGTCGTTGCTGGCTCTCCAGACCCACAAGGCCGACCTTTGACCCTCGTGGAGGGAGCGTTACTTAAACCCTGAGCCACATGGTCAGACAGGATTTGGGGGTTAAGTGCTGATCCTGCTGCTAATAACTGCACTTTAAATGCTTTGACAAAAACACACACAGAGACACTGACAACAAGACACCAAACTACACTGAACTACACCACGCTACAGACAGCTACACCACGCTACGGTAAACTACACGTTACAGACAGCTACACCACACTACAGTAAACTACACCACGCTAGATTAAACTACACAACTCTACAGACATCTACACCACATTACGGTAAACTACACCACAATACAGTAAACTACACCACACTACAGTAAATTACACGCTACAGACAGCTACACCACACTACACTGAACTACACCACTCTACAGACAGCTACACTATGCTACGGTAAACTACACCACACTAGAGTAAACTACACCACACTACGGTAAACTACACCGCGCTACGGTAAACTACACCACACTAAACTACACCACGCTACAGTAACCTACACCAATTTTTGACAACACAAAAGAAAAGACGAAGGAGACTCAAATGGTTTCAGTTGGAGCTGATTATGACAGAACGTTTAGAAGGTTTTCTGATTTATTAACAAGTCATCTGTCAATAGCTGCAGCCAATGGTGGATGAACTACACCACGCTGGATGGGTTCCTCAGAAGCGGTGCATGGTGGAGAGTTGTGTCTGGATGAAGCTGTTGGAGCAGCTCTCTAAGCTGCCGCTTTCAACACCACGGAGTGGATTAGCTTAACGGGTCTCGGGTCAGACACCCTCTGCTGCCTGTAATGACTCAGTCAATTACAGGCGACGGAATGTCAGGAGCTCTCGACCCCGCAGTCAGCCAGACACCGGCCTCTCTCTATGGAAATGAGACGAGCTTCTTTCCAGCAGCAGGACCGATGCCTGGCTGCCCTGATGGACCCGGACCTTCTCTGGTGGACTCTGAGCAGAGAACTGAACACCTCCTCTCTGGCGATATACGGGTGGTTCTCATCTTACAGCTTACAGCGGAGGAAGAGGAGGATTTAATGGCGGCTTCAGAAGTCTGGAAGCTGCAGTTTGAAGTCAGACGATATTATTCAGAAGGAAACATCTGGAGCCTATTAGCAATGTGCTTTTTAGCCATTTAGATGAAAGTCAAGACGTTCAGATGGAAACCGCTCTCACGGCTAGCTTAGCTTAGCACGAAGAAAGGAAACAGCTAGCGTGTCTGCAGCTGGCTCATCTCGCATGGAAGACACATTGGGCGGTGGTGGAGAATACATGAAGCATAGACTTTTATACAACCAGAGGAGTCGCCCCCTAGTGGTCAGAAGAGAGAATGCAGCTTTAACACATGAAGCATAGACTTCTATACAACCAGAGCAGTAGGTTCTGGTTGTATAGAATATAATAAAATTAATATTTGTTCCTCCAGCTTCAGGAACACTTTGAGCCGCAAACAGAAAACGTTTCATAAGGTTTCTATTGTACAAACAACATCAACCTTGAACTCTCCAGAACTCATCTGATCGTTTACCGACAAAAAAAACAAACAGCAAATCAATGCGATGACGACATAGCGTCTGCTCCGGGGTCAACCTCTACCGGTCTGCTCCAGGTCCGGTTCTGGTCCGGTTCAGAATCTTAGTTCTTTTAAGTTGATGCTTCAAAGTTTTCTGTCCATCTATTCATATCTTATCACTTTCATCACAATAATCTTCGACTTTGTTTTCCTTCCAGAAGCTTTTTTATGTCCCGTATCAAACATTATGAATCTTCTTGATCAGAGGAGAATAACCACCAGCCTCTAATTGATTTGTGCTTTTATAACACGAGACATATAAATATAAATGTGGGTGAGCGCTTATCCCATAACCCAGAGATGAACGATCAGTGAAGCGTGTCGTCAGTTGGTCATGAACATGAAAGATTTAAAAAATAACGAAAGATGATGCGCTTCCTGTGGTTCCCTTCACCAACGACTCTGCTGCTTCAGACTGAACGGCTCGCTTCCTGGAAGCTAACGAGCATCTAACACGCAGACATGACATATCCTCTTTTGATCACACTCACACAGGTATTTGAATACGCTGCCAGGTATTCTTGCTCATTGACAGTCAAATGTTGGTTCACAACAGTCACATGATAAACCTCAGACAAACTTTCTTCTTCGTCTGCGGTTCACCGCTTTTGTTTACATTTTGCAGACTACACTTCCTGCCTCGTCTGCCACGTGAAGCTCTCCAGCTTCTGGTGCTCCTCTGTCATGGAGCCACACTGTCACTAACTGCACTTCATAAATAAAGAGAACAAATATAATGTGTTAATCGGGATAAAAAATGACAAGGATATCTCAGGATGAAAGAAGAAACAACACTGATACAATCATATCCATTTAGAACGCCTTGAGAAGCTAGCGTAGCATAGATATGCTAACGCTAGTTAACGAGTATCACCAATACGCAACGTTTGACTATGACAACAAAGACAAAACACTATGATGGGAACACAAAAAGATGTGAATATATACAAGAAGCACCAATAAATAACAAATATTATGTTTGTATACAAGTCAAGTGTTTCTGTAAGTTGTATAGGCAAGAAATAACATGTTACACAGTTGTCTGTTTGTTTACATCGTTGCACTATTGTTTTGTCAGTTCATTATCGATTATGTCTTGTAAATTGTGCATTTGTATAATTGCTATTGCTTTAACTTTATTCACAATGGCTGCTGTAACAAAACAATCCCCTCTATCAGTATTAATAAAGCATCTATGTACATATTGAATGGCTGGATGTATATAGGAAGTTAAATATGGAGTGCATTATATTTGTAAAATGTATTTATAGTGGAAGTAAGTGGATGTCTTGGTGAGACTCTGTTCCTCACAATGAAGGAAGAAGACAGCAGTGAAAACATTGAGACTGGAAGAAGCAGATTGAATCACAGAAGACTGTCAGTCTCACAACGTGTCCCTGCTTTACTAGAGATACACACACATATGTCAATATTGTGAGTAGCATGCTTTCATATTACTAAATAACTGTATGTGCTGCAAGGTACAGATAAAGTTCTGCCTGGTTAGATCGTGAGGGCAGTAAACAAAGATGATGCTTTAAAGGCGAATAATCTAGAGGGATAAGCTACCCGAGCTAACTTAACTAACCCAGATACCGAGCTAACCCAGCTAATGTAGCTAACCTAACTAACCCAGTTACCCTAGCTATTGTAGCTAACCCAGCTACCGTTAGCTGAAGAGGCCCTGGTTGTAGGTCTGCCTCCCTTTAGCATTAGGCTAACACGCACAATAACATCGTCTCACCGGCGTCAGTTGACTGATACATGTTCATATACATGTACAGTATTACCTTCAAACACATATTAACACCCACTTCAGTAGCGCAGCACCGACTAATATGCAGAGGTGTTGGTTTAAACTGTTATCCGAGGCCCCGCCGCGGCCCGCTAGGAGGCTAACTGCGTCCATTATCGGACGCTCTTTGACGGCAACACTACCCAGCGCCGTCGGTGTAACTCTGCGATAAAACCCGAAAATTTCACAACAACTCGACTTTTACAGCCGACACGCGAAGCAACAACACGGACACACAACGCCGCTCGCACCGCGAATATAACCAGTTGACCTGACGTCTTATTCCGTTTCGTGATGGACAATTAACCGATGCGGGTTCTGTCAAAGCAGTGGATCCATTATCGGACATGTGGACAAGATGTTCCCTAAAACACCCTAAATATCGCCGTTCATAACTGATCTACAGCACAACCACACTCATATGGAACCAAACTATAAAGTAAAATAAAAAAGATGCGTATTTAGATTTTATAAAACGTTAATAAACTGCTTGAAAAACACGCTACTGCACCCGAGCGGGCGGTTGAACTGACATCCAACGGTCGCTGTATCTTAGCAACAGCAGCGCGGCTAACCGTGACACGAACACACGGAGACCCCGTTAGTTAAAACGCGTTAAAGGCTGCGAGGCGGAGGAGGTGCAGGTGACAGGTGGAGGTGAGACGTAAAGAAAGGGGAGCACGAGCAGGTCAGGCGGGGATGTGTCCGGTAATGGACACACGTGTCTCCTCCCCGGTGGCTCCAGACAAAGACAGCGGCTAACCGGCTAACCGGGGACGAGCTAGCGGGATCCCGCGTTTCAACACCGGAGCAAGAAAAAAAAAAGGGGGAAAGAAAAGTGGATTAAAATCCCTCTCCGGTTGCAACGCGGACACTCACCTCCCGGTGGTTCGAGATCCAGCTCCGGACAGCGCTCACGTGCACTCCATAGGGTTCCCCCGGTAATCCCCGGTCCACAAAAACCCGAACAACGGTTTTAAAAACAAGATCCCGAGTGCTGGAGGATCGGAAGCGGCCAACGTGCTCCCAGTGCTCCCAGTTCACTGGCCCGTCACACGGTCATCTCCCGCAACGGGACGCGCGGACATGTCGGGGGTCACTTCTCGGGCCCGGTCCAGAAGGAAAGCAGTCTCGGGTCGGCCATGGCTGGATGCGGGTATTCCCAGGGGTTCTTCCCCCGTCAGCAGACGC
Organism: Clinocottus analis; assembly: GCF_023055335.1. Taxonomy (NCBI): domain Eukaryota; kingdom Metazoa; phylum Chordata; class Actinopteri; order Perciformes; family Cottidae; genus Clinocottus; species Clinocottus analis. Next base: position 2,566,827 of record NW_027176218.1, on the reverse strand, counting down.
ACAGACGGCCGCAGACACACGAGCAGCGCCGTGGGGAGAAATGGCTGTTAGGGCACAATGCAGCCAAACCCTGGAACCTGGACTACTGGAGGACCTGGACCCGGACTGGAGGCACTGGACCGGACTGGAGTAGAAGCACTACTTTCCAGTGTGTATTAGTACTTTGACTGGAACAGAGTATATGTACAGTGTGTATTAGTGCTTTGACGGCAGTAAAGTATCTGAATACTTCTCTGCATGTGTTTGTCTCTTCATGAGGATTCTTTACGTTTCATTTAGCTTTTATACAAAGATACTTACTTTTTTCTGCTTTGTATGAAAACATCAGCTAAATGCAATGAATATAATGTAATGTAATGAATATAAAATAATGTAATATAATTATTAATGTAATGAAATAATATAATGTCCTTTTGCAGGTCAGTGAAGAGCTGCAACATTGCGCCCTCTACAGCTCAATGTGGAACTGCAGGACATCTTTCTTTTTTTTTTTTTAGGTTTTGGGTCGAATATTTTTTTTTCTAGGCGTTGAGTATATTTTGTTAAAATATTTAACAAGACATTTCAAAAACTACAGTCTAAAAAACATTTGCAAAAAGAAAAGTGTGTGTGTGTGTGTGTGTGTGTGTGTGTGTGTGTGTGTGTGTGTGTGTGTGTGTGTGTGTGTGTGTGTGTGTGTGTGTGTGTGTGTGTGTGTGTGTGTGTGTGTGCCCAGAAATAATTAATCGGAACTTTAGCTTGCAGGACTAAAGAGGGAACATCTCCATGGTGACAACCCCCAGGCCAGTACACACACACACACACACACACACACACACACACACACACACACACACCTCCACATGCTGGGCTGGACTGCCTCTTCGTGAGCCCATCATTAACATCATCAGGGCAGCATGCACAGATCTTACCAGCCGTTAAAACCCGTCACCAACCGCTACCTGCAGCAGAGATGGGACCAGCAGGACTACGAGAACCACCGCAGGAAGGTATGAGCACTGCGAGGTGTGGGACTGGGGGTTTGGGAATGGTGGTGGAGAACTGGGAGGTGTGGGACTTGTGGTGTGGTGGTGTGGGAGCAGTATGCACATCATGTGTATTCATTCAGCAGGTGTGAGTGGTTGTTGTTAGATTTCTGTGTTTACGTCCAGGTGAGCTCCTCCCTGCCAGTAGTAGACATGAAGGGCATGAGGACGCCGGCTCACGTCCAGCTCAAACTCAAGAAACTGCAGGTACACACACACACACACACACACACACACACACACACACACACACACACACACACACACACACACACACACACACACACACACACACACACACACTCTTGAGTTGTAACTCTCGGTCTCGGGTTCAGCTGCAGGACGAGCGTCTGTCCGTCATCGACAGAGACAACCGGCTGCTGGCCTCCAGACTGGCCCAGATCGTGTGCTCTAGAGGCCTGGTGGACCATCACAACCAGTACCATCAGAACCAGTACCAGCCTAAGAGGTGAGAACCCTGTGACCCCACGCAACATGTGACTGGAGAGTTGGTCATGTCCTGCTGTAGATTCAGCCAGACTGTCTACTTCCTGTTAAGTGGGTCACGCCATTTTACACGTTACACACGTTACACCATGTTGTGCTATGCTGGCCTTCAGGAGGTTTTCCTCCTCCCATGAGGTGAATGTTGCTGTGATGATGCCAGTTCTCCCCGTTGGACCTTTACATAATGTATGTGAGCGGTCCTGCTCTGTTACGCTGTTGAATTATTGATGTGATGTGTGACGGTGGTGACAGGTTCTGGCGTTTATCTGCCCTCACACTGGAGCCTGAAACCTTTTATTCTGGGACTCGGGAACAGGAAGCTGCTACAAATCCCTCCTGCTTGGTAAAAGAAAGTGTTGGAGGAAAATGAAATGAAGGGAAGTTATGTTAAACCGTCCCAGCAGTTTCAGAGCAACATGATGATCAGTGTTTACTTCCTCAGTCTGAATGCCGACAAGAGGAGGGAGGAGCTCCTGCTGGTCGGGCGTCAGAACGAGGCCATCTACCAGCGAATCACGTCCCGCCAGTCGGAGCACCGCCGCCAGCTGTGGTGGGAGGACTGGGAGAGGGCGGAGCGCCGGCGGGACGACATCTCCCGATTCCCTGGAGGGCTCGCAGAGAGACATGTGAGTCCAGACGTGAAGGCTGTGACAGCGTTGGCAAGAAGTACACAGAAATACTCAAATAGTAGAGATTAAGGAAGGACGTTTGTGTCGGCAGAGGTCGAGCAGGAAGGTGAAGTTTGCAGCCGTGGACGGCAGCGAGCGCTCGGAGAGCTTCAGCACCACGGAGCGGACGGACAGAGAGACCTGAGACACAGGAAGTAAAGAACAGTGACCACAGGAAGTTAAGAACAGTGACGACAGGAAGTAAAGAATAATGACCACAGGAAGTTATGAACAGTGACCACAGGAAGTTATGAACAGTGACCACAGGAAGTAAAGAACAGTGACCACAGGAAGTTAAGAACAGTGACCACAGGAAGTTAAGAACAGTGACCACAGGAAGTAAAGAATAATGACCACAGGAAGTTATGAACAGTGACCACAGGAAGTTATGAACAGTGACCACAGGAAGTAAATAATAATGACCACAGGAAGTAAAGAACAGTGACCACAGGAAGTAAAGAACAGTGACCACAGGAAGTAAAGAACAGTGACCACAGGAAGTAAAGAATAGTGACCACAGGAAGTTATAAACAGTGAATATTGTAAAAAGAAAGAAAAAAAAACGATAGATATCACCAGTTTATTATTTACTCTGAAAATGTTGTTGACCAATATGCAAATGAGGCATTATGTCACGATGGCTTTTGGTAAATTTAGAAAGAAATTCACGGATGTAAATGAACAAAATGTTTATGTAAAGAAGAAGAAAAGTGAAAGAAAAATCGAGCAGAAAACTATATTTTGTGTACTAGTGTTGTGTACCTTAAATATTTCATGTATATGTTATGTTCTCTGAGTTTCTCCTCAAGTCTTTCTACACGTCGCTTTAAAGCTTTTTCATCCCAGAAACTTCTCTCAAGACTTCAAACCAGTCAAACGTGTGTTTGCATTAAATTAAGTTTGTCCAGCAGGTGGCAGTAGAGACGTGTTTCACTTCTTCAGCTCACTGGGCTTCTGCTCTCACATTCTCATTAAACAAACAAACAAACAAACAAACAAACAAAAACTGTTTATGAGCTCAAAGTTCTGACTCTGGTACTTTATTCAGTATTTCCTCGTTCTTCTTTATACATCATAAAGGTTCATGTTGTACATTTTACTGCGTTTATCTGAGTTTACTTTGCAAATCAACTAATACACAATGATTTATTATTATCCTTTATTATTATTGTACATAATCAAAGTCATCAAGTCATTCAAATTAACTCCTCATTTACAGTGATGACATCATCAATAAATATAATATAATACTGATATGTAATACTTTAAGTATATCTTATTGGTCAAACATTTACTTCAGTAACATTGTGAAGGACTTTTACTTGAAGCAATAGTATTGTTGATATTATTGAAGTACTTCTTCAACCTCTGATATTTAATAATGAATTTAACTCAAATTAAAGATCGTGAAATATTTATTTAGTTTCCAGGAGACGAACATTCCTGACATTCCCATCGTAAACGTCTGACGCTACACTGGGACAGCTGGGACCAGTTACCTGATGCAACCCTAAACTGGGACCAGTTGCCAGTCTGCAGCCGTGAACTGGGAACAGTTACTCAAGTGGACGAAGGAAGAGGTGTCACAGAAATGCTGCGTTCGTCTCTGGTGTCCACCTGTCAATCACCTTGTAGTCCCGCCCTAAAGTGTCCTCTGCTTTCTTCTTAATCTCTGGTGAGCACAGAGACACTTCAGCTGCGTTCAGTTTGTCTTTGAAGCTTCTGAATAAATGTTTGTGTTTCATGATTCACTGTTTTAGTACAATATGACTCTGTCTGATGGAGGAGATGGTAAAGAACCAAATAAAGGACCAAACGTTTAGCATTAAATCAACTTGTATTGGAAACTGTGATTTTAAAGAAGCAATAAATCTGACTGCTGCATTCTGGGATTTGACAGCGACAGATGAGGTTTAACTCCTGATTCAGATAAAAACTTCTGAAGATGAAGAGCCCGAGGTTGGACTCTGTTCCTCATCCTTCCTGTTGCAGCTGGAGGAAGACGAGCAGCTGGAGGAAGACCAGTCCAGGAAACAGATTTATTTTTCCTCCGTCTTCCAGACGACGTCGAGCCAAAAGACTTCCTGTCTGAATCTTTCAACCAACACGTCACCTCTAACTGCTGCTCTGTTACGCACTGTCTTGATGTTCAGAACTCTTCCTATCATGGTCCCCAGAGGATGAACCATCATGGCCCCCAGAGGGTGAACCATCATGGTCCCCAGAGGGTGAACCATCATGGTCCCCAGAGGGTGAACCATCATGGCCCCCAGAGGGTGAACCATCATGGCCCCCAGAGGATGAACCATCATGGCCCCAGAGGGTGAACCATCATGGCCCCCATGGATTTAGTTCTTTCTTCCATCGCTGGGAGATTACTTTTATACTTCAGTTTTGTAAAACCTACAATAATAACTCATTGTTTATTAGTTTATTAATAATATAAATAATAATGAATTTTTAGTTATAATGAGACACTGACTTGTAAAATATCCCTGAGAAAATTACAACATGAGAAGTAAAAAATATTCAAACAAAGTACTTTTAATCTTGAGTACATGTGCTGCCAACAGGAATATCTCCTAATAACTTGAATTCATCGCTTTGGAACATCTGGACTTACTTCCTGTTTGTGCTCCAAGAAGATGTGAAGGAGAGAAGGTGAGGAGGTGTGTTCACTCCTCCTCCTCTTTCTCCTCCTCCTCCTCCTCTTCTCCTTTCCTCACAGCAGCAGAGTTCAGAAGCGTCTCTCTCGGTTTCTTCCTCAGACACACTCATGGATCATCATCGTCTTCCTCTGCTGCTCTGGACCTGCTGCTTTCTGCCAGGTGAGCGAGAGAGCATCACACTGACAGAGAGAGAGAGAGAGAGAGAGGGAGAGAAGGATGGAGGGAGGGAGGGAGAAATTAAGGGAGTTAGAGATGGAGGTAGGGAGAGAGAGAGAAACGGTGAGAGATGGAGGGGGGAGAGAGATGGAGGAATGGGCGAGAGAGAGAGAGAGAGAGAGAGAGAGAGAGTGTGAGAGAGAGAGAGAGAGAGAGAGAGAGAGAGAGAGAGAGAGAGAGAGAGAGAGAGAGGGAGGTAGGGAGGGAGAGATTAAGGGAGTTAGAGATGGAGGTAGGGAGAGAGAGAGAGAGAGAGAGAGAGAGAGAGAGAGAGAGGGGGGGGGGGGGAGAGATGGAGGAATGGGCGAGAGAGAGGGAGAGATAGAAAGAGAGAGAGAGAGAGAGAGAGAGAGAGAGAGAGAGAGAGAGAGAGAGAGAGAGAGACAGGTGTTTGATGGAGGTGATGTTTATCTTCTAAAAAGTGACTTCCTGTTCCTCTTGAACATTAAAGTATCCTGAGAGAAGCCAGAACATCTTCAAGGCTTCTGTCTGGAGGAAAGTCCTCTCACAGGAACCTGAAGTTCCTCTGCCTCATGGGGGAGGAGCCTACGAGCAGAGAGGAGGGGCCAATGAGAGGTTTATAGCTTATAGCTAGCTTGGTAACATTAGCTAGCTTGTTAGCTTCGAGCTAGCTGGGCATTGTGATGTCACCGCCAAACGTCCAGGTTTCAGCTTGTTCTTGGGTTATTCTTTCTTGAATTCCGCACCAACGTTGCAGCAAAGGATTGTGGGTATTGTAGTCTTAAGAGCCTCCAAGCTGAAGAAACATTCTGCTCACAGGTTTATAATGAATGATTATCACGATTAAAGTTATTTATTGTTATATAGAGAAGCACATGATGGTGATAAACGTCTTCAACGATAAGCAGTAAATATGTAAAAGAATAGTTCAGGAGATAAATATGTAAAAGAATAGTTCAGGAGATAAATATACCATGAGAAGTCCAAGTATCTTTAATTTACCAGAAAAAGTACCCGAAAAGAAACCTTCTTAGGATCGAGAGCCGGCAGTCAAAGAGCGACTTCCTGTTCATGCTTCTATGAAGCAGCTTTGATCCCACTTTGCTCCCAAATGTAATTTGTGGAGCGTTTGGTTGTTTGTGGTTTGGCTGCGAGGCGCTGGACGCGTCCCTGGAGGTCAGTGATGGGGCTGCTGTTGTTGTTGTTGTTGTGGCTTTTAGGCGGATCGTTAAACTCACATCCTCATGCTGTTGTTGCTGCTGGGTGACGCCTCAAAGGAAGGAGCAGACACCTCCTGCCTCGACCGTCCCAGAAGACACTCCTTCACCTCCATTTATCCCCCTTAATGTCCCAGACAGGTGGGGTTAGTCACAAAGCGGTTAGTCACCAAGGGAAGATGTCTTCCTCGTCAAAGTAGTTGAAATAGTTCTGCAGGTCCACACACCCCGTGAGACCTCCATGCCCGAAACAGTGCAAAAATTGGAACTGGTTTTACTGGTTTTACTGAGCAGCTTCTTCTGTGTTTCAGATCTTCAGCTCTGCTTCAACTTCGATACCAAGAACTTCAAGATCTTCTCCGGTTCTAAAGAAAGCCAGTTTGGATACACAGTCCAGCAGCATGAGGTGGGAGGACGCCAGTGGTGAGGATCCCAGTTCACCCAGTACATGCAGTACACCCACAAACCAGCATGTACTGGTCTGTGTACATCTATAGAAACCAGTCTGTACAGGTTTCAGGTCCATCTAGTCTTAAAGTGTCTTCAGGTCCATCTGGCCTTAAAATGTCTTCAGGTCCAGATGGTCTTAAAGTGTCTTCCGGTCCAGCTGGTCTTAAAGTGTCTTCAGGTCCAGATGGTCTTAAAGTGTCTTCAGGTCCAGATGGTCTTAAAGTGTCTTCCGGTCCAGATGGTCTTAAAGTGCCTTCAGGTCTAGATAGTCTTGAAGTGTCTTCAGGTCCATCTGGTCTTAAAGTGTCTTCAGGTCCTTCTGGTCTTAAAGTGTCTTCAGGTCCTTCTGGTCTTAAAGTGTCTTCAGGTCCATCTGGTCTTAAAGTGTCTTTTAGGTCCATCTGGTCTCAAAGTGTCGAGAGCACACGTTTCCCACTGTGAGTGTCTGAGAAGTGCAGCGAGTCTGTGGAGCAGCGGGATGTGATTTACGACCCTCTGGATCAGACCTCAGATCAGATCCCTTAAGCCTCCTTAAGACTCACGTGTGGACTCTTTGTTCTTGGCTCTGGACTCGTCTCATCCTTCAAGTCTCAGACGTGCTGATCCTCAAGAAAAACATTTTACCCTTTAGCTGCTTCTCAGGAATATGTTGGATCAACCTTATCACACACACACACACACACACACACACACACACACACACACACACACGGTTACACACACACATATGAACCAGAATACGAGTCTCTATCTTCCAGGGTTTCGGGTCTCAATCGAGATTGTGGGGCGACTGTGGTTTAGTGGTTAGCATGACCGTCTTTCAATCAGAGGATCGGTGGTTTGAGTCCTGGCTCTGCTTCTCCCTGTCGTTGTGTCCTTGAGCAAGATACTTAACCCCTAATTGCTCCCCGTTGCTGTGTATAGAGCAAGAATGTAAGTCGCTTTGGAGAAAACCGTCAGCTAAATGTATCGACGGGGTCTCGATCGAGCGCAGACGCTAATAGTGCCGATCTGACATACTGCACTAACTATAGCGGGATCTGAACAGATCTTGAGCAGAGATAGCTGAGGTCTGGACAGGAAGCTGGATTTTGGGGTCAAGACGGACTGCAGCCGAGGACACCCCAGATACCCCAGAAAAGGACTACCACTGGTATAAGGGGATTTTAAGATCGGGGTGGTCTCGTCACACGGACAGGTTGGGTCTAGTCAGACAGACGATTTATTCCAGTCTAATCCAGGGACTGGAACACAACCCTGCAGTAGCAGCAGGTGTCGTGCGTCTGCAGGTGAGATTGAGCAACATTCCCGGCTCTCGGCCTTGTTTTTATTTTCTGGAACCATTTCAGACCTGGCGGTCGTCCAGGATGACACAATCCTCTGAGCCTTTGAAGTGTCGGTAAACAAGTGGAAGGAATTTGTCTCGCTGTGCGCCGGTCTGCTGCTGCCGGGGATCGACCCAACGATGCGTCACGCTGTCTGCTGCTACCGGGGATCGACCCTGCCATGCGTCTCGCTGTGCGGCGTCTGCAGCTGCCGGGGATCGACCCAACGATGCGCCGGCGGCGCTTGTTTTCCTCACGTCGAACTTCTCAGGTGTTCGTCTGGTTCTCCAGACACAAGATGATGCTCTGCTCCCTAAACCACCTGCAGGGCTTCTATCTGTTTGTGTGTGTGTGTGTGTGTGTGTGTGTGTGTGTGTGTGTGTGTGTGTGTGTGTGTGTGTGTGTTCAACATTCAACAAGCCGCTGACACAAAACTGACCATGATGGCGTTTGTTGGCTCGTTCAGAAGTGTAGTGCCCAAACATTTCCAGCTGAGCCTGAACGCACCAAAACGTGTCTGTGTTTGTGTGTTTGTGTGTTTGTGTGTGTGTGTGTGTGTGTGTGTGTGTGTGTGTGTGTGTGTCCAGGCTGCTGGTTGGAGCACCCTTCGAGTCAACCGGGAAGCAGCAGACTGGTGATGTGTTCAGGTGCCCTCTGGACAACAGAAACTCTGCAAACTGCACCAAACTGAACCTGGGTGAGCAGCTCGTCACTCGCTCATCAAAAAGGTTTACTGCAGTGAAAGTACTTCAGTTTTAACTGCAAAAAGTACTACACTAATAGTACTCTCTAAACATATCTTTAAGTTATCATCTTGTGCTAAATCGTTTTGGACATTTTAAACTGATAGTGTAAGGATGTTTTCAGGGAGACTCTCTCTGGACAACGTGTCTGAGAGGAAGGACCGGATGAGGCTCGGCATGACGCTGACCTCTAACCCCCGGGACGGCAGCTTTGTGGTGAGTCACATCCGCCTGACTTCCTGTCTGTCCGCCTGACTTCCTGTCCGTCCGCCTGACTTCCTGTCATTCTGCTTGACTTCCTGTCCTTCCACCTGACTTCCTGTCCTTCTTCCTAACTTCCTGTCTGTTCGCTTAACTTCCTGTCCGTCCACCTGACTTCCTGTCGGTCTGCTTGACTTCCTGTCTGTCCGCCTGACTTCCTGTTGGTCTGCTTGACTTCCTGTCCATCTGCTTGACTTCCTGTCTGTCCGCCTGACTTCCTGTCAGTTTGCCTGACTTCCTGTCCATCCGCCTGACTTCTTGTCCGTCCGCTTGACTTCCTGTCCGTCCGCTTGACTTCCTGTCCGTTCGCCTGACTTCCTGTCCTTTCGCCTGACTTCCTGTCCGTCCGCTTGACTTCCTGTCCATCTGCCTGACTTCCTGTCCGTTCGCCTGACTTCCTGTCCGTCCGCTAGACTTCCTGTCCATCTGCCTGACTTCCTGTCCTTCCACCTGACTTCCTGTCCGTCCGCTTGACTTCCTGTCCGTTCGCCTGACTTCCTGTCCGTCCGCTTGACTTCCTGTCCGTCCGCTTGACCCCAGTGTCTCCCTGTCCTCAGACCTGCGGCCCTCTCTGGTCCCACGAGTGTGGAAGCTCGCTCTACAGCACCGGAGTCTGTTCCAGGGTCAGCCGGAGCTTCAGGCTCGGCCTCAGCATGGCCCCCGCCCTGCAGAGTAAAGACAGCCACGCATCCATCATGTGCTCACGTGTTCAGGTGTTCATCTGTTCATCCCTCCCTCCATCTTGCCATTGTCTCCTAGGGTGTGAGACGTTGATGGACATCGTGATCGTTGTGGACGGTTCTAACTCCATCTACCCGTGGTACGAGGTGCAGGACTTCCTCATCACCATCCTGCAGAAGTTCTACATCGGCCCGGGTCAGACGCAGGTTGGTTCTGCGCTGAATCTGAAAAAAAAGATTGCATATTGCAAAAATATAAACGTCTTAAATTATGTCCCAGCATGCACCTGAGATCTAGAAAACCGGCAAAACTGGCGGAAGCAGAGGGTGATAAATGAAATACAGTCTCCGTACCGTCGACAGTCGAAGGTTAGGGAGACTGTTTTTCATTTATCACAGAGATTTGAACCATCACCAGCTGCAGTTGCACGGCCACCAGTAGCAGACTGGTCTTACTGGAAGCTGACCAGCAGGAAAAAGCTCTCTGAGACCTTACGCTGCAGGGCTTCGGGGTCTGGACTGAGCTGAGCTGTGTTCTGGCTGCAGGTGGGCGTGGTCCAGTACGGCTCCACGGTGGTCCACGAGTTCGGCCTGGGCGAGTACCAGACGGTGGAGGAGGTGGTGGAGGCCGCCAGGGCCATCGACCAGCGGGGCGGCGAGGAGACGAGGACGGCGCTGGGCATCAACGTGGCGCGGTAACGACTCCCCGATGAGGTCGCCGCGCGAAAGAGGAACGCCACGCGGGTCGACGGCCATGTCCACTCAATGTCACTGTCCTCCCGCCGTGCAGGTCGGAGGCGTTCAGGCGCGGCGGGCGACCCGGCGCTCAGAAGGTGATGATCGTGATTACGGACGGAGAATCTCACGACAGCCCACAGCTGGTGCAGGCCGTCGCCGACAGCGAGCGAGACAACGTCACCATGTACGCCATCGCGGTGAGTCGGTCCTTGAAGTCCCAACATGTCCTGTCTGACTTCCTGTCTGACTTCCTGTCTGACTTCCTGTCTGGCTCTCTGTCTGACTTCCTGTCTGACTGTCTGACTTCCTGTCTGACTCGCTGTTTCGTTTCCTGAGAACTTGGATTTCCTGCTTCCCATGTTTGCATCAGAGCCCCTTGGGGAACTCTAACCCTTTGTCTTGTCTTGTCAGGTTCTGGGTTATTACAACCGCAGAGGAATCAACCCCGAAGCCTTTCTGAAGGAAATCAAGTTCATCGCCAGCGACCCGGATGAGAAGCACTTCTTCAACGTGTCGGACGAGTCGGCGCTGAAGGACATCGTGGACGCGCTGGGAGAAAGGATCTTCTCTCTGGAAGGTCAGCTGACCGCCAGCATGTTAAATGCTTTGTTGATTGGTTAAAAAGTGAACAAACCAACACTTAGGTTTGTGACACGTCACATGACACAAACACGTCATGAACATGTTTCCTTTCTGCAGGAACCAGCAGTCAGGGCCGAGGGTTCGGTTTGCAGATGGCTCAGGCGGGTTTCTCCTCTCATCTAGTCAAAGTGAGTCGCTCACCTCCACCTTTACCTTCACCTCCACCTCTACCTTTACCTCCACCATAACGTCCTGAGTGGTGCTCTGTGAGTTCCAGGTTCAGACTCTTGTGTGTTGATGTCAGTGAAGTGAAGACGTGATGAAAAGTCCAACACTGTAACTCATATTTGAGTTTTGTTTCATTTCCAAAGACGTGTTCATTCTGGATGGAGAATCCTGATAAGTTCCCAGAAATCTTTGCTGGAAAACCTGCCTATCGTCATTTTAATTCGTAGGAATCGGTGACTCTACGGCTTCAAGTTTCTCCGATCAGATTTTCCTTCAGTTCTCTCCAGAAAATCAAATCACGATCCAACAAATCAGCAGAGTTGTGTATTTTATTGATCCTCTTTAACGGAAACAGAAGATCAAACTTTTTAAATATTGGAGGGATGGTTTCCTGAAGCTGCAGAACGAGAAGCTTCTAGAAATATTTCTGTTGTTTCTCATCCAGGGAAAAAAAAAACTGAATTCCAACGTCAGGGAGTGAAGCCGCTGTCGTGGAAACTTTCTTTGTGAAACGCAGAGCAGATGGTTTTCCTTTCACACACACACACACACACACACACACACACACACACACACACACACACACACACACACACACACACACACACACACACTAATAATGATGCACACCATTCCATACACAGACAAATATGCAAAGAGTTTTCTGGTCTTTTGGGATTAAAAGGTAAAAATGTGAATCAGGTAACTGATGAAGAAAACAGACCCCGAGTCATCTCAGATTGATTTGAGTTAAATAGTTTTACCACATTTATCATGTTTCTTTTCTATTTTTTTACTGGAAGTGTCTTCTTAGGAATGCAATAGTTATTTTTTTAAATATTTTCTATACATGCTAATATCTGTATTCTGTTTTTTTTTAATCGTATCTTTGGCACAACGATTTCTTCATGAATCAGGTTGTATTTGGTCCGATGTGATGTCCCGTGTCCCCCGTCAGGACGGCGTTCTGCTCGGGGCGGTCGGCGCCTACGACTGGACCGGCGCCGTGCTCAAAGAGACCAAACACGGGAAAGTGGTTCCGCCCAAGTCGTCGTATCAGGACGAGTTTCCAGACGAGCTGAAGAACCATGCGGCGTACCTGGGTGAGAAAACTCATCGAAGCAGGATGGACACGGAAACAGGAATATGTCCCCAGCTTCGTCTGGCGCCCCCTAGAGTTTGCAACAATAATTACACCAAAAAAAAGTATTGGACAAAACAACAATACACGTTTTAAGCTTGAGTTAGAGCTTTTCCTTAAGCAGAAAGAAACTCCACCTCTGCTCTGAATTCAAAGGCAATGCACCCAACACGTTTCGCTAATGCTATTATTAGCTATTCCTGCTATTTCTCTGCAGCCTAAGTGGGAACTTTGGTCAGGGGGCGGTCACCACACTAAGTTGTGTTTGTCTTTTGAAGAACATGAATATTCTCATCTCCATCGCTGCTCTGTTAACTGGTCCTAACATGTGGACTCCTGTCGGTCTGGTTCTGCTTGTCGTTCTGGGTCCAGGGTACTCGGTGGGTTCGCTCACTTCGTCTCGCGGCTCTCAGCTCTACGTGGCCGGAGCGCCGAGGTTCAACCACACCGGGAAGGTCATCGTCTTCAGCCTGAAGAACTCCGGGAACCTGACCATCCTGCAGGCGCTGCTGGGGGAGCAGGTCGCCCACCAGGAGCGTGCACATGCCCAGGAAATAGTCCCGAAGTGCTATCTATTGGTTTTGAGTCCAGGAACAAAAATGGAACGTCAATTAGGAGCCGCATTCTCAAATCAAATTCATCCACATGACAAAAGAACTCTAAGAGCAAGTGATGTACTTCATAACATCCTAAAAGATGACTCTTGGTGAAGGGGTGAGGCCTCACATTGGTTCAGGAAAAACTCCCCCAAACACCGATTTAACGGGGACATGAAACCAAAAGATTTCAGGACTACTTTCTGTCATGAGACTGTATTTATATGTTCTACTGTGATTTGTAACAACAGCTGGTTGGAACAACCACTGATCCTTTGGAATAAAACCTGCTTTTGGTTTCGTTCTGTTCCAGATCGGCTCATATTTCGGCAGTGAGTTGTTATCGATGGACATAGACGACGACGGACGAACAGACGTGCTGGTGGTGGCGGCGCCCATGTTCTACAGCCGGGGCTGGGAGAGAGGGAAGGTCTACGTCTACTCGGTTACTCCACAGGTAAATACACGCAGGTACACCAGCGCTACTTTAACAAAAGAACACATGACAAACAAACTGAACTGAACCGTCTCCTTCCAGACATCGTTCGTCCTGCAGGGGGCGCTGGAGGTCTCTGACTGCTCTCAGAACTCCCGGCTGGGTTCGGCGTTGGCTCAGATACCCGACATGAACGGGGACGGGTTCAGGGAGCTGGTGATTGGGGCGCCGCTGGAGGATGACCACCAGGGGGCGGTCTACGTCTTTTACGGCCAGGACAAAACCATCCAACACCAGTACAGACAGGTAACAGATATTGGGACCAGTTCAGCCAGTGGAAGCGATCACGGCACCAGTAATCATAAGTGATTCTCTCTCCAGCGTCTGTCTGCAGCCGGGTTCTCTGCAGGTCTGCAGTATTTCGGTCAAAGTCTTCACGGCGTTCTGGATGTCAATGGAGACGGGCTCGTCGACCTGGCTGTGGGAGCACTGGGAGCTGCTGTCATCATCTGGTCAGACCACCACACACACAAACTGGTTTTGTTATCGTTGATATAGATCCGCAATTCTGCGATGGTGACCACCTTTGGGTTCATTGGGATTCTGGTCCAGAGTGAATATCTACAAATGTCTTGTTGGATTGAATAATATGAAATGTAATACAGATGTTTAAGGTCGCTGGAATAATAACTTAACCCTCAAACCTTAAGCGGGGAGTTATAAAGGTGACGGACCACAACGCTAACGGCGAGCTTCCTCCCTGCAGGTCTCGTGGCGTGGTGCGGGTTCACGCCGAGCTGGTCTTTGAACCCGAGAAGGTCAACGTCTTCAAAAAGGACTGTCGTCGAGGTGGGAAGGAGGTCACCTGCATGTCCGTGAACGTCTGCCTGAGTCTGGAGGCCAGGACCAAGACCAAGACCAGGACCAAGATCAGGACCAGGACCAGGACTGATGTTGGTGGGTGGGACGCACATGCTCCTTGTTGGATGTCTCCAGCCAGAGCCCCCTCTTGGGGTTGAAGTCCATGGTCCCAGTAGCAGCTTGGGGTGGGGTCCATGGTCCCAGTAGCAGCTTGTGGTTGAAGCCCATGGTCCCAGTAGCAGCTTGTGGTTGGGGCCCATGGTCCCAGTAGCAGCTTGTGGTGGGGTCCATGGTCCCAGTAGTAGCTTGGGGTTGAAGCCCATGGTCCCAGTAGCAGCTTGTGGTTGGGGCCCACAGCTTCCTGGATGTGTGGAGCTAAACGCTAGAGCTGGAGTATTTGAATTGTACATATTATGAAACACCCAGATGTTGTGTCTGCATGTGGAAAGTCTTGTCGTGCTCTCTTCCTCGCCGCACAGATTCCCCACAGTGCTTTGTGTTGTCGTGTCTCAGTGTAATCGGCTGCAGATGTGCGGGCCGGCTGCATGGAAACCTCGCCGTAACACGCTAACGCCAGCCAGTTAAAACTGTGTCACTCCTCCTCCTCCATCACTCCATACCTTCCTCTCTCCCGTCTCTCTCCCCATCTTCCCTCATCGTCTGGACCAGATTAGTCGCACACACGCCTTCAGACAGAGATGCACACGAGCCACATCCAACACACACGCTTCAGATAGCAGACAGGAAACAGTTGACAAAATCTTAACCTCGGTTTCAGGAGTCACTCTGGTTCATTTATTGCAGTGCACACGTGGCGTTTGCAGACATGAACCAAGCAGGACAGAAGCAGTTTACTTGCTTCATAAATTAAGACTTAAGCGACTCAACAGATGAGACGAGTGGTGCAGTTACGCAAAGCAACGCCATCCAACTAGTAAAGAGCAGGAAATAGAGAGGCAAAGTCCCGCTCCCTCCGAGGTAAAATACATACAACAGTCAACAGTGAGAGGAAATAACTTCTTCATCTCGTTTGAAATGTGCCAAGAAGTACACTTCTGATGTTTGTCAATTTAAAAGATCATTTCCAACATCAAGAAAGTCTCGTTCTGTTAGTCTACGTCTCTCGTCTCGCTCAATGTACGTCACCAACACCAATATGGCCATTAGCGAGCTAGCAAAGTACAAAATATTATGTTCTCTCACCTGATTTTATCAGCCAGGACCAGACGGGGACCTGCAGGTCTGCCGATAAAGCCAACACGTACGTGTCTTAAAACTATCACTTTAATTGTGAACCGCGCGTGTAACTTATTAAAAAAAATAAACACATTTTAGATCCTCTATTCTATCCTCCATCTTACGTTACCACACCATACAGTTTGAAACACTCATGGACTGCTGGAGGAGGCATTTTAAGGTAATCTGGCTCATATCATGCTGGATGTTCATAGTTATGATCACAATGTGGTATAAAGGTGATTTTAGAAGTATTAGAAATCAGTTGGGGTTTCTGTCCATACACAGACAAATATGCCTGGGGGTAAAAAGGTGCAGACCCCCATAGGGGTCTATTAAGCTGTATTAATTCAAACTGGCACGTTAAACCTCCCCACACAGCGGTTTGGTTCAATCTGGTGCTGGACGAGAGGCGTTTTCCTCCTCGAGCTGTTCTGGACGAACCGGACCGGCAGCAGCCCGGGAGCGTGTTCCTGCAGGTCGGAGGGCGGAGCTGCCGACGCCTCGGCTTCTCCATCCAGGTCAGGCCGCCGCCTCGCCGCCAGAGAGTAAAACACCGACACCCCGAGAGTCACACCGACGTTTCTCCGTTTCTCTGAACAGGAGACGACCGATTACGGGCGTCCCGTGGCGGTTCTCCTGGAGGCGGGGCTGAGGAGTCCAGACGAGGGGCCGGTGCTGGACCCGGACTGGCCGAGTGTGCTGAGGGCCGAGGTGAGAGTCGGTCTTTTTGTCCAGGTGATGATGTCACATCTGTCTCTCCAGAGACAAACGTCCAGAACCAAGCGGCCGTCACTGTCCTCAGAACTTTTATTTCCTGGTGGTCAGAAGAGAGAATGCAGCGTTAACACATGAAGCATAGACTTCTATACAACCAGAGGAGTCGCCCCTTGGTGGTCAGAAGAGAGAATGCAGCGTTAACACATGAAGCATAGACTTCTATACAACCAGAGGAGTCGCCCCTTGGTGGTCAGAAGAGAGAATGCAGCGTTAACACATGAAGCATAGACTTCTATACAACCAGAGGAGTCGCCCACTGGTGGTCAGGAGAGAGAATGCAGCTTTAACACATGAAGCATAGACTTCTATACAACCAGAGGAGTCGCCCCCTGGTGGTCAGAAGAGAGAATGCAGCGTTAACACATGAAGCATAGACTTCTATACAACCAGAGGAGTCGCCCCCTGGTGGTCAGGAGAGAGAATGCAGCTTAAACACATGACGTGTTGCATATCAAAGTGTTTCTGTTTCTTCAACAAAGAGAAATGAAATGATCCTTCTTTCTTTCCACAGCTTCCCTTCTGGAACGGCTGTGAGCAGGAAGACACCTGCGTTCCCGACCTCGTCCTCTCCAGTCACACTGACCTCATGGATGTTCAGTGAGTGACACCTGGCCTTCATGAACACACACACACACACACACACACAAACACACATGTATTAGTGTCATGTATCAAAGAACACATTCCCGTCCTGTGTTTCATCCGAAGGCAGTTCTGCAGCTCGCGGGCCGCATGGTCGCTCTGCAGCCTCCGGGGGGCGCCGCAGGGCTCGGAGCGCGTGGTGGAGGCCGGTCGGAGGAGGATGGTGGTGTTTGCTCGACTGGAGAATCGGGGAGAGAACGCTTATGGAGCTGCCATCCACATCTCCGCCTCCTCCAACCTCCTCTTCTCCAGCCTCATAGTCAAGGTGTCGTGCTCTTTCATAACATAATCACACATTCCTGGAAAATAAACAATGTTCCTCTTCAAACATGAACTAACGATACTTTGTTAAATTAACCATAGGTTTTCATTTGTTGTTCTAAATATGGACTAGTTAATCCTCATTTTTTACAGTTACAAACATAGACCTCTATACAACCACAGGAGTCACCCCCTGGTGGTCAGGAGAGAGATTGCAGCGTTAACACATGAAGCATAGACTTCTATACAACCAGAGGAGTCGCCCCCTGGTGGTCAGGAGAGAGATTGCAGCGTTAACACATGAAGCATAGACTTCTATACAACCAGAGGAGTCGCCCCCTGGTGGTCAGGAGAGAGATTGCAGCGTTAACACATGAAGCATAGACTTCTATACAACCAGAGGAGTCGCCCCCTGGTGGTCAGGAGAGAGATTGCAGCTTTAACACATGAAGCATGGACTTCTATACAACCAGAGGAGTCGCCCCCTGGTGGTCAGGAGAGAGATTGCAGCGTTAACACATGAAGCATAGACTTCTATACAACCAGAGGAGTCGCCCCTTGGTGGTCAGGAGAGAGATTGCAGCATTAACACATGAAGCATAGACTTCTATACAACCAGAGGAGTCGCCCCCTGGTGGTCTGAAGAGAGATTGCAGCATTAACACATGAAGCATAGACTTCTATACAACCAGAGGAGTCGCCCCCTGGTGGTCAGGAGAGAGATTGCAGCTTTAACACATGAAGCATGGACTTCTATACAACCAGAGGAGTCGCCCCCTGGTGGTCAGGAGAGAGATTGCAGCGTTAACACATGAAGCATAGACTTCTATACAACCAGAGGAGTCGCCCCCTGGTGGTCAGGAGAGAGATTGCAGCGTTAACACATGAAGCATAGACTTGTCTTTAAAGAACTGGCTGCTGCTCATTCGTACTGCAGCATTCACACATTGCATGAGATGACCCTCTGACTCGTTAGGCTCCTCCCATTCTCCACAGGACCAATCAGACATTCAGATTGAGTGCTTCCCTGAGAACAGACTGGCCAATCAGAGGAGCTGTAACATCAGCGCTCCGTTCATGAAGTCCTCGTCTCAGGTCAGTGTTTTCTTCTATCGACTTAACTCCTCTACTAATATTTATATATCGATAATCCAACCAATAGAACAGCTTTATGTTTATTTGAATGTAAATGTGTTAATGTTGTAGAATTAATATGAAGCTGATCAAATATGTGTGTTCACATTCTTCTTTAACTGGATTGTGTGAAGATGCATAATCCAGTGCTTCTGTTGGTTGATCCCATAAAAAATAAAAAAATAAATGAATATTTCAGCGTCTGCTCCACAGATCTTCTTCTGGATCCTTTTCTTATGTTTTATAAGTCCATATCAACATTTCTGGATAATATAGTTTCATAAACCCTTCAGACTTCAAAGATAATATGACTTTAAGTTTGCTGTCCCAGTAAAACATGTGTTACTCATACAGTTAGTTAGACTGATGGTAGGGGTTAACCAGAGGAGCCTAATGACCGTCCCGTAAACACAACGGTGGCTCCGCCTTTTACCTGTAAAGGCCCTCGAGGGCCACGGTACAGATGCCTGTCTTCATAAAGTCCAGTTTATGGGTCCAGACTTTGTAAAGATTATTGCTCTTAACAAGCCGCTGAGACATCACAGACGTTTCACATGTCGGGCCCTGAAAACAGTCCTGCTGAAAGAGAGACACAAATATGTATTCATTTAAACAACTTTCCACATTTCTTTTTGTCCTTTCAAAGTACTGAAATGTACAATGGTTACTCAGAGTAAACACAGTCTTGTGTATGTTATCAGCTCATTAAAATTCTTTTATTGGTTGTTATGAATGTTTTAAACACCTAATAAACACTGACAACTGAAACAAGACCTTATGTTGAGGAGATTATCCTGTTTTGGGTTAAATGAGTGCATTTGTTCTGTAAATTTACATTAGATGAAATAAGTTTTGGTTCCCGTGATTGATGACAAGATAGGTTTCAAATCAATCTTCATTTACAACATCTCTTTATGAAACCATTCCTATTGTTTTCTACCAAAGGTTCTTTATTCTTCAACGCGTGAATGCTTTCGAAATAAACTTCTGTCTTCCCAGGAAACTCAGTTATGTTTATACGACTAAACTACTCATGTTTAGACAATTAAACCACTCAGTTATGTTTAAACAACTAAACTACTAATGTTTCGACAAATAAACTACTTAGTTAGGTTTATACAACTAAACTACTTGGTTAGGTTTATACAACTAAACTATTTAGTTTTAAACTACTAGTTAGGTTTAAACAACTAAACTACAAATTAGATATACAACTAAACTACTTAGTTAGTTTTAAACGAGTAAACTACTTGTTGGATTAAAACAACTAAACTACCAGTTAGGTTTATACAACTAAACTACTAGTTAGGTTTATACAACCACACTATTCGGTTAGGGTTAAACAGCTACACTACTAGTTGGTTTTAATAAATTAAACTACTAGTTAGGAACAGATCCTAGTTTGGGTTCAAATAACCGCGGTCGTGTCGTTACTGACGTTAAGTTACAGAAACAAACGGACGCTGCCTTCTCGTTCCACACGAGGAGCGACGGTCAGATCTTTGTCTCCTGATGACGGACCTTTTGTTTTTAACGCTCTTCCTGTGCAGCTTTCCTTCCGCGTGGAGTTTGAGTTCAGCCGCTCCGTCTTCTTGGATCACGTCCGGGTCTCCATGGCGACCGACAGGTGAGACAGGTTCATGTGTTTCATCGTCAGGATTCATAAATGTTTTATTGAAATACACTCGAGACAGAAGTTTGACTGGATGTGAGTTATGAGGGAAACGACCTATATATTACATTAAGATATAACTTCACCTCCTGATCCAGTACAAGCTCATCATTAACTCTCAAAGATGGAGAAGTTGGAGACACAGACGTTACAATTATTATTATTATTATTTTTAATAATAATAATAATAATAATAATCTCTTTCCGTTATTTGCTAAATGTTTTCTGTTTTTAGATGAAAAAAAGCTGCCTTGATTAAACATACATTATTTTAGGAGCAATTCAAATTATAATAATATTACTTTTTATTTGAAAAAAAGACAACAAAACTAAATATAAAGTACAAATACTCAATAAGTTAAATCATTCTGCCATGTCATGTTTTATTATCAGATTATACTCAACCAACAAGCTGAGAGTAGCAAACCAAACAATAACAGGTTATTTCGTGAAGTCAGACATATTTGTTTCACTTCTCATAACTTCTAAACATATTATCTTTTTTAAATAAAGTTCAGGTTCCTCAAAAATATAAAAGTAAACTTTTAGTCTCACGATTACATTGTGGGGACAAAATACCCGGTCCCCACAAGGTCAGCTTAATGTGTGTGTGTGTGTGTGTTTGTGTGTGTTTGTGTGTGTGTGTGTGTCTGTGTGTGTGTGTGTGTGTGTGTGTGTGTGTGTGTGTGTGTGTCAGTGAGGGAGAGGATAGTTACCCAGACGACAACATCAATGACATCTTCCTCCCTCTGAAGTACCAAGCTGACCTCCTCTTCACCAGGTGAGCGACATCATTTTATTGATTCTCAAAAAAGACGTTTACTAAGATTAGAAATTATAAATATTATGAATAAAATAATCTCAGCTGAAGAACAACAGAGCTTCACTTAATGTTTATGTGAAATAGTTCTATAAAGATTACACTTTTATTAAGTCATGGATCAACCCTCTTCTTCCGGCAGAGACCCAAACCCTCCTCGTTTCGAAATCAGCTCCTCTTCCTCCTCCTCCTCCTCCTCTTCCTCCTCCTCTTCCTCAAGAGATCAACCAGACAGCAGCTCTCCCGCCTTCAACCTCACGTATTTTGTGAGTTTATCCAAAATATAACAATGCACATAACATATATTTACAATGTGACCCTGGTGGTGAGGAGAGAGAATGCAGCTTTAACACATGAAGCATAGACTTCTATACAACCAGAGGAGTCGCCCCCTGGTGGTGAGGAGAGAGAATGCAGCTTTAACACATGAAGCATAGACTTCTATACAACCAGAGGAGTCGCCCCCTGGTGGTTAGGAGAGAGAATGCAGCTTTAACACATGAAGCATAGACTTCTATACAACCAGAGGAGTCGCCCCCTGGTGGTGAGGAGAGAGAATGCAGCTTTAACACATGAAGCATAGACCCGTTTAAATAACCTGAGGTCGTCAATATGTTGTTATTACCATCCAACAAATATATTATATAAATAAACAGGATGAATGTGGGGAAAGTGTGAGACGTCACTTTATCAACAAAAAAAAATATATATATATTTTTGTTTCATTGTGCAGATCCAGAACCTGGGCATCTTCCCGGTGCAGGACGTCCTGCTCAGGGCTGATATCTGGGCGGTGACCCGGCGGGGGAACCAGCTGGTCAGCATCACCGACTACAGCATCGAGCCGGTACCACAGGAAACCTTCACACTCATGTTCATCAATGACACGCAGCAGAAACAAACACATTGCAAAAGTGCAGGAGGACAGACGGGATGAGGTGTAACAATCAATAACACAGCGACGTCTTGGCCTCCTCTTCCTCTCTGCAGGTCACCGGGTCTCGCTGCACGCTGCCGTCGCCCAGAACAACCAATCAGGTGACAGCGGAGGACCTGTCTCACCTGGCTCAGCTGGTAAGACGAGTCATCCACTGTTCATCTCCTGAGACAGAGACACAGCTAACTTCTTCTTCTTCTTCTTCTTCTTCTTCTTCTTCTTCTTCTCCTCTCTTAGAACCATAGTAACAGCGTCAGCATGGCGGTCCAGTGCAGAGTGAACCTGCCGGCCTCTGGAGAGCTGAAGGTGACACTGAGAGGACGCCTGCTGCTCCCGGCTCTGCTCGCTGTGAGTTTTTCTCTGAGGAATCTGCATGTGACCACCAGGGGGCGACTCCTCCGGTTGTATAGAAGTCCATACTTCATGTGTTAAAGCTGCATTATCTCTACTGACCACCAGAGGGCGATTCCTGTGTTTGTATAGAAGTCACAGAATGAATAACGTGCGAATGTAGAGCAAAGTTCACCTACTGGAACCCTGAGAATCTGACTTCCTGTCTCAGGTGAGCTTCAGGTCCTTGGAGTTACTGACGGCTGCCTCCATCCAGCTGGAAGCCTCCAGTCCCATGTTCCTGCAGGAGGCCCGACCCGTCAGACAGGTAATCAATCAACCGATCGATCAATCAATCAACACACTCATCAATGATGCAAATGAAGAACGACGTCCGTTTCCATCCGTTAAAAGTTAAATTCTCCCATTTTGTGTGACTTCACAAATATGTGATTTCACGTATGACATCATGCGTATGATGGCATCCTCAGTATGACTTCATCCTAAATATGACGTCATAAGAAACGTTGAACGAGGAGACGCTGCTTCCACAGAGGACAGGACACGCTGTCTCTTTGTGTCTTTTGTTTGCCTGAGAAGTCATTGTGTGTCTCTTTGTCCTCATGATGTTTATTATTATTATATTATTATTATGTTCTTTACACATAATGTAACCCGTGTCCTCCAGACTCATAACTCATAAGGAGCTCTGCTGCCACCTGCTGTCAGACTTTATTATCAACAACGAGAACTCTGATATTTATCTTCCTTCTGGATATATATATATATATATATATATATATATATATATATATATATATATATATATATATGTGTGTGTGTGTGTGTGGATGTTTCTGTGGGTTCAGGTGCTTCTGGAGCTCAGGAAGGACGAGGACTACGTGTTCCCCGTGTGGATCATACTGGGCAGCACACTGGGAGGCCTGCTGCTGCTGGCCTTACTGGTGCTGGCCCTGTGGAAGGTGAGCCACACACACACACACACACACACACACACACCACACACACGCACGCACACACACAATCCATCAGTGGTGTAAATCTATCACTGCAGAGGAGTAATTTCCATTTACTGCTATTTTATACTTCTATATGTTATACTTCTATATGTTGTACTTCTATATCTTTTGCTTATAGTTAAATAGTAATGTTTAATAGTTAATGTTTTTCTGCTCAGCTCGGCTTCTTCAACCGCCGGAGGAGGCGGGATGAAGAGGAGGAAGAGGAGGAGCCGGTAGCCAATGGGAAGGCAGCAGAGGAGCTGTAAGCCGCGTGAACAACAAGCTCTGTTACCTTCGAGAGAGAGAGAGAGAGAGAGAGAGAGAGAGAGAGAGAGAGAGAGAGAGAGAGAGAGAGAGAGAGAGAGAGAGAGAGAGAGAGAGAGAGAGAGAGAGAGAGAGAGAGAGAGAGAGAGAGAGAGAGAGAGAGAGAGAGAGAGAGAGAGAGAGAGAGAGAGAGAGAGAGACCTAAAAGCGTCACAAGCCTCCAGCTGTCACTCAGGGAACCTGATGCCACGAGCAGCTAATCAGACGCGTCAAAAAGCAGTTTGAACAGTTGGAGACTCCTCACTTCTATCTCCTATCTCCTTCCTCCTGACTCCTAACCCCTCACTGCACTTAGAGGAAGGCGGGGCTTCCCAGTAAGTAAGTGGAACCAACAGGATGGTGTTCCAGCTCAGAACCGGAGGAACCCGTGTGACCACATGTGTCACATGACCGATGATGTCACCTTGTTAAGACAGGAGACATTATTACATCATTATATTTAGAATATATGATGCATTGCTGATAGAAAGACAGCAGACTACCTACGATGGCTGACTTCATTTGTCTTTTTCATAATAATGTAAACAGAAAACACTTTTCAACGTGTTTATTTCATAATTCATATCTGATGCACTTTGTTGTATAAAGTTAAACATGAACATGTATTGTTTGAATGTGTGATTGCGGATCGAGTGTTGTTGATGTGTTGTGTTAGTGTTGTTGTGTTGATTGTGTTCATACTATAATAAACAGGAAACGTTCACCAGGTGTCATGTCTTTGTTTCACAGCATCAAACTATTAAACTCTTTTATTGAAACAATGTTGCATCTTCATCCACTTTGCATGAAACAGAGTTCATACATTCTGACTGAATAACACTTTTAAATGACTTCTAAATTCACAGGACTTTTACTACACTTTGAGGATTAAAGTCCCAGAACCCTGTTAGTGTCTCAGGGGGCGTGTCCTCAGTGTCTTCGTCCAATCACAGACTTCTTTGACCTACCGTGTTCTTTCATTGGTCGGCTGGTCGGCAACTCTCCTGACGTTCAGTCAGACAGGAAGTCGTCATCACTGGTTCGTCCTCCAACAGACTGAGATCCAGCAGAGGGGCATTCACTGACCCGTTCAAACATCAAACAACTAAACACTGCATTCAACACAGAACCGATGGTAGGAAGTGACCAAATGAGTCCCGTCTGGCTCAGGACTCGTTCCTGCGGCCGATTGAAGAATAAGTGTTGTGCGTCAGAAAGGGGGCGGGACGTCTAAGAACCGGAGAACCTGATTGGATGGAACCGTAAACTGAGCTTCCTGTTGGAGCTTCAGATTAAAACTCTGGTCAGAAGTGAAGCAACAGACAGGACGCCGGTCAATGCAGACGGGAGACTTTTAATTTGACAGCGTTCATTCTGCAGGAAGTACACAACAGGAAGTACACAACAGGAAGTACACGACAGCTGATGTTGAGAATCTTTGGCTTCGTTTCAGCCACAGAAACTAAAGAAAACTAAATGAAGGTTTCCAGCTGCAACAGGACAGAAATCAAGACGCTGGCAGTCGGACATGAATGAGACGTTATCGACCGCTCAAAGCCCCAAAACCTCTAGACCCCAAAACCTCTAGACCCAGAGACCCCCTAGACCCAGAGACCCTCTAGACAAGGGGAGAACCCTTCAGAGAACCTGGTGGAGATACAGTGGCTGGATGGCAAGAGGTTCCACCATCAACAGAAGGAACGCTCCTCAAACTAGGAGGAGGAGAACCAAAGAGAACGTTCCGCTGCTCACGTTTAACCGTTGACTTCCTCACTGAAGGGTTCAAACCGCCGGGACGAAAAGAGACTTCAGTTTCTCAGTCTGGTTTATAGTTTCATGTCAAAACGGAGGCAAAGCCACAGAGGGTTCTAGAAACACAAATTCGAGAAATGTGTGTCTAGAATTTGCGTTTCTAGAACCTGCACATTTAGAACGCGTCTAGAACCCCCGTCCTAGACACATTTGGCGTCTAGAACCCGCCTGTGAGGAGAACCCATCTGTCTAGAACCGCCTGTGAGGAGAACCCATCTGTCTAGAACCGCCTGTGAGGAGAACCCATCTGTCTAGAACCGCCTGTGAGGAGAACCCATCTGTCTAGAACCGCCTGTGAGGAGAACCCATCTGTCTAGAACCGCCTGTGAGGAGTTCTAGACAATTGGGTTCTTGGCACAAACAGGTTAGGAGGAGGAACAAAGAAACTTCTCATCAAACAAGAGGCAATAAATAAAACAGGCAAAGAAAGTTTTAAAACAAGTCGTTCATGCTTTAAGAAATAAAAGTTCTCCAGCTGCTGCCGGGTGGAACCGCATCACTTCTGTAAAATCTCTTCCTGTTTTTTTTTCTTCTTCGACCAAAGACTTCCTCGTTCCAGTTCAAAAGTCTGAGAAAACATTCAAAGTTCCTGCGCTTGTGTCCTCAGATGCAGGTTTTTCAAAATAAAAGCTCATGCACCAGCATCAACAGAGGGAATATTTTTGGTTTTGTGTTTTTTTTTTTTAAACCACGAGAGAACGGAACCCGGCATGGCCAAACTCATGAACCCTTTTGTAGTTCTGAGCCTTTACGAGCGACTTTGCTTTATTTTGAAAGGTGTCCTTTAACACGCTGTCGGCATACTTTGTGCCATAAAGTGCACTTTTAGAGAAAAAATACGACTCTCGCAAACAAGCGTTCCCATCGAAGCATTAAATATAAAGTAGAAGAAGCTGGTTGTAAACTCATGTCGATCCAGTGAGAACTGTTTTTTCAGAATAAAAGCGCAGCGTCACGGTAAGGCAAAACAAAAGAAGTTCGTCCTCTGAAAGGTTTTCGAGCGTTAATACTTAATAGAAAAAAGAAAAATCACCCTCAAAGTTTTTATAAAAGCGCCCATCGACTCAGCACCGTTTAGATTCGTTAGAAAATGATAAAAAAATATGTTTTTTAAAAGAACACCGTGTTCATTGGTTTCAGTGGAACTCCACGAACTCCTCCAGCGTCTTGGGGATCTGGTCGCGGTACGAGATCTGGTGCCGCCGCACGGCGCGCGCCGCGAGGCACTTGAGGCTCATCTTCATCTGCGTCTTCAGCAGGATCTCCGACACGCCGGTGGTGCTCTTGTCCAGCGGCGTCTTCTTCTGCTTGTTGGTCATGTCGGTGTGCGCGCCGGCCTCCACCAGGCTGATGATGATGGCGTGCAGCGTGAGGAAGTCGCTGATGGGCCGGTTGTACTGCACGATGACGTGCAGCGGCGTGTTGCCCTCGTGGTCCACGGCGTTGGCCTGCGCGCCGCAGTCCAGCAGCAGCTTGGTGACCTGCGCGCTGGGGAAACTGCACACGTCGTTGGTGTGGAAGTCGTCCACCGGCGTGCTGGAGCTGATGGCCAGGTGCAGCAGCGCCGCGCCGTCGCGGGACCGCGGGTCCAGCCGCACCAGGTCGTAGATGTGCTTGTTGATGCGGGCGCGCGCCGTCTCGTCGCCGCCGCAGCCGGTCTTGGTGGAGATGCAGGTGAGGTACAGGAAGGTGAACACGTTAGACTCGTAGTTGTCCAGCGCCTGCGGCAGCTCCGTCTCGGCCGCCGCGTCCACGCGCGCCATGCTGCGTCGGATCTCCAGCACGCTGCAGCTCAGCACCTGCTCCACGGCGGCGGCCGGCACCGGCTCTTTCAGGTGCACCATCTGGGAGAACACCTGGGCGAAGCGTAGCAGGTCCTTGTGCGTGTTGCGGTTGCCCTTCTGGCGCAGGCGCAGCGCGTGCAGCCACAGCTTGATGCACTGCTCAAACTCCATGTTGTCGGCGTACACGGCGCCGCGGTAGATGATGGGGTGCGACACGTCGATGTTGTCCGAGCCCAGGACCCGCTCCCGGATCATCAGGCCCTCCATGTGCAGGGCGTCCCGGTCCGCCCGGATGGCCTCCAGCTCGCGGAGCGTCCGGCACTCGGCGCGCCCGCCGTACGCCTCCACGGCGGGCGACGGCAGCTCTTTGGCCACGGCGCGCTCCGGGTCGCTGTGCCGCTCCACCATGGCCAGGCGCAGGTAGTGGTACGTCCGCTGGATGTCGTAGTTCTCGCGGTCGTTGGCGAACGAGGCGCCCAGCAGCTCCAGAGCCTCGATGCGGCTGCGCGGGTCGCAGTCGGCGTGCGCCAGCAGCAGCTCCACCACGTCCGCCTTGCAGCTCTCCGCCGCCACCTTCAGCGGCGTCATGCCGTGCCCGTTCACCGCCATGCCGGCCCGGCAGCGCACCAGCTCCTTCACGATCTCCAGGTGGCCCGCCTCGGCCGCGAAGTGCAGCGCGGTGGCGCCGCAGTGCGCCTTGGCGTCGGGGTCCGCCCCCTGCGCCAGCAGGAACTGGACCACGTCGGCGTGGCCCTTGTAGGCGGCGATCATCAGGCAGGTGTTGTTGTACTTGTTGGTGATGCGGATGTCGGCGTTGTGCTCCACCAGGTAGCGAACGATGTCAAGCCGCCCGTCGAAGCAGGCGGCCCGCAGCGGCGTGGAGTTGGTGACGGTGGTGTGGTTCACGTTGGCGCGGTGGTTCAGCAGCAGGCGCACCACTTGGAAGTGGCCGGCTCCGGCCGCGCACCACAGAGCCGTGGCCCCGTCGATCACGTAGCTGAGGAGGGACAGGAGAGTCAGGAACTGACCTCAAACTGCCCTCAAACTGCCCTCAAACTGACCTCAAACCGACCTCAAACTGACTTCAAACTGACCTCAAACTGACCTCAAACTGACCTCAACCTCAAACTGACCTCTAAATGACTTCAACCTGACCTCAACCTCTAACTGACCTCAAACTGACCTCGGACATCACAGAGTGGGCGTGGCCAGCTGGACCAACCAGTTCATAGTTTCGATTCCCAGAGAAGAAGAACTGGTTGTGACCTGAGGTTCAAAACTTCACTTTAAGAAAACTTAAATTAAATGATCCTTTATTACAGATTAAGATAAAACTATAATTAATTATTAATTATAGTTGGATGCAGTTCAAAGGCAGTAGTACTTTTCCACAGTGCAGTAGTACTTCTCCACAGTGCCAGTAGTACTTCTCCACAGAGGCAGTAGTACTTCTCCACAGAGGCATTAGTACTTCTCCACAGAGGCATTAGTACTTCTACTTCTCTACAGTAAAGTAGAACTATAGTACCTCAGTGGCGTAGTACTACACAATAACATAGTACTGCCGTACTCTACACAGTAACGCAGTACTTCTCCACAGTAACGTAGTACTTCTACACAGTAACGTAGAACTTCTACACAGAGGCAGTAGTACTTCTACACAGAGGCAGTAGTACTTCTACACAGTAACGTAGTACTTCTTCACAGTAGTACGGCCCTCTTACCCGTCGAACCGCACGGTGCCGGTCTGTTCCGGGTCCAGCTGGTAGTGGTCCACCAGCAGCCGGACCACCTTGTCGTGGCCGTTGCGGGCAGCGATGATGAGGGGCGTAGACCTCTGGCCCGCCACCTGCGTCACGTGACCCAGCAGGTAGCGCACCTCCGCCTCGCTGTGGTTGTGCAGCAGCGCGGCCAGGGTCAGGACGCGGCCCTCGCTGGCCGCCTTGTACACATAGCCGGCCAGGGACTCCATGTGCGCCGGACGGGGTGGACGGGCGGCGGCCGGGCGCCCCGGGGTGCTGCTCGCTGCTGTCGCCCGCGATGTCCACTCGTGCGCGGCGGGGCGCCTCCCATTAAAATGACCAAACCGGCCCCAGTGCACGCGCGAAAGAGGAATGTTGTCCGTAATGGCCGCGTGGGAAGAAAACATACACAAACGGCAGAGGGTGGAGGGGGTGGAGGGTTTAACGAGCGTCCAGTTTCCTGGGTTTCTGGTTCTGGTGACGTCAGCGGAGCCGGTGCGCTGGGTTCTGGGATCCGGGTGAGTGAAGCTGCTCAATGGCCGCGTCAGCGAGACCCCGGCGGTGGTTTCTGTCCGGGAACAGTCCAACAGACTCCCGGTTTAAAGTCTCCAGCGCACACTTTCACCTTCTTCTAACTAGTCATCTGCCGGAAGTTGCTGTTCGACTTAAAAACACGTCCGAGTGGAACTTTCTCCAGCTCACAATAGTTCCGTTACGGTGACTTCCGGTTTGCAAAAAAAAAAAGGTTTCACGGTTTGAACATGAAAAACTATCAAGATGGTGTTAACTTCAGAAATATAATACAATGTTAAATAAATGAAGGGGGGAATAACATATATTTAAATACCAAACGAACACACTTTCCGTCGGAAGTTATGCCGGAAGTTGCGGTTCAACCTAAAAACACCTCCGAGTGGAACTTTCTACTGATTCCGGTTTATTACAAAACGTTTGTTTCACCTTTTCAATGAAAATAACGACAGCACAAAATAGCAAGATGTTAATAAAAAATGAATAAAGACAAAAATAACAAGAATATGTATTTGAACAGTCTTAAAAAGTATTAAAAAGAAATGAAAGAAAAGTTTTTAAAGCGCCTTCATTGAGAGGGGAGTCAATAGTCTTTCATTAAAAAAAACTATTGAGTCCTCTGGATGAAGTATATTTATGTGAGTTTCGAGGTATTTGTGTCACCTTCCGATTGAACACACAGAACATTTCATTCCGTCATCACCTTGAATTTATTTAAAAACTTTGAAGTTGAGATTAATATTCACTATGTCTGACTTTACAATATGTATTGTCTTGTCCATGGTTCATTCTTTAATACCATAAATTAATAGAAATATTACATATGACGATATTCTGAATGTTATCAACCTAAATTTAATATTTCTAACATTTTGTATTCAGAAATGTACAACAGAAGGAATGTGATGAGAGTTAAATATGTTCAGTTTGTTCTCAGGAGGTCTGACTGAACTTCTTTAGATTCATCTCATCTGCACTTTGAGGAGGAAATAAAACTTCAGGATCTTCCATCTGAACAGAAATGTGGATTCAAACTGTTGAAAGGTTTCTACCTGAGCGATCAGATTAATACACACACACACACACACACACACACACACACACACACACACACACACACACACACACACACACACACACCTGTTGTTGAAATATAGAACACTGTGTGTTCCACATTAACACCTCGGCACAGAGAGAGAAGATCACATAATTATTTTATTGTCTTTGGATGTAAATTACACCTGGGAGGTGTGTGTGTGTGTGTGTGTGTGTGTGTGTGTGTGTGTGATCGTGAGTGTGTGTGTTGCGTTGTCAGTAATAATTGAGGAGGTCGATCTCAGGTGTTGCTCACTAATTACTTGCAGCACTCTCTGATGAGAGGAAACACGGTGAGGCTTTGAGTTCAACACAAACAACAAAACACTCACATTATTATTCAGGTTTCATGAACATGAGCATATAGAACAGCTGCAGGGGAAGAAGAGGAGAGTGTAACGTGTTCATGAGAGGACTGAGAACCCACACACACATGATACACACACGACACACACACACGTAACGTGTTAAAGCTGCATTATCTCTCCTGACCACCAGGGGGAGACTCCTCTGGTTGTATAGATGTCTATGCTTCATGTATTAAAGCTGCTAAAGCTGCTTCTTTAGGGGTGGGGCTACAAGATGATTGACAGAGGATGCTTTAGGGGCGGGGCTACGAAGTGATTGACATGGGAGGCTTTAGGGGCGGGGCTATGAGGTGATTGACAACAAATGCTTTAGGGGTGGGGCTACAGGTTGATTGACAGGGGATGCGTTAAGGTGATTGAACACTAAACTTAATGGATTTCAGATGAACTGGAGAACAGAGAGCAGTGACCATGAGGCTCTAAAGAGGGCGTGTCCTCCTCCTCCTCCGTTACAGTCCTCATCTTACAGACCCTGGATCAGTTTCCTGAGCTGAGTTGCAGCCTGCAGACACGATGGTGAGCTGCTGCCGTTCATCTGTGAAGAGTTCACCTACTTTCTTCCTTTTCAAAGCTCATTGTGATGTTTTCTTCATGCTTTCATCCCAGGCCAAGTTCCTGACTCAGGACCAGATTAACGGTGAGATGCGCGCTGCTTAAACGCCTCCAGGCGCTTTCAGGCTGCTTTTAAAAATCACATTTCTTAGAGAAGGAATACATTCTGCTGGTTTCCACTGGACAGCCTCCAACAAAGCAACACTTGTTCTGCAGCCCACTTCCTCCTCCCGCTGTGCTCACAAAGGTTCTGGACTCGCTCTAACGAGGGGACGGATGGACGAGCTCTAGTTATGGAGCTTAATCGTGTGTTCGCTGTACATGAAGTGGCCGATGGGTCAGTTTGGTCGATTATGAAACGGCAGACTCAACACAGTCATGCAGGAAGTCCAAAGAACGGTTTTGTGTCTCTTTGAAGTTGTTTTGTGTCTCTTTGTAGTTATTTATGTCTCTTTGCGGTCGTTTTGTGTCTCTTTGTAGTTCTTTGTGTCTCTTTGCGGTCTTTTTGTGTCTCTTTGTAGTTCTTCATGTCTCTTTGAGGTCGTTTTGTGTCTCTTTGTAGTTGTTTTGTGTCTCTTTGTAGTTGTTTTCTGTCTTTTTGTAGTTGTTGAAATAATTTCCCCAGTGTGGGATTAATAAAAGATTATAAAAATATATATAATAAAGTTTTTGAACCAGCGGTTTGAAGCCTCGGATGCTTCTGTGTGTCGCAGAGTTCAAGGAGTGCTTCTCTCTGTACGACCGGCAGCTGAAGGGGAAGATTGAAGCCCGGGAGCTGATCACGGTGATGCGATGCCTGGGGTCAAACCCCACCCCCAACGAGGTGCAGAGACACCTGCTGAGTCACAGCACAGGTACACCTGAGTCCGGCTCACCTGTCCATATACAGAGCAATGGAGCGGCAGGCTTCTGACCGGTTGTGATAAATGTTGTCAGAGTCTCAGGAGGACAGACATTAAAACAGACTTTGCTGTTGACACCACTTTGAAATATAAACTCAAACTTTGAGACATAAACTCACCAGTTAATCATTAAAAAATAACACTGTAAAGAAATGTTGACGGTAAGAAAAGGAAAGAGCCGTGGCAGCAGGTGGTTGACGGTCAAAGGTTGTTGGAGCTGCTGACTTTGTGGATTCATTCCCAGTGAGGACGGATTCAAATGAAGTCTTCCACATTTGATTGGATGTTAAAAAGTGGGCGGGGTGTAAGATGTTATGGGTTAAACATTGGTTATAAAAAGACATATAGTCCAGTAAAAGTTATAGACTTTTAGTCCAGTAATAGCTTAGTCTCATAGTCCAGTAACTACAGATGTGCTCCTGCAGATGTGGGCGGAGAGCTGGACTTCTCCACCTTCCTGAGCATCATGCACCGGCAGCTCCAGCAGGAGGCGCCGGAGCAGGAGATCCTGGAGGCCATGAAGATGGCCGACAAGGAGCAGAGGGGCTTCCTCCTGTCCTCCGAGCTGAGGGCCAAGCTCACGGGCCCGGGCGAGCGGCTGACGGAGCGCGAGGGTGACCTCATGTCCTCTTTATCCGGGCTTCTGCTGTAACAACACCCGTCTTTAATCACACGTCTTTAGTGATTGAGAGGGAAGAAGGAACACAGTTATTTAAGAATAGAATAATTCTGAAGATTCTTAAACAAATGTTTAATTGGTTGGTGAGACAGATTTAAACTCGCAGCTGTTTCACTCATCGGTCTGATGAGAGCTCAGGTCAAGTAATTCAACACAAGGTCACCAGGAGGTCACCAGGAGGTCACCAGGAGTCGATAACGATGATAAGAGGGGGACTCTTTGCAGCCAAACCAGCTGCACACAGGATGCTCCAACAGTTATCTCATGACTAAGTTCATGTATTAATGAAGTCATTTATTTATTATACACCCAAGTATTTAATTTCTTATAAAACAAACATATTGATGATTTGTTTTTCACATAATATAAATACAATTTTATATATATATATATATATATATATATATATATATATATATATATATATATATATATATATATAAAAAATAAAGACATTAGATAGATTGAATAAATAACATACATAAATAGATAAATAAATAAAATATCTGAAATAAATAATAGAATAAATGCAACATTATTTTTGGTTTTCTTCTTTCACATGAAGCCCTTAAAGTTTTCAGTAACTGTGCTGTGACATGAACACGCCTTCAGCTGCACACGCGTGTCCTCCAGCAGACCTTTGATTGACAGCTGTGTCTCTGTTGTCAGTGGACGAGCTGCTGAAGGAGGCGGGAGTTGGAGCTGACGGGCGGGTCCACTGTGAGCAGTTTGCTAGAGCAGTGACTCGCTCTGCCAAGCGCTGACGTCATCTTCATCGTTGTCTTCATCATCTTCATTGTCAGCATGTCGTCAATAAAGTTTGCTCATGAAGGAGAATGAAATCACGTTTCTGCTTTTTCATTTTGTCCTGAAACTAAAACCACAAAAACAATCAGAGAGTCTTTTGTCTTTTAAGTCAAACCTATTGCCCCCTGGTGGTCAGGAGAGAGAATGCAGCTTTAACACATGAAGCATAGACTTCTATACAACCAGAGGAGTCGCCCCCTGGTGGTCAGGAGAGAGAATGCAGCTTTAACACATGAAGCATAGACTTCTATACAACCTGAGGAGTCGCCCCCTGGTGGTCAGGAGAGAGAATGCAGCTTTAACGCATGAAGCATAGACTTCTATACAACCTGAGGAGTCGCCCCCTGGTGGTCAGGAGAGAGAATGCAGCT
Organism: Clinocottus analis; assembly: GCF_023055335.1. Taxonomy (NCBI): domain Eukaryota; kingdom Metazoa; phylum Chordata; class Actinopteri; order Perciformes; family Cottidae; genus Clinocottus; species Clinocottus analis. The sequence continues at coordinate 2,532,743 of NW_027176218.1, read as the reverse complement.
TTTCCTTCCTCATACATGTTTCCTCTAACAGAGAATCAGACGCCAAAATTCTCGCTGCAGATCTGTGGTGACTTCTTAAATTGTTTTAAATAAGCAAAATATGCCTCATGTCTGAGTATTTCTATGAAGATGATCAGTTAAATGATATTAACTGTAGCATCTTTATTGAACCTCAGAGGAGATGGTCGCTCCTCATCTTCGGGCCTTTGCCGTTTATTTGATGCGGCACCTCTTTTCCGAGCATCTCTTCCTGTCCGCATGAAGACATATTTGCTCTGCAAACATCCGCCTGGAACATTTTATGAAGGGGAAGATTAATTTCACCGTCAAGCAATCCTGCCGCTTCCTGTCAGCGACGCTCCGCACAGCGAGGACACAAAGGCCTGGAAGCTCCTCCTCAATCCACACTGACGTCTCCGGCGGCGTAATCTGGTCAGGGAACACATGAATTTATTAATGTATATATGTCCCCTCTTCTGCAGAGTTCTGAAGTTAATGTGTTCCTCCATTAACCCTTTAAGCTCCGCCGCCTCCAGCCTTATTACTCCTGATGACTCGGATGACATCATCACTAGTTTGTCTCAACCTACACGAGCCCCTCAGAGGAGGTCAGTGATGCTTGTGACAGAATATGAACTCAATCTTAAAAATGAGGGGGCGGTACGCAGCACAGAGGAGCCAGAAGCTCAAATGAAATGATGATATAATATTTATGATGTATGAAAACAGATCGATAAACTTGAAGTCTTTAAAATTCTTCTCATTGTGACGACCCTCCCTGCCACTGGTCGTTGTCCCTGCAGGTGTGCGGGTGGGCGGGGCAGAGTGGGTCGTTAGGAGAGTGGAGACACCTGCGGGTCATCAGTGGCCACTCACTTAAGAGGCCCTGACCTCTGGCTTGACCTCTCTCTCTCCGAGACGCCGGGTAGGGTTTGTGCACAATGATTGGCCGGGATTAATTTGATTTGTAGAGGCTGTTTGTGAGACACGGTGTGTCTGGGGGGGGGAATACATTGAGTGACAGTGTTTGTTTGGACTTTTGTGGAGTGTCCCTGTTAGGTGAAAGATACGCAGTTCGTTGGATCATGGTTTTTTTTTGGAGGAGGGGGGGGGGGGGCTTTGGGGTTTGCTTTTGTGTGGTGTGCGGCCAGAGCAGTTGTATCGGACACATCCAGAGCTGCTGGCTTCAGTGTTTTAAAAAGCCTCCTGCTAATCTACATGAAGACTAGGGTTCAGTGAGGTTAGCTTTGTTTGGGGGGTGTGCAGTTTAAACAGGACTTCCACATTAGTTGGAGCAGTTATCACTGCTGGGTTGGTTGTGACCTTAGAGCTGCTCCAGTATGACGGAGTTGGAAGGTTTTGGGTTTTTTGGGCTCCAAGTGAGTTTTTGGATGGTCGCGCTTGTCTGTGATCTCATTTTTCAGGTTTGTCTCATTATTGTCTCCTAAAGTTAGGATAAATAAAGCAGTAACTTCTTCAGACAGACAAAACTACGAGAAACACGGTTTGTGGATTTATTTGCACAAACTGCACTTCCATTTACAGTTTGCCATGTTTTCTCGCTTTGATGTCTTCTGTAGGCAGCCAGCATTGAACCACCGGTTGCACTTATAACACTGAATCTGAAAGGAGAAATTAAACAATTGAATTTGAGACTTTCCTTCAAACATGAATTCAATACTGAATTTCACAGCTACCATAGTGCAAATGAAACAAGATGTAGATAATATTCTCCAATTTTTGGAGATCGGCAGTTTGATGGAGGCACTCAATGACCGAAGGAAATGGTGCGCATGCAGACTGTTTATACATATTACATAATTAGACAATTCTTAAGACCCATTGGGTAATTGTGTGTTGAGAAACAATATTTTCCCTATTTTCTTGAGTTGACAAATGCCACAAACTATTTTTTTTAATGGAGATTGATTTAAAAAAAAAAAAGTACCATGTTTTCCAGTTCCTTAGCCATTTCGGCCAATTATGTCCCAAAGGCCATGTGAGGTGATTCAGGGAAGGACGCCATCACTGCTTTGGCCATCTAAAAAACATATTTCATATTTTATTTTCAGTGCTTAGTGCGCCACGCTGACAAAACCAGCAGAATTCAGTGCACTGAAAGTACCCGGATGGCGCACTGCAAACGGTCAAAATTCAGTGTAAAAACGATGGAAACTGCTCGCACTAAACGGGCGCCATCTTGGCTACGTAGCAGAAGAGGAGCCCTTTCCGCCAGCTTTTCATTTATTTATATCCTACTGCCACGATTGTGTCGGTGTCGCAGTTTCCACACGGGTTGGAGAAAGGGGGACAGAAATAGCGTAAGAAGTGTGTTCATTTTGTCAGCTTCAGTTTCGCGGGTGCCGCAAACAGATTTGCATACGTCACTTCCGCCAATTGGTTAACGTAAATGTTCCATTTGATACAGCGCTTATCAGCGCACAGATGTTAGTGCGCTGTATTGCAGTGTACTTCGTAAAGTGTTCGTAGTAGACACGGCTGTTGTGTTTATTTCCTTTCAAGTTGAGGAGGAAATATATTGTGAATGTTAGACATCATTAGGGCAAGTACATGCTTACCTGCCATTTTGAATACTCATTGTTGTCACAAACCAGGCTGTGTGGAGATGACAAAAAGGAGGGAATACACAGAAGTGAGTAGTTTACCAACAAATAGTTTAGATAGTTATACCAAACAGGCAAATCTGATTGTGCACAAACCCAACCTGGCATTTTGGGGGGAGGAGGAAAGAGCTCTTCAGTGAGTGGCCACTAATGACCCACAGGTGTCCTCTCGCTCTCCTGACGACCCACTCTGCCCCGCCCACCTGCACACCTGCATGGACAACGAGAGGGCGACTGCAAAATGTTGCAGGGCCCAGATCAACGCCTCCTTCTCCACTGCTCTGTCAGCTCCCTGCTCATCCTCCTGCAGCAACACCGCCCTCCGCTCCTATGTGGCTGGCATCCTGCGACACAAAGGGGTGGTCAAACCGGGGAGCAACTAGAGCTGAACACAAGACTCTTGACATTACTGAAAGCTTCCTGGCACTCAGTCGACCACACAAACTGAGCTCTAGCCATAGCAAGTCAGTAAGAGGTGCCACAACCGAAGAGAAATTCCTGCAGAAACACCGGTAATACCCCCACTATCCCAAGGAATCTCATGAGCGCCTTTTTTAGTAGCAGGCTGTTGGAACCAAGTTCTACTTATCAATGAACTTGGTCTGTATTTATTTCTGTTCTTTTGAAATGTCCATTTGTAATTTTTACTGATACCTTTGCATGTCTTACAGGATGACTTTGCTGTTGAAGACAGCCGTGTGTCTCCATGCTCCAAAGACGCTAAGAGTAATTCTTCTCCAAAAAAGGCGAATGTCTTTTATTCAATCAGAATGCCATTTAATGTACTTACAAAGGATATTGATGTTTTTGTTCTGTCCATGCAGGCTACAATAGTCACACACATTAATTGAAGTTGTACCTTAACTGTGGTACGTATGTATCTTCCTAAACACAAAATGAGATCAAAAACTGTTATATAAATACAAACTTATTATATTTGTTTACCTAATATTCCCATGTTACAGGACGGTGACACAAACTTGCCTGACTCACAACATTGCAACAGACCGCAGTACGTCGGATGACACGTTCTATAGGTGTTTTGTTTTTTTTGCCACAGCAGCCAAATTTTATTTTTCATCGAACAAAAAGAAAGGCAAGACTTGAGACGGTCGCGGGAAGGCAGATCATTCAAAGTACTTCAGTAAACAAATGTTATTGCCAAGAGTGTCCAGAAGATGCATCCAGTCTGCCGCTTTGGTTTTGACCTTCCTCTTGTGTTCACTTTCTCGTGGCATCTCCTGTGTTGCTCGGTGACAACCCGTGTTTGAATCTTGGCAATGCAAACAAAATGGTTCACTTTGTTTAAAGATTAAAGGAATGTGTGTATTAAAAAGAGAACATGGGAGAAAAAGGCTTCATTGTCCGGCAAAGTCTCAGGAACATTTTATATCTGTACAAAGCCACTCAGTTATGTCCATGTACTGTGCCTTGTCCTATTTGCATTTGTACCATGGTAGCTGTGACATTCAGGATGGAATTCATGTTTGAAGGAAAGTCTCTGTCAAATTCAATTTTTCCTTTTTCAGATTCAGTGTAATAAGTGCAACAGGTGGTTCAATGCTGGCTGCCTGCAGATGATGACATCAGAGCTAGCAAACAGGACAAACTTTAAATGAAAGTGCAGTCTGTGCAAATAAATCCACAAATGGTGTTTCTTGTAGTTGTGTCTCTTTTTAGTTGCCCACTTATGTCTGTGTGAAGAGGTTAATGCTGTAGTTGTCAAATATTTCATTTTTTTAACTTGACAATCATTGAACAATTCATTACAATCCAAATATTTGTTTTAAAACGATGCCTTTTGCTCACAGCGCACCAAATGAAAGAGGTACAGCTATATTTATATGTAGACCTGCTGTCATTTTGGGGTCTTTGTGTGTGTGTGTGTGTGTGTGTGTGTGTGCTCATCTCCAAACCAGCAAATCATCTCCAGCACCTGTCATCTCATCAAACCTTCCTAAAACTCCTGGCTTGCCTCACTCATGTTTCCAAACTGTTTTATAGCCGTTTCAGTTGTGAAGTTATGAATATTACGTTGACGCTGACGTTGAAGTCACTTTTCTCAAACTGTCCAGTAAAATCTCTCCTGTTGTGTTCCAGCATCTCTGAAGCTGCTGCACGCAGACACACAGATGTCAGTGAGCCCGAGCCCCTGAACGCACCACAGATGAACCGACTGAAACCGAACCAAACAATGCCAACACAAAGCTCAACACTTTATTCTCCAGTGTGCTTTGGCTTTTTAAAATGTTTTTTATACATTCACTTTTACATAGAAGCCACACAACACGTCACTAATAATCCACAGGTTGAAGCTCATGACGTCAGCACGGAGGGAACTCCACAGAACCATTTACAACAAAGAAAGAAAGTCTGCCTCCTAAAGGCAAAAGAACAGCGTCAGCATCCCTGTGGCGGGAAACGAGCCGGATGGTTTTACGCACAAGATGCGCAAATTACGCACGAGTTTTTTCTTCTGCTCTGCGTTTCACAGGAAGACACGATCACATTTAACAGGAACAGCTGTGATGTCTCTGAGTCCTGTAAGTCTTCAGAGGTAAAAGGTCCCAACATGAGGTCTGAAGAGTAGCGAGACACTTCCTGTTGCTCTGAGTGATGAAGAGGAGTCTTCTCTTCATCACTCAGAGGTCTGGTCCTGCAGCGTGTCCGTGTCTCCTGGGTCCTGGTCCGTGTCTCCCGGGTCCGTGAGCACCGACAGTCCGCAGTTGTCGGTCTCCACGGTGTTCAGCGGGATGACGACCTGCGTGTCGTCCGGCTGCGCGCGCACCGTGCCGGAGCAGGGCCTCAGGGGGCAGCTGGCGGTGCCTCCGCGGGAGGAGATCCTCCAGAAGAGGTCCTTGATCTTCTGGCGGAACTCGCGGCGCATAAGGCAGTACAGCACCGGGTTCAGGCAGCTGTTGGTGTGCGCCAGGCACACGGTCACCGGGTGCACGTACGTGTGCACCATGTAGTACGTCCGGTCCCAGTTGACCACGTTGAACTTGACCAGCACGCCCCAGAAGGTGATGGCGTGGTTGGGCATCCAGCAGAGGAAGAAGGACAGGACCACGATGGTGACGGAGCGCGTTACGCGCGACCTGCGCGTCACCTGCTCGCCGCTCATGCTGCGCAGGCGCACGAAGCGCAGCAGCAGCAGGTAACACACGCTGACCACCAGCATGGGCAACACGAAGGCCACCAGGATCTTCTGCAGGTGGTACAGCGCCAGCCACGACTGGCCGTCCGGGAAGCCCAGCAGGCAGAGCCGCTCCCCGGCCACGCTGCGCACCGTGGAGAACACGGCCGTGGGCAGCGAGGCCGCCGAGGCCGACACCCACAGCCCGAAGATCACCCAGCGCACGGGGCACAGCCGCTGGGCCCGGGTCCGGTCCTTCAGCGCCGAGGCCACGGCCCAGTAGCGCGTCACGCTCATGGCCGTGAGGAAGAAGACGCTGGCGTACATGTTCATCACCGTGACGGACAGGACGATCTTGCACATGGCGTGCCCGAACGGCCAGCTGAAGTCCAGGGCCGTGTCCGCGGCCCAGAAGGGCAGCGTGAGCACGAACTGGAAGTCCGTGACGGCCAGGTTGAGGATGAAGAGGCTGATGCTGGAGCGCTTCCGGCGGCCGCGGCGCGTCTTCATCAGGAAGAAGACCAGCAGGTTCCCGAGCAGCCCGGCGGCGCACACCAGCGCGTACACGACGGAGATGAGCACGCGCAGGCCCGGGGACCCGTCCGCCGGCAGGTCCATGTCCTCCAGGCTGCCAAGCCGATCCTGGTCCGCAGAGGAGGAGGACCGGTTCCAGGAGAAGGAGGACCGGTTCCAGGAGGAGGAGGACCGGTTCCAGGAGGAGGAGGACGGGCTCCACGAGGACGTGGTGTTGGAGCCCCGCAGCTCCGCCATGGCTCCGTTTCCACGCTGGACCATCAACTCCTCTCCCGGAGGAGAGGAGCCTCGTGTGTGTGCGTGTGCGTGTGTGTGTGTGTGTGTGTGTGTGTGTGTGTGTGTGTGTGTGTGTGTGTGTGTGTGTGTGTGTGCGTGTGTCCTCTCTGCTGCGCAGCTCTCTTCTCTCTCAGCTGCTCGTCTTCTCTCTCTTGTGTCTCTGCTTCACTGCTGAGCTCCGTGCGCGCGCAGCTCACTTTATGTTCTGCTGGTGCACGAGGAGGCGCGTGACCGACGGGGTGGCGCGTGACCGACGGGGTGAGGGAACTGGTCTCACATACCTGCTGCAGGAGACTCACAGTTTATTCTCTCCTGATGAAGAAAACTCTGAGTAAAGGATGTGTCTCCCAGTAAAGGATGTGTCTCCCAGTAAAGGATGTGTCTCCCAGTAAAGGTCAACCAGTGAGACGTCATGAACCAGTAACTTTAAACAGATGAAATCATTAATATTTCCATGACTTCAACAGGAAACATCAGGAGCATCGTGCTGTTCATCAGGATGGTGAAGATGTTATGTTTCTCCTCTTCATGGACCATAAACAGAGTCAGACTCGTCCTCCGGTTATTTTCAGGTTATTTCATCTTAGTACAGATCAAGGTAGCGGCACAGGTAAAGGTACAGGTACACGTATATTTACAGGTATGTCATTAATATCTCATAAAGCTGAACAATCGTCTGACTTCAGGGTAACGTATAGGACACAGAACGACTTTGTTGCTCTTCATTGCAGAAGCGAGGTCGTTCTTTGTGTCGGTGCAGCAGCGGCACCGTGAACCTTCAGGTGTGTGTGTGTGTGTGTGTGCTGCGTCACACCTTCACAGGTAAAGTGTGTGTGTGCTGCGTCACACCTTCACAGGTAAAGTGTGTGTGTGCTGCGTCACACCTTCACAGGAGTTTCCTCCAGAGTCTTTATTAAAGTAATAAAGTGATAAAACAATAAAGTGGCAGCGAGCGTCATGTGACTGTACGAGTGTAAAGAAGGAACCAAAGGTCACGAAACAGCAACGCTGAGAAGGAAGAAGGAAGGAAGGGGGGAAGGAGGAAAGGAAGGAAGGGGGCACAGGAGAACCAGGACTGTGAGAGGGGCAGACTGTCAGAGCCTGCTGCAGTAAATACGAGGTATTCTAAATGGACCCTGGTGCTCAGAGACACTACCGCTTTAGTCCACAGGGGGCACTAGAACCAACACTACCTCTTTAGTCCACAGGGGGCACTAGAACCAAAACTACCTCTTTAGTCCACAGGGGGCACTAGAACCAACACTACCTCTTTAGTCTACAGGGGGCACCAGAACCAACACTACCTCTTTAGTCCACAGGGGGCACTAGAACCAACACTACCTCTTTAGTCCACAGGGGGCACTAGAACCAACACTACCTCTTTAGTCCACAGGAGGCAGTAGAACCAACACTACCTATTTAGTCCACAGGGGGCAGTAGAACCAACACTACCTCTTTAGTCCACAGGGGGCACTAGAACCAACACTACCTCTTTAGTCCACAGGGGGCAGTAGAACCAACACTACCTCTTTAGTCCACAGGGGGCAGTAGAAATAACACTACCTCTTTAGTCCACAGGGGGCAGAAGAACCAACACTACCTCTTTAGTCCACAGGGGGCAGTAGAAATAACACTACCTCTTTAGTCCACAGGGGGCAGTAGAAATAACACTACCTCTTTAGTCCACAGGGGCTACTAGAACCAACACTACCTCTTTAGTCCACAGGGGCTACTAGAACCAACACTACCTCTTTAGTCCACAGGGGCTACTAGAACCAACACTATCTCTTTAGTCCACAGGGGGCACTAGAACCAACACTACCTCTTTAGTCCACAGGGGCTACTAGAACCAACACTACCTCCCGAAAAAAAATAACGACAGATATCTCTAATCTCTCATTGATATAATAAGAAGAAGGAGAAGATGAATCTGGGTCTAGTCCACGTTGGTCTGGTCTGTCGATAGTCACGTCTTTGACAGCGCTTCAAAATGTTTCTCTTCTGTCTTCTGGACCTCTTCTGTCTTCTGGACCTGCATCTGGACCTCGGTCTCGTTCTGTCTCTCCCGTCTTGAATATTTAATGTGCAGTTATTGTGTACTCACCGTCATCCAGCTGTAGCGAGGTGCCGAACAGAAGCCGGAACTGATCCGATTACATGGAAGTGATGACAGGACGTACTTCATTAGTGTGTGTGTGTGTGTGTGTGTGTGTGTGTGTGTGTGTGTGTGTGTGTGTAGTGCACTGAGAGGGAGTCATGTCCTGTTGGACCTGTAGGGGGCGCCGGTCTTCCCGTTGTGAGCCGTGTTGTGCTTTACACCTTTCTGCTCTTCGTCAAATCTTCTCTGGATTTGACACAAAGAAAGCAGCAACGTTTCTAAGAAACTACGTTGACACAAAGTACTACGAATGTTTGGAACAGCAACGTTTCGGAGGTCGCCCCCTGGTGGTCACTAAAGAATGCAGCTTTAACACGTGAAGCAGTAAAACAGCTTGTTTGCTCTGTTTTGGTTAATAAATGTTGAACATGAACAGAAGTGTTTCTTCACGAGCTCTGATGTTTCTGCGTGAGAGACGGAGGAGAAGCCGTGAAGCTTCTGATGCAGCAGCCTCCACGAAGGAAGTCATGGAGGAAATTGGTTCTAATGAAGGTTCTAATGAAGCCCGACGGAATCGAGCCCTCTGTCCGGGTCTGAACAGCTGGTGTCACATGGAGCAACATGTGCGACGTGTTAATGAATCTGATTACATCAGAACAGAGTGAGAGGTGACTGGAGAAGGAGGAGGAGGAGGAGGAGGAGGTGGATGTGGAGGTGGAGGTGGAGGAGGCTAAATGAACAGGTGTGTTGAGACTTCCTGTTGAGCTCCAGTCAGCCGGTGTAACAGTTTAACAACAAAGCAACAAAATGAGTCTCTGCAGGGCTTCATCACTCAGATGTCCATTCGTCTCGTTGATCCCTGAGGAGCAGCTAACTGTGAAGCCGCTGCACGAGGAGCAGCTAACTGTGAAGCCGCCGCACGAGGAGCAGCTAACTGTGAAGCCGCTGCACGAGGAGCAGCTAACTGTGAAGCCGCTGCACGAGGAGCAGCTAACTGTGAAGCCGCTGCATGAGGAGCAGCTAACTGTGAAGCCGCCGCACGAGGAGCAGCTAACTGTGAAGCCGCTGCACGAGGAGCAGCTAACTGTGAAGCCGCCGCACGAGGAGCAGCTAACTGTGAAGCCGCCGCACGAGGAGCAGCTAACTGTGAAGCCGCCGCACGAGGAGCAGCTAACTGTGAAGCCGCCGCACGAGGAGCAGCTAACTGTGAAGCCGCCGCACGAGGAGCAGCTAACTGTGAAGCCGCCGCACGAGGAGCAGCTAACTGTGAAGCCGCCGCACGAGGAGCAGCTAACTGTGAAGCCGCCGCACGAGGAGCAGCTAACTGTGAAGCCGCCGCACGAGGAGCAGCTAACTGTGAAGCCGCCGCACGAGGAGCAGCTAACTGTGAAGCCGCCGCACGAGGAGCAGCTAACTGTGAAGCCGCCGCACGAGGAGCAGCTAACTGTGAAGCCGCCGCACGATGAGCAGCTAACTGTGAAGCCGCCGCACGAGGAGCAGCTAACTGTGAAGCCGCCGCACGAGGAGCAGCTAACTGTGAAGCCGCCGCACGAGGAGCAGCTAACTGTGAAGCCGCCGCACGAGGAGCAGCTAACAGTGAAGCCGCCGCACGAGGAGCAGCTAACTGTGAAGCCGCCGCACGAGGAGCAGCTAACAGTGAAGCCGCCGCACGAGGAGCAGCTAACTGTGAAGCCGCCGCACGAGGAGCAGCTAACTGTGAAGCCGCCGCACGAGGAGCAGCTAACTGTGATGGAGAAACGCAAAGCGAGGGAAGAGAGAATCTAGAACACGCGTGTCAGAGACGCGCTGCGAGGGGTAAAAATAGATTTAATTTAAACTTGAGGATTAAGTTTAATTAAATGAACTTATACATTAAATATTATCTTTAGATCAGAGAAAACGACACACGCGTCACATTTAATCACACGACGCTGCTGACTCAATGTTTCTTCTCTTCAGAAGGTTTTCTTTTCCTGAACTCCAGCAACACGTTCAGTTTACACTTCACCTTTTTCTTAGTGATAAACTGAAAGATGAAGTGTTACTTTATGTGTTGATGATGAAAGTTAGTGATAAAGTGAAGCATGAAGTGTTGCGTTATGTGATGAATGTTTATGATAAACTGAAGGATGACGTGTTAAATCAAAGTGCTGTGCATAAACAGGTGAACAAGACAGAGAAACACACCAGAGAGGATTTCAAGGGGCATTGAGCGTGCAGAAGGAATTGTGGGTAATTAGTATTCCTGTCTGTCCGGCAGCAGCTGCAGACTTCTGGAGTCAAAGAGCGAGCAGCAAACCATCTGCTGACAAACAGGAAGAGACTCCCTGGCGTCGCCTTCAGAAGCAGAAAACAAACAAACAAAATGCCTCAAATGAGTGAAACTCTTCAGAGACGCAGAACGTAAAACGTCTCACAAACACCTCGAGACTCACAGGTTGAACCCTGGCTTCATGTTTCACGACGTGTTTCAGGATTTGAAACAATTTATGTCTTATTAAAAGTGTGTTCAGTGTGTGATGGAGCCTGGAGTGTGGCGCCGTGTGGTTGTTGGTTCTTCTGAGTGACTGCCCTTCAAGATGAGACTCAGCGGATCAGGATCAACGCGACTTCTCTTCTTGACTTTGAGGATTCCAGCAGATCAACTCGGAGTCTACGAGCTGCTGGAGTCAGCGTTGCTCCGGATCAGAGTCCTTCTGTCACAGCGCTGAGTGTTTGAGACCTTTGTGATCACTTTCCAGCAGCAGCATGCCTGCCTGAGGGAATTACCCACAAGTCATTGCAGTGTGACATTAAACAGGGCGGAAGACCAGCATATGTCAACCTCTGGTTCTTTTAAACGGAGTCTATGCTCTGTCTACGACCACCAGGGGGCGACTCCTCTGGTTGTATAGAAGTCTATGCTTCATGTGTTAAAGCTGCATTCTCTCTCCTGACCACCAGGGGGCGACTCCTCTGGTTGTATAGAAATCTATAGAAACTGATAGTCAGTCACTTCCTCTTCCCTGGTTGCAAAAAAACAAAACAAGATGGCGACGACCAAGAGGCTGAACTCAAGGCTTCTGAAGTCCACAAACCAGCGAGTATCGTCATGAGTGATGTCATTTTTTACCACAAAAAAGTATCAGCATCAGAAGTTAAGTGGTTCACTGTGTGTGTATGTTTGTTGTTGTTGTTGTTGTTGTTGTTGGCGTAAATTAAAAGCGAAACAAGCTTAATAGCGTTGGTGCGAGGAGGGATGGAGCCAACAAACAGAGGACCGGCGTCTAAGGATCATATGCTCTCTGAATTAAATGGTTTCGACTGCTTTAATTAAGATAATGATCAATACGTCGTTACCCAGCATGCTTTGCAGCGATACCGACGGGGCTTTATGGCTCTTATCTCCCCCGGCGTGAACGTATCTGTGTGAGTAATGAACGCTGCAGGTTGTTGACTGAAGCTTCAGACGCCTGCTGTTTGTGTTCCGACGCCTCGTAGGAAGTCACCGCTGCTGGCGCACAGGAAATGAAGGGAGGAGCTCCGCTCAGAGGCTCCGCCCTTCAGCATCTCCTGAGTGTTTGGCTCCGCCTCCAACTCCTCGCCCCTCGCTTCTCATTTCACAATATCAGCTCTGTTGGTTTTACCAGAACAGTTGGGTTTCTTATCTTTTTCCACTCGTTATCTTTTTCTCTTTCTGAACGCGGTGAACAGCTGCACACGCTGAAGGAGGCGGCGCGTTATTAAACATCATAACTTTAGCTGATGGCGCGTTATTAAACATCATAACTTTATTATTATTATTTTTTAAAGATTATAACTTCAGTTTGTGATTCGGCTTCCTGGAATGGATTGAGACGGGTTTCAGTTCATCTGAGTGCTCTTTGACGCAAACTCTCTGCTGGAGAACCCAGAGTAGAACCCAGAGTAGAACCCAGAGTAGAACCCAGAGTAGAACCCAGAGTAGAACCTATAAGTGTACTTCCTTTGCAGCGTCAATACAATAACAATAGTTTAGGTCACACAATGTTGTTTGCCTCATTGTGTCCTGAAGCATTTCCTCCTCCTCCTCCTCCTCTTCCTCCTCCTCTTCCTCCTCCTCTTCCTCCTCCTTTTTTTCAGTGATTTGTTGGTTTAAATTGAAGAACTTTGTGTTCTGGTTCTGTGTTCATTACTTTAAAATCTGTTAGGCACAAAGTACTTGTACTAGTTCTTGTTCTAGTTCTACTTTCAGCAGCAGAAACCATTAAAATATCAAACTTTCCTGCTCTTTGATGAGATTCATTCATGTACTCAACTTTCCCCTGAATGTTGTGGAAATCATTTCTTTTAGCCTTTTCGGTCCAAGAATCTGAACAATATTAGAGTTCATCTTCTCAGACGTTCTCAGCGTTTCATAGTTCAGCTCCAGCGGTTGAATGCATCAGGATTCACGTCAGCGTCAGAGATGTTTGTTCTAAATGTTTGTTCATGAAGCGCTCCGTGAGGACGCGTCTGTCTCCAGCTGATCGTTCATCACTTTAACGAGACGCCAGCTCGCCATCACAACAGGAAGCTCAGCGTCTTGGTTCTGGTCAACGCCCGACTGACGGGCGCTGGATTTAGGGCGAGAACAAATAACATAATGATGTATTTCTGTCAGAGGAATGTGAGGAACACGAGTTCCTCAGCAGGATGAAGACAACAAAGAGTCCATGTGGTCAAAACATGTTTTATTCACACAAAACTTTACCTTCATCTTAAATGAGTTTCCTGGACTTTGGGAGCAGAACTCAGCGCGCAGGGTAAATTATTAATCTGTGCTGCTGCTGAAATGAGGACATTTCTTTCTCCATACAATCTTTGCAAAGCGCCACATGAACAAACTCCCCTCCCCCGTTATGTTCATTATTAATGTCTTTCATTATGATGTCTCTCATAAGTATTGCTGTTATTCCTGGTCTGTACACATGTTTGTGTAGTGGTTTGTGTGTACTGTACTGCGTCACTGAAATGACAATAAACACACATAAAAAAGTTCTCAGATGTTTTTTTACTGAATGAATCTAAAGAATCCTTAAAGTTAATGTCTGACGCCTGAGAAGATAGTTTCAAAGTCATAGTTTTATAGTCATAGTTTTATATTTATAGTTTTGTAGTTATAGTTGTATAGTTATAGTTTCAAAGTCATAGTTTTATAGTCATAGTTTTATATTTATAGTTTTGTAGTTATAGTTGTATAGTTATAGTTTCAAAGTCATAGTTTTATAGTTATAGTTTTGTTGTCATAGTTTTAAATTTATAATTGTATAATTATAGTTGTATATTTACAGCTGTATAGTTATAGTTTTATAGTTATAGTTGTATAGTTATAGTTGTATACTTATAGTTTTAAAGGTATATTTTATAGTTACAGTTGTATAGCTATAGTTAACAATCATAGTTATAGAGTAATAGTTGTATAATTATAGTTGTTTAGTTATCGTTGTATACTTATAGTTTTATAGTTATAGTTGTGTATTTATAGTTGTATAGTTATAGTTGTATAGTTATAGTTTGACAGTCATAGTTATATAGTAATAGTTATATAGTAATAGTTGTATAATCATAGTTGTATAGTACTATGGTCATAAAGAATAAACAAAAGGATGAAACCAGATGAAACCAGTTCCCTTATTGAACACACGGTTCATCTAAACATGAATATAATGATCATAATGTTGTTCCAGGGCGGAGCTGGAAGCTGCCACGCTAATGCGTCTGTAATAATCTACATGCAGAGCCACTGAGGCTGTTAATGGAGAACATTACACTGGGACTGAGTGGGAGACTGGTGGTTCTTCTGCTGGGGACCACAAGCCCCTAATGAACCCTCAGAGGCCTTGGTGGAGCTTCAGGTTCACGTGTTTGCATGAAATGGTTTAATAAAATCCAGAGAGGCAGATATTAAACAAATACAAATATATTACATATTTATTTTTACAGTGTGGAGGCAGATCAGTGAAGCCGAACCAGCTCATGAATAAACAACAACACATGATGTGAATATGTTATTAGCAGGTTCGTGCCCTTTGCAAAATGCAGAAATATTTAAAAAAAAAATCAAATAAATCACTTATTTTCTGGCCTGCAGCTCCTCGAGTAGAGAAGATCCTCTGAGTACTTTGTTATTACAGCGAGTACTTTATTATACTTGCTGTTATGTTTTTACTGGATATTTAGTTTCCAGGAAAACATGTTTTATTTGATCTATTATTTCAAGTTAATTTTTCAAAGTGTGGACTGAGGGAATAAATCGAGAGAAAGGGAGTCACGTTCTCTTGTTGACACTTAACATGGTGACTGATAGATTTTAGTATTTCACAATCTTTGTAAGATAAAAATGCAAAGAATGAACTTGTCTCTTTTCTTTTCAATGATTGATGTTTAAAGTTATTCTCCATGAGGAAGATAACACGCAAATTGTGTTAACCTCTCACAGTCTTCCTCACATGAGGACTAAGGTTGGATCATCTCAGATGGACGGATTCCAGCAGCTCTGCAGCTGAAGGTCAAGAGAGGTCGACCCTTAAGGTCAAAAACACTGTAAATGTACAAGCGCTCGAGCCGGAGGCCGAAACAGAAGAAGATCCCAACGGATTGACGTTTTGTTAAAACGTATAAACACCAACCACCCGCACATGAACCCTTGCTGCTTCCTCCTCTTCCTCGTCCTCTCCCTCTGTCGATACACACAAACTGTTTGCAGCATCGCTCCCAGTAGCTGCAGCTCTGGGATGCGTTCCAGTGCATCTGGCAGTCAAAGCGCCTCCCTGCGGGGAAGAGAGACCAGGTTCTCTGGAGGACCACGGCAGAGCGACGGGGTCCTTCATGTTCTCAACTGCAGAGCGATATGCACTTCCTGTTTGAAGACCTGCGTTCCCTCAACAGCTGATCATCTCTGGAGACGAGGACTTCCCACTTCAGATTAATATTCTCAACAAAACCTCCAGCTGATGACGACGAACACGCCGAGCTGCAGCCGACCGTCTCTGAAGTATGATCCAAGTGCACAAGTAGGAATGTGAATATGATGCAACTAATCCTCCACCCACACCTACACACACACATACGTACACACACACACACACACACACACACACACACACATACGTACGTACACACACACACACACACACGGATTACTGAACCGGCCTACGAAGCTCAGTAGCCCAAAGTGAGACAAAGAGACAAAAAACAACATGAATATATATATATATACATATATATGTATGTAAATATATATGTATATATATATACATAAATATATATATATATATATATATATATATATATATACAGTATATATCATTCATACTGCATAAGTAGTGATACATGGATGCATACTGCGTGTATTAGTACATCAGTAGTGATACATGGATGCATACTGCGTGTACTAGTACATCAGTAGTGGTACATAGATGCATACTGCGTGTACTAGTACATCAGTAGTGATACATGGATGCATACTGTGTACTAGTACATCAGTAGTGATACATGGATGCATACTGTGTACTAGTACATCAGTAGTGATACATGGATGCATACTGTGTGTACTAGTACATCAGTAGTGATACATGGATGCATACTGTGTGTACTAGGCTGGAAACTGAACGACAGCTTATTGCAGTCGTGAAAAGAGAATAAAGTCTGAATGCGACGGCAATAATCTGAGGTTTGAATTCATTTCCTAGAAAAAAGCAGCAAAGTGAAGCCATAACGTTTCACTTCTTCATTTAAAGGCGCAGTACACGGAAACTACGATACAAGTACATTGACTTAATGTTGTGTTTCTTCTTGTTTTTATTTTTATTCTCATCTCCTCTCCTCTCTCCGAGGGCGTGTCCTGTGGAGGCTGAAACACTCTGGTCATGTGAATGTATGAAGATGTGTGGTGATGATTCAGGCCAGCAGCGCCCCCATTAGGTGGACCTGCATCATTACAACTCAGTGTAGTCTGAGAGGCCTCATTGTTCATTATTCTGCTGAGCTTCATGTGTAACAGTGCAGTGCATCTCTTAAAGGAACGAGGCTAAGCTCACAGTAATGACAATAATAATAATATTTATGGGTAAAGAACGGCCTTAAAAGAGGCAGTCGAAGACAAAACGACTCAAAGCAGCTTTTTTTAATTAAAAAATAATCACCTCTAAAAGATCTGGGTTTCCTTCTCACACTGCAAAGTCTCATCACAACACATTAAGCATGGACTTCTATACAACCAGAGGTGTCGCCCCCCTAGTGGTCAGCAGAGAGAATGCAGCTTCAACACACGAAGCATAGACTTCTTAATAGAACAAGATGTAAAGTTTTTTTTTCATCACAAACAAACTAATGATCATTTACATTCACAGAACAAAAAGGATATATAGAACAACAAAAAAAAGATTGTCCTCCATTTTGACAATCAAGTGATGAGGACGCAGACTGGAAAAAAAAACCTGGTCCTCATCAGCGTCCACCCCGACTTCCATCCACCGCTCAGTGTTCCTGATGCAGAATATAACCTCCCATCAGAGTGGGCGGAGCTTCCCATCAGTGGGTGGAGCTTCTATTCAGTGGACGAAGCTTTCGTCAGTCGTCGGGCTCGGTGACGCACTGCTCCACGATCTCCCTCAGGTTGGGGTTCTCCATGGCGGCCGCCACGCGCTCCTTATCGTTGATCTGCTTGTTGACTGAGACACAAACATTGACCAGATAACGTTACTAATGAAGTATTAATCATCTTTAATAAACATAACTAAGTATTAATCATCTTTAAACTTAATTGAGTAACTTACTATCTTCTTCAGTCGAATGCGTTCCCTCTGAAATGTAAATTTCCAGCTGAAAGAGAAAGAAAAATGTGTTAAACCGCTTCTTTGTGTTTTATTTACATTATTCTTTCTCCTGACCACCAGGGGGCAACTCCTCTGGTTGTATAGAAGTCTATGCTTCATGTGTTAAAGTTGCATTCTCTCTCCTCACCTTGTGTTTGAAGGGCAAACAGCGCTGCAGCTTTACTTGTAAGCAGAGGCCTGCGGACACAAAGACAAATGGAGGAACCGGTCAGGAACAGAGGGGAAGACGGGGTTTTGAATCCCAGTCCAGGGGATGTGAACCAGTCTCTTCAGTGTCAAATAAAGAGCTGCAACAGGAAGTCAGCATCATTGTATTTCTTATATATATTTTTAAGAGCTATACATTTCCTCAGTCACAACTTCTGACATATCGGAATTATATATTCTGTAACAATTTAATAGAAGTCCCTTCCTGTAACATTATTAGCAGCATATAAACATTTAATTGTCTCACTAAACAATAATGTATTTGTGAACAGGCACGAGTGAGACGTTATATTGTCTAAAAAAACATATTAAATATTATTAAAGTTTATTACCATTTAGTCTCATTACTTACGTAGTTACAACCGTTTAAAAATGCATTAATAAACACTTAAATCTGCGTTCATTAGATGATAATGACGTCAAATTGCTTCATGTTGTAAGCTGCTGAGCGTTGTGGTGTTGTTGCCTTCGTCCGCCACTAGGTGTCAGCAGAGGCTATCGTGAGTTTCACAATGTGACAGGATCCGATGCATCAAACCCAATATAGGATTTATTGAATGGAGTTTGGTGAGAGTGGAGTATTAAGAACATAATAGTCCTGGAACCAGACTAAAACACATAGTTTCTTAATGGAGTTTGGTGAAAGTGGAGTAAAGGCCACAACGTGAAGTTAAAGATGTGTTTTCTGTTGTTGTCAGACTCACCGATGAGAGTGGCCAGAGAGCAGTGAGGGACGGTGGGAGAGAACTTGATGACGATGAGGTACTCTTCTTCCCCGAGCTCGCGGACCTCCACACATTTCTCCGTCACCACGTCCAGCTCCTCCAGGGTGCTGGGCTTCTCCGGGTCGCGGATGGATCGGATCACGTCTGGTGGAAGAACGGAGACGTCGTTTGTAAAACTAGGAAGTCATTGGTAACTGCTGGAAAACCCTTGAGGGTGAAAAAAAGTTTACGAGGATCTTTCATATGTATGATGACTGGAGCAGCCAGAGACCTCCAATATCACCAAACTCCATTCAATAATTCCTCTATTGTATATACGTAGTCTAAAATGTGTCATTTACTTCACTCTCACCAAACTCCATTCAATAAATCGCATATTTTAACTTCGGCTCCAGCAGCTAACTCCGTCACGTCATTAAAATCAGATCAAAGTAGTTGCAGCAGGAACCATCTGGCCTGCTGGGAGTTCCTCTCACCGTAGACTTCTAACGCCTTATCCTCCATCTTTGTAGTCCTCAGTCGATATTGTGTAGTCCTGCGGGCATTCCGGCTAAATAACAGCCCAGAACACCGTCACGCCTCGGTGGCAGTTAGCGACACGAGACCGAGCCCCGTTGCCGTTGTGTAGAAAACAACATGGCGGGGAACGGGACCTCTTGCTGGGACTTTGACAAGAGAAGCGCGCGAGCCGTTTGCTGCGAGCAGCTATCAGGAGAGCGCTATCTAAACCGGAAGTACGTTTAACGGACACCGGAAGTATACTTGTATTTATCTTCCCGCAGTCAGAATGCTTTTGGCCTCAGCAGGTTCCGGGTCCGTGTACGTTTTGTTCGTTCCGACCTGTGTGAATTTTTTTATTTTTATTTATATATTAGAATTATTTCTTCAAATATTGAACATTTACGATTTCATAAATTGTAATAATAAGAATTCATATACTCTTTGTATATACTCTGCATGTTTCTTATTATTTCATATATATCAAAAATTATCAAAATTATGTCATATATATAATATATGTATATATATATGTATATATATAATATATGTATATATATTATAATTATTATTGATTTAAAATAATGTAAAATACATTGTATTTTATATGTTTTCATATGTTTTCATGTTCCATCTTTAATCCATAATGTTGTAGTGTAAAGGTGTTTAGAGTTATTTTATCACGTGTCTCTTTGTTTACCTTCTTTTTTTTTTTTTTTTTACGTCCAAGCCTCCACTGGGAACTTCTTGTTTAACCTCATGTTGCAATGCATTGTGGATTATGCATTATGCATTCCCTGAGGCAAAGTTTTCATAAACGGCTCAATATGTCTGTCAGAGACTCAAGTGCTCCATGATGAGATAAGGGGACAGAACTGAACTCTCAGTCCTTCAGGCTGGAGACAGACTCAACCACCGCCTCACCAACAGGATGTATATTTTACAGTAAACTGTTCCGTTCATAGTCGTTAAAAGAGAACCTTTAAAGAATGTGTCAGAGGCTCAGCGACTGAAGTGTGTGTTTCATAGTTAGTCAACACAGGTCTTGACAGGCTGCCCCTACGCCAACATGAACCAGTTCATTAAAAACCAGTACACCCGGACCAGCGGGTTAGTGGGTGTCACGTGGGTCCTGTGAGGTACAGTAACCGCTTCATCTCCAGTCCACTCTTTAAAACACACAAGAGTCAGTTTCCTTTCATCTCAGCATCTTTTATTTTACTTAAGTTATTTATTTTATTTCATATATTTACTACATTTATCATTTAATTTTACTTGATGTATCTATTCAGTCCTCCCTCCTCATTGAACTCTCTTCGTCGAGTGTATAAAAGTACATGCATGTGTGAAGGTGTATGTGGATGGTTGTGTACATGTATAAGCATTTATACTCACTGTAAAATGTAAAAGCAGTCCAGACTTACATTAAATTAGGTAACTTTACTCGGCTTTCAAAAAATATCACTTTTTACTAGTTTTTACTAACTAACAGTTACTTGCAGGTTAAAAATAACCAATTTACTAATTGTTTTCAGTAAAGCTAACTTGATATACTCAAGTAAAAAATAACGGCTGCGGTCTGATCATGTGCAGAAGCCAACATTCAGTCCATGCAGGTTCAAGACGTGATGTAAAATGTTTAGCGCTTCTTACTTCTGCTGAAAGACACTTCAACATGTGAACTATGGGGATACCAGGGATCAAACGGGTCACTGCGTTTTACAGGACAACAACTTATCCCCCTGAGATAGTCAGGTCACCTAAAAACTAATTTAATTGTCACATATTAAAAGTTGACAAATGCATTTTGGTCGCAGGGACATGGAGCACCGGGAAAGTCCGAGTTACAAGTGAACGCCCCACGAGCAAGCTTTCTGCAGAAGCAACGTTAAACAAGGTTGTGTTGAAAGTTGCAGTCCGTGTTAAGAGACATATTCACTGTTTGTGACCAACATCTGTTTCCCTGGAGAACTGTGTTGAAGGTTTGCAAGAGGCTGCAGCAACAGTAAGGTGACGTGTACCCAGCATGCATCTCGGCGGTGTAATTTTATAAATGTACAATTATTAGTGTTACAAACTGTTTATCTGTCACAAACCGTTGTGTCGTGGTGTTTTACCCTATTAAAGAACGTTAGTTGAGGGTTGTTAATTGTTGTTATGAAGTCAAAACCATGACTAAAGTCATGGCTCTGATAGGTAAGTAGCTCAGACCGCTGTCTCTTTATATGAGAGCATTGAACTTTACATGTTGTTGCATGCTGAAAAGCGACAGTAGCTCTAATGGTTAAGTGAAAACCGTATATGCAAAGTTTATACGTATGGCTGGTTAAACTGGTGTACTGCACAGCTCTAATGTGCTGTTAGAACAACACAAAGTATATTTCCCTTGAAATATTTTAATTTTTTGAAGTAGATTGTACTTGTCAAAAGTGCATCTTGAGTAAATTTTAAGTACTCCTTACACTGCACTAAATAAACATGTGTTTGTACAACATACAATACATAGTCAACTTTACTTGCCTATAATAAGTTCCTTTACTTGATTTTTTAAGGCGATCGGTTTGCAAGCTTTTAACAAGTAAGGTTAACCAGTCGGATTTTACAGTGTAAAAGCTAAACTATTGATTATAATATTACTGTTTGATTATTTACTATTTATTTTATTTCATTATGTTTATGTCAAGAATTGTTCTGTTGTGTTGAATAAAAAAACACAGGAGCCTTTAGATTGCTTCACAGTCCATTAGATATACAAGTTTATAAAATAAATCTATAAAGTAAATCATAATGTTTAGTTAACAAAACCACCTGTCAGGAATAAATTATAGACAAATCCACTAAATTGGTATCGTGGTTTATTTGATGAATGAACATAAAAAACTCACAAGTATATTTCTTTTCTTAAGACGCTCGAGCTACAAAAGCATTAAAATAATGAAGCTCAGCGATTGCTCCGACAGTTACTCCAAGTCTTGACAACTACTCGTTAAAGAGGACCTCACATTCTGAGATGGCTCCATATTTACTGAAGGTCTCTCTCACGCTCGCTTCCTTGGTTTCTAGGTTCAGTCCCCCGACGAACAGTTTCCCCTCGACCGTCATGATGAAGCGTGACTGAACCAACTAGAGTCTCAACGAATCTGAGCTTCAGTTGCTGTTGCTGCATGTTCATATAAAGAGATCCGGTTCCTGCTTTGCGATTAAAAAAGCTTCTCGCTTCAGGCACTGTCAGTGGAATGTTTAGGAGCTATGTACTCTGTGAAGAACACGCCTCCATAACGTATGGAGCTAAATGCCAGAAAATGTTTTGTTCATTTGAAAAAAAGATTTGAACCTGAAAAATCTAGTTTTGTTGTTGAACTGGCCTCAACCATGCCTTAACTATGACTCACTACCCTCAAACCATGAACCCTACAGAGGAAACTCTTCTCCTTCCTCTATCTCTAAGGCTGAGCCCTACAGAGGAAACTCTTCTCCTTCCTCTATCTCTAAGGCTGAGCCCTACAGAGGAAACTCTTCTCCTTCCTCTATCTCTAAGGCTGAGCCCTACAGAGGAAACTCTTCTCCTTCCTCTATCTCTAAGGCTGAGCCCTACAGAGGAAACTCTTCTCCTTCCTCTATCTCTAAGGCTGAGCCCTACAGGGGAAACTCATCTCCTTCAAGGGACAAAGAGCTGGTCCACTGGTCCACGACCGAGACAGAATCCACACTGGTAGTCTTGAATCTGATGTTCGACAAGGTCCTGGTGCCGCTCACGCCGGCCATGGTTCCTCCATTCACTGATCACGGGCAGCACCGACACTTTTCCGACCTAAAGAGGGGTCCTCAAACACCAGGGCAGGAGTGTTGGAGGTGCAGGCAGCCCGAAGGGAGTGTCCGCTGATGGAGGTAGGCCAGGTGATCCGGGTTGCCGGCCCTCCGACGTCTCCCCACCCCTGGTCCGGGAGAGGCGTACCGCGTTCCGACAAGAATCCAGGAGGGTACACATCAGGCAATGGTGGATTCGGGCTCAACGCAGTCTATGATCAACCAGAGCCTCTGTCGACCCGGGGCATTGGTGGAGGCATTGTAGGTGGAGATCAGATGTGTGCATGGGGACGTTCACAAGTATCCCATAGTGTTTGAAGCAATTAGATACACGGGGAAGAAGCACAATATAAAGCTTGCGGTTAGCTCCCGCCTTACACACCTCCTAATCTTGGGGGAGCGGTCACGGCAGACGGAGTCATGCGATATGTGCGCTGTGCTCAGCGATTACACAAAGGCAGTCCGACATTGCGGACGGGAAAGGGAGAACCGGCGTTGCCTCCCGTGGAGACTCCACCGGCTCCCGAGTTCTCTCCATGGAAGATTTTCCAATCAAACAGTCTCGTGATGATACTCTACGCTCGGCCTTTGACCAAGTGATCGAAGGCTTCCGTGGCCTAGTGGTCGTTCAGAAGACACAGTTTCAAACGGTTTTCATTTGCACACAGTGTGGGTTTTGAACGGCACAACCAGGCATAGTGTATTGCTCTTACACTGCGATAAGTCTGGTCTACAACAAAGTTTATAATTCATTCCTGAAAGGTGGTTTTGTTAACTAACGTTATGGAGGAGCAACAACGACTCTCTGTTGCCATTTTATATATTATATTTATATATTTATTTTGTAAACTTGTATATTTCATGAATCATAAAGCAACTTCTAGGCTCCTGTGTGTTTTTTGTGTGTTTTTTAACTTTTTATTTAACATTTTCAACAGTACAATCCTTAACATAAACATAATGAAATGAAATAAATAGTAAATAATCAAACAGTAATATTAGTAACGATAGTTTAGCTTATAGTGAGTATAAATCCTTATACATGTACACAACCATCCACTTACATGCCCATATATACCTTCACACATACTTTTACACACACACACACACACACACACACACACACACTCACTCAACGAGGAGCGTTCAATGAGGAGGGAGGACTGACTAGATACATTAAGTACAATTAAATGATATATGCAGTAAATATATACAGGAAATAAATAACGAAAGCAAAATAAAAGATGCTGAGATCAAAGGAAAGTGACTCCTGTGGGTTTTAAAGAGTGGACATGAAGCAGTTCCTGCCTCTCACAGGACCCACGTGACACCCACCAAGCCGCTGGTCCAGGTGAACTGGTTTTTAATGAGCTGGTTCATGTTGACGTGGGAGCGGCCTGTCAGGACGCGCGTTGACAAACTAGAAAACACACACTTCAGTTGACACAGAGGCCTCTCACACGAGTAGATTAACCAGTTCATCTCCAATGTTAAAACACACAGGAGCCTCTATGTTGCTTCATAGTCCATCGGATGTATAAATATATAAAATAAATATATGAAACAAAACCACCTTTCAGGAATGAAGCACAAACAAATCAAAGAGCACTTAACTGGAATTAGAATCATGGTTTATTTGAGGAATGAACATAAAAACTCATGGGTACATTTCTTTTCTTGAGATGCTCGAGCTACAAAAACAGAATAAAAAACCATGCTCAGTGATCACGCGGCCACGTCAGGTACCAGAGGACCGACAGACTTGAGAATTACTCTTGTTCTTGACCGGATCCGTTGCCGCCGCCATGGTATCCACCATCGCCACTGCCAGAACTGCCGCGGTATCGACCGCCGCCGCCGCCGCCGCCACCGCCACCGCCACCGCCGCCGCTGTAGTATCCACCACCGCTACCGCGGTATCCACCGCGGCCACGGTATCCACCGCCATCGCCGTATCGATTGCTGCCGCCACCGTATCGATCGCCGCCATATTCATCGCTGCCGCCATATCGATCGCCGCCATATCGATCGCCGCCATATCGATCGCCGCCGCCATATCGATCGCCGCCGTATCGATTACCGCCGCGGTGTCGCTCGTCGTTGTATCCGCCTCTGCCGCCTCTGCCGCCTCTGCCGCCTCTCCCAGTTGCCACGTTCACTTTTATGAAGCGGTGGCCCAATTCCGACCCGTTCAGGCCCTCCATCGCGTCTCTGGCGTCCTCTACGTTCTCGAACGTCACAAAGCCGAAGCAGCGAGAGCTGCCCGTTTCTCTGTCCATGATCACAACACAGTCGTCGATGGTTCCATACTTTTTGAAGTGCTCTCTCAGCTCGTCCTCTACGGTATCGGGGCTCAGTCCCCCGACGAACAGTTTCCTCTCGTCCGACATGGTGGAGCGTGACTTAACTGCCCGGAGTCCAAACGAGTCTGAGCGCGCGGCGGGGTTGACAGTATGCTCGTTCCAAAGAGCTGCGTCTCACCTGGAATGCAGCTGAGAGGCGCGGCAGCAGCCGGGGGCAGTGACAAAAAACGACGGTTTAGTCGGAGGCCCAATCCCAACGCCTCCCTTAACCTCTCAAATCCTGAAACCCTCAGTGACTCACTGACTCCTAAGGCCTCGCATATCATTTATTGGTTACTTGTAGTTCTATATTTATCTAATTGTGTGGAAGTCAACCTTTAAAACATAATAATATGAACCAGGTTGTTTATGTTAATAAAGTAATGCGATGACCTAGGTTGAAATGGGACGATCACAGAATTTGTCCCATTATTGTTTAAAGTCTTCCAGACAGCACCAAAGCTGCTGCATAAGGGAAGGATGACACTTTGAGGAGGTGGAGGGGCAAACATGTCAATAGTAATTGTAGTTGTAAAGGTTTTCAGGGTCAGACCTCCGAACCATCTGGAGTGAAGTGCTCTGTCCATTCAATTTAAGACATTCAAGTGTGTCACATCGCATTTGTTTTCTCGAAAGGAGATCGATTGAATAAATTATAAACAAATCAAAGAGTCATAAATCATTGTTTATTTGAGGAATGAGCATGAAAAACTCATGGGTACATGTCTTTTCTTAAGATTCTCGAAATACAAAAACAGAATAGAAAACAAAGCTCAGCGATCACGCAGCTGCCTCAGGTACCAGAGAACAGACGGCCCTGAGAATGACTCTTAGTCTTGACCAGCGTATCCACCACTGCCGCCACCGGATCCACCACTTTGGTATCCACCACTTTGATATCCACCACTTTGGTATCCACCACTTTGATATCCACCACTTTGATATCCACCACTTTGGTATCCACCACTGCGGGGTCCACCACTTTGGTATCCACCACTGCGGGATCCATCTCTGCGGTATCCACCACTTTGGTATCCATTGCCGCCGCCGCCGCCACCATGGTATCCACCACCGCCGTGTCCACCACCGCCTCCCTCGCCTCTGTTCGTCGCCACGCTCACGCGGATTGTGCGGCCGTCCAGGCTCGTCCCGTCCAGGCCGTCAATCGCCGCTTTGCCGTCCTCTAGGTTCTCGAATGTCACGAAGCCGAAGCCACGAGAGGCCTCCGTTTCTCTGTCCCTGATGACAGCACATTTTAGGATGGTTCCATACTTTTCGAAATGCACTTCCAGGTCTTTCTCTTCGGTTTTGTAGCTCAGGTTTCCGACGTACAGTTTCCTCTCATCCGACATGGTGAAGCGTGACTTGATGAACCAGAGTCCAAACGAGACTGAGCGCGCGGCGGGTTGACAGTACGCTGCCGCGCCTCTCGTCTGCATTCCAGCAGCCGAGAGGTGCGGCAGCAGCCGGGGGGAGTGACAAAAAACGTCTGTTGAGTTGGAGGCCCAATGAGTGTGCTCGTTCATTAGAGCTGCGCCTCACCTAAAATGCAGACGAGAGGCGCGGCAGCAGCCGGGGCTGTGACATTAAACTGCGATTGAGTCGGGGGCCCAATCCTAATGTCGCTCCTCAAACCCTCAACCCTAAACTCTGAACCTTCAAACCCTCAACCTTTAAACCTTGAACCCTCAAATCCTACATTTTCAAACCGGGACGACGTGGGGAGCCGTTGTTGCTCCTCCATAAATTTTAGTTAACAAAACTTGTATAACTCTAACTTGTATATCTGATGGACTATGAAGCAACTTAAAGACTCCTGTGTGTTTTTTAAATTTTTTTTAACATTACCTTTAATTAGCGCATCTCTACTGGATATTAATAATGGGTCTTAATAGATACAATAAGTACAATTAAATGATATATGCAGTAATTATATAACATGAAATAAATAAGTAAAATAAAAGATGCTGAGATGAAAGGAAAGTGACTCGTGTGGGTTTTAAAGAGTGGATTGGAGATGAAGCGGTTACTGCCTCTCACAGGACCCACGTGACGCCCACCAGCCCGCTGGTCCAGGTGAACTGGTTTTTAATGAACCGGTTTTTAATGAGCTGGTTCAGGACCCGTGTTGACTAACTAGGAAACAAACATTTCAGTTGACACAGAGGCCTCGCACACGAGTAGATTAGTCAGTTCATCTCCCATGTTAAAACACACAGCAGCCTCTAAGTTGCTTCATAGTCCATCAAATGTATAAATATATGAAACAAAACCACCTTTCAGGAATAAAGTACAAACAAATCAAAGAGTCCTTAACTGGAATTAGAATCATGGTTTATTTGAGGAATGAACATAAAAAACTCATGGTTACATTTCTTTTCTTAAGATGCTCGAGCTACGAAAACGAAAAAAAAACGAAGCTCAACAATCAAGCGGCCACGTTAGGTACCAGAGGTCAGACGGCCCTGAGAATGACTCTTAGTCTTGACTAGAGTATCGGCTACTGCCGCCATAGCTGCCACTGCCATAGCTGCTGAATTCACCACCACCACCTCTGCTGCGTTGCTCTTCCCGCCGCCTTGGTATCCACCACCGCCTCCCTCGGGTCTATCATTCGCCACCACATTCACAACAATGGAGCGCTATCTCTGGCGCTCCTCAGAGGGGAAGCGGTGGAACAGCTTGTGTTCAGGTGATCTAGACGATACCACTAGAGTTCATCTGATTCCTAAACCCCCAAATATGTACTTATTCTTGACAATTGGAGATTCGTTAACACAATAATGAGTTTGATTAAGTAAATTGTTTCCTATTGTATTTGCCAAAAGATTTTCAAAAGTTCTAAACTCAATTAGATGAAAATCAATCTGGATTTATGAGTAGCAGACATATTTTTATTAATATAAGATTGTTTTTTTTCAATCTTATTGAATATTCTGCACTGATCACTAAGGATAGTCTGAAGCATTTCACACAGCTGAACTTCATGTTCCATCGTCTGGAACGATCTGGAGAATACTTTAGCAATAAAAACCTTCGATGCTGATGGGAATAGGTGAGGTGAAGCGATGCACAACTCAAAGACTGTGTAGAAAGAGACACACATCCAGGTTGTCCTGCCTCTCTTTACTTGCTCTTCATTGTTGCTTTATTTACTTTATTCTTGAATTTTTTACAGGTGAAACCTGCAATCATAATTATTGATTAGTTGTCAAGTTGTAGGTCTCTTGTCTGAATTTAAAGAAATGGGAGTTATGAGGGTAAAGCATGTATTATTTCATTAATCATCTTTGACACATTTTAAATTGACAAATATAAATTTACAAACGCAAAACCTTGTTGTTGTTTTTTTACAAAGAATTCAAATGAAATATAACTCTGAAAGGCTGTTTCAATTAATAGTATTACACAATTGTGCCTTGTGCAAACATTTAATCCATCTGTATATTTAATATTCTTCTGACAGTTTAATTAGCGTTTTGTTTATATTACTTGATTTGCATCTTTTATTTACTGGCGAGCAATGCTTCTGTAATCCTGTAATTTCCCCACTTAGGCACTAATAAAAGATTAATTTATCTGCTTGTGTCAATTTATGAAATTGTACTTTAAATGATTGAACACATGTTTAATTAGAAGACACTGGTCGTCAGAGCCATGCAGCCAAGTTAGAGAAGCAAGTCTATTCTGAATATGAAAAAATAAAAGAACCCAAATGTGGAGAGAAAAAGCAGCGACAGAAATGTTTACTTCCGGGATCGTTGACGTCACCAAGGCCTTCAACGACAGAGGTCTCGCACACGAGTAACCAGTTCATCTCAATCCACTTTAAAAAAAAAAACAAAAAACTTTAAGTTGCTTTATAGCGCTATTTAGAATTGACTCCCATAAAAGTCAGTTGCGGATAAAGTCTATTAAAAAAGCCCATCGGAAATATAAAATAAAATGGCGGAGTTCTGGACCACGCGGGGACCCGTTCTCCGTTCCATAACGTTTACTTTTATTTCGACTTGTAACAAAAAAACACTAGAGAATTAGATATAAACAAATCAAAGAGTCCTTAACTGGAATGCCAACATTGTTTATTTGAGGAATGAACATAAAAAAAACTCAAGTGTACATTTATTTTCTCTTAAGATGCTCGAGCGACAAAAACTGAATAAAAAAAACGAAGCTCGGCATCGCGGACATCTTTGTTAGAGGAGGTGCGCGTGCTTAAAGAGACGCAGCCGAGCTACGTGAGGAACGCCGCGCCGGGGTTTAACTCGTTGCTGTCCCGTTATGATGGCTGGAGTAGCCGCTGCGGCCTCCTGCGGTAGTCTAGTACCGGTCCTGCCCTGAGTAAGAGTCCTGGCCGGAGCCCCGGCCGCCACCACCGTAGCCGCCGCCGTAGCTCCTCTGGCCGCCGTAGCCTCCGCCGCCGCCGCCGTAGCCTCCACCGCCGCCGTAGCCGCCGCCACCGCCATAGCCTCCACCGCCGCCGCCATAGCCTCCACCACCGCCGCCATAGCCTCCGCCGCCATAGCTTCTCTGGCCGCCGCCTCCCCCTCCACGTCCCTTATTCGCTTCGTTCACGCGGATCTGGCGGCCGTCCAGGCTCGTCCCGTTCATGCAGTGCATCGCCTCTTTGGCGTCCTCGGGGTTCTCGTACTTTACGAAGCCAAAGCCGCGAGACCGCTGCGTCTCTCTGTCCATGATCACGTCACATTGCTCGATGGCTCCATACTTTGCGAAGGCCGCGGCCAGCGCGTCGTTGTTGGTGTCGAAGCTCAGCCCTCCGACGTACAGCTTCCCGTCTTCCGACATGGCGTTGCGTGACTGAGCGAAGGAGCGTGCAAACAAATCTGAGCGCGCGGCGGGTTTACAAAGAGATCCGGGTTCCCTTGTTGCGGCTTAAGAACGGCTTCTCACTTCCGGTTCCGGTGTTTTCAGGGGAAAGCAATCGAGGAATCTTCTTCTTCTAACTAACAAAAAACTTAAAATAACATGAATAACCCCTGTGCTGTAGCCTTCATTTCCATCGTACCCTTTAAAGAACACTACAGTGCTCTTACCTGCTCACTACTCCCTTCAGTGAACATTCATGCACCCTACTTCCTTCAGATTCATCATCATCATCATCGCTCTGCTTTACACCTCACCACTGCAGGCTCACCTTCCTAAAGTACTGAGTAGCAGAGGTACATTTTCTATTATATTTATGGGAATAACTTTAACAAAGAAATGTCCCTCTATAAACTGTGTTAAAAAGCCTTGTATCTGTTTGTGAGAGTTGTTCATGTCTTAGTGTTCATGTCTTTCTTGTTTTAGCCATTTATGCCTGGAGAGTTGTAGCATCACCGTTGATTAGGAAACACCACAGAGGCATAATAACATACACAACATGCTGACTTTCACATGCACACACTCGACATAATCACATTATTTGTCTTTCTTTTTCTTTTCTTGTCTGTCTTGTGCATATTTCATTTCATAATTAACATTTTAAGGTGAAGGCTTCACATAAGCCCAGTTGTCTGTTTGTGTCTTCCTGCACTGTGATGTTCATTTATCTCCTCCACACAGCCTGTCTGCTGCTTGCTATCATCATCAGTGTGTTGTTTAGTGCACTAAGGCCCAGCACCAACCTGTCAGAACGGTTTCCTCTCTCCTGATTCATCCTCCTACCCCGTTGACTTTAACGCTCTTTTTAATTTTTTAATATAAATATCTCCTCTCTGTCCCACCTCTTCTGCCACATTTGGTTGATATTTTTCCAGTTAATACACTTGACCTCTACCTCACTGATACTAATCTTCATTTCTATATTTCCTTTCTATAAAGCCCTCTCACTCCAACTTTCTGCGACTGAAGCTGCATCGGAGCATAGTAACACCTTTTCCACCCATTGTAGTGCCCCTAGACCCCTGTAACAACATGTAATATGTACACATGTAACAACATCCAACATGTACACATGTAACAACATCTAACATGTGCCAACATGTAACATGTACACATGTAACAACATGTAACATAGACACATGTAACAACATGTAACATGGACACATGTAACATCATGTAACAACATGTAACATAGATACATGTAACAACATGTAACATGGACACATGTAACATCATGTAACAACATGTAACATAGACACATGTAAAACAGTTTAATCATCAATTTAGCTTCCGAAATACTTATATGTAAATTAACAATATTTATCCAACTCTTCAAAGACTTTTTTTTGCTTCTTTATCCGCCTTCTCATTGCCATTGACTCCAACTTGGACCGGGACGGACACAAAATGAACCCCCATCTTCATTTGATGGATTCTGAGTCGCGCTTGTAGAATCTCATCCAGTCAATCCTCTTTGCTTCTGGAGCAACTTGTCCACCTTGTTAGCGCTGCACATGAGTCTGCTGCAGCGTCCCCTGTGGCTTGACCTCCTCTCCCACAAGGCCTTCATCCCACATGTGTACACACACACACACACACACACACACACACACACACACACACACACACACACACACACACACACACACACACACACACACACACACACACACACACACACACACACACACACACACACACACTCATCCTGGACTTCTGGGATTATTGCTGCTGCTGTTCTCTTTCAATCATTTTATTTTAAGTTTTTACAAGTTACACATTGCCTCACATTATTAGACAACAACATAAACAACAAATAAGTCAAATAAAATTTAAAAAAACACAACAGCACCACAATCAACTATACGAACAATCAGACTCGGACAGAAAGCATCATAATCCAGATTAAATCTACACAAGATAATAATTATATTCATCTCATTATTACCACTATTTTATGTTCAGTTCATGCAGGCCACTTATCTTAAGATTATGTTCAACATTCTCGCTACACAGGAACCAATGCGAGAAAGAAAAGGGTACAATAGAAATGCAAAGATCAGGAAACCCTATGTTATGTCCGTCAAAAGCATTAAATCATAATACATATACATATTGTGGAGCCATCCCTTCAGAGTCACCTGGGTCCCAACTGGGTCTCACTGAACTCATCATTCCACCACGGATCTAACTCACGTCTCTTTGTACAGGTTTTCTTGAGAATGTCAGATGTGATTAGATGAGTTTTTAGCGAACAGTCTAATGAAATATTGATAAAACTTATATTATATTGCTATCTATGTCTGTCATATATATATATATATATATATATATATATATATATATATATATATATATATATATATTATAAATATGTGTATATATATATCTACATGTATTATAAATATTGTAACGACCCTGCGTCAGGACGTTGCGAGACGTTGTTGTTGACTCGTTTGTTGATTTATTGTAGAACAACAGAACAGGCTACTGTTGGCCGTAGCCTACGCCAAAACAACAGAAAACACACTTCAAGCCGCATCTTCAGGTTCACTTCGGCTCGTAGACGTAGACACACACACACACACACACACACACACACACACACACACACACACACACACACACACACACCCCACCTCACTCGCTCTGCCAATCACAGCCACGCTCTTAGGCAGCTACAATGAGTGACAGGTTATACAGCAACACATCTTATGTGACATTCACTGACCTCCCGAACCAGTAACTTTAGTAAACACTTTAACATAACAGTACATGTCACTGAGTTCGTTACAGTATGTATGTATGTATGTATGTATGTATGTATGTATGTATGTATATATATATATGTATATATATATGTATATATATATATATATATATATATATATATATATATATATATATATATATATATATATATATATATATATATATATATATATAGCTACTATCTGTCTATCTATATTTATTATAAATATATATATCTCTATCAACGTTCCACCATTTTGTCACAGTAAGATCGTTCCTCGATTGCTTCCCCTTGACAATACCGGAACCGGAAGTGAGAAGCATTCTTACGTCCAAACGAAGGAACCCGGATCTCTTTGTAAACCCGCCGCGCGCTCAGATTCGTGCTTCATCATGTCGGAAGAGGGGAAACTGTTCATCGGAGGCTTGAGCTTCAAAACCGAACAGGAGAATCTGGCCGAGGCCTTCGGGAAGTATGGCCCCATCACGGACTGCGTGATCATTAAGGACAGAGAGACGCTCCGGTCCCGCGGCTTCGGCTTCGTCACGTTCGAGAACCCGGAGGACGCCAAAGACGCGGAGAAGGGCATGAACGGGACCGAATTGGAGGAACGCACCATCCGCGTGAACGTAGCAGAGAGGGGAAGGGAAAGGGTCGGCTTCCGATCCGGACGCGGTGGCGGCGACCGGAGCAGCGGTGGCTACGGCGGCTACGGCGGCTGCGACAGGAGCTACGGCGGCGGACGCGGGGGCTATCGCGGCGGCAGCAGCTACGGCGGCGGCGACCGCAGCTACGGCGGGAGCGACCGCAGCTACGGCGGCAGCGACCGAAGCTACGGCGGCAGCGACCGGAGCTACGGCGGCAGCGACCGGAGCTACGGCGGCAGCGACCGGAGCTACGGCGGTAGCGACCGGAGTTACGGCGGCGGAAGCGACCGGAGCTACGGCAGCGACCGGAGCTATGGCGGCGGTAGCGACCGGAGCTACGGCGGGGGCGGCGGCGGCCGGAGCTACGGCGGCGGTCGGCAATCTGACGGGAACCAGTACCAGAGTAGCGGCTACTCACGCCAGTCCTACCGGGACAGCAACGAGTAAACACCGCCCCGGCGCGACGTCCTCACGTGGCTCGGCTCTGCGTCTCTCAAACACGCGCACTCCTCTAACAAAGATGGCCGCGTGATCGCTGAGCTTCGTTTTTTATTCTGTTTTTGTAGCTCGAGCATCTTAAGAAAAGAAATGTACCCATGAGTTTTTTTTATGTTCATTCCTCAAATAAACAATGTTACCAATTCCAGTTAAGGACTCTTTGATTTGTTTATAATTTATTCCTGAAAGGTGGTTTTGTTAACTCGACGTTATGGAGAAGCAACAACGGTTCCCCGCGTGGTCCCGACCGCTGCCATTTTAGAGATTCATTTTATATATTTTATCGCGACGGGCTTGCTTTTATTTTATTTATCCTCAACATCCTTTTTGGGAATTTTACGCTAAATATGTGTTACTGTGAAGCAACTTAAAGACTCGTCTGTGTGTTTTAAAGAGTGGCTTCAAGATGAACTGGTTAATCTACTCGAACGCGAGGCCCCTGTGTCGTAGAAGGCCTCTCGCAGGACCCACGTGACGTCGACGAACCCGGAAGTAAACATCTCGGTCGCTTCTCCGTCACGTTCTTTGTTGCTGCTGTTCTTCTTTAAAGACTTTACGCGGATAAGTTCGATGTAAACAGTCACTACCCGCTCGTGAGGCTGCGGCTGAGACGTCACTGAAGATGTTTTTTTTTATACCTTTTATTGATTTCCACAAAGCCTGTGACCCAGTTCAGCCCCTTCATGTGTAAATAGTCTTACAGATTATATAACGTGAAGGTTACATAATGAGCTCTGATGTCAAGCAGTTTAACAAAGGTGGAGAAGATCTGACCCTCTATAATTTAAACTCTACCTCTTGAACAGAGACTCATCTTTTAGGTTTTGGGGAAACGTCGCAATGTATTAGCGACTTAGCAATATTATAAAGCATTATTTAATGAGCATGTTATATTTGGATTCTAGCTATGACAGATATGTTAAGGAGAGGGTGTATTCATACATGTATTTATTACATTTGGCAATGACAGATATGTTAAGGAGAGGGTGTATTCATACATGTATTTATTACATTTGGCAAATTCTATATTCATAAGTAAGGTTAGAAGCTAAAGATCTATTTTTGTGGGGGGTTTTTTACAAATAGTTGAAATGTATATACAAACTAAACGGCATAAGTAACAGAAAGGCCACGAGGACAGTAATGAATGTGTTGCTTCTGAAATATGTTTGTAATTTACAATCACTGTCTGTCTTAGTGTCCTTTATTTTTATTGCATGCTGTTTTTCTGCCTTTTTGTTGTTCTGGGGTCTGTTACTGACTGCATTTAAATGTATTTTTACTTTTTTCTTATTGACAATTCAAGACACTGTACATGAAGACACTAGTAAGGACACTTGGTGAGGACACTAGTCAGGACAAGAGGAAACAACAACGTTGGAGGTAGACGTGACGATGCCTGTTCAAAACAACAAATAAATCCTTTATAAAACACTCCAGTTGTCATATATGTGTATTATATCTCATTTATCTGATGTCAGCGGTGGAACTGAGATAGATATGTATATATATATATCTATATATATATAGATATAGATATAGATAGATATAGATATAGATAGGTATGTGTGTGTGTGTGTGTATATATACATATATATATACACATATATATATATATTTATGTATATATATTTGTATTTATGTATATATATTTGTATTTATGTGTGTGTATATATATATTTATATATATATTTGTATTTATGTGTGTGTATATATATATCTCCACAACTGACATCAAAGATTACAGACATTAATCTCATCATAAGATACTTTATTTATCCCGCAAGTGGACATTGTTTTTTTGCCAAAGAAGCATTTACACATTATCGTAAGGTTGTGTTGTGTGTGAGCCAACGCAAGAAAAAACACAGAAAATAAAGTATACAGACACTTGCAGCATAGAATCACAGGAAGACTGTCCACATACTTTTTATGTTACTGCCATTTTTCAAGGCCTCCTTTCGCACAAACATATTTTTTAGAGAACAAAGCTTCTAAATGAATTAAATACGTTCTCACACTAACACTGTGTCGTATTCCTTCATGGGTTATATGCAAATTATAATCTGACCATAACAATATCCAGACAATAGTTTATGACATTATTTACATGAGGATCGTTTGTTCTCGTGAATGGCCAAATGACGCATCACTTTACACGTGGCCACCGCAAGGGATCGATCTCTGTAGTTTCATTACAGGCGAAGACGAGCACAGATTACACTCAAATTACTCACGTTACATTAGATCTGTTTTAAAGCCTGTTTCCTCCACAAAACATCCACAATATCATCATTATGAGAGAATAAAGTCGAAATTGTGAGATAAAAAGTCATAATTGTGAGAGAGTAAGTGTGCTTCAGTGACGCTGGCTTCTCTTCTCATGTCTCACCATGCAAACGATATGCAGGCTGCTGTTGACATTTTAGCTCAATAATTAGTAGCATTGCTATTCCTGTAGCATAGACTTCACATAGGCCTACTAGCGATAATGCAGTATGTTAAAAAGTAACACATAATTATTACTTTTTATCTCATAATTTGAACTTTATCTCATAATTTCATAATTCTAACTTTCATCAATATGTACCCTCTGTACAGGAGGACTTGTGGGCTCTTTCATGAACGTTTTGGTTTTGTAAAGATGTAAAAAAAAATTTGAAAAATGATCTCTCTTTTTTGACAACAATACTGAACAATACTGGAATTGTCACGCATCTTACTAAGCGGCCTGACAGCCACTAACAAAATGTTAGCAATGCTCTGGAGTCCACCTCAGACTCTCATAAAATCCAAGTGGTTAGATAACTTTATTGTGTGTGCATACATACATACATACATATCTATACAGTATATACATACATATCAATATATATATATATATATATATATATATATATATATATATATATATATATATATATACATACATATCTATATCTATATATCTATACATACATATATCTATATAGATATATATCTCTCTCTCTCTATATATATATCTCTATATACATCTCTCTATATCTATATCTATATATATATATATTTATATATCTATATATATCTATATATATATATTTATATATAGATATCTATATCTATATATATATTTATATATAGATATCTATATCTATCTCTATATATATATATATATATTTATATATAGATATCTATATCTATATATATATATAGATATCTATATCTATATATATATATAGATATCTATATCTATATATATATATAGATATCTATATCTATATATATATATAGATATCTATATCTATCTATCTATCTATATCTATATCTATATCTATCTATATATCTATATCTATATCTATATATATATATATATATATATATATAGATAGATATAGATATAGATATACCAACCTATAGAGAGACATATCTATAGATATATAGAGAGATGGATAGACAGATAGGTCTATCTATGTGTCTGTCCACGTTCCACTTCTGAGTCACAGTTCGATCGTTCCTCGATTGCTCTCCCCTGAAAATAGCGGACACGAGGAGCGGTCTTACGTCGCAACTAGGGTCCCGGATCTCTTTGTCAACCCACCGCGCGCTCAGATTCGTTTGGACTCTCGTGAGTTAAGCCACGCATCACCATGTCGGAAGATGGGAAACTGTACGTCGGAGGCTTGAGCTTCACCACCGACCAGGAGGGCCTGGCCACGGCCTTCGGGAAATATGGCCCCATCTCCGACTGCGTCGTGATCCTTGACAGAGAAACGGGATCGTCTCGCGGCTTCGGCTTCGTTACATTCGAGAACCTGGACGACGCCAAAGAGGCGGAGAAAGGCATGAACGGGACGGACCTGGACCGCCGCACCATCCGCGTGAACCCGGCGACTAAGGGAGGCGGCGGACGTGGAGGCGGCGGCGGCGGAGGCTACGGTGGCGGCGGCGGAGGCTACGGCGGCGGCCAACGGAGCTACGGCGGCGGTGGCGGCGGCTACGGC
Organism: Clinocottus analis; assembly: GCF_023055335.1. Taxonomy (NCBI): domain Eukaryota; kingdom Metazoa; phylum Chordata; class Actinopteri; order Perciformes; family Cottidae; genus Clinocottus; species Clinocottus analis. The sequence continues at coordinate 2,494,898 of NW_027176218.1, read as the reverse complement.
GGCGGCGGCGGCGGCTATGGCGGCCAACGGAGCAGCGGTGGCTATGGCGGCGGCGGTGGCTATGGCGGAGGCGGCGGGGGCTACGGCGGCGGTGGATACCGCGGCGGCCGAAACTCCGGTCAAGACTCTGACAGGAACCAGTACTAGGCTACCTGACGCGGCCGCAGCGGTTACTCTAGCCAACCTAATGGGCCAACCTAACGGAACAGCAACGAGTAAACACCGCCCCGGCGCGACGTCCTCACGTGGCCCGGCAGCGTCGCTCAAACACGCGCTCCCCTCTAACAAAGATGGCTGCGATGCTGAGCTTCGTTTTTTTTTTTCATTCCGTTTTTGTAGCTCGAGCATGTTAAGAAAAAGAAATGTACCCATAAGTTTTTTATGTTCATTCCTCAAATAAACAATGTTACCATTCCAGTTAAGGACTCTTTGATTTGTTTACAATTTATTCCTGAAAGGTGATTTTGTTAACTGCGTTATGCAGGAGCGAACTGTGATTCTTTTTTGGGTTGGAGTTGAACAGGTAAATCTAATTGTGCGCGAGGCATCTGTGGGTACGTCCCAAGTCTTAATTTTAAGTTTCTTCGATGTTCCTTTAACCGGAAGTGCGCCACCATTTTGACGGCCTTCTCTAAGCTCTGCTCGGAGGAGGAGCCACGAGCGCGGGCTTCCAGGACACGCCCCCTCATTGTTCACCCGTCATGTGATTGGACGCTGCAGTTTATCTCTGGACTTTCAGCCCAGAGTGAAGACGAGCACAGATTACAAAGTACATCAGTTGTTTTGTCTCAATTAGAACTTCAAACCCTACAGATGTAAATAATTAAACAAGACAAACTCATTCTGCTGGAAACCAGTCCTATAGAACACAGTATAACTACTGTGTGCAAATACCAGAGTATAAATATCTGTATCGACATACATATTTATAATACATAGACAGCAATATAAAAATCACACAACTCCATTCAATAATTCCTCTATTGTGCATAAAGTCCTCCCTTTACTCCACTCTCACCAAACTCCATTCAATAAATAACATTTTTTTTAAACTTTGGCTCCAGTAGCTAACTCCGTCACGTCATTAAATTCAGATTATATTGCAGCATGAATCATCTGTTCTGCTGGGATTTCCTCTCACCTTAGACTTCTGATGCCTTCTCCATCTTTGTAGTCCTCCAGCTATCAGGAGAGCATTTTTTATGTCGTATTGCTGTCTTGTAAGTATAAAAGCTGCTGTAGCGAGAAACAAAGTAACTATCTTATGAGATGAATGTACGCAGTCTTTGATATAAATATGAGCGTTTAAAAAGTACCTCATGTGATGTATAGATGAAACCTCTGGCCATTAATAAAATAAAACAAGTTCAGGTTATTCTTGAGAAAAAAAAAACCTTTATTCACATATTTAGAAAATGTACTTTTTGTATAAATATGTACTGTAGTTATTAGTTCTGTTGACATGGTCCAGAGGTCTTCAGGCAGCTGCTGGTCTTCAGGTAGCCTGGAGGTCTTCAGATACCTGCTAGTCTTCAGCGGGCCAGCCGGTCGCTCAGGTATCCGGAGGTCTTGGCGTCCTGCAGCAGCGTCTTGGTGACGTCGTACAGGTTCTGCTGGTAGGCCAGCCGGTAGCGGCTGTACACGTCCTCGCAGTGCGTCAGCAGGCGCTTCACGTTGGCAGTGACGCTGCTTGGAGGGCCGGCGTCCAGCCTGAACAACAACAACAACAACAACAGGCCGTGAGAGCTGTGCCCTGGTGATCGGGCCTTGGGCCAGCTGCCGGAGAGAGAGACTCACTTGTGGAAGACGTCCTCCAGCAGGCTGGAGGTCAGCGGGCGGTGCCGCTTCAGCTCCTCCAAGTACACAAAGTCTCCGTCCAGGATGACCTTCTGGTACAGGACTTGGGCCCAGTCCGGACTGTAGCCGTAGGCCTCCGCCACCACGAACACCTGAGGGGACGCAGCATGTAACTACTGCTGATACATGCTACACCCATGGGGCTTAACTGAAGGGAGAGGCTTCCCTCACCTGGAAGCAGCGCGGCAGCGCCGTCACGGCCTCCTGCAGCTGTGCCGCTTTCAGCTGGATGACACGCAGCTCAGAGCCAGAGTTCAGGAAGTGTAGCTGCAGAGCGACGAGCTTAGCCAAGCGCACACAACGGCTCGCCTGACGCACACATGAGTCCTGCACACACACATAAATGTAGAATATATATATACACACACACATATACAAAATATATATATAAAGAAATAAACATATTTATATATATAAACTGTGTCGTTTAGGGTTAACAGGTTAACCCTTAAACCTCTACGCTACATACTACACAAAGGGTTTACAGGTTAAAGGTCGCGAGGCGTTCAGGTACCTTGGAGAAGCTCTCTGCAGCGTCTCTCAGCAGACCCAACACTTTGACCAGCGAGCTCTTCAGTTCCGGAGTGACGACTGAGAGAGACACGAGACCCACACATCCATATATGTATGCACTGTGTATACACACACACATACTTATATACTGTACATATACATATATATGTACTCACCCCAGGCCTGAGACTCGATGATCTTCAGCTGCGTCCTCGCTGCCATCTCGTGGTTCTCTCCGATCTCTCTCCTCATGCTGAAGCACAGCGCCACCATGTTGTGCTTCTCACTGTCTGCAGGGAGGCAGCGCTTTATGTAGTCCAGCAAGGCCGTCTTCAGGGAGGAGCTCTGGGTGGGGGGGGATAAGGCGTTACTGACCCTGATTGGGTCTGTCCCCCCTTACAGTGTTTGGTTAACTATCAAGGTGTAAATAAAGTTTTATCCGCCAGTATCCAGTAGCTTATGTGATCAGGACATCATAGATGTTTCTCCCTGATTTCTGGTCATGTGACTTTGAAACCAATCAATCAAAGTTTAGACTAACAGGAGCAGAGCTAGTAACATTAGCAGCACCGCTAACAGAGAACCAACAGAACTTCAGTTTCATGGCGCATGATTCATGGTGCGTTCAGGCTCTGCTCAGTGAACAGGAGTACTGACTGAAAGTAGATAACGGATATGTGTGTGTGTGTCTCTGAGTCTACCTGTCCTCTGTCGATGTCCATCTTCTTCCTCAGCAGCATCTCAAAGCGATGGTTCTGATGCAGCAGGTCGAAGACGTAGGTCATCTCATTGTACCGGCCGATGCCCGTCAGCAGGCGCACCTGCACACACACACACACACACACACACACACACACACACACACACACACACACACACACACACACACACACACACACACACACACAAGCACATAAATATTTCTACCTACATTTAGATATCCTTTTGCAGGTGTGTTTGTGGGCGGGGCTTACCAACAGGCTGTAGTGCTCTCCCGGGGCCAAGTAGGCGTGGCTTAGGTGGCGGGCGGCCTGCAGCACTCTGACGATGCCCTCCATGTTGCAGGTGAGGCTGAAGCAGTCGTGAGCCACGACCAGCAGCTCCACAACTACGGGAGGAAACGCGATGACGTCACCTCGTGATGTCACCTGCTACTTGATGACGTCACTTCATAACGTCAGTCATACTGCAGCTCAGGTCTTGTGTGTGTGTGTCTGTGTCTCTGTATGTGTCTGTGTGTGTGTGTGTATATGTGTGCATGTGTGTGTCTTACTGCAGTTCAGGTCTCTCAGTGGAACATTGTTTAGGTTCTCCAGCAGTTTCTCTCCCACCAGGTTCGGATCGTCACACAGTTTGATGAGCTGGACGAGAGAGTCATGACCTTCTGACGGCCGAAACACCTGCCTCTCTGCTAGGACACACACAGACACACACACACACACACACACACACACACACACACACACATTATTGTCTGATGTCGAATGCATTCATACATGACTCAATAACAAGATGAATGACCCCACCGGGCTGCAGCTCGTGGGCCAGCAGCGCCTGCACCACAGCAGAGGCCAGCAGCTGGGCCACGGCCGGAGCCTCCAGGCCCTGAGCCTTCACCAAGGCCCGAGCCTTCCTGAAGCGCTCCGGCTGCTCCGACAGCAGCAGCTGCTGCAGCACCGAGAGCGGCTCCTCCTGGCTCATCTGGCTGAAGGAGCACTGCAGCTCCTGTTCAGGAGGGGGAAGAGGAGTTTAACTGGTTGGACTGGTCTGTAAACAGGACACAGCTCTACGGGCACTAGTGGGGGGAGACCGGTACCTTGGACAGCTGGTACAGGCTCAGGACTCGCTTGCAGTAGTTCTTGCCGTGACGACACTGATCCACTAGTTTCTGGAGCTGGACGGCCACTTCGTCTTCAGGGAAGGGGAGCATCACGAAGGACGACAGGCTGCTCATCGAGGCGGCTACAGGTCAGGAGGTCAGAGACAAGGTCATTAAGGAGGTCAGAGACATTAAAAAGGTGAAAATAGAAGGTCGTTTAGGAGGTCTATGAGGTCCTTAGGGGGTCTGGGTGGTCCTACAGGAGGTCTAGGTGGTCATACAGGAGGTCTAAGTGGTGCTACAGGAGGTATAGGTGGTCCTACAGGAGGTCTAGGTGGTCCTGCAGGAGGTCTAGGTGGTCCTACAGAAGGTCTAAGTAGTCCTTAGGGGGTCTAGGTGGTCCTACAGGAGGTCTAAGTGGTCCTACAGGAGGTCCTGTAGGGGGTCTAAAAGGTTCTACAAGACCTCCTGTAGGACCTCCTTTCTAGGTGGTTCTACAAGAGGTCTAGGAGGTCCTGGAGGATACAGAAGGACAGGGAGGCTTACAGCTGGTAAGGTTCTCCTTTGGCAGAACGTCTGCCACCTCCTCTTGCGGTTCTGGGTTCAGGTCTCCAGAGGCCAGACCCCTACAGCGCAGCACCCCCCACACGTCCCGGTGGTACAAGGAGAAGTACCGGCAGACCCGGCTGGCCTCGTGGACGCTGCCTTCGTCCAACAGCTGACCGACGAGCGCGTCCAGAGCGCTCCTCTCCTCCGGGCCAAGCGACTCCTCGCGGTCCTCGCCGGGCCCCGGGAGCCCCTCCAGCCGGAGGCAGCTCTCTGTGTTCAAGCTCGGTATGCTGGCGAAGGAAAACTCCTTCATGAGTGCCTCGTACGTGCTCGTCTCCGTCGTTCCGGCGGGCGGCGGCAGCTCGAAGACGCTCTCCTTCTCCACGGCGGCGGCAAGGACGTGGCGGCGCACCCGGCTGGCCCACAGCCGCTCCTCCAGGCGCTGCAGGCGGGCCGGCGGGCCCTGCGGGGCCAGCCAATGGGCGGCCAGGCAGAGCAGCAGGCAGCGCTCCTGCACCGCCAGCAGCTCTGTCGCCGGAGACTCCGGCAAGCCACCGCCGGTCACCGGTGCCGCGGCCGTCGTCGCCTCGGCCTGCGACAGGAAGAACCCGGAGGCCGATTCCGGGTCGGCGCTTTCGGCCTTCAGCCGCTCTTGGCATCTCCTCCAGAGGCCGACTCGGGTCTCCAACCGCCGCCACTGCTGCCTGGACCTCTGGGAGGTGACTTCCTGCAGGAGCTGAAAGGATGAGAGGCCACTGGAACGTCAGCGCTCCGACCGATGCAGAACTTTTTCTAACTACAGGGTTCGTGCACATTCTGACCGATCACTTTACCATCACTTTTCGCTAACTTTCCATTACTTTTGAATTGTGAAAATCCACTGGTCTAAATGTGTATGAACCCTGCGTTTGAAGACTTCAAACCAAATTTCCATGACATTTAACCAAATTTCAATAACTTTTAACCAAACCTCCATGACATTTAACTAAATTAATAGTAGATGCATATATTTGAGGGACAATAACAGATAAATTATTTTGGCTGCTTCATCACATGTGATGTGTTTAAGGACCGTCGGAAAGATGTAAAATCTGACCTGGCTGAGCAACAGGCGCTGGACGGGCAGGCCGGCTAGCAGGGCGACCTGCCGGGCCCGATTGTAGTGGCCTCGGGCCTGCAGGGCGTCCACCGCGGCCTGGAACTCCTCCTGCTGGACGGAGGGAGAACTGCACTCCAGCAGCCTTGGGGACAGGACGACCTCTGACCCCTGAAGCAGCTGACTAAGCTGACTGAGCTTCCTGAAGTCTGGACCTGCACAAACACAAATTATATATACACAGACATTATATACACACACACACACACACACACACACCTAACAGCGTGAACCGTTTAGCGGTGCGTTCGGGCTCCACTCTTACCGTTAGACTTGAGCAGCTTGTCGACGTCGGCCAGCAGCTGCAGCAGCCGGTGGAGGTCGTACTGGGAGGAGCAGCGCTGCAGCATGATGAGCAGCAGCAAGGAGGCCTGGCTCTCCACCCACTGCAGGGGAAGCCCAGCAGGGGGCGCCGGGGTGCTCCTCAGCTGATCAGAGAGAGAATGCAGCTTTAAACACATGAAGCATAGACTTCTTTACAACCAGAGGAGTCGCCCCCTGAGTGACTCACGGTGATGAGCGTCCTCTGGAAGTCCAGCAGCTTGGCTTTGGCCTCAGAGAAGTTCCTGTAGTCGCAACACAACTCAAACATCCTGAGCACCAGAACCAGAGGACAGTCCTGAGGGACACAAGGAGAATTATTTTGTTTCAATCGAGTCGAGCGAAGTCACTCGCCGCGCGGCCTCGTGATCTCACAACATTTTATTTTTTTTTACCCGCTGGAAGAGCTGGAAGCCTCGTAGGAGGGGCCTGACGAGGCCCCGCCCCAGCAGCGTCCTCCAGATGATTGACAGGTCGTGCAGAGTCCACTCGTGGTGCTGGGGGGCGTCGGCCAGGTGGGCGACGGCTTCTCCCGACGCCACGGCATTGACGGAGGTCAACAACCACACGCAGAGAGGCGGCAGAAGCTCCGCCCCCTGGGACGACATTTATGATGGTTAATAAAAGAGGGGGGGGCGTTTTTTATTGCCTTTGATATTAGTTATTGATCATTAGTGATCCATATTATACTGAATATAATATATACTGAATATTATATAAGTGAAAAAAACATTTAAAAAAACTAAACTAAATGCTGTACCCTCCTAGTGATTTATTCTTCATGAAAAACACACAATTTAAATGATAAGCAAATTACAGACAGTATTTTTATCCATCTTTAGTGTTACTGAAGTGTAATGATGAGCTTTAGGAAGTTAAACACCATAATTCATCTTTAATATCTATTTATTCTAATCACCAACACAACATTTTACTAGATTACACCTGAATGCATCACGTGAATGTTATGTACCTTCAGCCAGTACTCATGTTCACTGAGCAGAGCCTGAACGCATCCTGAGAATGTCATCACTTCCCTAGATTCGTGTTCACTGATCTGTGTGTATTCTGTTACCTGTTGACAGGCGGCCATGACGGCCAGCGTTGAGCTGCGTTGCAGCAGCGCCTCCTGCAGCAGGTACCTGCAGGGCGACGCCTCCTCCTGGCTCTGCAGGAGGACCTGGAACAGCTCCACGGGGCGCTCCGGGCTCCCGGCGGCGTTCGGGGACGCGGCCCGCTCCCCGGAGCCGCGGGGCCGCGTCCTCTGGCCGCTCACCTGCAGCTCCTGGAACGCCAGGCTCAGGTGGGCGCGCAGGGTGGGGCCGAACCGAGCCGCCAGCGAGCGCACCTGCATGGAGATCCAAATATGGTCAGAGGAAGCAGCTCGACACCGACGATAGAAGCTCCGTGTGACGGTCACACGTGTTACAGGTGTGTATTGTCACCTGCTGGGGCGGGAAACTGTGCAGCTGGACGAACAACAGGAAGTGGATGAACTGTCCGTCGGCGGTGCAATGGGCGGGATAAACCGAGCTGAGCTTCAGATGGTGGAGCTGACAGAACTGAACGGGCAACGCCCACTCCTGAGCCGCCTCGTAGGACGACCTGCGCACACACGCACAGTATACATGTGTAACCTTCTATGTGCGACAGCCACAACAATCACCTCGATGACTCGTGGTTTTACCTGCTGATGCCCTTCTGCTCCAGGCTGTCCGTCACTGCAGCTTCCAGGTAGCCAATCAGCTCTTCTGCTGCACCGGGCTCCGCCTCCGCCAGCTTTACACCTTTAGACAGTGAAAAGACACAAATCAGTGTGTGTACCTAGAGCATGGGTGTCAAACATACAACCCGCGGGCCGGAGGTCCAGTACGGCCTGCCAGGGTCTCCAGTCCAACAGAAGAATCCAAATTAGCAGAGCTTGGATTCAAACCTCTGATCTTCCGCTTGTAAGACGGACATGCAAACCATTGTTCCACAGTCGAGATTGATGTGACCGCTGATATTATTGTGTTGGAAGCCGTTAAAAATGGATCCCGTCATAAAAGTGGCGTCACAAAGCGAGGGAATCTGCAGAGGAGAGCCCAGGCAGATAAACAGTGGGCTGATGTGTAGCTGCTGTGTTCTGTGTGTACCCAGAGTGTGTAGCTGCTGCGCGTCGTCCTGGCTCCAGTGCTGCATGACGGCGTTCATGGCTCTGAGGTCGACCCTCAGCTTCAGGCTGCAGACTCCCAGCAGCTCACAGAAGCAGACGGCCGCCGACGTCACAGACGGGACGTTCAGACTCTGGAGGGCCAAACTGTACGTCTGCTGCCCGACCTGCTGCAGCCTAAAACACACACACATACTAGTAACGTGCACTTGCGTGCAGTTGTGTGCAGTCGTGTGTACTTGTGTGTACTCACAGCAGCCGGACGTCGCTGCAGCCGCTCAGCTGCTGCACGAGGAAGGTGGCGAAGGCAAAGGCCGGTCGGCCGTGACGGAGGTAGTACAGGAAGTCCAGGTTCTCCACCAGAGCGAACCTGCCGACCAGGTGAGGGCTGGAGAAATGAGGCAGCTCTGACGTTTCTGTGGAGGAAAAGACAACCATTTATAATATGACAAAGTAACCAAGGAAAGCTCGGCTTCATGTGCTACAAAGGCTACGATGAAACGATGAAAACAGCAGACAACTTCACACATGATGTCACCGCATGATGTCACACATGATGTCCGAGCCTACCGGTGGAGTTGAGGGTGTTGGCTGCCTGCCAGCCGAACAGCCTGGTGGGGTCCAGCGGGTGGAGCGACTGCAAAAACAAACACAACGTAGCGTAACAACAGAGGCACCGGGGGGAGGAGGGAGAGGGGGTTTCTGAGTCGCAGGTGTGCGAGCGTACCTGCAGCAGGTGGTACACGGAGACGTCCGAGGACGGGCCGGTTCCTCGGGGCCCGGAGGGGAACAGGGCGGCCCTCAGCTTTGGGTGGGGGGCCAGCGCCAGCTTCAGGAGCTGCGGGTCCACCGTCCTCTCCGACCTGCCCGACCTTTCACCCTGAACCACCACCTGCACACAGGAAGCTCACTGGAGGACCGGACGTATGGAGCACATCGTATTCATGTTTACGTCTGCATCTCCAGCGGCTGAGAGGTCAGAGGTCGCAGGGGAGTTTACCTGGTTGATCCCTCCAGGGGCGAACATGATGGCCGCCAGGGCCAAGAGACTGTGTCCCTCCAGCAGCAGACTGCTGAGAGACGCCTGGCTGCCCGGCAACAGCACCTGAGCGCTGGTTAAACTGGCCTGGAAGACCAGACCCGGATCTGGAATCAGAGACACAGAGACAAGGTCACACTGTGGAACCCAACACCAGAACCGCTTCACCTCAGGAAGGGTTCTTCTTCTTCTATGGTGCACTAAGGAGGTCAAACAGCCACAGAACTGATGTATTGTTGGAGCAACGAGGCTCTGTTTGTGTTTTTCACAAAAACCAGAACCAGGACTAGAACCAGAAACGGGAGCAGAACTAGAACCAAGACCAGGACTAGAACCAAGACCAGAACCAGCACCAGGACTAGAACCAAGACCAGAACCAGCACCAGGACTAGCACCAGGACAGCGGTCTAGCAGCAGTCGGTACCTGATAGATCTCTGGTGATCTCCTGGATCCTCACCAGCATCTCAAACCAGGGCTTGCTCTCAGAGAGGCTCTGATTGGTCAAGAGGGGACAGTTCCTGGGCGTCAACCTGCGGAGGCGGAGACAGATTATCATCAACGAATAAGAGGAGGAATGTTATTGATCCATGAGCACTGGCTGAAGGTGGATGATGACGTTCTCGTGGTGCGTTCAGGCTCTCCTCTCTACCTGTGGTGCTCCAGGTAGGAGTACAGCAGGTACTGCAGGCCTCGGTCCACGCAGAAGGAGATGAAGAGGCCGTGGAGGTCCCGGCCCAGCGGGGGTCGGTACTGCGGCGCTTGGGGGGCCGAGGCCATGACCCCCCCCGCCTGAGCCAGCCTCCACAGCAGCCGCTCCAGGTCCTCCAGCTCCTCCGCCACCAACAGGCCTCTCCTGGATAGAAACAGACAGCAGCGTCATCCAGCAGCTACGGAGACCCGGAGAGGTCAAAGGGGATTAGGTGTGTTCAACCTGTTAAAGCAGCAACTGGACGCACACAGAATCACTGGTTTTACTGGAAATAACTGTTAAGAAAGAGGAGAAGAAGAAGAAGAAGAAGAAGAAGAAGAAGAAGAAATAGTAGTACTTGGCCAGCAGGTCCAGGATCTGCTCCCTCATGTATATGCTGCAAGCGGTGTTGTGGTCGACCAGCTCCGGGGTCAGCTCGGGCCAGTGGGACCCCTCGGACCCGCCTGGGCTCTGGACCCAGTCCAGCACCCGGCGCTGGTCGTGCAGAGCGGTCAGGTAGCGCCACAGCACGGCGGCGGAGCAGGAAGTCACATCTGATGACGCAACCACACAGAGAACTCCTTCAGAACGGGGTTCTGGACTGATGGGGGCGTTCAGGAGACCTTGAGAGCTTTGGGGGCGGGGTCTAACCTGTGTGATGCAGTCGGGACAGGAGCACGGCGGTCTGGCAGCTCGGGTCCCAGTTCCTCACCCAGTCCAGTCTGAGATTCCTCCAGAGCCCTGCCTCCTCCTCCTCTTCCTCTTTCCCAGCCCTCTTCGGACCCAGCAGCTCTTCCAGAACCTGCTGGCCTCCACCCAGACCTTCATGGACCATCTGGACCGGGACCGGCCTGTCAACGGGGAGCGGGACAGAAGGAGCGTTTTCATAAGGAGGTGCAAAGGAGACCACGATGAGGAGCTCAAACATTTGTATATCTAAAGATACAGTACCACTATGATTTGCATATTTAAAAATACAGTATCACTATGATTTGCATATTTAAAAATACAGTAACACTATGATTTGCATATTTAAAAATACAGTAACACTTCAGAAAATTTTATGTTGCCATTTATTCAGAATTAAACGAACACTCAACGTCTTTCTTTTTATTATCATGTTGATATCAATCAAGATTGGAAGAAGAAGAAGAAGAAGAAGAAGAAGAAGAAGAAGAAGAAGAAGAAGAAGATCTGACAGGAAGAGGCGGCAGCAGGCTTCCTGTCTCTACCTGAGAGGGGGCGTGTCTGCGGGCAGGCGGGTTGCCGGCAGCGAGCTCAACCGCTCCATCTGCCGGATGAATGCCACGCTCTGTAGCTCCTCCTCCGGGAACTGACTCCGCCCACACAGCTCCTTCACCTGTCCAACCGACCAATCAGAGGCATGAAGGGCTCGTTAAGACTCAGAGGCTGCCGCCAATCATCAGGAAAAATGCAATAAAAAGACAGACACACACACACAAGATATGCGCACACAAAAGACACACAGTAAGACACACAGGGAGCCTGAACTCACCACAAACTCCCGCAGGTCCTTGTCGTCTGTGTGGAGGCAGATGCTGTGAAGCTGTTTCCTCACGCAGAACCCCTGAAAGCACCACGGCTCACATCATGTTCAGCCGCGAGAAACGTGACTCTGTTTAGGTTTCACGCTTTTAAAACCACTGCTAATGCTAGCATGCTAATGTTAGGCTAATATTCATTTTAAAACATTTTACTTTTAAACGTATTAATGAATTTTTTTTTAAAGCATTGACATTTTTTTGACAAAAACAACTGGCCTTTAATCAATGAGCTAGCGAGGTGCTAGTAGGTGTAAGCTAAGCCTTTATGCTAATGTAGGCTAACCCAGCCCTCATCCTAGCTTTGAACACAGACATGACATCGCTCAGCGTTTTTCTTAAAATGTAGAACTGTTTCTTTAAAACACACAAACGCCATGTGACGAGCAACAGTAGCATGTGTGCAGTTAGCATTTTTATCTAGCGTGAAGAGAGTAAACTCTGATTGGTCGAGGAGTCCTCACCATGTTGATGAGCAGCGTGTTGGCGGTCTGCAGGTCTCGGTCCTGCAAGCAGCAGAACACCTGACGAAGACCCTCCATCCTCAGAGCCGACAGACGCTGCTCAGGCAGGCTCCGCCTCCTCAGGACGGCCTGAGCTCTGGGGATCTGATTGGTCAGGACGGATTGACGGACCACTTCCTGCAGCACACAGTTGGAGACATGAGGAGAGTGCATTCTCTCTCTTGACCACTAGGGGGCGACTCCTCTGGTTGTATAGAAGTTTAACTACATGCTGAACATGTTTTGTGTAAATATCTAAAAGTCACCTCCGTCGGCAGCTGCTCCCACTCGTCTCTCTGAGCTTCCTTCTCCACTTCCTCCTCCTTTTCCTCATCCTGAGCGCGCTCAGTAGAGTCGTGGGCGGCGCCCCCTGCTGGCCAGGGGAACCTCTTCATGTAGCTCCTCAGCTCGGTAACGTAGCGGTCCAGAGCGTCCACGCAGCCACGAACACCCTCGTCTTGGACTGCAGACAGCAGAGAATAACCAAGCTTAGTGTGTGTGTGTATGTATATATATATATATGTGTGTGTGTGTGTGTGTGTGTGTGTGTGTGTGTGTGTGTGTGTGTGCGCTCACGTTGGTTGTTGGACAGGACCGAGCGGATCTGTGTGTTGACAAAGCTCATGGTGATGTTGAGCAGCTGCTCAGAGAACTGACGGCTCTGAGCTTCACTGTTTGAATCTCTGACGGCTGAACAGAGAAGATCCAACGCAGGAGAGAGCTGCTGGAGACCTACACACACACATAAACACACATACATAGATAGACAGACAGACAAGACAGACAGACACACACACACACACACAGCTTTATAAACAGGCTTTGAGACGCAGACCTGAAGGTGGAAGCTAAGCTGTGATGTCAGGAGTTTCACACGAAGATGTCTGCCATTATATCTGACCTTGTTGAGTTTGTCGTGTGACACACAGAGTTGTGCATTCCTCCGTTGCATGAGGACACGAGCGTGTGTGCAGTGTGTAGTTCTTGGTGTGTACGTACGGTCGTTCAGGCTGCTCGGCGGCTCGGCCTCAGGGACCAGCAGCTTCTCTTTGCTCTTCAGGTAGAAGTCCACCGTGTCCAGCTGACGGTTCTTCAGGCCCGCCTGCAGAGAAAAAAACCCATGGCTGTAAAACCAGAGGCGTAGCAGACAGACGGGTCTCCCCGAGGGGTCAGAGGTCGTCCTCTACCTGCAGGGCGTGGACGGGGATGGAGCAGCGCCCCCAGCTGTTCAGGTGGCAGACTGCGTCCACCGTCGCCGCGCTGCCGAACAACATCAACCTGCTGAGCAGATCCTGCTGGGACACCGAGAACAGGACCTGGAAGACTCCAGACTCTGGTGAGGGAGGAAGGGAGGGAGCGACAGAGCATGTTGACTACAAATGAGCATGTGGGACATGTTGGACTACAAATGTATTCCACATCCTCCCCAGCAGAGCTGCAGCGTGGCCTCACCCTTCAGCAGAAGTCGGTGCTGCCTCTCTCCGCAACGCTGGAGTGGAGCCGCCTCGTCATCGGCCCGGTGGTGGCTCACGAGCCCGGACTCAAAGTCCCACAATGCCACGGTTGTCTCCCTGTTGCCAGGGGAGGCGAAGGTCAGCTGGGCGGAGAACTCGGACACGGTGAGCAGAGACGGAGCAGAGCGCTCGGGGGCGAGGAAGGCCGCGGTCGCCCCGCCACAAGGCACTCGGCTGTGGGCCGAGGACGAGGCCCTGTGGGACCCCGAGGGCTGGAGGGAAGAGGACCAGGAGCAGAAGGAGGAGGAAGAGGAGGAGGACGAAGACACAGACTTCTGGGCTCGGCTGTACATGGAGGCCAGACGAGCTTCCCAGGAGCTACAGAGGAGTTTAAGTTAGAGGTCAGAGGTCAACTAGCGGTGAACAAGCAGCAGCGCTAGCTGGCTACAGTGGAGAGCTAGCAGGGACACTCACCGAAGGTAGTAACGGCTTGTAACCCGACTTTTATGGTAATGATAATAATAATGCAAAGAAAAGCATTAAATACTCAATTTGTTGTTACTTTATTAGATAGATTTTTTTGCTACTACTGTATGTATTTTCGCCTAATATTTAAATGTTATGAGTGCGAACGGCATCATGTGTCAGCAAATTAATGAATTAATTAATATTATATCCTAAAATAAAGTATGTAAAAGAAAAATAAAGGTCTGAAAGCAGTGAAAGTTAAGCCTTCTTTGCTATTAATCACTTCTTTCATTTTGTGTGATCGACAAGTTGAGTAGCAACATAAAATTATAATGTATGTTAGGATTCTGATTCATATTAACTGCCTTCATGTTAAAAAGCTCCATTTTGAAGCCCAGAGATCATGAGAGAGTCCTTAAAGTTTGGAATTTATAAGTCTTTAGAGAGTCTTTATCAATGTACCGGTCGGCGCTGAAGGGCGAGCCAAGAGAGGCGAGGCTGCAGACAGAGCTCGCCAGGCCGTCCTGATCTGAGGAGGTCTGGGGCTGGACAGGGGGTCCAGCAGGAGGTCTGGACACCGGCAGGCGGTCTGGGTGCAAACTGGGGAGACAGACAGTTTGTGTCCTTTCTCTTCCATTCAAATGAATAACAAAAAGTCAAACACGCTTGCGGCTCGTTTTTTCCCGCTGCTGCACCTGAAGTAGCGGTCCAGGTCCACGGCGACGGCGGAGTGAGACTGAGTGACAGCGACCGCCGTGCTGAGGTCAGAGGACACCTGCAGGAGGCAGAAGGAGGAGGGGGAGGTGGAAGAGGAGGAGACGAGGTCATCTTCAGTCTGGAGAGACGTCAGGTAAGCCGGGAGGTCGATGCTGGCCAGCAGACTGCCATCAGTGACCTGGTACACAGCTGGAGGGTAAGTTAAAGATACAGGTTCCTCTGTGGTTCTCCAGTCAGTCAGTTAGTTAGTTAGATAGCTAGTAAGTCAGGTTAGTTAGTCTTGTTAGTCAGTTACATCAGTATCAGTTTAAGTGAGTGCTGTGTTTAGAGTCTTTTCACCTTGATGTCAGACAGGAAGTGAACTGTATCTAGGAGCTTTTCATCGACACCAAACTCCATTCATAAAATCAGTGATTTAACCTCTCAGAGCAAAGGAGTTACTGGCCTCCTGCTGCCTCCAGTTACTGAGAGATTTTGGTGAATCAGAATGAACCTTTTAAACATCGTCCCACAATAAGACTAACTAACTAACTAACAGCAGTATAGCAGCAGAGACGATGTTCTCAGAGGTTAAATCCCTGTTTTTATGAAAGCAGTCTGGTGACCAACTAACA
The DNA here is from genome assembly GCF_023055335.1 of Clinocottus analis. Classification (NCBI taxonomy): domain Eukaryota; kingdom Metazoa; phylum Chordata; class Actinopteri; order Perciformes; family Cottidae; genus Clinocottus; species Clinocottus analis. The sequence goes on along the minus strand of NW_027176218.1, from coordinate 2,479,485 downwards.
CCTTTTAGCTTCAGGTTCGCCTTGTTTGGTTTAGTTTCACTCTTTAATTCAGACTAGTTCTGTTATGAAGTCACGTTGCGCGAGCAGCGGCACCAGCAGCAGGATACTGATGAGTCCGGTGGAGCTGAGGACAAACAGGAAGTCTCTGCAGACGCAGCTGTGGACAGCAGCGCGTCTGCCATCGTCGGTCAGCCGGATGTTGCAGCAGGACACCGTCTGCGGCTCCTCCTCAGTCGTCGTCTGCGGCTCCTCCTCTCTCGTCTGTAGCTGCTCCTCCTCCTCTATCTGCGGCTCCTCCCCCATCTGCCTCCACTGCAGCTGCAGCAGCCAATCACGGTTCAGCAGCACACAGCCGCGGCCGGCAGCAAACGACAACACGTGCACCGACTGCAGTTCACACACATCTGAAAGGAAAGGCCTTGTTATTATAGGACAGTGCACAACAATTATTATTATTGTACTACAAATTAGCGTGTTGGACTAAAAATGTACAACAACCGTTGGACTACAAATGAGCATGTTGGACTACAAATTAGCGAGTTGGACTACAAATTAGCAAGTTGGACTACAAATTAGCGAGTTGGACTACAAATTAGCGAGTTGGACTACAACTGTCGGACTACAAATTAGCATGTTGAACATGTTGGACTATAAATTATTAAATTAAAAAATACTGGAGTCTAAATATCTGTATAAATCAAACGGTTAATTTTATACGGAATATATAATAAGACGTGTAGGAAGAAGATATCTTCATAAAATATCTCAAAGTTGGGAAAGTTCAATTTGTGAAGCACTCACCGGGGTCCTGCTCTCTGACGGTCTGCAGCAGGCGACTGGCAGGACACCCAGAGACCCGAAGGATGGCGATGGAGGACGATGGCTCCGCCCCCGCCTGCAGTAGGGAGGGGCTACTGCTGGCTCCGCCCCCTGGCTCCTTCCTCACCTGCAGCAGCGTCAGATCCCCCTCAGCCGCCACCGCAAGCAGGGAGGAGCTACTGCTGGCTCCACCCCTTGGCTCCTCCTCCCAGGAGAAGCTGGAGGAGAAACATTGAGTACTTCTTATTGTACTATACATAGAGTACTTATTGTACTACACATGGAGTACTTCTTATTGAACTACACATGAAGTACTTCTTATTGTACTACACCTCAGATGTACACAGTACTTTTTGGTACTACACCTCAAAAGGTAGATAGTGCTACATGGAGATACTACTTGGAGGTACTACACCTCGGAGGTACACAGTACTTCTTGATGCTACACCTCAGAGGTACACAGTACTACATGAAGGTACTACATGGAGGTACTACATGAAGGCACTCACTCAGCGTAGCAGCCGTCCACCACTGCCGGGGCCGCCCCTCTGTCCGCCGGGTCGCAGAGCTCCAGGCGGCCCCGGGCCACCAGACATGCAAGCAGCGAGCCCCCAGCAGCTAGCGCGGCTCTCCGGATGTCCGCCACCCCGCCACATTGCCGGTTCTCTGGGATCACGCACACCTCTATGGCGCTGCTCTGCGGCCGCGGAGCCGCCTCCCGCATCTGCTGCGTTCAGGGGCCTCACCGCGGAGACGTGTCTGGGAAAAAAGACAATTACGTTAAACGTGTCACGAGGACATAGACGGTAACGGAGACAAGTTTGGACGTTTCTTCCTCTAACGCAAAACAAAGCAGCTGACACCGAGTGATCACGTGTTCTGTCAGCTGACCGGGTCTGACCAATAGAAAGACGAGACAAAAGTCCAGTTAATCGAATGACGACGTTGGTTTCAAGTAAACGATTATTTAGACAAACAGCATTTTATAATCATTTTTATTTTTGTATATCCTTTAAAAAAAAAGTAAAACATGTAATAATACAATATATTTAAATAATAATAATTAAGTCATAAAATAAAAAAATATTTATAAAATAAAAAAGAATGAAATGTATTCATGTATTTATACAAAATGCCTGTTCTCTATTTGTGTGACCAGTGAATTTAAACTTATACATTTTGTAAAAGCAAAGTGATAACCTACCTAAAGAGTACACAAACTTTTGGTTAGTTGGGAAATTTATTGGTGTTAACTTTTTTTTTTTTTAAACTGCACAGTTTTGGCTAAAATCTATGAGGTAATGTTTGTATCGTTTGGTGCATGTGACATTTCCAAATAGTTGTGTCTGCCTGTCTATATTTGAACATGTGTCTGTCTATCTATCCATCCGTCCACGCTCCATCACAGTCAGATGAGCGATTTTGTTGGCCGGCCAGAAGTGTTCGTTGTCGGCTGCAAACAGATTCAAATGTAAGGGTAATTGAAGATTTTATGGGTCAACGGCAAGGGTTACGGCAACTAGGTGGGAGGTTGGAACGGGAGAGAGGAAACAGTGCTGACGAGGCTACGAATGGGACGTACTGCACTTAATAAGACACTGAAAATGATAGAGAAACACCAGACAGGGATGTGTGAAGGATGTGGAGAAGAGTAGTCAGTGGAGCATGTGGTGGTGAATTGTAAGGCGCACGAGACTCAGAGAGAGTTGATGAGAAAAAAACTGAAGGAATTGGGGGTGCATGAGTGTACATTGAAGGTAATATTGAGCATGGGTGGGAGAGGCACAGTACTGCCAGCATTCTTACAAAAGACAAGGGTTTTTCACAGGATATAATTGAAATTTAGTGATGAGGGTTAATTATTTATTTTTCTTTTTTTAAGTTATATATATATATATATATATATATATATATATATATATATATATATATATATATATATATATATATATATGTATTAAACAATATATTTATGTTTTGTTGTTTTTTTGGGGGGGGGGGGGTGTTTTCTGGTGTAAAGAGAGCCTACAGTCTGATAACCCGGAGCAGAAGATGGCGGTAATGCACCAAATGTATGGTTGCCAACCGCCGTTAAACTTGAAGAAGAAGAAGAAGAAGTAGACGCTCACAGTCAGGTCGGTCCTCGATTGCTTTCCCCTGAAAAACCTAGAATCCGTTACAACGAGGCACCCGGATCTCTTCACTACCGCGCGCACAGATTCGCTTGGACTCTCGTCAGTGAAGTCACGCTGCACCATGTCGGACGAGGGCAAACTGTTCATCGGGGGCTTGAGCTTCAACACCGAAGATGACGATTTGAGAACGGCCTTCGAAAAATACGGAGTCATCGAAAAATGTGACGTGATCATGGACAGAGAAACCGGCAGGTCTCGCGGCTTCGGCTTCGTGAAATTCGAGAACCCGGAGGACGCTAAAGACGCGATGGACGGCATGGACGGGAAGGACCTGGGAGGCCGCCAGATCCGCGTGGACGAAGCGGGAAAGGGCAAAAGCGGCAGCCGGGGGAGCTACGGCGGCAGCCGAGGAAGGGGCAGCTACGGCGGCGGCGGCGATCGGGGCTACAGCCGGGGCGGCGACCGGAGCTACGGCGGCGGCGGCCGCGGGGGCTACGGAGGTGACGACCGGGGCTACGGCGGCGGCGGCCGGAGCTACGGCGGCGGCCAGAGCTACGGCGGCGGTCAGAGCTACGGCGGCGGTCAGAGCTACGGCGGTGGCGGCGGCGGCCGAAGCTACGGCGGTGGCGGCCGGAGCTACGACAACGAGTAAACACCGCCCCAGCGCGACGTCCTCACGTGGCTCAGCTGCGTCTCCTCAAACAAACGCACTCCTCTAACAAAGATGGCCGCGTGATCGCTGAGCTTCGTTTTTTATTCTGTTTTTGTAGCTCGAGCATCTTAAGAAAAAGAAATGTACCCATGAGTTTTTTATGTTCATTCCTCAAATAAACAATGTTACCAATTCCAGTTACTCTCTTTGATTTGTTTATATTTTATTTCTGAAAGGTGGTTTTGTTAAGTAAACGTTATGGAGGAGCATCAACGGCTCCCGCGTGGTCCGGACCGCCGTGTTCTATATTTAATTAATATATTTATATATCAGATGGACTACGTAGCAATTTAAAGGCTCGTGTGTGTTTAAAGAGTGGATTCAAGATGAACTGGCAAATCTACTCGAGCGCGAGGCCTCTGTGTCGTAGAAGGCCTCTCGCAGGACCCACGTGACGTCGACGAACCCGGAAGTAAACATCTCAGTCGCTTCTCCGTCACGTTCTTTGTTGCTGTTGTTCTTCTTTAAAGACTTTACGCGGATCAGTTCGATGTAAACGTCACTACCCGCTAGTGAGGCTGCGGCTGGGACGTCACTGAGGATGTTTTCATACCTTTTATTGATTTCCACAAAGCATGTGACCCAGTTGAGCCCTTTCAAGCATGATAGTCTTACAGATATGGATTAGGAGAATACTTTTACAAAGAAACCTCTTAATGCAAATAAATGACATGAAGTGATGGTAAATATTGTTGCCGAGTCATCCGATGAAGCCTGGAGGTCATATAATGACCTCTGATAAACCCTGAAGGTCATCTAATGACCTCTGACCTAGTTTAGTTCTAGTGTACAGACCTAATGTTGATGATTATGGCGGAAGAAATAGCGCTTGCATTCTTGATAGCTTGATATGAAGTGAAATGTACATAATAGTTATACACTTCGCTTTATATACACTACTACTACACTACACACTTTTCATTTGTGCACTTTCTCTATTGTTTAAATTGAATGGCCTACGTTATTTCTCTCTGACCAGTGCAGATCTTTCATCCTGTTATTTTCATTGTTGTATATGTAAGCTGCTACTAAATAACGACAACTAAAAGTATATATATATATATATATATATATATATATATATATATATATATATATATATATATATATATATATATATATACATACACACTGTATTTATCACCATAGTGAAATTAGTTGTCAGAGTAGCAGCTTACATATACAACAATGAAAATAACAGGATAAAAGATCTGCACTGGCCAGGGGGTCTGTGGCTGAAAAACTATTTAACACATCACTGAAAAAAGGTTGAGAACAGTCCTATGGCCAACTTGAACACAGTTCTATTCCATCATTGGGGTCTCACGGGGTCCTTGGTGCTTCAACGTGTCCTCTGTTGAGACATCTGATGAACCTGCAGGGACAATGACACCTTACCACCAACAACTGCACTTTTTACCTCAGTTACTCTTTTATTTTGATGAAAGTAGTGACAGACCACATTTCTACTCAAAAAAAATCTTTTATTTATTTACATGTGTCTACCATTGTATTCATATATTTTACTTCTTTTGTAAACCTAAGACCTTTGGTAAAACAATTTCCATCACCAAAACAGTTCTTTCACATGAGTAAAGTTATGTTTTCACAAGAGATATGAAGAATTTTTAAATGATCAAGCTTACCACTTTCATTTTACAGAGTAACTGTCTTATCTTGATAGTTAGCTAACATTGGATCATAATGTCAGGTAATCATGATAGTTAGCTAACGTTGGATCATTATGTCAAGTGATCTTGATAATTAGCTAACATTGGATCATAATGTCAGGTAATCTTGATAGTTACCTAACATTAGATCATAATGTTAGGTATTCATGATAGTTAGCTAACAGTGGTTCACAATGTCAGGTAATCTTGATAGTTAGCTAGCCAGCGAAGGAGTGTGATGTTTGTTATTGCCATTCAGTCTAAACTGTCATCAGACTGTTTGTGTGCAGAAACCCTAGAGGCCCTCGGGGGTTCTGGTGAATTAGGCGACCGCTTCTCTTCTTGTCCAGTTTTAGTTTATCAAAAAGACATTTCTCACAAACACAGACACGTAAATATTGTTCTTAACGTTCTTTATTGCCGTTTTTCAATAAAGAAATGCATTCTCGTCTCTGCGTGACATGTGACCTGTGCAGGCCACCATTTTGTTATCACACCTCACCCTCTGGTCTTTGAGGCGCTCGCTGCTCAGTGGTGACTTCGGTCTGCACGAAGAACAACAAGGTTGTCTGTTTGCTGTAACAGGACACAACATGATTCTCATCAAAGTCACATATACAAAGCGGTTATTTCTAGTTTGTGTTACAGAGTTACCATTGTAGGTGATAAAAAAAAAATAGAAGACGAACACTCAGAGAGCAACGGACATGTAAGATGTGCTTACCAAGAAGCTCACAGGAGATGTCGCCCAACAGCGGCTTTTTAAAATCTATTTTTAAATATACTTTATTTGGGAATATGGATGATATAACGAGGACTGTGGTGGTCTAATTGTTAGGAAGAGGACTGTGGGAGTCTAAGTCCGGAGCTTTAGTCCTGTTGGCCTTTTTTTAAAAAAATGTATTTTATTTGTGTTACGTGATTTCTGTGTGTCTTGTGACTGTTGAAACTTTTGTATGCTACTGTGTTGGTCAGGCTTCCCTTGGAAAAGAGGTCATTGTATCTCAACTGACCGACCTGGTTAAATACAAGTTAAATTTTTTTTTAAAAAAGAAAAGTGTTAGTAAGAAGATTGTGTTGGTTCGGGTCTGAAGGCGCTGTGGGCGATATGTGAACGAAGTTCAGGAGCTGGAGGACTCGGTCACAACGCTGTTAGAATACATATAAGAAAGTTTCAGATTCAACTTCTTTGTCATTACTGACAAGAACTGAAACAATGAAAAGTTTTGCATCTGTCCACAGTGCAAAAGAAGCAGTTACGGTGCAGTGTGGTGGATAATATAGACAGTATAAACAGGTATTTACATTATTTGTGTGTGTCTGGTGATGGGGGCTGTCACCGTGGTGCAGAGTTAAAGAAGGACTTGTGTGCATAACATGAATCACCTGGATTTTCTTCTGCAGCTCTCATTTGAGCAATTGAGCTTCTGGAAACAGATGGAAGTCCTGACACACAAGGAACAAAGTTATGAAGGAACTTTTCCGTTTTAGTTACTCACTTTCAGCTGCATGGCTCCTCTCGGCTCTCTCAGGGTCACCGGGAGATTCTGTCGTTGACGTCAAACCGAAGTTCTGCAAAACCTTTTGGACCCGAAGAATGTTCTGCCCTCATCTGCTGGAAATGAAGCGTGTCGGTTCTGCTCAGAACTGGCTCATCTCGAACAAACCTAATATATGACGTTATCAGAGACTCGCCAACAATATGTACCATCACTTCATGTCATTTATTTGCATGAAGAGGTTTAACAACTTTTGTAAAAGTATTCTCCAAATCCTTATTTGAAAGACTATTACACATGAAGAGGCTCAACTGGGTCACATGCTTTGTGGAAAACAATAAAAGGTATAAAAACATCCTCAGTGACGTCTCAGCCGCAGCCTCACGAGCGGTAGTGACGTTTACATTAAACTGATCCGCGTTAAGTCTTTTAGGAAGAACAGCAACAAAGAACGTAACGGAGTAGCGACCGAGATGTTTACTTCCGGGTTCGTCGACGTCACGTGTGTCCTGCGAGAGGCCTTCTACGACACAGAGGCCTCGCGCTCGAGTAGATTTGCCAGTTCATCTTGAAGCCACTCTTTAAAACACACACGAGCCTTTAAGTTGCTCCGTAGTCCATCTGATGTATAAATATATTCATTAAATATATAACATGGCGGTCGGGACTAGGCGGGAGCCGTTGATGCTCCTCCATAACGTTTACTTAACAAAACCACCTTTCAGAAATAAAATATAAACAAATCAAAGAGAGTAACTGGAATTGGTAACATTGTTTATTTGAGGAATGAACATAAAAAATCATGGGTACATTTCTTTTTCTTAAGATGCTCAAGCTACAAAAACAGAATAAAAAAAAAAACGGAGTTCAGCGATCACGCGGCCATCTTTGTTAGAGGGGGTGCGCGTGTTTTGAGAGACGCAGAGCCGAGCCACGTGAGGACGTCGCGCAAGGGCGGTGTTTACTCGTTGCTGTAGCTGTCGTACCCCTCCCGGTAGGATGAGCCGCGGTCCCCGCCGCCCTGAGACCGGTTGTCTCTGTAGCTGGAGTAGCCCCCGCCGCCGCTGCGGTACTGGTTCCCGTCAGACCGGGACTGGTAGCTCCGGTCATCGCCGTACCTGCCGCCGCCACGTCCGCCACCATATCCCCCTCCTCGCGAGCCTCCCCCGCCATATCCTCCTCCTCCTCGTGAGCCTCCCCCGCCATATCCTCCTCCTCCTCGCGAGTCTCTCCTACCGCCGCCATCTCCTCTTCCTCCGCGCGAGTCTCTACCGCCACGCCCGCCCTTTCCCGCTTCATCCACGCGGATCTGGCGGCCGTCTAGGTCCTTCCCGTCCATGCCGTCCATAGCGTCTTTGGCGTCCTCAGGGTTCTCGTATTTCACGAAGCCGAAGCCGCGAGACCTCTCAGTTTCTCGGTCCCGGATCACATCACATTTTTCGATTGTTCCGTACTTCCCGAAGGCCGAGGCCAGACTCTCCTCGTCGGTGTCGAAGCTCAGTCCCCCGATGAACAGTTTCCCCTCGTCCGACATGGTGATGCGTGACTTAACAAACGGAGTCCAAACGAATCTGAGCGCGCGGCAGGTTGACAAAGAGATCTGGGTTACCTCGTTGAGACGTGAGAATGGCTTCTCGCTTTCCGGTCCGTTATTTTTTAGGCGAAAGCAATCGAGGAACGATCTTTCTGTGATTAAGTGTTGGAACGTAGATAGAAAGACGGATGTGTGTATATATAAAATAAATATAAGTATACACATGCACCATAATACATACAGATAAATAGATCAAAATACAATATAAAAAACCCCGCAATATAATAAATATTAATAAAAGAATAGCATCGTAATGTAACTGGGTGGAACTGACGGGGAGATGTGATTGGGTCCGCCGGACGGGTGACGGGGTGCACGGGCCCTGATCCAAGCGGGGGCGTGGCCGGACTGCCGGTGGGTTGAGGCAGCTTAAGTGGGGGTTGGTGATTTTTTTCCTTTTTTACAATCAATTTCATAAATTAACAAAGCAAACGGCAAAATGCATTAATTTACAGCGAATCCAACAAGTCAGGGGGCAACCACAGCGAAAAAAGACAAACAAAAGAAAGACAAAGAATGAAATAAAATAAAAAAAAGAGGACACTAAGGCACGATTGTGTAATTACAAACATATATTACTGTCAGCACATGCCGCTACAAAGAAGGAAAAAAATAGATTTTTGGTTTGTAATTTTACATTTGTTAATATTAGATTTGGCAAAGATGATTAATGTATTCATTAAATATGCCGTTTTCTCAAATTTTCCGTCACAGCTAACAAATCTAAATGTAACATGTTCATGAAGTAAAACATCGCTAATAAATCTGGAGGCATTTTTCCATAACCTTTTGGAGATCTGACAATGCCAAAATACACGAGGCAGAGTTTCAGGTTGAACTGTATAAAAGGTAGGAGACAGGAGCTGATCAATGAGAAAACAATCCAATAGTGAAAAAATATTATAATACATGTTGTGTATTTGTGTGAAACAATTACGTTATAAAAATATATAACTTTTAATTATATATTTTTTTAAATGTGTGTGTGTATATATATATATTATATATATATATATATATATATATATTCATATATATATGTGTTCATCAGTGATGCGATAGGACACGCCCCCTTATATATTATTGTTAATCAGTTATGTGTTGTGATACGCCCCCTCATTGTTGATCAGCAATGTGATAGGACACGCTCCCTTATTTTCATGAGTGATGTGATAAGACACGCCCTCTTACTGTTAATCAGTGATGTGATAGGACACAACCTTCATTGTCCATCAGTTATGTGATGGGACACACCCCCTCATTGTTCATCAGTGATGTTATAGGACACGCCCCATAATTGTTCATCAGTGATGTGACAGGAGAAGCCCCATAATTGTTCATCAGTGATGTGATAGGACACAGCCTTTATTGTTCATTAGTTATGTGATGGGACACACCCCCTCTTATTGTTCATCAGTTATGTTATGGGACACCCCCCCTCATTGTTCATCAGTTATGTGATGGGACACACCCCCTCATTGTTCATCAGTTATGTGATGGGGCACACCCCCTCATTGTTCATCAGTTATGTTAGGACACGCTCCCTCACTGCTCATCAGTTATGAACACCGCTGGTTGTCTTTTCCTAACTCTTCATGAAGTCTCCTTCCCATCTTTCCTTGACCCTGTGACGTTTTCACAGAGGTCAAGGAGAAGTGGTCAAGGTTAGATGTCAGACAGTCACTTTTTGACAACTGCCCATGTCTCTCATAACATATTTCCTCGTGTCCTCTCTCCTCGCATGGTTTCCTTGCGTCTCTCCATGTCTGTCTGTCTGTCTGTCTTCCATCGCTTGTTCACAGTAAGATTGTTCTCCGATAGCTTTCTCCTGAAAATACCGGAACCGGAAGCGATAAGCATTCTTACGTCGCAACGAGGTTCCCGGATCTCTTTGTCAACTAGCCGCGCGCTCAGATTCGTTTGGACTCGTTTGTTAAGTCACGCATCGCCATGCCGGACGAGGGGAAACTGTTTATCGGGGGACTGAGCGGCTCTACCGACGATGAAATGTTGAGAAGTGCCTTCGAGAAGTACGGCGCCATCGAAGACTGCGTCGTGATCATGGACAGAGAAACGGGCAGGTCTCGCGGCTTCGGCTTCGTGACATTCGAGAATACGGAGGACGCAAAAGACGCGACGGACGGCATGGACGGGAAGGACCTGGAGGGCCGCCAGATCCGCGTGAACGCGGCGAATAAGGGAGGAAGGGGGGGCAGGCGCGGCGGCGGCGGCGGCGGCGGCGGCTACGGTGGCGGCGGCTACGGTGGCCGCGGCGGCGGCGGCGGACACGGTGAACGGAGCTACGGGGGCGGATACGGTGGTGGCGGCGGCGGCGGCGGCGGCGGCTACGGTGGCCGCGGAGGCGGCGGCGGTGGCTACGGTGACCGGAGCGGCGGCTACGGTGACCGCAGCGGCGGCCGGAGCTTCAGTCGAGGCGGTGGATCCGATGGACGGTCCGACAGGAACCAGAGTAGCGGCTACTCACGCCAGTCCTACCGGGAGAGCTACGACAACGAGTAAACACCGCCCCGATGCGACGTCCCCGCTGCGTCTCTCAAACACGCGCACTCTCTACAATTTTTTTGTAATTCTGTTTTTGTAGCTCGAGCATGTTAAAAAAAGAAATGTACCCATTAGTTTTTTTAAATGTTTATTCCTCAAATAAACTGTTAACAATTCCCGTTAAGGACTCTTTGATTTGATTAGTTTAATGTGTTTTATGTTAACGCGACGTTATGGAGCAACACCGGGTCCGCGCGCGGCCCAGAGCGCTACCATTTTAGAGATTTATTTTGTATATTTGTATTTCCGATGGGCTTGTTTTCATTTCATTTATCCTCAACATACTTTTGGGGGGTTTGTGCTAAATAAATGTCCCTATGAAGCAACTTAAAGGCTCGTGTGTGTTTAAAGAGTGGATTCAAGATGAACTGGTTAATCTTTTCGAGCAAGAGGCCTGTGTCGTCGCAGGCCTCTCACCGGACGTGACGTCGACGAACCGAGAAGTAAACATCTCTATTTTGACAGTTATAACACTGTTTTAATAAGGATGCCTGTTTAAAAACGAAATTTTCAATTTCATAAATTGACGATAGCAAGCAAGTCGGGGGGCAAGACGAACGAGACAAAGCACAAAATAAAAGTAAAAAGGACACTTAAGGCAAGATTATGTAACTACAAACATATTATATCTCTGTCTTTCATTGAAGTCTTGAAACGGTGATGTCAGATGAATGGAGCGTTTGTGTGAACTGATAAACATTACAAGTGAAAGCCATTCGCTATACGTAAAGTAAAGGACGTGCATTCGGTGTCGCTGTCATCTTTTCTTGCCAGTGCATCAGCATGGTGTCGGTTTGGTTTTGGGGACATATCTGTTCTGATCCTCTCACGCCCATGTTAGAGGAAGAAACTTGTTCACGTCACAACGTGCTGCTCTTCTATTGAAATCATTTTTTGTGACACCTCAACCTCTTTGACCTCGTTAATGAAATAAAGTGAATCTGCTTCAAAGAGTATTTTTATTCTTAAATTAAACTCTAATCACAACAAGACCGCCAAGTGGACGACAACATTTATTCAACAGAAGATGCTTCTTCTTCTACTGTCGTGCACTTTCATTTTTTCTGCAATTTACAATAGAGTAATAAACTTAACATCAGTATGAAATCCAGCAGCGAGTCTGCACGTCTGAAAAGTTCTCTGACGGGTTTTAAAGTGCACGTTCAGGGAGGAATCATCTGAGTCACCTGCAGGCTCGTGCACGGCATCTAGCTGCAACAGCCTCGGCTCTTCAGCAGCTGAGTGATGTCTCCGCTCTGCTTCAGCGCTCGCAGCTCGGAGTCGTCCTCGCCGATTACTGGCACGTCCTCATCTCCGTCGCTGTCGCAAAGCGAGCAGAGGAGGGCGTCGTTTTCATAGGTCGGGAAGTAATACCTGAGGACAGAGGCGGGGCTTAAGTGATACCTGAGGAAAGAGGCGGGGCTTAAGTAATACTTGAGGAAGATTAAACCTTGATAAATATTTGGTAGCGTAAAACAAAAATCTATTATTATTGGGTTTTTATTCATTTGGTTATTCTCTAATTGGGGAGATCATCATATGCTGAGCTTTGGAACTACAGTTCCCACAATGCTTGGACCAGGATGCTTAGTTACCACAGCCCGCACAGACAGCTCCGTTCCTCCCTCACCGGCTTCCCCCCAACACTATCCTGATGTAATAACAATAATAATAATAATAATGGTAATAACAATAATAATAAGATGGGCTTACTGTGGCTGGTTCCAGGTGGCGGCGTCCGGCAGTGTCATTACGTGACCTTCGTCCTGAAGGTGCTGCAGGACTGCGTCTCTGGACTCAAACGTCTGCTGGCAGCCGTAACAGCGACTCTGGTGGAGCTGCCGCCGGATGAAGTTCACCAGTTTGACCTGCTGGTAGAACCGAAGGTCTAGGGATGGGGGAAGGGGACGACGACACAGATATTGTGTTTTTCTGTCTTAATTCAAAACTAAAGCCACAGATATGATGTTTTTCTGTCTCAATTGTCCACTTATGTCATCAGTGAACCATTTTATTTGCATATTTAAAAAGAAAATCCTCTTAATGCTTCACACTGGCCTTTTAAACGAGGTGATAATGATGGTTATGGTGATAATGATGGTGATGATGATGAAGGTCATTCTAAGAGGATCAACTGGGTTTTACTTACTGAGCTCTGTCCTCAGATGATGAAGGTCAAAGCCATGAGCTTCCTTAAGAAGAAAAAAATCGGAACAAAGATCAAATGTTTATAACTTGTAAGTCTAAGCTCGACCCCGTTAGTCTAAACCAAGTGAAAGTACATCATCAGTAAGTAGAACCTTCATGTGGGCGTAGATCTGCTCCATCGTTTCCGACTGGTCGTCACAGAAGAGACAGACGGCGGAGACCGGATGAGCTCTCCAGTCCGACCAATCACTGCGGAGCGACAAGGAGGCGGAGCTTAGTCTCACAACACAGGAAACAGGAAACGTAATTTGTGGTGGACCAATAGGAGCTCCTCACTCGTCCTCGTCCAGCAGCTCCCGGTCGTCTTCGCTCTGCACCTCCTCCCAGGTCTTCCCCAGCTCCTGAGCGCGGGACATTTAAACAACAGTGTTGTTTACTTGAGCTCAAACAGTGCAGCCACAATACTGAGTTGTTTTGCTGAAGTTGTGTTTGAACTTGACGCATGCTAGCGGGGCGTACTGCTCTGCTTTGTTGTGCTCGTGCTCCCTGTGGAAGGAGCCTCACCAGGTAGTTGATGACATAGAAGCGGTCGTACAGCCGGTTGCTGGCGTTGATGCGGCGGTGAGCCTTCTTCCTCATGTGGTCCTTCAGCGTGGTCTTGTCCCTGAAGGTCTTTTCACAGTAGAGACACTGCAGGCTGACGGGTGAACAAACCCGTGAGCACGCACATACGGCCTCATGACCTTCGGGACGTTCCACACCCCCGCACTTACCTGTCCAGCTTTCCCTGCAGCGTGTCCAGAAACTGGTCGCAGTAGACGATGTTGTCCGGCAGCCCGATGCTGAAGGAGTGCTCCCGGGCCATGTGGTTAAGCAGAGCCGACCTGTGGAGCCACGCGTTAGTGTGCAGGGGAAACCAGTGGGACCTTCGGCTTCCAAGCCAGCGGGACCTTCGGGTCCAGAGCGCTACCTTCGGTGATTGTCGGGGAGCTAGCTGCTGCAGCTGGCGCTAACAACAGTTTGTGTCGGTTGCAGCTAGGGCTTGCTATCTAGCGCCCGAGGCAGTGCTGTTTGCACCATTTGAGCTTAAGTAAACAACAGTGTTGCCAGCGCTAACTCCCGGTTTGGTAGCCAGCGCTCGCCAGCTTGCTGGGTTTGGACCCCCTGCAGTCAGACCCATCTTCCAACGCGCCTCATCGTGTGAGTATTTCACGTACATTTTGTACCGTATGTCTCTGCAGCTGCTGCTAAATTTAGAGTCGGAAAAAATCCACAAAGTAGCCGCACGGGTCAAAGTTGAGAAAAAAAGAAGAAGAAAAAGTAGCAGCTTATAACCTGCATTTTACGGTGGATACCTGTTTCCTGTGAACTCGTCGCTGCAGAACATGCAGAGGCGACGGAAGCCGCCGTCGTCTCTCTCCTGCTGCTGCTGCTCTAGCACCTCCTCCTGTGGGACGATGACGACAACAACAAAAGCGTCAGAAAAGCACCACCGAAAAAGAAGAGGAGTGGCCCTCAGAATCCTCCTCCTCGGTCCTCACCAGTCGCTTCTGCTGCAGTTTCTCTCGGAGGATCCGGTCCTCTGGAAGGACGTCGCACAGCAGGAAGTAGTTCTCCTGCTTCTCTGTGACAGCAGGAAACAAGTTTTACATTAAGAGAACTCATAAAGACAACCCATGATGTTATGGGGGTGAACTCATAAAGAGAAGCTATGACGTTCTGGTAGTGAACTCACCCGCCGGCCCGTGTGAGTTGGTCTTGATGACACTGCAGAAGTCGGTGAGCGGCTGCTGCAGGAAGCGATGCCTCCAGTATGACACATACCTGAGGATAGAGGCATCTATGTCATTATTATTTAACATTATCCACTAATAGTATTATATATGTGAGGCTCAAAGGTCTTTGTGATTTTGGGCTTAACAATTGTAATAGTAAAGAGACGTTGGCTGTTGCATTGTGGGTATTGTAGTGTCTAAACCTACTTGGGGAGGTCGGCCACCAGCTTGACGTCGGCGATGACCAGCTTGTGCTCCAGCAGCAGGTGCTTCAGGAGGACGTCCAGGGGGGCGGACTCAGCACAGAACAGGCACAGCAGGGGGGCGTCACCCAGCGCACTGGGAGCACTGGGAACGCCGGGGGGGAGCTCTGGGAAACACAGCGGCTCCAGTATGCTATCCTGACCTGGTGGTTGCACACACACACACAAACACACAATGCTGTAAGACTCAGTGACACACACACACACACACACACACACACACACACGATACTGTAACCCACACAAAGAATAAAAGTGAAATACTATGAAAGTAGACTTATTTATTTTAGACATGTAGATTTTATTTGAAATACTTTACATACTGGGTATTTTAACCTATAATAACAACAGCAATATTATTCATAATAATAAAATAATATAATAATAATAATAATAATAATAATAATGGTAAAGTGCAATAAATCAACAACAGGCGGTGTCAGTTGATTATACAGTGAAACTTAGCTAAATAGCCGTGTTGATGGTTAGTCTGTTAGCTTAGCCTGTTAGCTTGGCCTGTTAGCTTCATGCCAGTCCGCAGAGCGGAAATAGTTTCAGACTTTATTGTTTACTGAGTTTCATCTCTGAGTGAATCATCTCTTCCCAGCAAAAAAAGCCGCTTCTTTAAATCATCATGTTCAACGTTTAAAACCAGAAACATCAACTCACCATCACGACTGCGGTTAGAGGCGGCCATCTTGGATGTCACGTGGTCAAAACAGCGCAGATTGGCCAATCAGAGGCAGGAAAACGTGAGCGTGCTGCGTTCACGGACTTTACAGAGAAAACGTTTGTTCCACGGTGCGTTAATGTGTTTGAAAAAACATTTAGAAACTCACGAGTTTGCAGTTGAATTGAGCCGCTATGTTTGAAACCAACGCCTTTATTCACCAGTGATCACGATGAGAACAAAGTTCAGACCACAAAATATTTTTAATATTACATTTTACCTATATACATATATGTAGCCCCTCTTTTAGTAATCACCTGTCTGTCTCTCTCAGGTTTTTTGAAATCTTATTCCCAAAGCTCTCCTATAACATATGTTTTTAGTTTGTAGAAGAACAACAAACTAACTTCACATTAAATCGTTGAATAATTGATACTTGTGTCATAAACATCTGGTAGAAACCGGTTTGAACAGCTGTTTTTATTTCACATTTATTTGTTCCAGTCGATGAGCACTAGGTGGAGCTCTTTTTCTTCTTTCATCTTCTTCAACCTCCCGAAGTCGCTCTTTTAAAAAATGTTTTTTTTGTATTTTTTAGTTTTTCTCTAAAATGTCAGTTAGTGTTATTTGTTTTATTGAAGGTAAAACATGTAAATAAATGCAGACATATGAAGACTTACGATACAATACAACTATATATATATATATATATATATGTATATATATATATATATATATATATATATATATATATATATATATATATATATATATATATATATATATATATATATATATTCACACACACTTCAGTTTAAATAATTTAATTAATTAAAAATAAACATTGAAACATTAGTTTTAGGACCCGGCGGGACGACACGTGACGTCAGACCACAACAGGAAGCCGGAGTCACGTAGCTGGTAGGTGTGTTAGCATTAGTAGCTTCAGCTCTCGTTTCTCTCAATTCTCGCGGACGCTTCCGGTGTTTTAAAGCACGTGAAATGAGACTCGCAGCTTTCTCCCCTCGCGTTCCTCTGGCCCGCTGCGCATGCGCAGCTCGCCGTGTCCGCGACGCGGTTCTTTAGTCGTGAACCCGCCGCTGCTGCTGCTAGCTGCTAGCTCCGCTAGCACACAGGTCAAAGCACCGCAGAGCGACCGACACAGATTTAAGGCGGAATGGGGAGATAGTTTGAGGACAGTGTTTGTTAAGGGGGACGTGTGGAGATGTTGGCCTGTTTCTCTGAGTCTTCCGTTTGTTGTTGCTGCTGTTCATCAGATGTACTCATTACATGTACTCCAGTACTGTAAAACATGATACTTTTTACACATTCATGCATTAATTACACCCAATAATAATATTTCGAATGAGCTATTCTGCTGAATGAATACTTTTACCTTCATTTCAGTGTGTGTGTTTTTATAATAGTTTTAAACTGTGGCATTTGAGTAACTACTTTTCCTTTAGTTTTTCTTATTGTCTCCGTTAGTGATTAAATCACAGATCAGAAAACGTATAAATCACAGAAGTTTATGAAACAGAGGAAGAGTTCATATTGATATGACGTTATGAATCAGATGTGGAGATCTAATCTGCTGTTGTTTGTTTCATTAAAGCACCTATCAATCATCTTGTCAAGCTGAAGTTAATATTTTCTCTGTTAAACTGTATAACTTGCCGGTCGGCACCAAAAAGACATTTGAAGACGAAATGATCAATAAATCATAAAACTTGCTGAAGCTGTTCGCTCTGTGGTAATAACCAGATGAGTCTCACTTCATGAAATGTCAGATATTCAGATGTAATCTGACATTATGACTTCATATCACACATCTATTGAATATTTGTAACTATATCTTTAATTACTTCTATTTGTATTACCGTTATAGATTTTTAAAAATTATTAGAATACAGCGGATGTAGACTAGTGATTCAGTATCGATCCCTCTGCTTTCTCCTCGGCTCTCAAATCGTCTCTGTAGAGCTCCGCGGCTTCCCATCGGTGGCCATGTTTCCATATCGGTGGCCATGTTTCCATATCGGTGGCCATGTTTCCATCGGCAGCTACGTTTCCATCGGCGGCCATGTTTCCATATTGGTGGTCATGTTTCCATATCGGCGGCCATTTTTCCATCGTTGGCCATGTTTATATATCGGCGGCCATGTTTCCATATCGGCGGCCATGTTTACATATCGACGGCCATGATTGCATCAGCGGCCAAGTTTGATTAACACAATATGCCATGAATGAACATTTAGATTGAAGCGAACATTAACCGTCGACTCCAGAAGATCGTAGTTCTGGTACTTCGGCCGTTTTTCCTTTTTTTAAATGTATTAATTGTTTGAATTGAGTTTAATGTTTAACTAAAAAAAAACAGTAACCTTCATTAAAACGTGACCCCCAGAGAATCGTTTCTCAACCCAAACAAAGTGGTAGTTGATATGTTTTCATGGTGGTATTGTGTATTTAGTGCTTTAGCACATCAGCTGCTGCCCTTCCTCCTGAGAGGCGATGGACACACAGGTGTGTGTTCGTCCTTCTCCTGATGGGGTTTCATGTAAAGTGGAGGTGATGATGAGCTCCAGCATGAGGACGTCCATACGAGGCTGTCAGGTGTTCTTGCTGAAGGCGGCGGTGTGTGACCGCCGGCTGGTCATTTCACGCCTGTCTAGGCTTGCTGGAGCGGCGCGCAGAGCCGAGCGGATGAAAGATGGCGTCCGGGGAGAAGCGGCTCGGCAGAATGCGTTTTCAGTCTCCAATCAACAAACCTGCAGAAGAAGAGAACTCTCTCTTCCGGTCGGCTCATGTATGATGAAACTTTACACCAGTTGGTCCGATAGATGACGCAACGTGTCCTTTTCATCGGGGAGGGGCGTGTCCAGGTCTGTGCGGAGCGCTGTGATTGGTCGGAGAGGTAAAGAAAAACCGAACCGTTGGGTTGTTGTTCCTTTACTTAACTAAGTCTCTTTTATTTAACATAACTATCTTTCATTAAACTTAACGATCTTTTATTAACTTAATTAACACCTTACATATTGATACGAATACATAATCTTGGTATTTAAGCTGCGGTTGGAGATCTTACATTCCTCGGTCAAGCCCAGTCAGAGCGTTTCGTCCATCCATCGGAGGATCGGCGGTTCGATATCCGGCTCGGCGAGCTGGCTCCCTCTCCTGCGTGTCCCCAGTGGCTCTGATGATGATGACTTCCTGTTTCCCCGTCCAGGCGATGGCGCACCGGGCGGCGGGGCGGCGCTACCTGCGGGCGTTCGTTAGCGGCTTCTTCGTGGCCGTGCCCGTCACGGTCACCGTGCTGGACCGCTTGGCCTACGTGGCGCGAGTGGAGGGAGCGTCGATGCAGGTGAGAGGCGCTTCTTCTGGTACCTGTTCAGAAAAGAAAACATTTATAAACTATTTATGTATGTTAACTTGCTGTTGCTCCAGAGTGCCTGTTATATTGTTCTGATAACATTACTTTTGAAATAAAAGCTGCAATACACTAGTTTTGAGATTAATCACAAAAAAATCATGAGATATACGCCGTTTGAACATTCTTCAAAACAAGTCAAACCCTAAAGTTATCAATGTCCAAATATCAATAATATCACGTGTCTCTGTGGAGGGCCCTGGAGGCAGATCTGTGAAATGCACTTTATAAAGAAGTGATAACGGTCCGAGTCCCGATGTCTCGTGACAGCGACAGTGGAACCATCGGCCATGTTGGAGACGAGTCTTCCTCTTCATACACACAGGAAACACCTGCTGCTCTCCTCATCGAGACACAAAGCGCCCGTTGGGTTTTGACCGAGTTGGTTTCCTGTCATGCGGCGTATTCTTATGCATCATTATGCATTATGCATGAAGCAGTCTGCTCTCTATCTTTAA
This sequence comes from Clinocottus analis, assembly GCF_023055335.1. NCBI lineage: Eukaryota > Metazoa > Chordata > Actinopteri > Perciformes > Cottidae > Clinocottus > Clinocottus analis. The sequence goes on along the minus strand of NW_027176218.1, from coordinate 2,459,750 downwards.
TGAGCATGAATATTAAACCGACCGGCGTGTCGCCTCTTTGGTTCGTGTTGTATATTCATGTAGCGCCGGATGTCGGTCACGAAGACGACCTTTGCGAGGACAGTTTGAGGTCAAAACGCTCCAGAATCACTTTTAAAGGAAGAAAATGCTGAGAACGCAGCTTTAACACATGAAGCATAGACTTCTATACAACCAGAGGAGTCGCCCCCTGGTGGTCAGGAGAGAGAATGCAGCTTTAACGCTGCTCTGTGTAACCTGCGTCTCTCTCCATGCAGCCCTTCCTGAACCCAGAGGGCGGGTCCGACTGTGACGTGGTGCTGCTGAACCGCTGGAGCGTGAGGAAGTACGAGGTCCAGCGCGGCGACATCGTCTCCGTCATGTGAGTCACCTGTTTGCTTCAATTTTATATATATAAGTATTTGTATATATTTATGTCTATGACACACTGAGGTGCATCTTTCATGCGGTCTGGATTCAACAACCAACACATTCATCTTGTTTCGTGCAGCAGAAACACTTTAAAAATAATGTTTTATATGTATTAAAAGCTGCTCTCGTTCGCGGCTCCTCGACATGTAAACCTCCAGCGTGACGAACAGGAAGTCTTCCTGCAGTTTTACACCATTTTGTGTTTGAATTAAATCTCCAGCCGGCTGATGGGCTGTAAAGTTGTGATTGGAGTGTCAGCTCTGTGTCATCATTCAAAGAGATGAGTCCCTTCTCTCTGAGGTGGAAGGAAAAGTACAAAACATACAAAGAAGTAAACAACTCATTGTGACGTGGTTACGCAACACATACAGAATATCAGACTGTCAGTATTTTAAGCAGCAACAACGCATCTCCGTATATATTCTTTACTTCTCCGGGAGCGAGAGCGCCGGCTGCAGGGAGATGAGTAATTTATGTAAATGATAAAAACGCTTGTGAAGCTGTCGGAGCGAGCGGCCGGTCCGGCAGCGTCGCTTCAGCACTTCAACGTGAGCCTGAATCTCCTCCTGGAGGGACGGTGAGTTCAGGCGCTGCGTGTTATTTACGTTCATCCAACTTACGGAAGAGGCGCGGCAGCAGAACCAGTCGGGAGGAAATATTCAAACACAGCTGCAGGGATTCAGTGAGAATCCCTCAAGAAGCCGAAACCCATCATCTGACAGGAGCGTCGCATCGGATTTAAATTCCTAATGTGATCCGGCTGCAGGTACAAGGGGGGGGGGGGGGGGGGGGGGGTTGTAATTGGCAGCGGCTCATGTGAGAGGAAACCGTCTGCAGAGTGATCTCTTATTTACAGACGGCCTCGTGCTGATTGTCATGCAGCGCGACGCCTCTGAACCGGGACACAACATTTTGTTCTGCAGGACGAGGAGGGGAAATTATTTCTCTCCGCTTTCATCAATCTGTGGCAGGAAAAAGATGAAACCTCCTCGTCCTCCTCCTCCTCCTCCTCCTGGCTCGCTGGGGTTTCGAATTGAAAGGTTTTGATGACAGCCGTCTCCGAGCTGCGAAGTTTGATTATGAATATTCATGGCAGCCTTCAGAGCGACGGGCTTCAATCGGCTCTGACTCGAGGACGAACATCTGCTGCTCCCGACGGCTTCCTGCTTCCTGGTGACGCGAGCGCTGGGGAGAGGAAACGCCAACTCCCAAACAGTTATAGTCTATGCTTCATGTGTTAAAGCTGCATTCTCCCTCCTGACCACCAGGAGGGCGACTCCTCTGGTTGTATAGAAGTCTATGCTTCATGTGTTAAAGCTGCATTCTCTCTCCTGACCACCAGGAGGGCGACTCCTCTGGTTGTATCGAAAAAAATCTTATTTCCAGGCCTGGAAAAGTCTTTGAAAAACATAAAATCCCCAAAGTGTAGTAAAAGTCCCGTAAATGTGTTATATTCATGTGTTCATGAGGTTCATTTACGCTGAGTTTAAAATGATGAATATGCTTTTAAAAGAAAGAGGCTCAAAATATTAGCAAACACAAAGGGGTACCGGCCCTTTAAATCTTAACTCTTAGCGCTTCGCTTTCGAAGGTAACGGTGACGAATTGAGTCTCCTTCCCTCGTCTCCTTTACTGGTCTCCTTTACTGGTCTCCTTTACTGGACTCCTTCTCTCATTTATTTTACTGGTCTCCTTCACTCGTCTCCTTTACTGGAACCATTGGAACCAGTAGAACCAGTAAAACCATTGGAACCAGTGGAACCATTAAAACCATTGGAACCAGTGGAACCATTGGAACTAGTGGAACCATTAAAACCATTGGAACCAGTGGAACCATTGGAACTAGTGGAACCATTAAAACCATTAGAACCATTAAAACCATTGGAACCATTAAAACCATTAGAACCATTAAAACCATTGGAACCAGTGGAACCAGTGGAACCATTGGAACCAGTGGAACCATTAAAACCATTGGAACCATTAGAACCATTAAAACCATTGGAACCAGTGGAACCAGTGGAACCATTGAACCCAGTGGAACCAGTGGAACCAGTGGAACCATTAAAACCATTAGAACCATTAAAACCATTGGAACCAGTGGAACCATTGAACCCAGTGGAACCAGTGGAACCATTAAAACCATTAGAACCATTAAAACCAGTGGAACCAGTGGAACCATTGGAACCAGTGGAACCAGTGGAACCATTGAACCCAGTGGAACCAGTGGAACTGTGTTCCTGTTGCATGAAGCATCAGAGGACTGTGTTGTGAGCATCAGTGGTCGTCTCCATGGTGACGAGGCCTTCAGGAGTCCTGATGTTTCATTTCATTGTTTAAAACAACAACAACAGATAATCATTGATCAGCTGCTGATTATCAGAAGTGTTGCTGGAACACAATCAATAACACAACATGAATAAATATATATATTTCTTACACACACAGACACACACACACACACACACACACACACACACACACACCGACACGTAGGCAGCACAATAGAAGCAGCCTTGGACACGAGCGTTGCTGTGGCAACTGCTTCTAACGAGTCCACCAAAACACACACACACACACAGACACACACACCTACTGACGCAGGTTGTTGACCCATAATGCCTTGCAGCATCGTGGTTGTTATTTCTTCTTCCAACACTTCCTGGAAGTCGTTAGTGGAAATAAAGCTGCTGCCTGAACACAGAGGAATAATAATATAATTATAATATAATATTGTTTTATACAAAACAAGCGTCCAATAGAAAGCATGAGAAATACAGATTTTACACCTTTTAACATCTTTGATCAACTAAATGAAAGTGAACTTTCTTCCTCAAACCTTTTAAGTGATTTCTACATTTTCATGTTTCTCTGCTGGGGAAGAACCTCTGCACATGAACCCATCAAAACCATCGAAACCATCACAACAAAATGCAAAAGAAACATTAAAAATCAAAAAACAGAATATGCACATTTTAAGTCCCAGCATGCACCATTCAGACAATGTTTTACCATTTCTTTTAACTGAACGACAGTTTTTTGACTGAAACTCCTTATTGTGATTTGTATTGCATTCTAGGTCTTAATCCTTCCAAAAAGGTGTGTTATTAGTATGCGAGACCGCTCCAGGAGACATTTCTGGATTATCTGAGCGACATTGATGTCTCTGGTTTCCAAATGTTTGTAATAATTCACGAGAGAAATAGTGTCGCTCTCCCGTCGACTTCTTTTTATCTGCCGACGAGCGGCAGAGAAATGAGGACATTTTAACTTTAGTTTTTTGAAAGCGGAAGCGCGGTAATGAGAGGTATTAGTTCACTTCACACAGCTCATGGTTAGCAGGAAGGAGGAGGAGCGGCGGGTAAATCGCAGTGATGTGGCGGTGTATGAACGGACCGATGTGAGTCCTCTGGGACCCGACGCGCAGCCGGAGCTCATGAAGCCGGCCGGCTGGTTCTTGCTGTTATCTCAAGCGGCGCTCTGGTCTTTGATGAGGTCGCTGTTTGTTCCTCTCGCTCAAACCGCTCAGGACTCAGAGAGAAGCTTGGCCTGGGGGGCGTGGCCTGGGTGCGTGGTCCGGGGGGGCGTGGCCTGGGGGGGCGTGGCCTGGATCCTTCTGCTGCAAAGAGCCCCTCCAGGAGCTCGTTATGCACAACCTCAAAGTGTGTTTTCCCCTCGAGCGCCTCGCCGCTGCAACTTCCCACGCTCGGCATGGAACGGGTCACTTTTTATATACGATGTATATACCATACAGGCGTCTGTCTGTCTGTCTGTCTGTCTGTCTGTCTGTCTGTCTGTCTGTCTGTGTCTGTCTCTCCGGGTCACACCAGGGTAACAGGATGCTGACCCGCTCACTGCCTCTAATGGGTCATATTTTATCTCCTGAGGCGGTGACGAATGGCCGCGCTCTGAAAGCGCTGTCCAAGGTGCTGAAGCTCAGGTGATCTATGGCTGCCCCCCTCCTCTCCTCTCCTCTCTCTCCCTCCCTCCCTCCCACCTGATAAATGCCTCCCATCAGTTTGCGCGTGATGGCGATTCATCACCCGCTGAGGTTTGTGTTGGAAATCCATATTGGATTTTTAATGAAAGGGTATATAATGCAATTCAAAGTCAACGAGGTGGCCAATGTCCTCGCTCTATACAAACACACACACACACACACACACACACACACACACACACACACGCACGCACGCACACGCATTCCCCTGACAGTAAGAGCATGTTGAAGGGCAGTGGCTGTAATCTTGTTTGTCGACAGCAGAACTCACACCACAAGATTTATAAACCGCAAATGAATGTTTTTGCATTTCAAAGAGTTTCCTTTTTTCTTTTCTTTGGCAAAAAGACACACATTTAAAGACATATCTTTTGATAAAAGAGTGTCCGGATTGTCGTTATAAGTCACCACACAGGTTTAATGAAAAATGTATTTGTTCATAAAATTGTTTACATTATAATCGGCTTGATTGTCCACGAGACTAAGCATATTGTTTTCTCTCTTCCGTTGTTATAAGCCATCTTCGCTTCTACGTAACACAGCAAAGAAATCATCAAAGCATCTTCAACAAAGTATTTAGGACAATTTTTCCGTTGCAATAATGACCAGCGTAGATTACAGCCCCATGAAGCTCTTTATGACGCAGGTCTGAAATACAAAATAGTCTCTGCTTTTAGTCATTTCTGTCGATGTTCATTCCTCTCGATGCGACCTGCTGAGCTGCAGTCCAAAACGTCTTTTTTTTTTTTTAAGAGGGTTCTAAATCACATCGTCCGGCGTCTTCATCACTCTTCATCTTCGCTTAATCCCAAAGTGCTCCTGCAGACAAGGACGTTTTTTTTTACATCGAGTCATCCGGTAAGTCTATTACAGTGGCCTTCACCTCCATCCCAGACGCTCCGAATTCCAGTAAAGAAGAAGAAGAAGATGAAGCGGAGGAGGAATGAGTGCTGGGAATCAGCCGCGTTTCAGCCGGGTCCGCTACGAGCTTCCTGTAAAACATTTGGCTGTACAGAGACGTGTAGACGACGGAGCAAGACACGGCGACCACGATGAAAAACACGGCACAGGAAGCCATCACCAGACCGTCCCGGTTCTCGGTGTATGCCCTCGGGGCGGCGGCCTCCTTCGTGGTCACGTTGACGCAGGTCCTGCTGTAGCCGGCCGGCGCTGCGGTGAGCTCGACGCAAACCCGGTAGCACGTGGAGGCCTTCAGTCGCTTGATGTGGTGCTCTTTCACATCGGCGGGAAGCCTGGCTGTGAGCGGCATCAGGAGGCTGCCGCCGCCGCCGCCACCACCGCCACCACCGCCACCACCGCCGCCGGGGGCTAAAACCGACCAGTTCAGTCGTGATACCAAACCCCTGGCGCTGTCCCAGGAAACCGTGAAAGAATGAGACTGCACGGATGTGACGTACACCTGTGGAGGTTGTTTGTTTGAGCGCAGGGCGACGTATCCGTCGACGGTGACCACCACGGACTTGAGGTCCGCCCCGACTAGATTGCGGGCGAGGCAGGTGTACGAGCCCGCTTCCCGCTCTGTGGCATCGTAGAGGTCAAAGGTGCCCTCGGGGTGCATGTAATACTTATCCGACGCGCCGCCAGGTAGGACCTTGTCGCCCGACGGCGTCACCCAGAAGATCTCCGGCTCCGGTTCCCCGAACGCCCGGCAGTGCAGCGACACGGACCTTCCGCGACCGACGTCCACCCGAGTCGGGAGGCTGCCGGGCGAGATCAGAGGGAGGCAGATCTCCGTCATCTCCCTGAAGTGCACCTGTCGGACACGCCGGCCCCGGTACTCCGGCGGCTCCGCGCAGAACAAGGAGTCGGGCTCCATGAAGCGAACGGCGGTCAGGTTCATGTTGACCCAGCGGATGACGCAGTCGCAGCGGATGGGGTTGCCGTGCAGGCTGACCTCTCGCAGGTTGGGCAGAGCCTCCACGGTGCCGTGGTGGAGCGCGCTCAGGGCGTTGCCATTCAGCATCAGGGTCTCCAGCCGGGGCAGCCTGTGGAAGGCCCGGGGGTGGATGTAGGACAGCCGGGGGTTGTTGGTGGCCTCAACCCTGGTCAGCTCCGGCAGGTTGTTCAGGGCAAAGCTGTCGATGGACACAAGCTCTGGCATGCTGTTGATGCCGAGCTCCTTGAGGTGCATCATGTCCACAAAGTCCCCTCTCTGGAGCCTCTCGATGGGATTCTTGTTCAAATCCAGAAACTTTAAACTCCGCACTTTCATCAAGGCGCCTCGCGGGACTCGACTGAACAAGTTGTCAAAGAGCGAGACGCTCTCCAAGTTCTCCAGGCCGTCCAGAGCATCCTCGGGCATTTCGGTCAAATTCATATTGGCGAGCACGAGGCTCCGAAGGTTCGCCAACGGTTTGAAGTTCATGTCCGACAGCTCGACGACGGGGTTCTCTCCCAACATCAGGATCTCTAGGTCGGGCAGATGGCGGAACCACCGGCTATCGATGCTCGTCAGTCGGTTGGAGTTGAGATGGAGCCTCAGCAGCCGGCTTAGACCCCGAAACGCCGCGGGGTGAATGGAGAAAATCAGGTTGTGGTTGATGTAGAACTCCTGGAGGTTGGGCAGCGACGCCAGGCCGCCGTCGGGAAGCTCCTGAATCCAGTTCTCCTCCATGTGGAGCGACAGCAGCCAAGGTAGCGACCCCAGCCGAACGTCGCTCACGGAGGAGATGTTGTTCTGGGACAAGTCGATTTCAGTGACCTTGGCCAAGTGCTCCAAAGTGTTCTCCACGCGACTGATGTCGTTGGCCTGCAGCAGAAGCACCTGCGTCTCCGGGGGGAGTCCGGCCGGCAGCGCCGAGAGGCCCAGGTCGTTGCAGTCCACGGTGGCGGCCTCGGCATATACGGAGCCGGGCGAGAACCAGGGGCGCGTCTCGCACCGGCACAGCGCGGGGCAGCGAGCGGAGGCCAGACCCACGGCCAGAGACAGAAACGCCACAAACGCCGGCTCCTTCATCTCGGCCCCCGGGTTCTCCTCTGCCGATAGTCGACCCCGTATGGAGTCAGCTGGTACACAGCGGAAACTTCACGAATAAAAGCTCATCTGCATGAGGAGGCACGAGTCCTTTAAGGGCCAAGAGTCCTTCAGGAGGCACGAGTCCTTCAGGAGATACACGTCCTTCAAGGGTCAAGAGTCCTTCAGGAGGCACGAGTCCTTCAGAAAGCACGAGTCCTTCAGGAGGTACGAGTCCTTCAGGAAGCACGAGTCCTTCAGGAGGTACGAGTCCTTCAGGAAGCACGAGTCCTTCAAGGGCCGAGAGTCCTTTAGGAGGCACAAGTCCTTCAGGAGGCACGAGTCCTTCAGGAGACACGAGTCCTTCAGGTGGTGCCGCGGTGCAGTGCCGGAGCGGCGGAAGAGCGCTGAGGCGCCGGCTGAGGACGAACCGCTCTGCTTTCCATCTTTATTATCCTCCGTCAGCTGTCGCCCGCATGGGTTTCCATCTGGAGGAGACAGGAGAGAGAAAGAAAGTCCGATATCACACCGTGATGAGAGATGGAGACACACTGACATTTGGGAATATTGAAACGTATTCAGCTTTTTCTGCCTCATTTGATTTTACTGCTTTCCTCGCACCATCGGAAATTGTAAGTTATGATAACCGTGACCTTATGTGTGTGTTTCCTGACTGGGTTGAAACAAAGAAACGATTGTTTTTGAGTCTCTCTCTCTCTCTCTCTCTCTCTCTCTCTCTCTCTCTGTGTGTCTTGATTGGTCTTTGTGTTGGGAGAGATGTCTTCTCTCTAAATCCCTCCTTCCCTCCTCACTCCATCCGCCATCGATTTACCATTAAACCAGTCCCATGTGAGTCTGTTCCCTCCTCCTCCTCTTCTTTCTCCTCCTTTTCCTCCTCCTTCCTCCCTTCCTCTGCCTCCTCCTCCTCTTTGTTAGCATCACCAGCATCAGTATATGCACTTAGCCTCCACTCCCACGAGTCACATTTCTCTCTTTAATTAGCAGCCGGTCTTCTGTTAATTACACACACACACACACACACACACACACACACAGACAGACACACACAGCCCTCTCTGACCTCTGTACATGTGTGCGCTGTGTGTTCTCTGTGGAGGCAGCAGGTGTGTTTCTGTCTGCTGAGACGAAGGCGTCGATTCCTTCTGATGAACGACCTCACAGGATGAGGCTGCTGTGACGCTACATCGTTGCTACTGTAGTGAAACAATGTGTCCTCCTGCAAACAATGTGTCCTCCTGCAAACAATGTGTCCTCCTGCAAACAATGTGTCCTCCTGCAAACAATGTATCCTCCTGCAAACAATGTGTCCTCCTGCAAACAATGTGTCCTCCTGCAAACAATGTAGTCGTAAGGAGAGCTACTCCTTGGTTTCTGCACATTTCTCTACTAAAGTCGAGCTAAAAGATTGTTTAATACTCAAGTTAGGTTTAGAAAAGGTTGTAAAATACTAAGTTAGTTTGAGGAAATATCGTAAAATACTAAGTTTGCTTTAGAAAATATCGTAAAATACAAAATTAGGTTCAGGAAAACATCGTAAAATAATAACTTAAATTCAGGAAAAGATTGTAAAATACTAAGTTAGGGTCAGGAAAATATCGTAAAATATTAACTTAAGTTCAGGAAAAGATCGTAAAATACTAAGTTAGGTTCAGGAAAATATCGTAAAATACTATTTTAAATTCAGGAAAAGATCGTAAAATACTAGGTAAGCCTCAGGATTTATGTTTCTAAACCGGCTTCTCGGATTTAAGATCAAACCCAAACCCCAGAATATGAATATATAAATCTTCAGGAACGGCTTCAGATCAATCGTCTCGTTGGTCCAGATCATTTGTGAGCCGGAGTCGAGCGTCTGCTTCATGCTTCATTAGACAAATGAGTTTCCATCAACATTAATTACAAGCTGCATTGGTTTTCCATGGAACTGTCCCTCAAGCATCCGTCAAAGAAAAGAGATCATGAAAAATCATGCATCTTTAAACAAACGTCTGAATGAAACAGAGGCAAGAAGAAGTTTGCCGGTCTCGTTCTGACCGAACCAGACGTGTGTTTTCGTTTCTGTCGTTCTTTCGTCAGCACAACAAGTTACGTTGTTGTTGTTGCATATAAAACTAACAGGAAGTGAACAGTTGACTGGAGGACGCTGCTCGGTGACGTGAGGAAAACGAGTTTTGGAAAATGTCACCATGTGCACTTAAGAAGTGGCCTTTCATGGAGGAGAGGAGGAGAGGAGGAGAGGAGAGGGTGGAGAGAGCAGATGAGATGAGAGGAGAGGAGATGAGGAGAGAGGAGAGGGAGCTGAAGTAAGAGAGGGAGCAGAAGGAGGTGAAGGAGCTTTTCCTATACTCGTCTAAACTGCTGCTCCGTGTGTTTGCTGCCTCTCTCTTTTGACTTCAGAGTGAACCTGTGGAGCGACACAGAGAAACAGAGACTCAGAGACATAGAGACTCAAAGACTCAAAGACTCAGAGACACAGAGACACAGAGACTCAAAGACTCAAAGACTCAGAGACTCAGAGACACAGAGACTCAGAGACTCAGAGACACAGACACTCAGAGACTCAGAGACACAGAGACACAGCGCTGCAACACACGAGCAGGGGCAGCGTCCTCGAACGCATCTCAAAAGCCTGCGACAGAGTAATCCCCTCAGCCTCTTTCTCCTCTCAGCTGTCAGAACCGCAGAAAGGACTACCGCAGTCCTCCCAACACACACACACACACACACACACACACACACACACACACACACACACACAGCTGTGAGACACTCACCAGTAGAAGCTCTTATCTATCACCTCCCATACAGCAGATATTCAGCAGGTATTCCTGGCATGGCTGCAGCTGAGTGTGTGTGTGTGTGTGTGTGTGTGTGTGTGTGTGTGTGTGTGTGTGTGTGTGTTTGCTTTAAGGCTCGCAGCGCTGCATGTTAACGTCCAGCAGCAGCAGATATTTTTACCTCGAATATCTCCAAGAACCCTCTGTGTGTGTGTGTGTGTGTGTGTGTGAGAGAGAGAGAAAGAGAGAGAGAGAGAGAGAGAGAGAGAGAGAGAGAGAGAGAGAGAGAGAGAGAGAGAGAGAGAGAGAGAGAGAGAGAGAGAGAGAGAGACTCCTTTACCCTTAATATTAAAACACACACACAGTACACACATCGATACGATCCGGTTCCCCAGAGACCGGCCAATGAGCAATCAGCTGTGTGGTTGTGGGAGGGTCCACTGAGCTGTCTGTCAGGAGGAGGGGCGAGGGGGGGGGCAAGAGTAGGAGGAAGAGGAGGAGGGTAAAGTCAGTGGCAGGTGGTCAGTGAGAAAGAGGAGATTAACTTTAGAGAGGATGAAGGTTGCAGGTCCATATCAGACTTCCTTTATTATTGGTATGAATAAACATAACTCATTATAACTTGTTCTGTCCCCCAGGTCCCCCAAGAACCCTCAGCAGAAGATCATCAAGCGGGTCATCGGCCTGGAGGGAGACTTCATCAGGTAGGAAGCTCCTCTCTCCTTTCCTCCTCCTCTCTGTCCTTTCCTTCTCTCCCTTCCCTCCTCCTCCTCCTCCTCCTCCTCTTCATCCTCCTCTTCCTCCTCCTCCTCAGATACTAAACATGAGCGAACATGAAGCTCAACTTAACATGCAGTTCAATATGAAGCTAACATGAAGCTAACTTCAGATCCTCCAGCCAGTCGGGCGAGCTCAACCAGAGGAGGAGGCGTGTTCACGATGTCATAAAAACATGGCGGCGTGTCGCCCGCTGTAAATCAAGAGCGCTGCTTTTACTTCTGGCCGCGCGGTGCTGACCAGACGAGTGTTTTACAGGTCGTCTCCAGACAGAGACGCTCATAAATCTAACGCGCAACCAGCTAATGGAAACTCATAAATAACGTTTATCTGCGTGTTAAGTTACGCGAGTCCTCGCTTCTCCAGGAAAACGTCACACGGCGACGGACGCAGAGAGTCGAGGCCTCGATGCTCTGAAAGCATCAAAACACATGTTCACTTAGTGCATGACGGTCATTTAGAGTCAAGCAGACCATGAAGCAGGGAACGCTTTAGGGGCGGGGCTACAAGGTGATTGACAGGTGTCTTCCAGAGCGTCACCCATTGGCATTGTGTCTTTCCTGTTTTGTTTGTTTTCGCAGCCAGTGGTCGTGACCATATTTGGGCACTGGAGGAAGTGATCGTATTTCATGACTCACTCGAGACTCGTTTTCACAGGGAAATAATAATCAATAATCAGGACACCAGAGAGAGTGGAGCGCATGAAACTGGAGGAGGAAGAGAAGGAGGAAGAGGAGTTCGTCCTCTTCCTCCTCCTCTTCGTAGCTGCTTCAATAAGCTCGTCATTTTTATGAGGAGCGCTCTTCATCATCACTCTGGACGGTTATGGGCCTCTAGCCGGATTTATCATTTAGAGTGTGTGTGTGTGTGTGTGTGTGTGTGTGTGTGTGTGTGTGTGTGTGTGTGTGTGTACGCGTGCGCGCAACTGAAGAGGCCTTGGATACATAAATATTGTTTCAGCCGCAGAAGTTTAATTGACTGACTCGCAAAAAAGGGTAAGGGTTTTTTTTCTTCTTCACAGCAATAATAATAAAAACATATAAAGTTTGAGCTGGTATGACTCCAACGTCGGAGACGGAGCAGCTGGGAAATGTTCACAGCACGAGGACGAGTGACTTCATTCGGAATCCTTTATGTTTATTGTTTTCGGTCCAGAGGGAAAAGTCCACTAAGCGGCAGGAAGTCCACTATGTGGCAGGAAGTCTTCTGTACACTGAAGTGTTTGTTCTCTGGTCCCTGCAGAACTCTGAGCTACAGGAATCGATACGTCCGAGTTCCTGACGGTCACTTCTGGATCGAGGGAGATCACCACGGACACAGCCTGGACAGCAACAGCTTTGGACCGGTGCGTGTGTGTATGAATATATACATGTATTTCTAAATGTATTTATTTGTATTATACATGCATTTATACTTATATTTATATATGTATGTATTTCTGCATGCATTTATATGCATTTATACTTCAATTTATATGTATTTCTGCATGTATTTATATGTATTTCTGCATGTATTTATATGTATTTCTGCATGTATTTATATGTTTTTCTGCACGCGTGTCCCAGGTGTCGGTGGCGCTGCTGCACGGTCGAGCCTCCCACATTATTTGGCCTCCAAGTCGATGGCAGCGCATCGATGCGTCGCTGCCGGAGAACCGAGGACCGCTGTACATGGAGGAGGAGGAGGAGGAGGAGGAATGAAGAGCCACCAACAAACACTCTTCTTTTCATTTGTTTTGTTTTAAAATAACCGCCATGACGTCATCTAGACTGAAACCGGGCGACCGCTGAAGAACATTCAAACCACGAAGTGTCTCCTGTGGAACTGTGGAGAGATTGTTGAAGTTTGTGGATGTGATTCCAGTGGAGACATTTCTATAAAAGTACTGTTTCCTTCTCCATGGGTGTGACCTCTTGACCTCTAGAGTCTCATTACATTACAACTTACATATGTTCTATACACCGGAGGCACAGCACTAAAGGTTATGTGTCTTGCTCAAGGACACATCAGTATGGGCTAGCAGCTGCGAGCTTGAACCACAGACAACAAACAGGTAGCTAACGGGACAACAAACAGGTTGCTAACGGGACAACAAACGGGTAGCTAACGGGACAATAAACGGGTAGCTAACGGGACAACAAACGGGTAGCTAACGGGACAACAAACGGGTAGCTAACGGGACAAGAAACGGGTAGCTAACGGGACAACAAACAAGACAAACCCTCATGAGGTTCCTCGTGAGCCTCTAACTCACTGAAATGTGTGTTTCTGTTCATTCAGGGTTCATGTTGGAGGTTAATGTGCATTCATTAAATTATATTAATAATTCAACTATTCTGCCCTCCAGAGATTGTGTTTGAACGTCTCTTCAGACTTTACATTGAGTTTAGCGTGTGTGTGTCTGTTTGTGTGTTTGTGTGTGTGTTGCTAAGCTTCTGCTCTGTTTCCGTGCCAACAAGCGCTGCAGCTGCTAGGATACCAGCGTTGCCGTGGTGAGCTACAGACGAGCAGGAAGGAAGCAGCCGGTCCTCCGTTCTGCAAACACGTTGTTTGTTTGTGAATCTTCATCTTCGTCTTCAGTGCATTTTACACAGAATCATAAAGAAGGCATTACATACAGGCCGGAAGATGAAATGATAAAGTCATGGAGATGGATGACCACATAAGTTGTAATATATATATATATATATATATATATATATATATATATATATATATTATAATTTATACAAAATATGATTTATATATATATGAGCTTGAAGGATATTTATCAGGATGGATGAGATTAACTCAGCGAGAGAGCTGCCAGTGACCTTTCCACGTTCAGAAGGGCGACGCTGTTTTTTTAAATTTTTTAAATTGCCGTGCGATGTCATTACCTTCTTAATGGGAACAATAATTGCTTAGCACTTAAGAAATGCTTAAAAAACAAAAGCAACTTCACAAACCATCAGCGACAATAAAGAGAAGAGTTCCCCTCTTCACTGATTAAAGCTATTGTTCAGGCCGACGCAGCAGATTTCAGAAAGACTCTTAAATGACCAAAACCTCAACGCCGGATTAGAACAATAAATTATCACAAGTTGCGTGCTGCACAAAGTTTATAGTTAAGTAAAGTTTTTACTTAGCGATTGGAGTTTTGTAATTGTGTTTCCTCCGAGAGGTTTAGAAGACCAACGTTGATGCAAATTAGTTTTACATTGTAGTGATGCTGAAGATACTGATGCTCAACATACAATACTAAAGATACCGACGCTGAAGATGTAGATACGGAAGATATAGATGTGGAAGATGCCGACGCTGAACATACAGATGCGAAAGATACCGACGCTGAAGATATTGACGCTTAAGATATCGACTCTGAAGATATCGACGCTAAACATACAGATGCTGAAGATACTGATGATGAAGATACAGATGCTGAAAATATAGATGCAGAAGATACCTAAGATACCGATGCTGAAGATATAGATGCTGAAGGTATAGATGCTGAAGATACAGATGCTGAAGATACAGATGATACTGACGCTAAAGATACAGATGCTGAAGATATATATGCTAAAGATACAGATGATATTAATGCTGAAAATATAGATGCTGAAGATACTGACGCTGAAGATACCTTTGATACCGATGCTGAAGATATAGATGCTGAAGATGCAAATGATGCTGAAGATCCAGATGCTGAAGCTACAGATGCTGTAATACAGATGCTAAAGATACCTTTGATACCGATGCTGAAGATATCCAGGGGGTCGTAACGAGCGTCAGGTTGCAAACCCGCGTGCCGGCAGTTTGCCACAGCTGAGTTAAGGAGGTGGAGAGGTTCCCACACCCGGCAGCAGCGTGATGTGATGTAACCGAGTGTATTAGAGAGATTAAAGCTCTGCGTCGTCTTCCGGGCAGAAGCTAAGCTGCTGTACGAGCCGCTTTGATACGTTTCCTCCCTGTGAGCCCCTCAGACGGCACCGGGGACAATTATTTTTCACTCCATCGGATCGGCACATCATGAAATAAAACAAAGAAATAAAAGAAATAATGGTTCGGAGAGATAACTACCAAGTCGTGTTTAAAAATAAAATTTGAGATTAATTTCTTCTTTTTTTCATTTTTCACCTGCTGTGACAGAAGTTAAAGTTCATTATCTTTAGATTTCAGCATCTGGTGAGATAAAGCAAGCCGGAGGAGAGAAAATAAACGCTTATTGGACTTTAAAGCCTCGAGCTACAACATTAAAGTATAAGCATCCACTTTGAATTAGGGTTCAGAGATCCATATCAGATCACAACGCCTTGAATGAATCCCCTCTGATTACTTGAAGGCTTCTTACACACCCTTCAGAAGTTATGATACAATATTGCAGGAAGAAAATGAAACACATATCTTACACTCATATTTAAACACATATGATGAAGAGAGACACAAACACACACATCAGACAAGAGATACACACAAACACACACACATCTGACAAGACACACACACACACACACACACACACACACACACACACACACACACACACACACACACACACACACACACACACACACACACACATCGCTCCTCTTCTGACGTCATGTGATCATGAACATAAAACATAAGAGTTTAATTCCTTCAGCACTTTGTCAACAGAAAGTAGAGGAGAACATAAAGAACAACAACACAATAATAAAGCTACAATAATAATAACACAATACGAGCACAAACACAGAGTGAAGCAGTAAAACGAGACGACGTCGTGAAAAGACAGAAATAAAAAGTAATCGTCTGCAGATCCGTAAACACGATTCTGAGAGGAAATTTGAAAACAGACAAAAGTCTGATGTGTGTGTGTGTGTGTGTGTGTGTGTGTGTGTGTGTGTGTGTGTGTGTGTGTGTGTGTGTGTGTGTGAGCTGAAGGACGAGTCGTGGAGTTATTCTGCTGACTCAAGTGTGACACCTTGTGGCCACCAACACTTCTCAAAACTATTTTTCACAAGAGATTTTATTTTATATATATATATATATATATATATATATATATATATATATATATATATATATATATATATATATATATATATATATATATATATATATATATATATATAGTTCTGTTTAACTGGCAGCACTGAAAAATTTGTATTTAGTTTTTACGTCTCATAAGCTGGAGGTCGTGTTTCGACGACGGACCACTTCCGGTCTGCGCAGCGGACACGTGAGAGATGGCGTCACCGGCCCAGGAGCTCGCGCTGCTCGGTCTGTGTGACGCAGAGGTCGACCCCCGGAGACACCGGTGCTCGTTCCGGACCAGCAAGGTCGGGGGTCCGCCGGACTGGCCCCCGGGCGCCGACCGGAAGTGCCCGCGCTGCGCCCGCTGCGGGGCCCCGCTGGCTCACGTGGTGCAGGTGTACTGCCCCCTGCAGGGCTCGCCCTACCACAGGAACATACACCTGTTCGCGTGCACGCGCGCCGCGTGCAGCGGCGGGTCGGACAGCTGGAAGGTGCTGCGCTCCCAGTGTCTGGAGGAGGAAGAGGAGGAAGAGGAGAAGGGGCGGACATCCGGCAGGCCGCCGCCGGCTCAGGAGGCTCCTCTGTCGGCCACCGAGTGGTGTGACACCGCTGATGACTGGGGGATGGAGGAAGAGGAGGAGGAAGGATGGGGAGGAAGAGGAGTGAAGGAGGAAGAAGCCGCTCCTGAGACAGAAGGTGAGCAATATCAATACTATAATAATAAACTATATAAATACTATAATAATAAACTATATAAATACTGTGAACAAAGTAAACTATATAAATACTGTGTGTGTTAACTAAATAAACGTTATATTTGTGTCACAAACAAAACTATATATTTAAAATCCATCTTTTATTTTTCTATATATATATATATATATATATATATATATATATATATATATATATATATATATATATATATATATATATATATAAAAAATCTTTTTTTCTCTCTTTGCGTTTATTTCTTTGTGTTTTGATCCTTTAACCTCTAACACTCTGAGTGAATTCCCTTCTATCCGTTGACTCGCTCAGCTTCATGAATCAGAAGGACCGGCGGTTCGATCCCCGGCTCTGACGTTTCTAAACGGAAATATTAAATCTGTCAGATGAGCTTCTTTTGGTCATCGACTCGTTTATTTCCTCCCAGCTGGCGAGAGCGACGTCAGCGGCCGGCTTCAGGACCTCCGCCTGCTCGACCCGCCGGAGGACGGCCCGCCGGAGGACTCTGACGTCCCAGTCCTGCGGGCGTTCTTCATCAGCGTGGTGGAGGAGGCGGACCTGAGCGGAGGAGAGGAAGACGAGCTGCAGCACGCCCGCCGGCTGCTGAGGGAGTACGAGAGGCGAGAGGGCGTGGTAGCGGTGGGCGAGCGGGACGACGGCGATGGCGGCGGCGTGGAGAAGTACGAGAAGACCAGAGCGCGGCACGGAGACGCGGCGTTCTCCCGCTTCCTGAAGGAGATCTGGCGCTGCCCGCAGCAGATCCTGCGCTACCGGCGTGGCGGGAAGCCGCTCTTCGTCTCCGAGCCGCCGGCCGAGGCCACGGCGCCGCCGGCGTGCGGCGCCTGCGGGGGAGGACGCGACTTCGAGCTGCAGCTGATGCCGGCGCTGGTCAGTCTGCTGAGGAGGAAGACGAGCACGAGGAGGAGGGGCGACGGAGAGGAAGAGGCCGAGCTGGAGTTTGGGACGGTGCTGGTTTACACCTGCAGGAGGAGCTGCTGGACGGAGGGAGCAGGAGCAGCTCTAGAGGAGTTCTGCTTGGTTCAGCCGGACCCAGACCAGCAGCTCTTTAAGTGAGCCGCCGCCTTCTTCTTTTCCTCCTTCTCCTCATTCTTCTCAATACTCGAGCAGCTCCTGTAACTTCCTGGTCCTCGTGACCTTTGACCTCTTTGTGTCGAGTTTCTGTAAAGGGACAGTGCTGCTGTTATGAAGTGAGGCTTTGAGGTACTTGTACACACTCAAAATATTACTAGTAGAAGTACTGCTGTGGACGTTGTATTCAGAGTATCTTCACCTGGAGGTCAGACAGGAAGTGAAGCCTCAAACGCACCAGACTCCATTCATAAAAATATGGATTTAACCTCTCAGTGATTGTGTTTTATTGTTATAAATAGACATTAAACACTTCAATAAAGATTTATTTTAACGTACTCTGTTTGTTTACCTTCATGATATTTCTTCTCCGTTCAGGCTGAACAGCAATCAGTCAGGGGGCGGGGCTAAGCCAGTGTAAACATCCAGAGAATCAAAAATAGATTTCATAATTAACAGGCCAATAAATATAGATTTTATTTTTCAGCGATTGTTCTGATTACGTAACAGTGACTTTCAGCCCTTTGGGATTGTTTCCTTTGTTTGTTTTTTACAATTCTATGAAAAAGATGAATAAACAGAAGCAGTCTTTGGTTCGAGTCCCGCTGAACATCCCTGAGACAGCAGCCAGGGGGCGGGGCTTCAGTCGGAGTCTTCTGATTGGTTCTCTTCAGGCACTTGAGGATAAGAGAGGAAGCGGCTACGGAGACGCCTCGCGCTGCCAGCCGTACTGCTGGTACTGGTCAGACTGGTCAAACTGGTCGCTGCCACTCAGGCTGAAGATGTCTCTGTCGATTATCTCGCTCACTGCAACAAAAACACAAGACAAAATGATTACTATTAATTTTACAATAACAAAACTAATTAATTAACTTCAAACTCAACTCCACTAATCGATGAAGAAGAAGTAGTGTGTATAATATATATATATATATATATATATATATATATATATATATATATATATATATATATATATATATATATATATATATATATATATATATCTTGCGTAATGTACTAGTTGTTTTGCTCCCTTGAACTTTTTTTCTGTTTGTATTTATTTTTATAAAGAGAGGGGGGGGGGGGGGCAACAACAGCTGCTGCTCGCTGACTGAAGCAGAAACACATTTAACCTCAACGCATGTTTCAGAGCAGCAACAAGAGACTATTATTAACCACACACACACACACACACACACACACACACACACACACACACACACACACACACACACCGTCGTCCAGTGTGATCTCCTGGAGGCCGGAGGAGTCCGGGTCTGGACTGTCGTCCGGCTCCTGCTTGACGCTCGGCCCCTGTCCCTCCAGGGGGCTGGCGGAGGTCCCGAAGGCACCTCTGGAGATCAGGGGCGGGGGGTTCCCCCTCCGAGGTGCACCGGAGGAGGCCTGAGGGGGGGCGGCGAAGGTCTGGAGAGGAACCAAGCTCTGGAGGGCGACTGGGGAGCTCTGAGGGAACCCTGAGGAGGTCTGGGGGGGCAAGGAGGAGGTCTGAGGGAACCCTGAGCGGATCTGGAGGGCGGCCGGGGCCGGAGGGGGGTGATGCAGACGAGGCGCGTCTTGGCCGAGCGCCCGGTAGCCAAATGCATTGTGGGAGACGCGGTCCGCCTCCCGACGCTCCTGCTTGACTCCGGGCAACAGGGTCAGGCTTTGTGACAGGCTCCGCCTCCTCTTCCCGTTGGAGACGTAGAACTGGACCTGGACCGGCTCCGAGGTCTTCCTGTTGTAGGGAGGGACCTCGACCACGAGGCGGGACTGGAACACAGAAACACAGCGATGGGTTCTTTAAAAAATAAAACAAGGTTCTTACAAAATAAAACAAGGTTCTTACAAAATAAAACAAGGTTCCTTTCAAAAGAAACGACCAGAAACTCACCAATAAATCAGCGGAGGTACTTCTACCTCATCTGTATATTACTACAAATCATGATATGGGTAGATGAAATCAAGCATTCTGATTGGTTGAGAGTGAGTCCCTGGGTGTACTGTATTGAGCCATACTGTACTGTATTGAGCCATACTGTACTGTATTGAGCCATATTGAACTGTATTGAGCCATACTGTACTGTATTGAGCCATACTGTACTGTATTGAGCCATACTGTACTGTATAGAGCCATATTGAACTGTATTGAGCCATACTGTACTGTATAGAGCCATACTGTACTGTATTGAGCCATACTGTACTGTATAGAGCCATATTGAACTGTATTGAGCCATACTGAACTGTATTGAGCCATAATGCACATGTTTACAATGTTTACATTTACCAGAGCACTCCATATCAGTGCACACTCAAAATAGGATGAATGCCACTCAGCCAATCATACCACAGCAATGTGAATGAATGAGATGGTGCGAGATCTAGCTAGGCTAACAAATCTAGCTAGGCTAACAAACATGTTTCATGTTGCATAGGAACAGCCCCACATACGGAACTATTTTCTCTCAGCTATTGAAGTGCGATACACAACGTTTGGTGGCTACAACTACTTTGTGCTGAAAGGCAGCTCACCATTTACTTACTGTTTATAATAGTAACCGTATTATAAAAGCAATAAGGTACTCGAGGCAGTACTGTATCAACAATAATGTACCGTTCAAAGGTTTAACCTTGAACTGTACACAGTTAATATATTTCAGTGTTTTTTGGTTATATGAATGTTCACTTACTCCGCTGCTCTTTTCTGGCACAACCCTCGCGTCCGTCTCCCACAGAGATCTCCCGTCTGAAGGGACGAGACACAAACACACACAGGCACACATCGGGTTAAAGCCACCATGAGGCTGACACCCATCTGTGTGAGAGAAGTGAAGGTGAAGGAAGTGAAGGTAGAGCCTCACCAGACCCCTTCTCCGTGAAGACCACCCTGGATTGGGCGGACATGTTGGATCCTCTGATGAGCAACTCCTCCCCGCCGGCCGCGCAGACGCTGCAGGGACTGAAGGCCTCCACCAGGGGGAGCTCCTGAGCAGAGCGCTGGGCTGGAAGAGACTGAGCTTTAGACTGAGCTTTAGACTGCTGAGCTTTAGACTCCTGAGCTTTAGACTCCTGAGCTTGAGATTGAGCTTTAGACTCCTGAGCTTTAAACTGAGCCTTAGACTCCTAAGTTTTAGACTCCAAGCTTTAGAGTCCAGAGCTTCACATAGTCACACACACACTTTAAGGCGACTCACAACACTCCACTGGGCTGGACGTGGTCTGCAGCCACAGCGTCTGTCCGTCCGGCTGCGGGATGGAGACCCTGAACACAACACGCACTCTAGTGTTCTTCCTGCCGATGTCCACCTCTCCTTTCTTCAGCTCGATGTCGGCGTTCCTCAGCTTCAGGATGCCGGCGCAGTCGATGCTGCGGAGCGCAAAACCACCAGAGACCGGTGAGTTCACCATGGCTTTTCCATGACTTTAACCAAATTTCCATGAGCAAACATGCAGTGAAATCTGAGTGTAGACATGAAAAAGGGATAAAATGTAGTATTTAAAGAATATAACACATTTTCATGACTCTTCCAGGTTCTCCATGAGCGTATGAACCCTGAGAGGACGCGTCACCTGGCGGCCATGTTGTTCTCCGGGAGCAGAGGGACCTCCAGGACCTTGGTGCCTCCCAGCAGCGTCTCGCGGCAGGACGTGGTGACCGTCTTGCCCGTCACGCGGTGCGCCTGGTAGAAGGCGTGCGGCCGCAGGCAGCGCTCGTCCGCCGTGCCGATGAAGAGCAGCAGGACGAGCGGCTGCTGGACGTAACCGCTCAGCTGAGGAGAGGAACGTTACGGTTATCTCTTTAGAACGACACGTTAAAGAAATAAACTAAACGTTGGAGAGTCAGACTAGCTTAAAGCTAAGCTAGAAACATTTGCTATTATAAAAAGCTCCCTGACCAGTTCATAAGGTCAATAAATATTATTGACGACAATAAAATAATGAGCAACATATACATATATATATATATATATATATATATATATAAAAAATATATATAAAATATATATATATATATAAAATATATATAAAATATATATATATATATATATAAAATATATATATATAAATATATATATATATATATATATATATATATAAAATATATATATAAAATATATATATATATAAAATATATATATAATATATAAAATATATATATAATATATATATATATATATATAAAATATATATATATAAAATATATATATATAAAATATATATATATATATATATATATATATATATATATATATATATATATATATATTATTAACAAAATTAAAAAAAATAAAAACATTAAAAACTTAAAATATAACAAAATTAAAAAAATTCATAAAAAGGGCAATAAAATAATATTAAGATAATTGCAAACAAAATAGAAGCAAAAATAAAACAAATGAAATGTAAACAACACAGAAGGCTGTCAACAACAATGTAAACAGATAAATCCTGATTCCCTGAGTGAAGTCAAACACGTTGAACGTGACACCAGAGCAGCTGCTGCTGGTGAGTTACACCAGCTGCTCTCACAGGAAGCTCTAGGAGCGGCAGAGATGAAGTTTATTTAAATAAACAAGAGACCAGGCCCACAAACGGAGTGAACAGTTTCCTAATAACTTAAAAAAACATGAATTGATTATCAAAAGTTGTTGTCGGTTAATTTCTGTTAAATAGAGAAAGAAAGAAAATCACAATTATTGTTATTAGTATTATTATGTGTTTATTCTAGGTTATGACATATTTTAGGGGATTGCTCATATTTTTGTAAAAACCTTAAACGCTTCCATCAGAACTTCCTTCACATCATGTGTTTCCCAGATAAACGACAAATAACCCAAAATATTCACAGAGCTACAACTAAATCTATGTGTGTGTGTGTCTGTGTCTGTGTGTGTGTGCGTACTCTGACGACAGGGTGTCCTGCGGGCGTTGCCTTCAGGGACCCCCTGCTGCCCTCCGTTTCATAGTGCGCTCGGTGGTACGATCTGGGCTGAACATCCACCTTCAGCTCATACTGGTCATACTGGTGGGGGAGGGGCCAGTCCAGAGGCGGGGGGGACGAGGTCCTGCAGGACACACACACACACACACACACACACACACACACAATGTGATATCCCTATCATGCCTGTGAGATAAATATGAAGTCAGAGCCCGTCTAGCTGTTTCCCCCCCGTTTCCAGTCTTTGCGCTAAGCTAAGCTAACCAGCAGCTGGTTGCAGATGGGAGTTGTCACGTCATCTCATTTAACTTTGTAATACAAACACCGGAGAACCGGTACGTTTAAGCTCCGACCCACCTGAACAGAGGCGGGTTCCCCGCTGTGGGTCTGTTCCAGCTGAAGTGGGAGGGCACCTGGAAGAAGAGGTCCGCCAGGCCGTCCTGCTGGAGGCGCTCCTCGCCGGGAGAGTCCAGGAAGGGCTCCAGCCCCGGGTCTCCTTGACCGGTCAGAAAGCCCGGCTGGGCCCCCGACGTCCTCCTGGTCTTGGAGGGGACATCCAGCTCCTGGTAGCCGGACATCAGGAGGGGCCCCAGGGCGGCGGCGGGGCTCCCCGCCCAGCCGTCGTCTGACACGCTGCCCAGCGGGGAGGCGCCTGCCGTGGGGCTCGGGGAGTGGTGCGGCGAGGGCGAGCGGGCGTGGGGGTCGGCGCCGGAGCGCCGCCTCTTCCCGCAGGGGGACGTGGGCCTGGACGTGGGCCTGGACGTGGGCCTGCGGGAAGAAAAAGATCGGAATCAGCAGGGGGTCTCGATCCCGCAGAGACGAGTCACATCCATGAGATACAGTTTCATCACATTGAACCAATCATGATCCACAGAAACTTTGGTGAGAATCGGACACAGCGTTGAGGAGCAGCGGGCGATAATGCGTTTTCCACAAAATTCAAATTGGCGGGAAAATCAAAGGAGGTGGAGCTTAAGGGTCTCAATGACTTTTTTGTAGAGCAGACTCACCCGGATGTGTGTCAACTTTCAAGTCAATCGGTCATTGATGGCAAAAAGTGTGCTCTTTCACACCTAAATGGAGCGCTAGAGAGACGTTTTTATAACCAAATGTCCATGACTTTAAATCACATTTACATGACTTTTAAATTGTGAACCCTGCGTTAATGCATGGTTTCCATGGCCTTTAACCAAATTTCCATGACTTTTTTTTTTCTTCCCACAATGCTTTACTGTATTTAAATAAAGTGGTGCTTCAGGAGATCCTTTAGCAACGTTATTAGACTTATTCGTCTCTTTTATGCCGCGGGGCTTCGCCTGCTAAAGGGTCCGGGTACCTGGAGGTGGGCCGGCGGTTCAGCCAGCTCTCCTCGGTGACGCTGGTGCGGGGCGAGTGGCAGGGCGACTGCCGGGGCGACTGGTGGGGCGACAGCGCCGGACTGAAGGCCGAAGGGTGCTGGTATTGTTGCTGCCACAGCTCCACCCCGAAGGCCCCGCCCCCGCAGCCCGGGGACCCCAGGGGGGACCCGCCCGGGGACCCCCGGGCGAGGAGGGGGGACCCCAGGGCGAGGCGGGCGGCGTCGCGCAGCTCCACCTCCACGTCGTCGTAGACGTGGGAGAAGGACTCGCAGGAGGAGAGGTCGGACATCCAGCTCCTGGAGGACAGGCTGCTGCAGGGGCTCGGGCAGAGCGCCGGGTCCCGGTAGCAGGGGTCTAGCGGCAGGTAGAGCTGGCCTCTGGACCAGGACGCCTCGGGGTAACCCCCCTCCGCCCCGCCCCCCGCTGAGACACCCAGCCCGCCGCCCGGCTCCATGTGGTTGTTCGGCGCGATGGAGGTGATCTGGATGCTCGGACAGTCGAAGGTTCTGGGGTTCCCCAGGGCGCCGTACTGGGGCCCCTGAGGCTGGGAGTCATTGTGCTGGAAGAGGAAGCTATGCGGCTCCTGGCTGACCGGCTGCTCGGCCTGAGCGGAGGAGGGGGCCGTTCTCCCGTTGAGATCTGGACCTGAAGGGGGAACCGACAAGGACATCAGACCCGTGTGATGGTTTGCATTGCAAACACGCTTGTTTTTTTTGTGTTTATTTGTTATTTGCCGTGTCGCAGCTGTGACTCACTCATCCATCGCGACACTCTGACACCTTTATAGAACCAAACAACAAAGTTTATCTGCAGAGGAAGTAATTCAAACAGGAAATGCAAAACATTTCTTGTGTTGATCAGGATTCAGTTGCTTTATGGAAAGCCTGTTTTCTGCATTTTGTAACGAAATGAGTGAACAGGAAGAAAGTTTAACAAAGACTTCTACTGATGAAGATGCAGTGTTTCACTCCTCACCACACACCACACACTCCTCACTACACACTCCTCACCACACATTACATGCAAAATAAACGCCAGCTGGGGGCCACAAAGCGGTTAGAAAACCAGGAAGTAAAACCTGCTGTTTGGCTGTAGAAGTGTGTATGTAAAAGTACACAGTAGAGTCCAAGTATAAGATAAAAGTCTGAATGTAAAAGTACACAGTGAGGTAAAAGTAAAATATAAAACTGTGTATGTAAAAGTATTCAGTGAATTTCATTATTTTTAATAAGCAATTAATGTTTTGAGTCATTTTAAGCTTCTTAAATATTAATATTTTCTGGTTTCTGGCGACATTTTATGAAACAATTCAATGAATTGAAGACTATTGGGGAGATTAATGGACAATACAGATAATCATAATAAAGGATAACGCATACTAAGTGATTCCTGACGTCATTGTATCTTTAAAATGTAAAGGTTTATGTAGAATATAATAATGAAGTGATCAATAACACGAGGTCACTGGTTTTCAGAAGACAGCTGGAGGTGTCACATCCACTTCAGTCAGACAATGCTACTTCCGGTTTACGATTTTCAAAGTAAAGGTTCTTATGCCAAAAGAGAACATGCTCTTTTCTCTAACAGATCTGATGCCTCGTTATACATCATAAAACCCAGCATACTATTTTTTTATATACAATACATACATTAATATTATTATACATTATTAATGCTATCACTGTACTATTCACAATACTTTATAATTGTCGTATTTTTAGTTCTGTTCTCAGTAGTTGTGAAATAAATCGAATTTAAATAACAGTAAGTAACACATGATGCAATGGAAAATAACTCATGTACTATTTCCTGAGGTAAATGTAGGTTTTTTTTAACTTACATTTATCTGACTTAAAATATGGGACGAGTTTATAAAACATGACGTTTACAGGATGAAAATAATTATCAATTAATAGTTAAAAAATGAGGTAAAATAGTAGTCATAGTATTACATATAGCAGATGCAGGTTTAATACTACATTTTAAAAGTTAAATATAATTTAAATATAAGATATATAAATATAATGTATATAAATAGAGCCGGACATTAAAATGAATGCAGTGTACTTTAGTAAAGCACATTGGTACGTTATTAATTTTAAAACTACGTTTCCGGATCTGTTCGCGTCCCGCGTTTTATTTTGAAGGCCACTTCCGGTGTGACGCTCACCGGCTGGCCGCTTCACGCGGACAAATCCCCAAAAAGAGAAAGAAGAGGAAAAGAAAAGAAGAAACAGCGAGAGGGGGACTCGAACCTGCGCCGCGCCCGTCCTCCTCAAACACCAGCCGGAAGTCCAGCTCCTCCATGGCGCTAACCCGTCTGTCGCGGAGCGGAACCTGAACCCGTCTCACGCGCTGCCATCCGAGCGCGAGCACAACTGCGCTCCAACAAACAAACAAACAAACAACGTCGACTAATCCCGCCCCACACCCCCTGATTAAAAGTTGTCTCCCGGCATCGACTGGGTCAATGAAGAAGTCACGTGGCTCCGTGGCGAAAGCGGGAAAAGAAACATTGTTGCATGAACTTGTTGCGTTCTTGTGTTTTCTGTTCCTCAGGTTGATCCCAATGCTGCGTTTAAGTCCCCTCGGAAGACTCACACTCTCTCTTATAGTTTTTTTTTTTTTTTTCACAATTTCAAAAAAGTTTTCAAAACGACAAAACATACAGAAGCAAAATTAATAATATTGAAAACTGTAATTTAGGTTTTGGAAATTTGCCTTTTTTTTTTTTCCATTTTTCTTGTAAAATGTATACATTTATATTTTTAAGTACTTTTTAAATACAAATCAAATCATGTCATTTGAAAAATCTGCTATTTTTTTCTTGTTTTCTATTAATATATTTTAGATTTTATTTTCTTCACCACTGCGTTGTTTAGTTGTACTTATGTCAGCACTTTGTGACCTCCGTATGAGCGTTTATGAATACATTTTACTTTTGAAGTTATATACATTTAAAATACAGCGGTTGAAAGTTTAGCATTTTAGCGATGGGAATTTTATGATTGATTTATTAATTAATAATTCTTTTTTTTTAAGTATTTCTCAAATATAAAATATGAAGTCTATTTTATATTTCATTTTAATATGACTCTGGTGGTACAAACTGTTTCTTTGACAGAAATCGAGTCGCTTGTTTTGAACGTGGCAAAAAGCGCGGCGTTGCAGTTCAGTTGTCATCCTCATATCTCCCAGTGACCGTAAAGGCACCATTACACAGCCCGGTGATGACGTCAGCAGCTGGGCGTCGACGCCTCTCAGGTTCAATTCTGGACCGTTTGATCATAAGACCAGAGACTGAGGAAGTATGTACTTCCTTTTCTGTACAAGTAATAATACCACACTGTAGAAAATTACCATATTACAGTAAAAGTACTAGTGAACAAGGTTCTTCAGTACGTCAGTATATTCTGTAAAGTGTAGTTAAAGTGAACGTGTTTCTATGTAAAAATAGATTTTAGCTGGTTGAGCATTTTGAATTAATAACTAATTATTTTTATTATGAATTAATCAGATTATTTTCTACACTAATCGATTAACAATAGAGAAATATCATCACAATTACCCAGAATCCTTTTAGTCCAAACCTCAACATTTGTACTGATAAATATAATTATTACACAATACAACTAATTGTTTCAGCTGTACTCTAAAAACTCCTGTTTTTTATTAACAATATATATATATATATATATATATATATATATATATATATATATATATATATATATATATATATATATATATATATATATATATAAACAAATATATTATTAATAATGGTTTCATTCCAGCGCTGCGTAAATAAAGTAACCAACGGTTTCAACAATCCAGTTGATCAGAATAAAGACATAATAAAGAGTTCAATAAACACTTTGTCTCTTTCTGGTGTTTTTAATGGTTTTATAGTCGAGAGCTTCAGGATCATAAAACAATGAAATAAAACTGTCTGTTGGAAGATTTCTCATCTGAAAACGTTGGTGAGCGACGAAGATTAATTAAATAAAATTGATCAAACATGCTCCTCTTCCTCCTCAGAGACTGAAGAAGAACCACCAGGAGTGAAAGGGTTAAACGGTGAAAGGGTTAACTGAGGTTCCAAATGTCTCAGGAAGAGTTAAAAGATGAATCTTGACTGAAGGCTCTGCTGCGCCCCCTGCTGGCTGCACAGCCTCAGTACCACACAGACAAAAGAAACAGACTATTAGAATAAAAACGAACAATAAAGACTTTGTTCCATCAAGCCGAGGAAGAGGAGAAGTGTTCCAACACCTGAAAACAGTTCTGATGAAAGTAAAACAAGTATTTATTTATATATATAAGAAATATTTATACTTGATGGTAAAATAAGAAGAGAAGCCCTTTCATGAAGAGAAAAACGTTCAGTCTGTTCCTCCGGGTCATGCAGACGTTTGCAGCGTCTCGCCTCCTCATCTCCTCAACCCCTCGCCTCCTCATTTCCTTGCCTCCTTATCCCCTCAGCTCCTCGACTTCTTATCTCCTCGCCTCTTCGTCCCTTCGCCTCCTCGTCCCCTCGCCTCCTCTCAAAGTTTCCAACTCTTCATCAAGTCTCCTGCTGGGTCTCGAACACGTGGCGTTTTTTGCTACGCTCTTCCTCAGCGCCTCCGTTCATCTTCCTCTTGCAGACAAGACCGGAGTCTTCCTCGCCGATGAGCCCCTCCGGCACGCCGAGGACCCGTAGACACACGATGGCCGCCGCCTGCTCGGCGAACTTCTTAGATTTTTCCCTGAGACACGGCGACGGGGGGCGACGGGGGGGGGTTAGGACGTGTGTGAGTGTGTTCATGTGTGTGTGCGCGTGTTAATGTGTGTGCCCTCACCACAGAGTAGATCTGTACTTCTTGCCCTCGACAGTGACGGTGGATTGAAAGGATCGGTCCTGAGAACGCTGCTCCTGAAGAACAAACGACTGTTCACTAATGTCTGACTCAATAAACACACAAACAATAAAAACAAACCTCAAACATAGCATGAACTATTTAAACATTATACTGTCAACTTTTGCAGATTTTATAATCATCCAGTACCCATAACCCAGTACTCCCAGTCCTCCTGGTCTGAGGTCTGTCAGAGGCCTCTTACCATTTCATAGAGCGGCTGCTGCAGCTTCTCCTTGCGGCTCCATTCCAACAGGAACATCTTGGGAGTGATGTGAGGAGGATACTCTCTCCTGAATGAAGAGAGAGAAAAACATACTTATATAGAAGAAGAAGAAGAAGAAGAAGAAGAAGAAGAAGAAGAAGAAGAAGAAGAAGAAGAAGAAGAAGAAGGTCTCACCGCTCAAACCTGACAGCCATCACCGTGACGTCTCCCTGCATCGAGGTCTCCGGCTGGCTGCAACTCTGCAGAGCGTCTCTCTTCACCTGCAGCTGCTGCTGCGTCAGCTGGTAGAACTGCTGCAGCCCGAAGGCCTCACTGCACACACACACACACACACACAGTCAGAACCTCTGGCCCGGGTCAGAACCTCTGGACCGGCTCAGAACCTCTAGCCCGGGTCGTACCTGATCTCACGGCTATTTTGCGCCGCCTGCAGCTTCTTCCCCAGAGGAGACTCCACCTTGTCCCTCAGCATCTGGCACAGGCAGTACTTTGTGTTGAAGGCGTGGTTGTTGTACCGGATCGCCTAGAAAACCACACACCAGCCAGTTAGAAGAGCCCGCCTCCCAGTTCCTCCACTGGTTTCACACACGCTTTTCAAATACATGAGAGTCAAAAGATTTTACATTTTATGTTATGAATGAATGAATGAAAAGTACTTTATTAATCTCCAAGGAGAAATTTTTTGTCGTACTAGCAGCATCCCAATGCCGTAAACTAAGTTAAACACACAGATGATAAAATAAAATAAATAATAACAGGAACAGCGGGTAACAGATGTATGCATAAGTAAGAAATAAGTATAAACATATATATACATACACATACATGCAAGAAACCCAATGTGTTGTGAACAAACACTCAGGGTAAGCGTATATGACTCACTGAGGTAATGGTACATAAGGGTACAGAAGGGTACATAAGCGTGTATCAGGGTGTAGAACTCACGTGCTTGAGGTACTCCTCCATCACGGCCTCCAGAGGAAGAGGCCCTCTCTTTCTGAACACCGAGGCGTTCCACATGGCGGCCCGAGCCAGCATCACCGACGAGGCGCCGCTCGCCCTGCGGAACGCCTCGATGTCGCCGTTCGACTTTACCAGATCCAGAGAGCCCCCGCTGGAGAGAGCAGGGTACTGCATGTAGGACGTTACACTGTAGTGCATCTACATATTATACTTCACATCTCAGAGGTACATGTTGTACTTTATACTCTACTACTTTTAGGAGGTACACATTGTACTTCATATGGTAGTACATCTAGATATTATATTTTATACTGTAGTACTTCTAGGAGGTACATATTGTACT
The DNA here is from genome assembly GCF_023055335.1 of Clinocottus analis. Lineage (NCBI taxonomy): Eukaryota > Metazoa > Chordata > Actinopteri > Perciformes > Cottidae > Clinocottus > Clinocottus analis. Next base: position 2,429,229 of record NW_027176218.1, on the reverse strand, counting down.
TTATGCTATAGTACATTGCGTGGAGGTTTACTCACTTGGCGATGACGGGGATGGACACGGCGCGGGCGGCGGCTTGGATGTGGTCGAGGTGGAGCGGGTGGCGATTACGCTCCTCCTTCAACCTGAACGCCGAATCAACCAGTCAGTGAACGCATCGTGGCTCTCAATTACTATAAAGTATCATTATTATGAATAATACAAAGCCACATAAAGACATGCTGAATGAAATGTAAAGTCATATTTCACAACGTTTACCTGCCGTGAACGGCGACGGCAGCGACGCCCGTCTTCTCGATCCTCTGAACCAACGCCACTGTCTCCTCCAACTGGAACCGGTAAGAGGACCAGTTACAGGACACGGAACCAGTTACATGACAGAAAAATCCTAAACGGATGAAGATAATGATGAAGATGAAGAGGACTTCTTCGCATCTTACCGACGGCAGGATTCGTATTTTACACGTGATGGGTACGGACACTCCAGAGACGAGCTTCCTGAGGATCTGCACAGGAAAGAGGACGTGTAGAAAAGTAAATGTATGTAAATAAATAAATGTACATGAACATGTATACATGTGTAACTAAACAATAAATATGAGAAAAATAACAAAAATGTCAGAAAATACGACAAAGATGTCTAACATTGTGAGTTAATTATGTGCAACAAAAATGTGAAAAAATGTCAGAAAATGGTTGGTGAGATATAGATATATATATATAGATATATATATATATATATATATATATATATATATATATATATATATATATATATATAGCTCTGTACACACTCACCGCCTCGATCTTATCAGGATCTGACAGGAGAGCCGCTCCCATCCCGCCCTGCAAAAAGTTAAGGTCAAGAGGTCAAGAAGTCAAAGTAAGCCAGAGGTCAAGAGGTCAGCCAGAGGAAGCTCACCTTGGTGGAGTATTCTTTGGGACAGCCCATGTTCACATCGATAGCGGCCACATCCTGCTCCCTACATCAACCGGCCAGGTTCAGCAATGCATCATGGGAAATAAATATCTCATTCATTACATGGGAAATGCCTTTTCTCATAATACCCTCCACAAAGACTTTCCCGGATGACGCTTTGGAAAGTAGCCTTTTAAACGCAGTTATAAAGGTCGAGCGATGGAGCGGGGAACTCACACAAGCCGGGCCACGAGCAGCGCCCGGTCCGGGTTAGCGGTTCCCTAGAAGAAGAAGAAGAAGAAGAAGAAGAAGAGTCACGTCTCTGAGCACGTACAGCGACCTCACGCCCAGTGTTCATGTGTTCATGTGTTTCCGTCTCACCATCTGGAAGACGACCCGGTTCTTCTCTCGCTCGCAGGTCCTGAACATCACACGTTCATCTGGAGCCACAAAGTCCACCGTGTCCAGAACCTCTGAGACACACGCAGTATATAGTGATATGAAATGTATAGTATGTAATATATAATATGTAATTAATAGTATGCAATATGTAATACATAGTATGTATATACATATTAGTTCATTTGAGGGAAGTAACATTTTGAATGCAGGACTCTTACTCACCGTTCACTACTCTCTGACATTGAGCCATTTTGATGTCGATCAACTCCTGAAACAGGAAACACAAAGGATTTAGTTAATATCTCAGGATTATGAGAAAGCTTTTTAAATAATGACTTAGTATCTCAAAATAATGACCTAGTATTGTAGAATAATGACTTCGTATCTCAGAATAATGAGAAAGTTTTTTATAAATAATAAGCTAGTATCTCAGAATAATGACTAAGTATCTCAGAATGATGACTTAGTATGACAGAACAAGAACAAACTCTCTAAGTCATGACTTGCGAGGTACTAACTCTTGTTTCATGACAGTTGGGGGTCTTTAACGGGATCTTTGGGGGGCCTCCCCAGACCTCACCTCGCAGTAGACCAGATCGGCCCCGTAGTCCAGAGCCAGCAGCCTCATGGGCAGAGTCCCCACCCGGACCATCGGGGCCAAGGCGGTGATGTTCCGGAAGCTCAGCACGCCGGCTGCCATCGTGCACGGAGGAGACGCCGGGTCACTGCAACCAGCGGGTCACAACGCGCTCCTGCTGCTCACGCCAAACCCCGCTCAGAAAACCGCTACATTTGCTGCGGTTTTGGTTCCAGTCAAAGTTCACCTTTAACAGCCGACAACTGAAGAATATAACCGTGAGACCTGAATTGTAGTAAGTCATATTTGATTCGGCACAATCACAATGCCACAAAAATAACATTAACTTGCATATCGAGCTAATGTTACTCCGACAGGTCGGCGAATTAATCCGCTTCTCTCCATCGGCAAGAGCCAACATTGATCCATATTTTATTAAAATTGAATTGCAATTGACGATGTAAAAGTATGCCGAAGTAACAACAAAGCGCTATGGATTCATAACATCATCATATTTAGGCTTTGCCAGGTCTGTTAGCAAACCTACAAGCACGCGACCTTTAAACTATGAGATGTCTGAATTGAGTTTGGTGGAACGGATTGATAAGGGCGATGCCATTGCTGTTATTATGGCACAGAGGCTTCTGTAATATCACATATATAATATAATATATTATGTGTATCTGTATGACGAAACGTTCGCATTAAATGAACTTACCGGTATTAATGTTGTCTAATACTGACGACAGCAGCCGGAACGTGGGGGGGAAGGAAAAAGAAGCGTGCTGCTTAAACTTCCTGTTTGGACTCTGACGTCAACATAACGCTATAGATCCGCAACATGTAGATCTGCAACGCATTCAATAGAAACACGGCGATACAGAGCAGGAAACATTCACATCCTGAAGGACCTTACCAATACCACAATGTGAAACATATTAAAACTGTGTCATATTATGTTTTATATTGCAAGATTATTTTTCTTTACGTGTTATTCACCAACAGGAGGAATCTATAATGAAGTCAATAAAATGAGCTCCACTGTTACCAGCTGCAGCATTTAATTGATGAAGCTGCATTCTCTCTCCTGACCACCAGGGGGCGACTCCTCTGGTTGTATAGAAGCTTTTTTAAGTCATTTATATAGATAAATGACTCTACTTCTCTCTTGATGTATTCCCTCAGTAAACATTGTAAACATGAGTTTATGTCTCAATCTCTAGTTTCAAGTCTTCTTCAATAAAGCATGATGTTCATTTAAATAAATTATGGTAATTTAGATTCAAACAGACCATAAAGCAGGAGATGCTTTAGGGGCGGGCCTACAAGGTGATTGACAGGTTGTTGTCGCTGACTGGACAGGTGTACCAGAAGTTTAGTAAATACAAAATAAAGTGACCACAGAGTCGGGATTAACGGAAAGTTGGCTTTGTACCGTTTATAGAGTCAACATGGGTAAAGTGATTAATACCAAGAAGAAGTGGAGCTACATGGATAATATTAAGAATAAAAAAGGGCTCATTCTGTCTTAGTCACACATCTCATTAGCATGGCTTAATAAACACAACAAAAGCTGCCACAACAACGTTTTAAAAGCGTACTTTCTGCTGCGAGTGTTCGTCAGCACGTTCACAGTAAATCATGTCACATTCTTTTGTTAACAACAGATTAATAAACTCGAGCTTGCACTTGGTTTCAGGGGATTCAACAGTGATTTGTGCAAAAATGAGTCCGCGGCGCCACCTGGTTTTACAAAAAGAGAGAAAAAGAAAACAAGACGGTGGAAGACCAAAGTGCTTCTCCAGTAAACAAATGCAAGACACAATAGAAAATAAAAGGCACTCGCAAAAAATATATTAAAAATCTAACAGTCAATCAGTTAATAAACTTTTGAATATATATTTTCTCCCAGTAAAGGCCTTTTCACACAAAGTCTTAAATGTCCATAAAAATAAAAACAAAATGACAAAAAGCAAACAGTCTGCCAGTGTTGGAAAGTACACTTGTACAATTTTGAGGTACTTGTGCTTCACTGAAGTATTTCCATTCTATGCCACTTCATACTTTATAATCAACAAATAACCACAATTAAATCAACAAAAGTGATGTTCCCTTTAGTGCATCAAGAAATTTCATCCAAAAGTTGTGTTATAAACCGCCACTACCTTCAGTAGTTGTACCAGCTGTAGCCAGCTAGCGCTGCTGCTATCTCCCTGCTGTAGCCAGCTAGCGCTGCTGCTATCTCCCCACTGTAGCCAGCTAGCGCTGCTGCTATCTCCCCACTGTAGCCAGCTAGCACTGCTGCTATCTCCCCACTGTAGCCAGCTAGCACTGCTGCTATCTCCCCGCTGTAGCCAGCTAGCGCTGTTGCTATCTCCCCGCTGTAGCCAGCTAGCGCTGCTGCTATCTCCCCGCTGTAGCCAGCTAGCGCTGCTGCTATCTCCCCGCTGTAGCCAGCTAGCACTGCTGCTATCTCCCCACTGTAGCCAGCTAGCGCTGCTGCTATTTCCCCACTGTAGCCAGCTAGCGCTGCTGCTATCTCCCCACTGTAGCCAGCTAGCGCTGCTGCTATCTCCCCGCTGTAGCCAGCTAACGCTGCTGCTAGCTCCCCGCTGCTGCTGCCCGCGTCGGGCGTTAAAGAACCAAAGTGCTCATGAACCAAAGTGTCGGACACATCAACCCGTTAAGCTGATGGTGGCGCTAGAATAAAGAAAATCAGAGGATTATTAAAGTTACCACAAGAGTTATTACAAGTCATCCTGAGGGGAACACGAACGATCGTTTTTATCACAATGCATCCAGTAGTTGGAAAATGTAATTCCAAACTACAATTGTAAATCTCTCGGTGGCTGAGAGGAAACATCTGAGTATCACCAAAGTCATTGGGATTCATCATCAGGGAACATGAATATCTGCACCTAAAACCCTAAAACCATGGGAACCAAAGTCTGCCAATGGGATTAAAATGAAGATTCCTTATTTCTGTTGCAGAACCCAAAGTTCTGGTTTTCACTTCATCTGGACGGTACTATCGATCTCTACTGGCGCACAGACCTAAACTGCTGACTCAACCTCTTTTTCTAGTATGCAAGATTGGTAAAAATGCCCAAGAAATGTGTCTATTAGTGGCAACAACATGCCACTACAAGCAGAAAGAGGAACAGAAATACACAAAGGCTGAAATAATAAAGTATTATTTAGGATACTGGCGACAGGTTGGTTTGGGACTCTGTGTGAAAAGGCCTAAAGGCACGATACAACAGCAGCAACACTCAGAAGAAAGAGCTGCCAGTCGGTCAGAGTTCTGTCACGCTACAGGGGGAAAAAATGGGATCCAAAATGGGAATAAAAGTCATTTTCAACAGCGTGACCGCATTGTCATTAGGTTGTTGTAACTTGACGATTTAGTAGAAAAGAGAACATAAAAAGAAGAGGCGTTTCCACTCGACTGCAGTGGGAAACCAGAGTCTCGGAGGGGTCAAAGGTCAGACAGGAAGATCCCAAACCAGGAAGTAGTGTCTGGACTTACACGGTGACGGAATAAAAACAAAAAGGATCTTCATGTATTCAGAGGAAAAACTGTTTTTTAAGAATTGCCAGACAAACGGCTCCTTCCTGATGACCGGTCCGTCCATTCTGAAGGATCGTCGATCTCAATGGGGTCGATCTGAGGAAAGACCACGAAACACAACCTCTGGCCCACGTACGTCGCCCTCTCTGCAGGGAAACAAGCGCTATGTGTTACATCAGAGATAATAAATGTATATACAGTATGTATATATAGCTTAAACAGACGTGGTCAACATCGTTTTAACTCACCAATGAAGTGGTAGATGCACTTTGGTTTTTCTTTCCAATGGACGCCCAGGAAGTAGACGGGGACGCCGGTGAGCATGATGACTAAACCGACGCCACAAACCACCGGCTCCGAGTAAAGACTGAAGCCCAGCAGCAGCGCCCAGAACATCAGGTAGCAGACAGGAACCAGCAGGTTCACCTGCAGGAAACATGAGGTGTGAGGTGTGCAATCACTTGGTTCCATCCCGCCGGCGGTGTGAATGTGAAGCGTTGGTACCTTGATGGGCCGGAACAGGTTGGGCTTCTTCCAGCGGTAGTACAGCAGGCCGGCGATGGTGACGCCGTACGACAGGTAGTTGATGAAGGAGACGTAGTTGATCAGGTTGTGCGTCTCTCCGATGCAGAGGATCACGATCGTGGCCGCGCACTGAAACACACACAGCAACGCACAACACAACGACGACAACAACGGGAAGAACATTTAAAAAAAAGGGGCCTGGACAGATGTCAGAGTTCTACCTTCAAAGATCAAAAATACAGCACTTCTTGTCGTCATCGAATTGTCGTCGATGTTATTGGCGTCGTCATCGCTGCTGTCGCTGCTATTGTCGCTGCTATCGTCGCTGCTATCGTCGCTATCGTTGGTATCACCCCTATAGCTGTCATCTTCTTATCCCTATAGCTCCAGAGCTTCCTGAAGCTTCTTCCTGAGTTGTGGAGCCGCTTCATCGATGGGTCTGAATCGGAGCTCGCTGAGTTTCTCCGAGTCTCTCTGATCTCTCTCTGGCGGGTTCTTCATATCTGAGTTAGGAGGTCGGTGGTGATGTAATGACCTCTGACAGAGAGGACACTCTGGCGTCTCCTTGTCTGTCCACCAGCTCTGCAGACAGACTCTACAGGAGCTACAGGACAAGATGTTGCGTTCTTTAAGGACGTCACTGCAGAGATCCTCCTCCAGTCTGGAAGCCATCGAGTCTGTGAGAGAAGCCGTGAACTCGGCCGCTCCCTGAACGTTACTTCACTTTGAGTCTTTGTTCCTTGAGTTTTCTGTTCGGTTCACGGATGCAGCAGCTGGTTGAAGTGGTGGTGTGCCAGTACTCCCAGTACTCATTCCTGTGGAAGTGGTGGTGGTCCGTCTCTCAGAGTGTCTGTGTGTGTCTGTGTGTGTCTCAGGGAGGCAGAGGAACCAGTTCCCTTGCTATTTAGCCCTCGGGCGAGTCACCTGAAGGGCGTTCATCGTCGTAGTTTTTCCGGCTGAGTTTCACTGCAGCCGGAGAAGTGAATATGTTGACCTCATGCGATTGTCTTCAGTGAGAAATCATACAAATTTAAATAGTGTTAAATAATGTCGGCATGCAGTGACCGTGCAGCGGGGCTCTGGACGTTGAGGTCATGTGAAGTAGTATTTCTCTTAGCTGTTAGCTATTAGCTGTTAGCTTTTACCGGTGAGCCAAACACGTGGTCTAGACAAGGCGCAGAGCAATAGACTGTTATGAGCCACGAGCCACAGATGTTATGCAGTGTGCTGCAGCAGAATGAGGTCATTATGTGAAGAAGACTTGCAGAAACCTGAAAGTAATGCAGGCCATTTGGTCATTTTGGTTCTTTGTCGGTCTCAGAACAGAAATAACAACACAATACATATCACATGAGCTGTTTCTTCACCCTTAGCTAATCTATAATGCAAACACGTTGTGTACGTACGCAGACCAGCAGGGCCGGGATGGGCGTGCAGTTCTTGTAGTGGATCATGGCCAGCAGGCTGGGCAGGTGACCCTCCCGGGCGCCAGAGAAGCACAACCTGCGGGGCAGAAGCGTCGTCAGCGGCCGCACGGCGAAGGCGAAGCGGGCGGCGACGGGAGTGGGCGGAGCCGCGGACTCACCTGGAGGAGGTGAACAGGTAGCCGTTGATCCCCCCGAAGGTGGACAGAGCCACGGAGATGGGCATGATGACGGAGAACATCCCCAGCAGCTTCTCCCCGAACGTCTGGAATGCAGAAAACCACAAAACGAGTCAGGACGGGGCCGACGGGGCCGACGGCACGGCGCTCTGACCGAAGAGCTCCAAGCTTTCGCATAATGAAGCTGCGTTTGAGGCAGGCGCCGCATGAGGATCAGATATTATGATCGAGTCCAGAAGTCTAAAAACATGTTTTTAACCTTTTGGAAACCAGCACCAAAGCTCCTCCGCGACTATCCTGGGACAACAGCTCTTTTCAAATGTTTCATTCACGATCTCCACAACCAAAGGGTTGTTCAGAAGAGGCCTGTGGTTTAAAAAAGTAACCGACAAGGTTTAAACTTTGTAAGGTTTCACCAAAACGTTCATGAGAACCTTTTACGACTTCAGATTTCAAGCAAAGACACGTAACTGTAGGGGCTCGTGGGAGTCCAACAACGCTATAAAAACAACAACCATTAGTACCTGTGAAGTCACAAAACGGCCAAAAGGGGTTCGTTCTTCTTTTTCCGGTTTACATTTCTGTAGTGCGGAAGCTGCTGAACATTTCATTACCCAGCATGCCCCAATCAGAAGATATTTTACCAAAAAATAAGTAATCTTTCCATTTCTGAACGACACAGTTTTCTGACTGAAACTCCTTCATAACATGCCGACGCTTCGGTTTATTGAGATGTGTGTTGTTTCCAAAAGGTTTTAATTCATGAAATGTTCGATTTCAATCCATGTTTTTTGGCCTTCTATCCGATTCGAGGCCTTTGTACTGCGTGATATTCATCGTATCTCACAGAGGTGCATTCTGGACCCTCGTCCAGGAACATAACCTCTCTGTCGTGGTGTACTTGATGCTCTCCGCGTCTCTGATCTAGAACACAGCGACCTGAAGGCCCCAGGGAGAGAGATGAAGCACGGTGACCCTCGTCATCGTCGTTTACTCACTACGGCCACGGCGTTGGAGGACAGCAGCTCCTCGGGCGACATGGAGGAGAAGTAGGCGATGTTGGTGAGCGTGTACACAAAGGTCACCAGAGGGATGGAGATGTAGATGGCACGAGGAAGGTTCCTGACACGGCAACGGCATGCAGAGAGCAGCACATGCATGAAGGGCGGGCTCACACACACACACACACACACACACACACACACACACACACACACACACACGTATATATATATATATATATACCAACAAAAAACTCTCCAATAATTCGGCTCTTTGTTTTTTTAATTACTTTTATCAGTGTAATGAAGAAAAACATGCAATGAAAACATGCTCCTCTTCCTCCTCTCTCCTTCCACTTCTTCCTCTCTCCTTCCTCCTCTATCTTTCCTTCTCTTCCTCCTCTCGCCATCCTTTCCTTTCTACTCTCCACTCTCCTTTTTACCTCCGTCCTCTTCCTCTTCTCTCCATTCTTCTCCTCTCCTTCCTCTTCCTCCTTCCTCCTTCCTCTTCCTGCTTCCTCTCTTTCCTTCTCTCCTTCCTCTTCTTTCTCTCCTTCCTCTGGAACTCTTATAAATCTCATAAAATGTTCTGATTATAAAAATGTCGCCTTTATGAAGTAGAGAATGAGAATGACGAGTCAAGAAGAGAAAAAGTAAAGGAATATTTCATATCACACGTCTGTTTCAAAACAGCCCCAAAAATAAACCTGCACGTTTATAAAACATTTATAACATTAAACATTTATATTCAAACTGTTCCTCTTCAGACTCGACTCCCCTGAAGGAAAATGTCTTCAGCAAACAGACAAACTGCGTCTGAAGCTGGAAGAAGATGAGAGGAAGATGAGGAAGAGCGCAAACACTCACCGTCTGGGTTCAACCACTTCCTCCGTCACGTAGTTCAGGAAGTTCCAGCCGCTGAAGGCGAAGGACGCCTGCAGGAAGGCCAGCGCGATCTGCCCCACCGTGGGCGTGCGCTCCATGGCGAAGGCCACCTGCGGGGTCAGCGCCTCGTAGTTCCCTGAGAGAGAAACCACACGGCTGAGTTTGAGGGTGGGGGAGGGGAGAGGGGTCGCTCTTCTTCATGAGCGGCGGACGCTTTCGGGGTCGCGGGCGTTACCGTTGCAGATCTGGACCAGGCCCACCACGATGATGAGAGCCAGCGCCATCAGCTTCCCCACCGTGAACACGTCCTGGATCCTGGTGGCCAAGCGGACGCTGGAGCAGTTCACCCAGGTCAGCAGCACTGAGCGGGGAAGGAGAGGAGGAGGTGAGGAAGGAGAGGAGGAGATGAGGAAGGAGGGGAGGAATCAACACGGCCCCGTGTTCTGATGAGGAACCAGAAAGAGAGATCCGGTTTCTGTTGTGTTGACACGTCTGGAATGAGCCACTAGGGCTATACCTCGCTACGTCCAGTCTGCTGGTTAGCTAACAGCTGTGAGCGCTAACCGGTTAGCTAACAGCTGTGAGCGCTAACCGGTTAGCTAACAGCTGTGAGCGCTAACCGGTTACGCCTCTGGTATCGACCTGTCCATCAGCTTGTAGCCCCGCCCCTAAAGCGTCCCCTGCTATACCCTTAAGCTCCCAAAACACTGTCTCATCCATTTCCCATCATGCAACTCTGCAGCATCTTTTCATCAAACGCAAACATCCTCAAAACTCTACGCCTGAAGTTTGTAAGGCCGGCTTTCTGCTGTGAGTCTGGTATTGATTTATTATAATAATAATCACCATAGTATGACATCATCACAACAGTATGACATCATGACTACAGTATGACATCATGACAGGATGACATCATCATTACAGTATGACATCATCATTACAGTATGACATCATCACTACAGTATGACATCATCACTACAGTATGACATCACCAAAATATGACAGCAGAAGACTTTCTCCTGTTGTTACCAGCCGTGATGAGGGAAGTGACTTTTGAAACTCGGTAGCGCTCCTTTAAATGATTCAACGGCCCTGGTGTGGGAGGGGGGGGGCAGCTGGTTGCCATGGGAGGCAGGAATGTGTGGAGCGGGGCGAGCGAGGGAGGGCCCGATTGTTTCACCTCGTCCATCATTGTCACGGCTCTGGCCCGCCGCCCCTCACGGAGGCCTCGCTCTGCGGCACAAAGCTGTCAGCCGGATGGACCGCTTCCGTTCCCCCCCCTCAGCATCCAGCTCCTTAAGAAACCAACTAGTGAATGATGGAGTCAGGAGGAGAGGAATCACACCGAGGAGTCGGCTCAGCGCTGACATCCTCATGACCCAGGATGCAGCGGCGTCGCTCCTTCTCTCTTTACACCATCAATTTTTGATGTCAACAACTTTTAATGTTTTAAAGAAGCTGCTCTCACATCCACAACTTCACTAGACTTCTATACAACCAGAGGAGTCGCCCCCTGGTGGTCAGGAGAGAGAATGCAGCTTCAACACATGAAGCATAGACTTCTATACAACCAGAGGAGTCGCCCCCTGGTGGTCAGGAGAGAGAATGCAGCTTTAAGGAAGTTGCTTGGAAGATAAACATCTTCTCGTTCCTCTCCGATACTGCAGCCATGAAAACGAAAGGTTTTTAAAAAGCTTTTAGCTGTTTCATGAGACTTCACACGTGACCAGTTCCCCTTCTGACTCACGAAGGACTCTGTAGTTTATTGATGAGGCGGATCACGATCAGCATTAGCGAGCAGCAGACATCTCCCTTCATGAATGATGCAGGCGGCTGAGAGCTCGTAGTGGAGCCGTTATGAGCGATGGCGTCCGGGTGAAAATAAAAACATGACGGAGGAAAAGACGTTGTGTAAAGGACCCACGATGCCTCACTTTGCAGGTTTGGATCAGACTGAGAGTTCTCATCCTACTTTATGAATTTATTTCCTCTAAATGTTCCACCTAATCTCTGAGATTATCTCAATCTTTCACATGAATGTAAACACTTTATATGCGAACATTTGTGGCTTTTTTTCTCGGAAACTTTCCGCTTAATCACAGAAAATACCTCTTTGAAATAGATTTTGCAACTTCAACGCCAACGATTTTTTTTCTTCTGAAAATTCATGTTTACATTTTAAATTTCATCTCAGAGAAAATCTACATTGTTCACAACATTTATTTTTTTCATATTATTGATCCATTATTGTGTTAATCACTTTATGTTGATGTGTTTTTTAATGACTTTACACCTTTAATCATACATCATCATTCATTAGTTGATTATATTTAGTGATATAAATATGCAAAGTACCTAAAAGTATTTAAATTAACATTGAGGAGTAAAAACTTCTATCTGAAGCAGAAAATACTGGAAATGTAAATACTTGAGTACCAAAGTGTGCTTCAGTTCAGCTTGAGTATATATATATATATATATATATATATATATATATATATATATATATATATATATATATATATATATATATAAATATATATTAATAAAAGACGTACGCAGGCAGGTGGCGGACAGCATCCTCGTGGCCATGTACGGAGGGACGCAGTCCGGGAAGACGGGCTGCAGAACGTAGCTGGAGAACGTGAGCGCGATGACGGCCAGCGTGGTCGGGTACATGATGAGGACGGCACTCCAGAGCAGGAGGAAGCTGAGGGAGAGGAGGAGGAAGAGGAGAGAAAGAGAAAAAACATAAATAAATACAATTATATATTTATGTTTTTTTTTAATTATTTTTTTTAAAATGTTTAAAAATATATATACAGTGGTATGAAAAGGTTTGGGCACCCTGATCATTTTCAAGTTTTTGCTTTATGTATCATTGGTTGTTCGGAAAACAGCAAATTCAATTAAATATTTCATATAGCAGACAAACACAATGATATTTAAGAAGTGAAATGAAGTTCATAGGATTTACAGAAAGTGTGCAATAATAACTAAAACAAAAGTAGGCAGGTGCATGAATTTGGGCACCCCAACAGAAAAATTACATCAATATTTAGTAGATCCTCCTTTTGCAGGAATAACAGCCTCTAAACGCTTCCTATAGCTTCCAATGAGGGTCTGGATTCTGGTTGAAGGTGTTTTTGACGATTCTTCTTTACAAAACATCTCCGGTTCAGTCAGGTTTGATGGTTTCCGAGCACGGACAGCCCGCTTTAAAACAGACCACAGGTTTTCAATGATGTTCAGGTCTGGGGACTAAGATGGCCGTTCCACAACGTTGTACTTGTTCCTCTGCGAGGATGCTTTGGTAGAACTTGAGCGGTGTTTCGGGTCGTTGTCTTGTTGAAGTAACTTCAACAGGATTGTCAGTACCTGCACTGGCCCCACAAGCCCAAGCGTTCCATGAAAAGCACCTGCTGCCCACAGTAACATGTGGTGGCTCCATCACGCTGTGGGGCTGTGTAGCCAGTGCAGGTACTAAAGTTGAAGGTCGCATGGATTCCAGTCAGTATCAGCAGATTGTTGCAAACAATGTTCAAGAATCAGCAACAAAGTTGAAGTTGCGCCGGGGCTGGATACTTCAACAAGACAACGACCCGAAACACCGCTCAAGTTCTACCAAAGCATCCTCGCAGAGGAACAAGTACAACGTTGTGGAACGGCCATCTCAGTCCCCAGACCTGAACATCATTGAAAACCTGTGGTCTGTTTTAAAGCGGGCTGTCCGTGCTCGGAAACCATCAAACCTGACTGAACCGGAGATGTTTTGTAAAGAAGAATCGTCAAAAACACCTTCAACCAGAATCCAGACCCTCATTGGAAGCTATAGGAAGCGTTTAGAGGCTGTTATTCCTGCAAAAGGAGGATCTACTAAATATTGATGTAATTTTTCTGTTGGGGTGCCCAAATTCATGCACCTGCCTACTTTTGTTTAAGTCATTATTGCACACTTTCTGTAAATCCTATAAACTTCATTTCGCCCTGCACTCACCCCATCAGACCGCCGAATATCTCGGTGACGTAGGAGTAGTCGCCCCCGGACTTGGGGATGGTGACGCCCAGCTCGGCGTAGCAGAGCGAGCCCAGCGCCGCGATGCAGCCGCCCAGCACCCACACCACCAGCGCCAGCCCCACCGAGCCCGAGTGCTCCAGGACGCCCTTTGGAGAGATGAAGATCCCGGAGCCGATGATGTTCCCTGAAGGAGAGGAGGAGGGAGGGAGGAAGAGGAGTAGCATCTCTGTTCGTAGAATGAAAACACAACTTAAATCACACCGGGACGACTTGAAATATACTTCTTCCTGCCTGTGTGAATGTCTTTCCACCTTTAGTCACAGGGTTCATAGTACGGTCATGGAAAACCTGGAACAGTTATGGAGTTTTAAAATGGTTATTTCCAGGTTCTGAAAAAGGCCTGGAAAAAAATAAAAGCCCCGAAGTGTAATAAAAGTCATGTAAATGTGTTATATTCATGTGTTCACGTTCATTTACGCTGAGTTTGAAATAATGAAGATGCTTTAAGTTGGTTTAAAGTCATGAAAATCTGGTTAAAGTCATAGAAGTTTGGTTAAAAGTCAGAAACGTGGTTAAAAGTCATTACAAAATTTGGTATAAAGTCATGATATATAAAGTGAAGTCCTGTTTTGTATTTTTCACAGGTGTGCAGTCAAGTCACAAATCTGATGACTTTAGATTCAACAAAATAAAAACAAAAACATTGATGAACAACTTTTCCTTCAGTATGATATCTTACGAGAAGTTACTACTCATTTTTTGTGCGACAGAGGTCCAGACACACGAGTTGGTTTCTGCTCATTTCAAAATAAACTTGGTTTAAATTCACCACTGTTATCAACATTGACGAGGCAACAAGCTTTCGCCAGTTTGCTGCACAACCTGCATATTATATTGCTGAGTGGAGTAAAATAATGCTTATCTTACATCTTCACATCTCCGTTGTGCGATGTTTGATGAAGAAACGTTAGCTAACAGGACTCAACCGTCACTAATGCTAACGTAGCTTCTTATCATTTTAACAACCTAACTGTTGAGTTACAGTTGTAAGGATTTGGGCTCTTGGTAGTTTTTGATTTTGTTCAAATATGTGGAATTTTTATTCAATGAGTTATTGTTTTTGAGAGGACTATGTCTCTTCGTCACTCCTCCTCAGTCCAAATAAAGTCACTTCCTGGTCACTGGTTGCAAAAAAAACAAGATGGCGACGGCCAAACTCTTAGCTTCATAGCATCAGTCCACAACTCCCCGACCTTGTCCTACACAAAATCTGTAGACCTAAAACTAAACCTGTTGGACTTGTTGTTTTTTGACTTAAAAACAAAGACTTTGCCTCCACTCTGCATATTCTTTCATTTCTGAAATAAATAAAGAACAAACACACATGAATCCAGCCCGAGGACGTTCAATGCAAACACTTTCCCACTCGTTGAAAACACTTTAGCAAGAGCACTTTAGCACTTTAGCACGAGCACTTTAGCGCGAGCGCGGCCACGCGGCACACGTGACTCGTCTGCAGCGTTCTCAGGGTGTGCATCACCCGGAGCGTTGCCAACATTTCTGATTGCAGCAACTTAAAACCACCAGCGACCCGATGAGAGACCTCGGGCTGTTCCCCCTGTGAGTTTATACAACGGGCATTAAAACACAAAGAGCTCTCTAAGGGAGTGAGTTAGAGGAGGAGGTAAAGGCCATCACTCAGCCCGGGACAATCCCTCCTGCCGGAGCCTCAGTATGCAGCGTGGAGGACCAGCAGGCCCACGCATTCAGGCGACAGCGCTACCAGTCGCGCGGCAGGAAGCAGCCAAGTGGCACAGACGGCCGTTACATAACCGGACATAAATTATCCTCTCCGGGGGCTGCGGAGGTGGGAAGTGACCCGCTCACCTTCCGCGTCCTGCAGCTTCCTGAAAGTGACCCCGCCGGGAGAAACAAACAGGTTTGGTGGTGTTGGTTGTGCAAATGAGAGACCTTTTTCAAGCGGCAATCAAACGTCTGCCCGGCATCTGTCGCTGCAGCAGGGAACGCGACACCAGGGCCCGGTTGGGAAAGAGACAGGAAGTGACTTTAATCTGGAGGCAGGAAGTGACTTTAATCTGACTCTGGAGCAGCCGGCGTGTTCACTCGCTGTCTCTCTGAATGGAGAAGTGCTCCAGTATTCTGCTCTCAGGACCTTTTCTCTCGTCTTTCTGCGCACAAAATAATGTCCGCCTCAAAGCGAGGAACTTATAGTCGGGAGGGGAAATACAAATCCGAGAATCCGAGTCTGCCAAAAGACTGCCCGCTTAGACAAAGGTCAGCCTCAGGGGGATCAGGCTCAGGAGGGGTTGCCCTCAGGAGGGTCAGTCTCAGGAGGATCAGTCTCAGGAGGGTCGCTCTCAAGAGGGGTCGCCCTCAAGAGGGGTCGTCCTCAGGAGGGCCGGCCTCAGGAGGGTCGGCCCACCAAGCACCTTGGACAAACTAATGCAAGCGGCATGGCTGGCATTTTTGAGAAGGGTCAATTCCCCAAAAACTTCATTCAGCACTCTGCTTGTCAAAACACCAGAAAACCAAATTTGTCAGATGGTTGAAGAAGATTTGCATCCTCACCACTAGAGGGGGGTGTCCGTCTGGGAACCCGGGATCCAGTTTTTCTCGAAACATTCGGTTTCTACGACTAAAAGATGTCTGATCAAGCTCAACGCGATCCGACCACTGATCCGGACTTTTCAACCCCAGTGCCTCACTGTTCAACACTGAGGTTTATTTGAACTCAATCCCTCAAATTCTCACCAATAAATGCTCTATTTTTTGTGGTTTTAGTTATGCCCCGGGCCAAATGCTATGTCATAGTATGATTATAATCACAAATGAACTGCTTCTAATTTTGTTGTTTTTAAAGATGGACGTCTTTAGTGGAAATCAATGAGCCGCAGGCAGGAAGTCAGACAGCTAAGAGAGCGGACCTGATGACTGTTAGACATTTACGCAATAGACTCAACAAATCCACCAGATCCACACGTCCTTGTCACATTTGTGACTGGACTAAAGGGGTAGTGTTGGTTCTGGTGCCCCCTGTGGACTAAAGAGGTAGTGTTGGTTCTGGCGCCCCCTGTGGACTAAAGAGGTAGTGTTGGTTCTAGTGGCCCCTGTGGACTAAAGAGGTAGTGTTGGTTCTAGTGGCCCCTGTGGACTAAAGGGGTAGTGTTGGTTCTGGTGCCCCCTGTGGACTAAAGAGGTAGTGTTGGTTCTGGTGCCTCCTGTGGACTAAAGAGGTAGTGTTGGTTCTGGTGCCTCCTGTGGACTAAAGAGGTAGTGTTGGTTCTTCTGCCCCCTGTGGACTAAAGAGGTAGTGTTGGTTCTTCTGCCCCCTGTGGACTAAAGGGGTAGTGTTGGTTCTAGTGGCCCCTGTGGACTAAAGAGGTAGTGTTGGTACAAGTGGCCCCTGTGGACTAAAGAGGTAGTGTTGGTTCTAGTGGCCCCTGTGGACTAAAGAGGTAGTGTGTATGTGTGTGTTTGTGCCTGTCTGTCTGTGTCTGTCTGTGTGTATATATGTGTATGCGTGTGTATATATGTGTATGCGTGTGTGTGTGTGTGTGTGTGTATGCGTGTGTATGCGTGTGTGTGTGTGTGTCTTTCTGCTCCAGTAGTTAATGTTCTTCAGGTCTTCACATTATTTTTGCCACGTAAGCTTACAACTCAGTTCAGATGTGCACATGCAGACAAACATGGAGGCCATGGACCCCCCCACTCCCATCAAGACCCCCCCCCCCGCCCTCCGCCCCCCATGTTGTGCTGTCCAGGAGCAGAGATCTTCATCCTAACTGCTGTTAGCGCATCTTTCCTGCAGAGAGACACTTTGTGTGTAGCAGCTCCCTCGTGTGTTGTGTGTTTTGTGTGTTTTGTGTGTGTTTCGTGTGTTTTCTGTCTTACCTATGATGATGGTGCACGCGCTCAGCAGCCCGATCTCCTTCTTCAGCGTCACCCTGTCGGGGATCTCCTCCTCCTTCCTCTTCCTCTCCTCCCGCTGCTTCTTCCTCCTCCCGCCGTCCCCCCGGCAGCTGAGGCCGCCGCTGCCGTTCTGTCCCTCCATGTCCTCCCGGGTCCGGGTCCGTTCCAGTCCGCTTGTGTCCTCCCAGTCCCAGTGCTCCCCAGTCCCAGTGCTCCCAGTGCTCCTGTCCTCTCCTCGCTCCGCATTCATGCAGACTGAATGGGCTGCGCTTGCGCAACAAGCTGCCGCTGTCCAGGGTAGAATGTTAAATACCCTGGACCCGCCGCGGTGCGTTCAGGCACACCGGGAGGAACCTGGACCGCTGCTCCTAACTCCTTTAACTGAAGGACTCCTCACGTGCAGCATCAGCGGTGGAGACGATGCTCAAGAAGTCCTGGAAGTAAAGTGCAAACTATAAGTATTGATGTTTGTATTTGTAGAAAAGTTTCCAACTCAAATGAAATACATTTTGATAATATTCAGCAACGTTTCAATTCAGCCGATGAGTTAAAGGGAACATGTTGTGTTTACTTTATGTACTTTAAAAGTGTAATCAAAGAGTGTTCATGCTTGAGTAAATGTATTTATTTACAAGGAAAAGCACATTAATCAGTGTAAATGTTCCAGAGAGATTTCCATCTGCAGGTTATTATTACAACTTTGTGGCCTATATATATATATATATATATATATATATATATATATATATATATATATATATATATATATATATATATATATATATATATATAGACTTGCTGGAGGAGGTTATGGCATGTTTAGCGGTGACGATCCCCATATCGATGACGATCCCCATATCGACTGCCAGTGTACCAACACTACCTCACACTACCTCTTTAGTCCACAGGGGGCGCCAGAAACAACACTACATGAACAAGTTCTCCTTCTCCTGAAGGCTGATTTATACTCGGGTTTTACGCAGAGACGCAAGCACGCAAGACACGCATGGCCGATCTTGCGTGGTCAAATCGGCCATTTTGCGTGCTTGCGTGCGTCACCCCAAATTTCGCGAGCCGTACGCAGCTCGGAAGGGACTTCGTAGCATAATACCGCTGTTTTTAAAAGCCACAGCAGAAACACCAACAATGGGTCCCGTTAAAGAACGTGTAGCTGAAGAGGTCCACAAATATGAGCATTTATATAACCCGTCTGACGGAGTATAAGGACACGCAAATGGAGGTGAATTCCTGGGGGGAAATATCGGTGAACGTCGGTGTGCAGGTCGACTCTAACGCTCGTTGCACCACCTGCTGTTCTGGAGTATGGAAAACGCAGTGGAACTAAAAATCAAAACGAGTCCGTCAATCCGACTGCGTGGCCAGCAGCAGTTGTAGTTGCAGAAGTATAATTCAGCCTTGAGCCGCGCACCCTGAGAACAATGTGTGTCAAGCCGCGAGGGCGGCGTCTACGTTCATGCAGGAGAAGGTCTTGAAGGTGGAGGCCCTGAACGTGTGAACCAGGGTTACTATTGTAACCACGAGCTTCACTGAGAGGAGGAGCCACTCTGGAAGAGGAAGGCTGCGGAGTCACACGTCCTGAAACAAAAGTGAAAGTTAGTCAGAGCGACAGCAGAGCTGCTGTCCAGACGAGTCTCTCTGTTTCTGAAACATTCACCTGAAGCAGCAGCTTCTCTTCTCTCATCAACGCTACAGGTGCTGTGACCAACACGGTGAGTCCACTGTAAACACACTCAACATGTAGTTTGAGTCACAAAGTACCATCACACCTGCTAGAAGCTAACTAGTGTAGTTTAAATATGCAATACCTCTATTTATCTGACTTTATTTACCCATAAAGGCAGAATGTGACATATATATCAACGAGCAATTTGGTGAATATCCTTGAATGTCAAACCTTTTTTTTCTCAACTGTAGTTACTGCTGTTTGTCTTTGTGAAGCAGATCAACTGTTAATATCTACTGTGATCCAACATCAGGTGTTAACAGAAAACATCACATCTACTCGGACTGGAAGGTCCACTCGACAGATTCACTGTATCGGTCCACTATGTATTTATCAAGTGCGTAGGATCTATACTAAAAATGTTTGTGCGCATAAACGCAGTAAATGCCTCACGGCCAATATAAATTTAATGAGACTTGTGAAACCGGTTGAGCCTCATATCCCAGCCTCTCCACGCCTGCATTCAACCACACACTGTACACACCCTGCATTGGATAGTTGTGACTCACTGTGAGGATCTCGTTATTCCCGTGAGTATCGGTCCAGTATAAAGAGGGCAACAAGCTCTACTGGGGTATTAATGTTCTTTTGTTACGAGGTCGTTCTGATGTGCGCTCTCCCTCAGTATCTCTCGGCTGTCTCGGTCGCGTCCACTCCGCCTCCGCTCTCCCGTTCCACAGCCGCTACTACTGTTTATATTGGGGAGAGACAAGCACAGATGCTCATGATCACACTTGTTCCCCAAACCACTCCCTCGCGCAGTTTCCTCCGCAGCTGATCGCAACCCCGACCCACTGCCACATACCTCCACCGCTAGCCTTAGGCCAGGGACCTAACCTTAGGCCAGGGACCTAACCCTAAACCTACTTCCCTCCATTTTCATGAAAGCAGAAGAGGAAGTCGGCTACAACCATCTGTGTCCCCGGCTTATGGATCACCTTGAAATTAAAAGGCTGTGAAGCCAGATACCACCGAGTGATCCAGGCGTTGGTATATTTCATGCGGTGGAGCCACTGAAGGGGAGGGGGAGGGGGGCGTGGTCCGACCAGAGGGTGAAAGAGCGTCTCAGGAGGTAGTAGCGCAAGAAGTCGACCGGCCACCGGATGGCCAGGCACTCCAACAACACCCTCTACCTGCTGGGACAAAATGACCTCCAGTCTGTTCGACGCATCAGTCTGCAGAGTAAAGGGAAGAGAGAAGTTATGTGTGTGAAGGAGGGGTTCCCCATAGAGAGTCTGGCACAGCTCCGTCCACTGGACCGAATCTGAGGCAGCTTTCAGGGACAGGTCAGTCAGTGGGCTGGTCAGGTCTGCGATAGCGGCGGTCTTGTCCACCTGAGGGCGCACATGCCCGCCGCCCAAGTGGAAACCCGGTGTTGGCTGCAGAAAGGAGGTGGCGGGTGGCGCAGACGGACTAACAGTGGGTGTAGCAGAAGCCCCTGCAGCTGACCGAGCAGCCTAGAGCTCCCTGACCCGTTCCAAGTCTGCGGCAATGGTCCGTAACCCCTCCTGCATCTCCTGGACGCTTGCCCCATACTGGGCATGCAGGGACTCTCCCTGGAGCTGGACGGACTGACGTGGAGCAGGCGAAGTGGAAACATCAGCCGGGTCCATTTCTGGTGGAGTTGTTCTGTCACGGGAGGCTCGGAGACAGGACCCAACTGCAGATGTGTGTTAAAAGAAAGTAACTTCATTCTTTCCAAAAAAAGACGACGAGAGCCTCAAAAACAGGATTCCCAACAACAAAGAGAATTCCGGTGGAACGGAACAGTACAACTCGACCAGGGGACAGGAGACAAACAGGGTTTAAATACAAGGGGAAGGTAACAAGACATAGGTGGAAACAATGAGGGCAGCACAGGTGAAGACAATCAGGAGACACATGTACAATCAGAAACAAGGCATACAGGCGCAGGAAGTGCGAAGACATTTGTTATATACGCTCTGTGTTCCTTGGCCTGATTTTATTGTCCAGTATATATGCAGTCCAGTATATACTCCATTTGACAATGCAAATAATTATATTGATGCTCAAGAGTGGCGTATAATTACATTAAAGCTGGAGAAAACGCAAACTCCACACTGCAAGCCACCACACTGCCCTGCAGATCACTATGTTCCCTCCATCCATTCATTTTCTGCCGCTTATCCAACAAATTTCTTCTGAAAACTTATTAAATAAATTTCCCCTTGGGGATTAATAAAGTATCTATCTATCTATCTATCTATCTATCTATCTATCTATCTATCTATCTATCTATCTATCTATCTATCTATCTATCTATCTATCTATCTATCCATCCATCCATCCATCCATCCATCCATCCATCCATCCATCCATTTGTCTATCTATCTTATCCGGGGTCGGGTCACGGTGGCAGCAGGCCCAGCAGGCCGACCGAGGCTTCCCTCTCACCCGCAACATTTTCCAGCGAGATATAATCGATCCAGCGTGTCCTGGGTCTTCCCCGGGGCCTCCAACCGGTTGGAGATGCCTGGAAAACCTGTAATGTGAGGCATAGAGGAGGCATCCAAATTAGATGTTATCATTTTATATTTTCTGAGGTTGGGAATATCATAGAAATACTACGACTGAGCTGAAGGTCAACGCGTTCCTTCACTGGCAACTCGGTTTAGGAGGTGTCTGCATAACGAGATGCAACTCATATGTAAATCAGATGCTGAATACATGCAGACTGTGACTTACCTTACTTCGATAACCACAGCTTGTATTTGCATTGCACCATTTCCTGAGTAGATTTGTATCTCAGTTGGGCGCAAAATAACAACACAATTGTATTCTAATAACTATATTTGTATTTGATTGAAAACATATTAAAATTATATCATATACGATTTTTGTTTTTTCACTTTTTGTCCTCAGAGTGTAGATATGTCTGCTGCCAGCTGTCTGCTGACTGAAGATCAGTTTCTGTGCTCCATCTGTTTGCATGTGTTCACTGATCCAGTCACCATACCATGTGGACACAACTTCTGTAAAGCCTGCATCACTCAACACTGGAACACTAACGTCCTCTATCAGTGTCCCAACTGTAAGAATCCTTTCAACACCAGACCTGAGCTGAAGGTCAATACCTTCATCTCTGAGATGGCTGCTCAGTTCAGACAGGCAGCTCAACAGAAAGCCAGCAGCAGCAGCTCAGAGCAACAAGAGTCCAAACCAGGACAAGTTCCCTGTGACGTCTGCACTGGAACCAGACTGAAGGCCCTGAAGTCCTGCCTGGTGTGTCTGGAGTCCTACTGTGAGACTCACCTGGAGCCTCATCTGACAAGACCAGGTCTGAAGAGACATCAGCTGATCGACCCTGTGGAGAACCTGGAAGACAGGATGTGTACAAAGCACGATAAACTGCTGGAGCTGTTCTGTAAGACCGACCAGATGTGTGTCTGCATGCTCTGCACTGTTCTAGACCACAAGACCCATGATGTTGTTCCTCTGAAAGAAGAGTATGAAGAAAAGAAGGCCGAGCTGGAGGATGAACTGCAGCAGATGCTCCAGGAGCGACAAACAAAGATTCAGGAGATCAAACGCTCAGTGGAGCTCAGTGAGGAAGATGCAGACAGAGAGATAGCAGGTGGTGTTCAGGTCTTCACCGCTCTGAAGGAGTCTGTTGAGAGAAGCAAGGCCGAGCTCATCCGCACCATCAAAGAGAAGCAGAGAAAGACAAAGAAACAGGCTGAAGGCTTCATCAAAGAGCTGGAACAGGAAACCTCGAAGCTGAAGAAGAGACGCATTGAGGTGGAGCAGCTCTCAAATTCTGAAGACCACCTCCACCTCCTCCAGAGCTTCAGGACCCTGAAGGCTGCTCCACCCACCAAGAACTGGACAGGAGTCAGAGTCAGTCCACTACCTTGGAAGACTGTGAGGAGAGCTGTGAATCAGCTCGAGAACACGCTCAGTAATGAGATGAAGAAGGTGGTTGCCGAAGTCGAGCTGAAGAGGGTCCAGCAGTTTGCAGTGGATGTGACTCTTGATCCTCATACAGCTCATCCCAAACTCATCCTGTCTGATGATGGAAAACAAGTTAAACAAAGTGACGTACTGCAGCATCTCCTAGACAACCCAGAGAGATTTAATAGATCTTTAAATGTCTTAGCAAAGCAGAGTTTCTTTTCAGGAAGATTTTACTACGAGGTTCAGGTTAAAGGGAAGACTGAGTGGGCTTTAGGAGTGGTGAGAGAGTCCATCGACAGGAAGGGAATAAACATAAAGAGCCCTCAGAACGGATACTGGACTATACATGTGTTGGATGAGAATCAGTATTACGCTCTTACTGACCCTCCAGTCCGTCTCTTTCTGAAGTCTCGGCCTCAGAAGCTGGGGGTGTTTGTGGACTATGAGGAGAGTCTGGTCTCCTTCTATAACATTGATGCTGCAGCTCTTATCTACTCCTTTACTCACTGCTCCTTCACTGAGAAACTCTACCCATTCTTCAGTCCTGGTCAGGGTTTTGGATCATTCTTAGATCACTTTAATAACGCTGACCCTCTGATCATCTTGCCTGTCAATGAGTAGAACAAAACTTTGATATTCAACAGAAAGATAATATAACGAAGTGCATGTAGAGGTTTTGACGATGTAAAGTTTACATTGTTGGGTTTTACATTTGATGATGTAAAACCCAACACCCTTTTTTCTGTAATTGTTTTTCTTTGATTTGTCACAGTTATTTTTTTAACAGATCTTTACTAAAGTGACTTATATATATAATGTAGTATTGTATATTGTAATAACTGCATAACTGCCTTTACAATCCTCAATATTGTTAAATCTTAAAAACACAATGTACTCTGAAATAAAAGCTTTTGCATGTTCCTTTTATTGCAGTAGTTTTCAAACTTTTTCTGTCACGCCCCACTTTGGAGGAAGAAACATTATTATGCCCTAATGCCCCAACAACATTTGTAACAAAATGGCCCATGATGAATTTTTATTGAAATAACAACTTTTTGTGACTCCATTTGTGCTTTTATAAATAATAAAATGAAGAAAATTGCAATAATTTTCAAGTAAACTAGATTGCTCCATCTGACAAAAACAAAACAAATGTGCTATCACTATGTTAGAACAATGCAAATAAAGTTCCATATGTGCAAAAAATTTTTTTTACAAGAAGCTAACAAAAAAGCTTCTTTTTTTGGAAAAACTAAATTTGTACAGATATGTGTGAGCCATCACGTTTTATCAGTAAGTATTAGGGGCTGCAATGAGTCGTGCTCCCACAAAAAATATTTATAAAATGGGGTTGCAGACCACTCTCACTTCACCACTCTCACCAGATGTGTGTCTGCAGGCTCTGTACTGTTCTAGACCACAAGAACCATGATGTTGTTCCTCTGAAAGAAGAGTATGAAGGAAAGAAGGCCGAGCTGAAGAAGACTGATGATGAAATCCAGCAGATGATCCAGAAGAGACGAGTGAAGATTCAAGAGATCAAACACTCGGTGAAGCTCTGTGAGGAAGATGGAAATGAAGAGATAGCAGGTGGTGTTCAGGTCTTCACCGCTCTGAAGGAGTCTGTTGAGAGAAGCCAGGCCGAGCTCATCAACACCATTAAAGAGAAGCAGAGAAAGACAAAGAAACAGGCTGAAGGCTTCATTAAAGAGCTGGAACATGAAATCTGTGAGCTGAAGAAGAGAAGCACTGAGGTGGAGCAGCTCTCACTCTCTGAAGACCACCTCCACCTCCTCCAGAGCTTCAGGACCCTAAAGGCTGCTCCACCCACCAAGAACTGGACAGGAGCCAGAGTCAGTGTACCTTCATATAAGGGGACTGTGAGGAGAGCTTTGAATCAGCTGGAGGAGACGCTAAAAAACCAGATGGAGAATGCGGAGGCCAAAGCCGAGCTGAAGAGGGTCCAGCAGTCTGCAGTGGATGTGACTCTTGACCCTGATACAGCTCATCCCAACCTCATCGTCTCTCGTGATGGAAAACAAGTTAAACAAAGTGAGGTACTGCAACATCTCCCGGACAAGCCAGAGGGATTTGATAGATCTTTAAGTGTCTTAGCAAAGCAGAGTTTCTCTTCAGGAAAATTTTACTACGAGGTTCAGGTTGAAGGGAAGACTGAGTGGGCTTTAGGAGTGGTGAGAGAGTCCATCGACAGGAAGGGAAGAAACACAAAGAGCCCTCAGAATGGATACTGGACGATATGTTTGAGCAATGAGAATGAGTACTACGCTCTTGATGACCCTGATACGTTTTTCTCTCTGAAGTCTCGGCCTCAGAAGGTGGGGGTGTTTGTGGACTTTGAGGAAGGTCTGGTCTCCTTCTATGACGTTGATGCTGCAGATCTCATCTGCTCCTTCACTGGCTGGTCCTTCACTGAGAAACTCTACCCATTCTTCACTCCTGGTCTTTCTATATGCTCAGCCTTTTATTTCTGTACAGACTCTAACCCTCTGATCATCTCGCCTGTCAAGTAGAACAACCCTTTGATTCAACAGAAATATCATGTATTGGAATACATGTCGTCATTGACGATGTAGGGCATATACACTGTTGTTGTTCTTTTCAGATTCTGATAAATGTGTTTTTTCTTTTGATGTGTCACATTTCTTTTTACTACAACAACATAGATTTGATCAAACTGCCAAATGTAGTAGTATATGTAATGTAGTATTGTGTGTTGTAGTAACTGCTTTACCTGCCCTCAAGATATATCATCTAAACACAATGTCCTCTGAAATAAGAAGCTTTTGCATGTTACTTTAATGTGTGGTTACCATATTTTAAAATTGTATTATCTGATTTCGTTAAAGAAGCAAAATAAAGTGTTCATGTTGTTTGTCTGAAGTACCTTCAGACAACATCTTTTTGGAGACGCTACTAATGTATGATAATCTGATAGACTATGATGAATTATTGTAGATTAAACTAAACAACAGGAGTTAAAAACATGCACATACACATTATTGCAGCAGGAATATTAATCCAGATACAGCAGATATAAAAAGAAAACATTTACTGATCAATACTTTTACTTTAACTAGCTACAGTTAGCTGAAACGTACAATGTTATAAATGATTTTACTTGCAGTGGTGTGTTTTCACAGTAAGTTATACATACTTTAACAGAAGTAAAGGATCTAAATATTTCTGAATGCCTCCCAGGGGCCAGAAACAATATTTGTAAAACATTACAGTTGTTTGAATTGTTTTTAAGCCTTTCCCCAGCCGGAAAAGTGAGAGTGACGTCATATTGTGGCGACCAACTCTGGCGTGTTTTCTTTTTTTTTAATAGTCTGGTACTGCGCACGCGCAATGACGGTAGTCCTTGGCTGGTCGGCCTGCTGTAGGTTACAGATCCGGTGAGGCAACACACAGACACAATGCAGAGCTGGACGCAGGTTTACCGCTCTCTGGCCACGGTAGGAACGGGTTTTATTACTCTGTCGACCGGTACGTGTTGTCCGGAGCGGCTCTTTGCTTGTCGGGTCCTGGTTGGTACTCGTGTCTGCAGGCTCGCGGGGTTTGCGGCGGGCGGGCCCTGGCTTAGCGGGTCAGCTAGCCGCGGGGAGAACGTAACGCCGGGCTTCACCTGAAAAACTGACAATTCAAGCGTTCTTGTGGTTGTCGGTTACGAAAATCTGTCGCTTAACACGTATTTGATGCATTTTGTAATTCGATAACCCCTCCTTATTAATTCGGCACTACCACATATGGAAAATATTTAAGTAAAATTACTTATTCTGGTGTTTTCTAAATGTTTTAAATCGCGTTATGTGAACTCGCTTGTCAATGTTATCTAACGTGACTTCGTTCCCACACTGATGAACGGCCTCCACGGGCTCCACAGCGGGCTGCTGAAGTGCCCTTGAGCAACACATTGAATCTACAACCTGTACTTGTGACTCCTTCGAAATTAACGTATTATATATACAAAACTAAAGAAAACAACGTGAATATGCTTCCTGTTTCCGTCACGTGACTTTTCTCCATCCGGCCGACAGAAATCTTTTTGACGATTATAATATATATACATATACTATTTTTTATTTATACTCTCCATTTTATTTTACATTGTTTTCTATATTTGGCATTTTTATTATTCAGTTCTATTTTTTATTGTATTAACATTTCTATTTTTTTTGTATACAGTGGCCTGTAGGAAAACATGTTTTTTTTGCAGAATGTATAAAGTAACTATCGATCTTCAATGTTCACTTTGGAGTTTTTGTTTTGCTAAACAAGGAAATAGTCTGTCTGTCTGCCTGTCTCACCTTTCCTGTATCTGTCTGTCTGTCTGTCTCACCTCTCCTGTCTCTCTGCTTCCCTCCAGCGGAGCCACCAGCTTCCCTGCCGGCTGCCCGGCGCCTCGTCGCTGTCCGTGAGGAGCTACGCCGACAAAGCAGCGAGTGAGTCCACTGCTGAGCGTTCTCCTGGGCACGCTAGCCGGATGAGCTGTTCTTTAGCAGGATGAGCGACGCTGTTCTTTAGCTTGATGGACGACTCTGTTTTTGTGTTTATTTCCTTGTGTGGTCATGAGGGAGGTGTGCGTTCTCTGTTCATTTCGGTTCTCTCCGTAGTCGATGCAGACGTCACTGTGGTCGGCTCCGGGCCCGGCGGCTACGTCGCTGCCATCAAAGCAGCGCAGCTTGGCTTCAAGGTGATTATTATTATTATTATTATTATTATTATTATTATTCATAACTGACTCATTCCATAACTGCTGTTTCTCTTCCCTGGTCAGACGGTGTGTGTGGAGAAGAACGCCACGCTGGGGGGAACCTGCCTGAACGTCGGCTGCATCCCCTCCAAGGTGATGAGCTGTGCTTCTTCTTCTGTGGTTTTGAGCTCCAGCTCGTCGGCTGAACCTGAAGCGGTGAAGTCCTTCAGCAGAGTGACGTAAGAGGCGTGAACACAAGAGCTGACGGATGTGTTGTGTCTGCAGGCGCTGCTCAACAACTCCTACTTCTACCACCTGGCTCACGGCAAGGACTTCCAGAGCAGAGGCATCGAGAGTAAGAGCCTCATGCACCACCTTTGATGACCTTTAAATTATCTTTTATTTATCTTTGAAATTACTTTTAAATACCTTTTTAAATTACCTTTTTAATTACCCTTTTAAATACTTTTAAATGACCTTTTATTTACCTTTTTAGAGACCTTTTAATTACCTTATAGATACCTTTAACTTTTTAAAATAACTTTAAATACCTTTTAAATTACCTTTTAAATACTCGTCTTGTACTATGAGCAGCAGCAGATCTCTGGCTTGCGTGTCGATGAATAATCTAAAACTTTTAACTGAGTGATTTCTTTTTCATCTGCGCCATTTTTGTTTTTTGCTAATTATGATGTAATATTTTAGTATTTCTAAAAGGTTTGAGGTGAAGCGGCTCTTCAGTGATTTGTCGTCGTTGTTGTTGTTGTGGTGGTGGCACACGACCCCTTCAGGGTGTAAATGCTGGTTTCAGTTTCAGGCATCTCGTTGAATCTGGAGAAGATGATGGCTCAGAAGAGCGGAGCCGTGAAGGCTCTGACGGGAGGAATCGCTCTCCTCTTCAAGCAGAACAAGGTCAGTCTCTCTCTCTCTCTCTCTCTCTCTCTCTCTCTCTCTCTCTCTCTCTCTCTCTCTCTCTCTCTCCCTCCCTCTCTCTCTCTCCTCACCTCTCTGGTCTGACCCCCCTCTCGCCCCTCAGGTGACCCACGTCAGCGGCTTGGGGAGGCTGAGCGGTAAGAACCAGGTGACGGCGGTCGCAGAAGACGGCAGCGAGCAGATCATCAACAGCAAGAACATCCTCATCGCCACCGGCTCCGAGGTCACGCCCTTCCCCGGGATCCAGGTACGTAAAGGTACTCGGACATACTGTGAGTAAAGATACCAAGTACTCTACTGGGAGTAAAGGTACTCGGGTACTTTACTGTGAGATAGGAAAAGGTCCGTAAACATCCGTAAAAACGAAACGTGAAAACTGTGTTCAAACTCGTTCTCTGGTTCTCAGATCGACGAGGAGAGCGTGGTGTCGTCAACGGGCGCTCTGTCCCTGAAGAAGGTTCCCGAGGAGATGATCGTGATCGGAGCCGGAGTCATCGGCGTGGAGCTGGTCAGCATCTCTGATTCCTGCTTCATACACACGATTACATTAGATTACTGTACTATCTCGCTAGCTCGTCAGCTGTATGCTAGTTAGCATTAAAGCATAGCTATTGTAACCACCAGTTCCTCGGCAGTGCACATCCTCACACTCAACAGACACGACAGTTGAAGGAAACGCTAAACAAGTTGGAGACATTTTCATATCTGTTTTCTTTCTTTTGCGTGTGAGTGTGACATGAGGCCATGATGCATAATGACGCCATCTGTATGGTCTCCCGCCCCGCCCCTCCTCCTCTTCCTGCAGGGCTCCGTGTGGCAGCGTCTGGGCTCCAAGGTCACGGCGGTGGAGTTCCTGGGCCACGTGGGCGGCTTGGGCATCGACATGGAGATCTCCAAGAGCTTCCAGCGCGTCCTGCAGAAGCAGGGCCTCAAGTTCAAGCTCGGCACCAAAGTCATGGGCGCCACCAAGAGGCCCGACGGCAAGATCGACGTGGCGTGAGTAAAAAATACACATTTTTTTTTAAAAAAGTTACCAAAAAATTTTTTTTTAAATTAATTTTTGTATTTAAAAAAAAAATTAAATGTATTTTTTTTTTTGTATTAAAAAAAATTATGTGTTTTTTTAAATTAAAAAAAAATATATATTATTTTTTTTAAAAAATGTTTTATTTACCCAGATAAGCCTCATTGAGATTACAAATCTCCTTTTTAAGAGTGTCCTGGCCGAGACAGCAGCAACGCATAGTTTCACAAAATTTCAGACATTCAGATAAAAACAGAACATTTGTAGATCTCAGCATGAGACTCAAGACTTTTCTTTTATTATTATTATTATTATTATTAATAAACAACACGTGACCTCTTGGACCCGGCCCGCGCTACAGGGTGGAGGCGGCGGCCGGCGGGAAGAGCGAGACGCTGACGTGCGACGTGCTGCTGGTCTGCATCGGCCGGCGGCCATTCACCCAGAGTCTGGGGCTGGAGTCTGTGGGCATCGAGCTGGACGGCCGGGGCCGCATCCCCGTCAACAACCGCTTCCAGACCAAAGTCCCCAGGTACCAAACCCCTTAACGTGAGATAAACCTTTATGAGTCCACAGGTACAGGATTATGCAACGATGTGTCTTCATTCAGTGTTCATGGCATAAACACTAAATCAACAATTATTGATTTAATTAAATGTAACTTTTGGTTCAGTATTTGTAGAAGTCAATCAAGTTGGTAGTTATAAAGCCACCTGAAAATCAGCAGAAAACTGAATTTAATTACTGTAATTAGATCACATTTTTGCATAAAAAAAAAAAAAAAATATATATATATATATATATATATATATATATATATATATATATATATATATATATATATATATATAAATATATAAATAAATGCATAATGTGTTTAATTTTGATCCCGTGAATTGAAGCATTAGTTCATGCAAAATAATAAATAACAATAAATAAATAAATTCATTTTCTTTCTCAGTATTTTCGCCATCGGCGACGTGATCGCCGGCCCGATGCTGGCCCACAAGGCCGAGGACGAGGGCATCATCTGCGTGGAGGGAATGGCCGGCGGCGCCGTGCACATCGACTACAACTGTGTTCCCTCCGTCGTCTACACGCACCCTGAGGTGGCCTGGGTGGGCAAGACAGAGGAGCAGATCAAAGAGGAGGTGAGGAAGAGGAAGGGCATATGACGGCCGAAGGGCCAGTTTTTATTGACTTGAACCTGCAATGCTTATGTTTGCCACTTGGGGGCAGCAGAAACGAGCTGAACACTTCTTCTTCCTCCTCTTCTTCTTCCTCATTTTTCTCTTTTTCCTTCTTCCTCTTCCTTCTCCTTTTCTTCCTCTTCCTCAGGGCATCCCCTACAAAGTGGGAAAGTTCCCGTTTGCAGCAAACAGCCGAGCAAAGTGCAACAACGACACGGACGGCATGGTGAAGATCCTGAGCCACAAGGAGACGGACCGGATGCTGGGAGCTCACATCCTGGGAACCGTAAGAGCATTCCTCCTTTAGCCAGCTGTTTGAGCTCGTTAGCTCGGCTGCTAGCCGTTAGCGCATCAAGTGCCAGGGTGACTTGCAGTGAGGTTGTGGGTACTGGATGACATGAAGACACTTCCTGTGGTTTCCGCGCAGGGAGCCGGAGAGATGATCAACGAAGCCGCTCTGGCCATGGAGTACGGAGCTTCCTGTGAGGACATCGCCAGAGTCTGCCACGCCCACCCTGTAAGACACAGACAGACACACACACACACACACGTTTTATATAATAATTAATTATTTAAACACAGAAATGGGTTTCCCCTAAGAAAAGCTCATGATTAAAAAAGACCATAAATATTACTAGTTTAACCAAAAAATGAACTGAAATTGACTCTCCTTCCTCTTCCTTCTCCTCTCCCCCTCTCCTTCCTCCTTCTCCCCCGCCCCCCCTTCCTCTTCCTCATCCTCCTTCCTCTCCTCCTCCTCTTCCTCCTTCAGACGGTGTCGGAGGCCTTCAGAGAAGCGAATTTAGCCGCCTCCTTCGGTAAAGCCATCAACTTCTGATTGGCCGTTGTCCGCGGCCCCTTCATGTACATACGGAGAGGAGGAAAGCGACTGTACCGATTAGTTCTGCTGTTATTTAAACCGTCAGCCCTTCAGCTTCATAAACACATTACCATTTACGGACATAGAGATATACTTATATATTGTTTTGGCTTTGCGTTCCCTCATGAAGGAAGAAGGAGTTTTCTTTTTGTGTTTCTCAGTTTTTTTTTTACAGAATTGAACACAAATGAGCTGCGAGGTCACGGCAGGAAACGCTTCAGCAGCAGGATCTCTAACGGTTTCACTTTGTGGATCTTCAACCGGCTGACGCACAGCAGCTGATATATATGAATATATATATATATATATACACACACACACACACACACATTATCTTTATGAAAGGCGAAAGAGCTTTTTGAAAAATTGGCGGGTGAAATCTAATATAATCAAATCTTTATTTGTTTTAAATAACAGTTTGTCGATACTTTCCAGATGAAACGACACAAAATCACAATACTTTTGTCCTCTAAAGTGTTTTAAAGGTCTGTGTAGTTTGGGGTTATTTGTGGTTTGAGTATTAAATCAAAGCAACAAAATTATTTATTCATAAATCACGCTCTTGAAGGTTTCTCCGGTACCGGCCCTTTAAGAGCGAAAGCTGCTGTGAGTCGCTGGTTGACCTCTAGGGGGCAGTGGTGTGTTTCCTGCTCAGATTGCTGCTCTGTGATTGGCTGCGGCCGGCTCCTGTTTATCATCAATTAATCAATAAAATGCAGTTGAACAACTCCTGTGTGACTTTACTTTTGATGATGTCATCGATGAGAATACTCGAGGAAAAGTACTAATACACAGGAAACAAATATAATACTGGTCTAGTTGCGTGTTATATAAATAATCTTTATTATTATCAACCACACAAGATATGTTTTCAGATCAAACCTGAGACTAACAGTCAACAATCGAGCGTTACGTATTATAACTCCACATAAATTAAGAATTTTCTACAACACGTGTTTGCTGTCCGGTCAAAGAGCCAATCAGCTCTCTGATGTGGGGACAGCAGGCGTTTCCCATCATGCACTGGGCCACGCAGTCGATGCTGCCTCGCTCTCGTGAGATCATCGTTAACCACGACTGCATGATGTCAGCAATGCGGACACACACCTACCCAGCATGCATTGCAGAACGTCTCCAAGGAGCCTGTCATGGTTGTCACAGACTTCAACCAATCAGATCTTTAGTTCGACATGTGGGCGTGGTCTCTGACGTGCAGGGTTAGTGTCAGGGCCTGCTAGGGGGAGTCAGCATTAGCATGCGCTGCTAGCATTAACACTAGCTGCTAGCATTAACACTAGCTGCTAGCATAACTCAGTAGTAGTCAGAAGAGTTCAGACTGAAACATCAGTGAAGTTATGACATGTTTAGTGTTTCTTTAACACTTGATGGCCGAAGGAGAAACCACCACTGTTCTACAGTATATATATATATATATATATATATATATATATATATATATATATATATATATATATATATATATATATATGGTAAAATATGAATTATTTAATTAATAATCCAGAAGTTCTGTCTTTGAATTAAAGGAACTTTCTTCAGTTCAGACGTCACGACGCTCATGAAGAACTGGTTACAACGACTCCACCTCTGTTTGAACTGTGTGTGTGTGTGTGTGTGTGTGTGTGTGTGTGTGTGTGTTCAGCAGGTGTGGTGCGCTGCAGGTTAAAGTCGTCACTCTTTCAGAGTTGAAGCTGAAGTTCAGCGAGACACCGAGCAGGAAACTACTGGAGGATAAAGAATAAAGATATTAAAGGTTAAAGATATTAAAGATATTAAAGGTTAAAGATATTAAAGATTAAAGATATTAAAGGTTAAAGATATTGAACAGCCGAGTGAACAAAAGGAGAAGAGATGAAATCTAAATAAAGGAAAACTTCTGTCTGGAGCGTCATCGTGTTGGTGAGGCAGAGACTTGTTTTCCCTTCAGCGATGCTGTCGATGTTGTTGTTGTTGTTGTTGTTGTTGTTGACACGTTCACTGCATCTCTTTCTTGCTCATGTCTTTAATCTTTTGTTGTTTCCTCTCCTTTTAACTTATATTGGTTATATTCCATCTCTTTTTACTTTTTTGCATCTTTTCTTCCTAAACATTTTATTGATTCATTTCATGTTCGTTCTTTCACGTGGTTGCGTTTTGTTCTCGTGTTCCTGTTTCCTCGTTTACGTTCCACTTCCTGCCAGATAGTGTGACTTTATTCATCGGCCTCAAAGACTCATCAGGAGTATTGTGTATTCATATTAATATTAATATATTTATGTGTTAACAAAGCAGACAGAACTGTAGAATAATAAATTAATATCTGAACTATTTTGTTCGTCTTAAAGTCCTGAAATGTTTATATTTATTTATACAAAACGTTGCACATACAATGAATCTGTAAAATATACGATACACATGAAATAAAACAATAACATTCATAATGAAGACAGCAAACATATGCATAAATCAATATAAACAGATAAATATGTAAACATCAAACATGTTGTGAGATTTAGAATCATCATTTTGCTGCAGGTCTGAGTTCCACGTCTCTGTTTGAGCAGACAGATGTTTGAACTGTTGTAAATAATAATAATAAAAATAATAATAATAATAGTTATAATACATCTGGTTGGTGTTTCCTGCAGATTGCAGTGAACATTAAAGACTTTATTTTTCTTTGAGGAGAACGACTCGGATGGACGTCACCTCCTTCCTCCTCACTCCTCACTCCTTCCTCACTCCTCCTCTTCCTCCTCCTCGACGCTCTTTGTGTCCTTCCCTTCTGACTCAGACTCTTTGCAGCCAGCGAGCCGGACGTCTTCGTTCTGTAAACTCGTCTCTCGTGAGTAAAACCAGCTTTTAGTTCACAGGTGAGAAGTTAAAGTTCAAAGGTTAAAGATGTTCGATGTCGACCCACGTCAGAAAAAAACATATTGTAATGTTTTCAGGTTCTTTTCAATTTCGTTCATACATTAAAACTTTGTGTGTAGAACAGAGGAACACAGTTTGGTGGCCGCAAAGACATTTCTTATTGTTTGAAAGCTTTAACATCAACATGTGGATTAAAGCTCAGTGTTATCCGTCGTTACAGAAAAACATTTCTACAGTTTTGGTAACAGCCGCAGCTTTTTTCTTTTCTCAACCAGAACAATCCAACAACACTCTGAAGCAACGGCAAGTTAACATCCATACATATATAGTTTATACACATGTTTTATTTTCATGAACAGGTACCAGAAGAAACATTAGTATTTTATCAGGGAACATCGTTGCTCTATTTTGTAAATCAAAGACCCGGTTTTAGGGTTCAGGTATGTCAGGTAGTCCAGGTAGTCAGAGTGCAGGTATTGAGGGTGCAGGACAGGGTGCAGGTAGTGAGGGTGCAGGACAGGGTGCAGGTAGTTAGAGTGCAGGTAGTCAGGGTGCAGTCCAGGGTGCAGGTAGTTAGGTTGCAGGTAGTCTAGGGTGCAGGTAGTTAGGGTGCAGGTAGTTAGGGTGCAGGCAGTCCAGGGTGCAGGTAGTTAGGGTGCAGGTAGTCTGGGTAGTTAGGGTGCAGGTAGTAGAGTGCAGGTAGTCCAGGGTGCAGGTAGTCTGGGTAGTCCAGGGTGCAGGTAGTTAGGGTGCAGGTAGTCAGGGTGCAGGTAGTCCAGGGTGCAGGTAGTTAGGGTGCAGGTAGTCTGGGTAGTTAGGGTGCAGGTAGTCTGGGTAGTCCAGGGTGCAGGTAGTTAGGGTGCAGGTAGTTAGGGTGCAGGTAGTCCAGGGTGCAGGTAGTTAGGGTGCAGGTAGTCTGGGTAGTTAGGGTGCAGGTAGTAGAGTGCAGGTAGTCCAGGGTGCAGGTAGTCTGGGTAGTCCAGGGTGCAGGTAGTAGGGTGCAGGTAGTCAGGGTGCTGAACTAGAGGCCTGGTGACTTACTCACATGGATTCCTCCGGCTTTCTTGTTGTTATCAGACGGTGAATCAGACGGCGCTGCTGCTGTTTGCTCATGGCGGAGGCCTGAAGGCCTGAAGGTGGAGTTTCTCTCCGTCACGGTGAACTCCTGCAGGGCTCTGACGTTTGAGCTCACACG
The DNA here is from genome assembly GCF_023055335.1 of Clinocottus analis. Lineage (NCBI taxonomy): Eukaryota > Metazoa > Chordata > Actinopteri > Perciformes > Cottidae > Clinocottus > Clinocottus analis. The sequence continues at coordinate 2,393,335 of NW_027176218.1, read as the reverse complement.
TCGCTGCGGTTCTACGGTGGGAAAGTTAACTACAGCGTGTGAGGAGCCTTCACTTTCCAATCGCTTCTACTTCCTCCTTCTCGTGGCTTTAGTGGCGTTTTGTCGTCCGCTTCCTGTCTGGTGAAAAACCTTTTGTCTCCAGGTGTGTTGATGCTGAATGTTTCCCGTGAACTCTCGTTGTTTATTTGTGTTGACGTCCAGACGCTCTTCACTTCTCTATCCTCCTCAGATCTCCTCTTCATCCTCCTCTTCATCATGCCTGCCCACCAACAGCCACTGAAACCGGCTCACCTCTCCCCCACCGCCCTGCCGGTGACCAACTACCCCCACACCTCCACCCACACCAACTCCACCGTCAACCCGGTGGCCGCCGCCGCCACCAACTACTTCAACGACCTCCTGAACAAGATCCCCCGTGAGTCGCCCCGAAAGAGACGACATGGAAGAAGTACTCAGGAAACGTAGTACTTAAATACTCCAGTACGAGTAAAGTAGTCAAAGTGGTCGTGTAGTAAAAGCGTTAACAGCTTTAACACACGAAGCATAGACTTCTATACAACCAGAGGAGTCGACCCCTGGTGGTCAGGAGAGAGAATGCAGCTGTAACACATGAAGCATAGACTTCTATACAACCAGAGGAGTCGCCCCCTGGTGGTCAGGAGAGAGAATGCAGCTGTAACACATGAAGCATAGACTTCTATACAACCAGAGGAGTCGCCCCCTGGTGGTCAGGAGAGAGAATGCAGCTGTAACACATGAAGCATAGACTTCTATACAACCAGAGGAGTCGCCCCCTGGTGGTCAGGAGAGAGAATGCAGCTTTAACACATGAAGCATAAACTTCTATACAACCAGAGGAGTCGCCCCCTGGTGGACAGGAGAGAGAATGCAGCTGTAACACATGAAGCATAGACTTCTATACAACCAGAGGAGTCGACCCCCTGGTGGTCAGGAGAGAGAATGCAGCTGTAACACATGAAGCATAGACTTCTATACAACCAGAGGAGTCCACCCCTTCCATTGGAAGCATCTCTTTCTGTCCAGTGTGAAGGAATAATATTCTGCGAGATCTATTGAAGTTATAAATAATATAATAACAGGTGCACCTTCTCGCCCCCCCTCAGTGCCCCGATGGGCGATCTACACCATCTTTGTGGCCGGCGTTCTGCTGATTCTGCTCTGCTGCCTGTGCATCTGCGTCAAGTGCTGCTGCAGAGGGAACAAGAAGAAGCGGCAGAAGAAAGAGAAGGTCAACCTGAACAGCGTCAACGGGAAAACCACCACGGCTCTGGTGAGCGGCGGCGGCGGCGTCTCTGTTGCTAACGATCGGCCGGATCTGTGAAGAAAGAATGAATTCCTTAAGTCATTCTTTCATTGAGTCTCTGTGTGCGTTGGTGTCCAGACTCCCCGTGAAATGATCGTGTTTCCCGTGTGCAGGTTCAGCCGGACGTGGCGGATGGCGGCTACGGCTCGACACAACAGAGAGGAAAACTGCTCTACTCGCTGGAATACAACGCCGTCGAGTCTGTGGTGATTACACCGGCATTACCCCACCGCTGACCTCTGACCTCCACACTGTCCCTCTGCGTTATCAGAGCGCTCCACGGATTCATCTTTTCACTCTTAAAACTACAAAGGGTTAAAAATTGTTGCAGCAGAATCAGAGATATCTTAATTTTTTTTTGGTTCCACATATTCTTTTTGGTTGTCAAAACTTACATTTCCCACAATTCAACTTGGAAATTCAGGCACGTTATGCTAGTTAGCGGCTAATGTAGCCTGGAGTCTCTAGCCTGCAGCAGAGATGATCAATAAAAAGCCAAATAATGAAACGATAATGGCAATTTCTTACAAAGTTTGATTTCAAATTTTTGTGTGTTCTTTTAAACTTTTAAAATGTTATTTTTCTTAGTAGAATTTGGATCTATCAGCACTATGATAAGCTAACATCGTAGCTGCTCCACTAAGACTCACCATATCCTAATTGAGGCGTAAATGTAGAAACTTCTCCCAACGAGTATTTAACTCATGGTGTCACTAAAGGTCTGTTTCCTGTCTGCTTCCTGCCTGCTTCCTGTCTGCTTCCTGTTCGTCTGTCACAGCTCACGGTGGGGATTAAACAAGCCAACGGCCTGAAGGCCATGGACTTGGGAGGAAGCTCGGACCCGTACGTCAAAGTCTACACCTGCCCCGACAAATCCAAAACCTTTGAGACCAAAGTGTTCAAGAACACGCTGAACCCCGCCTTCAACGAGCGCTTCAGCTTCCAGGTAACAAGTCGTATTCTGATGAAACTAAAAAACATACACACAAAAGGTTTCACTTTTTTCTTCGTTATTATTCCTCCAGATATCGAAATCGTTGCTGCTGAAGTCGACGGCGGTGATGCAGATTTTTGACTTCAACAGATTCTCCAAACATGAAATCATGGGGGAGCTCAGGGTGCCGCTCTGCAGCGTGGACTGGAACCACGTCATCGAGGAGTGGCAGGACCTCGCCGAGCCCGCCGCCTTCGAGGTTCTCTTCGTCGTTGTTCCCGGTTTTCACTTTCCAGATTAGAGTTGTAGTTATTATTTATCTTTATTCTTTATCTCAGATGTTGTGCATTTCGTATTTGTTAAAGATCTCCTCCAGACGAAAATACTCTTCAGCTTTGGATGATCATTTGTGTCTTTTCCACAAAAAATACTGGACGTAGGGGACGACTAGATGTAGGGGACAAATGGACGCAGTGGACGAATGAACGTAGGGGACGAATGGATGTTTGGACGTAGGGGACGAATGGACGTAGTGAATGAATAAACGAAGGGGACACATGGATGTTGGGGACAAATGGACGTCGGGGATAAATGGAGGTAGAAGAAGAATGAACATAGGGGACGAATGGACCTAGAAGATGAATGGACGTAGATGAGATAAATAAACTGTATTAATCTCTATGCATTTTGGATTTTCAACCCCTCTTTCCATTGACTCGAGTGGGGATCTCTGCTGTAAAGCTTTCTTTGCGCGTCAGGAGGAGAACCTGGGCGAGATCTGCTTCTCTCTGCGCTACGTTCCCACTGCCTCCAAACTGACCGTGGTGGTGCTGGAGGCCAAGAACCTGAAGAGCATGGACACCGGAGGGTCTTCAGGTAGGACTCAGAGAAAGTTCTGTCACCAAAATCATCATTCAGTCCCCGCAAAAAACAGGACACACACAAAGGTCGTCGACGATGACGACGCGTCGTAGTTGATGGCACAGTCTGCGTCGTGTAGATTTGTTTCGTTCGGTCGCATCACCATAAAAACAAAACTAATCGGCCTAAATGCTACAACGTAACAGAAGCAGAACCTCGGTTACATTATTTTAAATCATATTTAATTCTTACAATCCAGGAAATACCAATCAAACTGTGTTGATTTGTTAAGATGCCGTTTAAAATCACGTTTTTTTAATGGTGAAATTGAGGGAATGTCAATCAACCTCAGTGTTTAAATCTGTTTTAATTTCTGTTGTGGGTCGACGCAGCTGAACAACAATAAAGACGTGAATTATGACGTTCCAGTTGAATATCTAAATCACCTGTCAATAAACAATCAATCAATCAAATCAAAGAATGATTAGTTTTCAGAGTAAATCCCTAAAAATATTTCTAACTACTTCAAAACATTGTGGGATGTTTTGCTCCTTTACATATTTCTTTTAAATATGTATTTTCTTGTTTTTCATTGTAGTCACAGGCTGTAATACTCCTCAGACAAGTAAAGCGACATTTCCTCTTTCTTTTGAACAAATATCACTTCATTTCCTTGAAGCTTTAATAAACGCTAACGAGCCGCTCCGCTCTCAGACCCGTACGTGAAGGTGCAGCTGGCTCTGGACAAGAGGAAGTGGAAGAAGAGGAAGACCTCCGTCAAGAGGAAGACGCTGAACCCCTATTACAACGAGTCCTTCACCTTCGACGTGTCCTTCGACCAAATCCAGGTAAAACAATTAGACCTTTTAATATGATATTTGTTTTTGAACAAATTAATACATCGTCTAACGTGTTTAATACGGATTTGTTTATGTGCTTAAGTCATCATAAGTCTTCATAAGGGCAACATAAGTCTTCCTGAGGTCATCATATGTCTTCATAAGTCTTAATAAGTCTTCATAAGGTCATCATACGTCTTAATAAGTCTTCATAAGGTCATCATACGTCTTAATAAGTCTTCATAAGGTCATCATAAGTCTTCATAAGGTCATCATAACGTCATCATAAGTCTTCATAAGGTCATAAGTCATAGCTGTATTTCTCAGTAACGCTGCTTGTCGCCCCCTAGAGGGTGCACCTGGTGATCTCAGTGTGGGACCACGACGCCGTGTCCAGGAACGACGCCATGGGGAAGATCTTCCTGGGCTGCGACGCGGCGGGGAACCAGCTGCGGCACTGGGCCGACATGCTGTCCAGCCCACGCAGGCCGGTGGCCCAATGGCACCACATGCTGTCCGCCGAGCAGGTCAACAGCACCCTGACCCTGAAGAGGAAGATCCCTCTGCAGAGCAAGCTGCCCTTCTAGGAGGACGTTATAGCACGAAAACATGCATCTATATACTGTTATAACATGAAAACATGCATCTATATCCTGTTATAGCATGAAAACATGCATCTATATCCTGTTATAGCACGAAAACATGCATCTATATCCTGTTATAACATGAAAACATGCATCTATATCCTGTTATAACATGAAAACATGCATCTATATCCTGTTATAACATGAAAACATGCATGTATATCCTGTTATAACATGAAAACATGCATCTATATCCTGTTATAACATGAAAACATGCATCTATATCCTGTTATAACATGAAAACATGCATCTATATCCTGTTATAACATGAAAACATGCATCTATATCCTGTTATAACATGAAAACATGCATCTATATCCTGTTATAACATGAAAACATGCATCTATACACTGTTATAACATGAAAACATGCATCTATATCCTGTTATAACATGAAAACATGCATCTATATCCTGTTATAACATGAAAACATGCATCTGATTAACGCTATAGCGTCTATATATCGTTAATGATCTAATTACTGTTTCAAACGTTTACGCATTTAAACGTCTGTGAGATTCTTTTGTCGAGTCACAACTTAAATATTAAAAGCACTTTTTTGATGATACCATTTTATAATCAAATGAAATGACCTCTGTGTGTCTTGAAGGTCAAGTCTGAACGCAGTTCACCTGAAAGGTCACGCGTGTGTTTATGAGTCAAAACATATCAGTTTTACTTAAGAAATAGATTTTTTAAAATAAATTGCTAAAATAAAATGGTAAAACATAATGAATATATGTTCTTATTATTTTCTTATCGTATTATCAATATTGTAAAAATTATATATACATATTTATATGATATTTACAAAATGTATAATATGAAGAAATGCATTAAATAAATAGTTTTGTATATTTTCTGTATTTATTTACTTTGATATATATAAGTTTTTATTCTTTTGTAATTCCTTAGAGGGCCGAGCTGTCAATCAACTGTCAACGGGCGGGCTTTTAGTCATTTGTTTGCAAAAAATTACATTTACAAAAAAATGTTCACAAATAAATGTAATAATAAATATTATTATAATTTGATATTGTATTATTTGTCAACCTGTTCATTGTCTGATTAGGTTTATACTTTTTTACTTCGTTATTATCTCTGGAATGTCTCTGTTGACATCAGAAGGAACTTTCCTTTCCACCACGAGCACAAAGTAAACAAACGTAAAGCGGGTTCCCTGGAGAACGTTCAGGGTTCCCTGGAGAACGTTCAGGGTTCTGCCCGGAGACCAATCAAGCTGAGCGCAGCAGGTTGTGGGTTCTGCTGCTCGCGGACCTCCAGAGGCCTCGTTAGCTGAGCGCTGAATCATCAAAGAGGCGGGACGAGAACCCATCAGGTAAATACTGCTGAGACACATCGTGTACTCTGGAGGTACTTTTACCTGCTCACAGAAACACGGAAGTATTCGACCATGCAGCAATGACTCATGCGTTCAAAAAGGATTATTTACAGGTGAATAAAAGCCGTGCAGGTGAATAATGGCCGTACAGGTGAGCCTCGTTGTGCGTCTTATCTCCTGTGAGTTTCCTGCTGCTTATTGACTGACTCACACTTCATTATGAGAGATGTGAAATCAGCCGGCTGGAGGGTTACCAGGAGACCTGGAGAGCCCGGCCATCCAATCAGAAGAGGAGGAGGAAGAAGAGGAAGAAGAGGAGGAGGAGGAGGAACAAGCTCCAGATCAGCTCCCAGATGATAATTGTTTTCAGACCGAGCTGCTGCCGCTTCAGTCGGTCCGCCGACACACTCACACACACACTTACCTACACACACACAAACACACACACACAGACACGCTCACTTACACAGACACACACACGGTGAGTGCGTTTCTGCTTTCTTTAACGTGAGCGTGCAGCTCATTTATTATTCTTTTGAGCAACATATTGCAGCTGTTCAGCTAAACTTTTACTTTGAAAGGGAAAAAGCAAAGCTAAACTTTTACTATGAAACTTTACTTGATGATTTATGTTGTGATGTATGTTCTCTCACTGGACGTTTACCTTCTGACAGAGATTATTTAATTATTTTAAAGTCATTTTTTCACTTTACTTTTATTTTACGGATAAGATTAATGAAACCTTTCCAGATACGACTCGATGTGAACGTGAAGGGAAAAGGAGTTTACATCGATCACTTCAGTTTAGAGCAAATACGACGCTGTAAAGTTCTCAAGTAGAAGTACACAAGTACCAGTGTACAAGTATCAAAAGTACTCTTGTCTGATGTTTTGAGAAGTTTCTAGGTGCGTGGATCACGGTAAGCAACGTGTTATAAGATCATCGTTTGTTTTTAAATATTACCGTTAACCATGTGTGTGAACATAAATATAATGTAGTTAAAAAGCAGAAATGTTCAGTTAAAGTTCCGGTGTGTTCACCACGAGAACACTGAGCTCCTGTCAGTGAAGTGTGTGACGTCTGTCACAACCAGAATATGGTTCATAATAAATAACAGCATGTGCCTCTGTGCTTTAGTGCGTTACATGGAAGCTTGTTACTGACAAAAAAAAGAAAGTCATAATCATGCAATAGAAAGTCAAAATTAGGAGATAATATGATTTTGAAATTATGATTTTTGAACTTATAAATATGACTTTTTATATCATAATCATGACTTTATTTAAGAATTATAGATACAAAATAATAATCTTGAGCTAATAAAGTCGAAATTATGAGATTCAAAAAAATCTCAGAATTATGTCTTTATTTAAGAATTATAACTTTATTGTCTCATAATTTCGACTTCATTAACACATAATTATGAGTTTTTATCTCTTTTTTTGTGTGGCGGAAACGGTCTTTAAATAAACATAATAAGAGAAAATAAAAATATAAATAAAGACACGAGCTGCAAAAGTAAAAAAAAAACATAAATAGAGATGTATTAGAACAAGTACACTAACATATGTAATAATACTACATGCGTGTGCAGATTTATATTATTGCTGTAATTATATAACGTTTGCTAATAATCAACATTCGCTAAATATGATCTTTGTAATCATTATTAAACGTGTTGACGTCCTGAAGGCGTTTGTTTTAGTGTACTGTGTCAGACGGGAGGCGAACACAATCGGGCTCAAGTGAAGATTAAGACTAACTCCGCCCGTTTGGAGAGACGCCGGTATTTGCATCGAGCCTACTCCTACATGTGTTAGTTCTACCGCCGCGCAGGTCTGGCAGGTCGCGTCTCCTCTCTGGAAGCAAACAGCTCCTGCTCTCGTTCACCGTGTGGGACCGAGACTTCAACTCCAGCTACGCCCGGTCGTCATTTTGATAACTCCATACGTAAAGCATTACATTTTTAGAGCAGTATGAGGTCGTGAACTCAACCTGAAAGTCCTCACCCGGGGGAAGCAAAAACTCTCATGAGCCTGTAACCGCAGTCGAGCCCGCGCTGCAGGGGGTCGGTGCTCTGCGCGCGCTGCCGGAGCGACATCCGTCACGTTGCGGGCTGTTAGTCACCGCGGAGAGCCGGATGAGAGGCGGCTTCACGGGCCACACGACGCGCGCTGCAGGCCGGCTTGTTCAACGCGCCGCCATGTTGGCCCCGTCCCCCCGCAGAGAGAGCTTCCAGTCTGCAGTGGCCTCGCGCCTCCCGTCGGGGCCGAACTGACCGCCGGGCCGGTGGGTGGTGGAGGTGGGTGAGGGGCTGGTGGAGGTCGTCCGTCTGTCCGATGGAGCCGCGGGGTCGCTCGGCATGCCAACAAAGATGACGGGGCCGCCTGCGCCGGTGTTTGCGCCCATGTCTGCAGGAGGCGCACCATGGACGCCGAGGAGGAGCGGAACAAAGACCCGAGTGCTCACGAGCTGCTGCTGGATACGAAGCTGCTCTGCAGGCGAAGCGGGGGAAACGGTGAGGAATGTTGTTGTTGTTATTGTTGTTGTTGTTTCCTCCTGCACGACGCTCCTCTGCAGGGAGCCTCTGTGTGCAGGTGAAGGGAGAGTTCTGCACGTGCGGGCCGCTGGTAGGTGCAGCACAGCGGGGCGCCTCGGCCACCGTACGTCCTAATGCAGGGTTCTTACGGTCCTGGAAAACCTGGAAAACCTCTGGTATTCCTCTAGCGTTCCTCTAGTGTTCCTCTAGTGTTCCTCTGACGTTCCTCTAGTGTTTCTCTGACGTTCCTCTATATAAGGTATACTGCATGCTTTGGAATTCTTATTATAATTTGTCGTTTGAACTATTACATGTTCTCACTTTCATGTTTACACACAAATTTCACAGATGTTTGCTCATGGACATTTGGTTTAAAGTCATGTAACGGTGGTTAGAGGTCATGGAACGGTGGTTAGAGGTCATGGAACGGTGGTTAGAGGTCATGTAAATCCTTTGGTCACAATGCATGTGACCCCTGCAGGCTCCTGTCCTAACCTGATGATGAGTAGGAGCGAGCCCGCCGCCCGGCCCGGCCCCGTGGCCCTCACCCCTCAGCTGGCCCCCCGGGCCCACCGGCCCCTTAGCATGTCGGTGTCCTCCGACAGCAGTGGCCGCTTCCGAGCTCTGGAGACGCAGGAGTGGAAGAACAACCTGAAAGCTCAGGTAAGTCCGACGCACCTGGTCTCTCTTCCAGGTTTCTCTTCCGCTTTGAACTGGCTGAGGTCAGACTGATGTTCTGAGTGAATACTCTGTACAGCTTTTCATACTAGCGGGAGACAAATATGTATCACGATACTTGAGTCCCGATTCAATACTATCACAATACTGCAATACGACTGTGATACTATCACCATACTTTAATACTATCGCGATACTGTGATACCACTATAATACTATCACCATACTGCAATACTATCATAATATCACAATACTGTAATACTACTGTGCTACTGTCACACTAGTGTGGTGCTATCGCAATAAGATTACAATATTGCGACACTATCGCACAATGTGATAATATCTCGATGTTGCAATTTTTCAATAGTATCACGCTATTGTATCACAATATTGATGCAGTGTAGCGGTAATGCTATACTTTTGCGATATTGCTACAGTATCGCGGTATGTCTATATTATTGCAACATCGTTATACTATTCTGTTATTGTGATTCTTTCGCGATTTTGCAACAATATCACGATGTTGTGATACTGTTGTGACACATCGAGTATTAATCTTTTGTTCCACTGCAAATTGTCCCCAAATTAAAAAAGTGTCATAAATATTTTACTGACTGTTTTCCTTGTTTTTAAATCTTCTCTTTTTGTGCGTGATGCATGACCTCTACGTGACCTCCTTCTCGTGCAGATGGAGCAGGCCCACAGCGCCGGCGCCGCCAGCAGCACCGGCTCTCTGGAGCGGGCCTCGCTGTTCTGCGCCTCGGCGACCAGCGCCTCGGCGTCCGGCTGCGGCCTGTCCAGCCCGGTGGAGCCGCTCAACAAGAGCCGGTCCTCCAGCCGCTTCTCGCTCTTCTCCCCGCCCTGGAACAGCAGCTCCGAGTCTGACTCCAACCCGCCGTCCCGCTCCGGCTCCAAGAAGCTGCGCAACTACAGCAGGAGGGCCGCCACAGGGCCGGCGGGCGCCAGGGCCCCTGACACGCCGGAGCTCAAACCCGGCAGCGCCGGCGGCCCCGAACACTTCCAGTACTCGGAGCCCGTCATCTCCAAGGTCACGGACTACATCTACGTGGGCAACCTGAACGCGGCGTACAACGGGCGCACGCTGTGCCGCAACAACATCGACAGCATCATCGACATGAGCAGCGTGCCGGGCGAGCCGGGCCCCAGCCTCAACCTGGTGCCATGCACCTGCTCCCGCGGCGCCCGCCACAGCTGGTCCCGCCTCAAGGTGGACATCGGGGACGTGCCGGACGCGCTGGGCGACGGCCCGGCCCTGAAGCAGCGCTGCTTCGAGGACATCAACGAGTGCATCGGCGCCTCCACCGAGAAGAGGAAGCGCGTGCTGGTGCACTGCCGCGACGGCTTCTCGCTGGCGCCCACCTGCATCATCCAGTACCTGATGGTGCGGCAGAACATGAGGCTGATCGCCGCCTACGAGCTGCTGAGGGCCAGGTACCCGGTCAACATCCGGGAGTGCCACCAGAACGTGCTGGTGAGCCTGGAGAGGGCGCTGCGTCCCGGCGGCCACACCGACCCAGAGTGCTTCAAGCAGGCCATTTCACGCAAAGTGGCCTGGACCTGACCGGGGCGACCCCGAAGTGATATCTTCCCTAAAGACAACCCAGGGCAGCTGTACTTTCCCCACTGGATATTATCATCCCCACTTGAGTTCAGTGGTTGTAAAAGTTCTGAATTTGATGTGTTGCCGCTTCACGACCTGTAAATGTGACCCTCCCGACAGACTTCCTGTAATATAACGGCGGGTGTACTGGTGTTGGCTGTGTGGTGGTGTAGTCCTGCTTCAGTTCCGTCTATGCCGTCCTGTGGTGGTGTTTTTATATATCTCAGGAGAATATTGATGTCATCCCAGCACCGTGGCGGGACTAGCCTGCAACCTCGTTCACACCTGGCACACTGCAATGCATCTTGGGAAGCCGAGTGTGTGCACGCCACATTTCATAATGAACTGAAGACGCTCTTAAATTTCTCAGCCGGCCAGCGCTCAACCCAAATTTAATAAGCTTTGATTAGATTGAACGATCCGGGCGTTGGTAAAGTTTTTATTATGTAATATGAAGTATAAATGAGTGCAGTGGTGTGTGGTGTCTGACGCCATGTTGAGAGCCATGAGGAGGCAATCCAACTACTGTAGATATGCTCAGATTTTTTTAATTTACCTTTTTTTTTGAGGATGAAGAATTAAGAAAACTACCCTCATAACCATTTAACTCAAACATGGATTTGTATCTTTTCTTCAAACCCAGTTGGGACCCATTCATCTAAACTTCAGTCACAGGAGATGTACTTTTAAAAATATGTCTGATGCCAGGTGTGAAATCTACAAAGATCTCACAAGAAGCAAGTTAAGCAAGAGTTTTCCAACAAGAGTTAGCTAAGTTTAGTTATAGTTGGATCACGGCTCATTTATGTTACTAAAGGTTTAGCTTCTGGTTTAGCTAACGGGTCCTTTTTGCAGTAGCTAAACAAGTTAAATTGTAAAGTTAGCTAAAGGCTCATTTATGTTGCTAAAGGTTTAGCTTCTGATTTAGCTCACAGGTCCTTTTGAAGTAGCTAAACAAGTTGTAAAGTTAGCTAAAGGCTCATTTATACAACCACTGGGTCACGTTTTGATTTAGCTAACGGTTACTTAAACTGAACGTTTGGTTTTAACAGTTCACAGTTTGTGTTTCTGTTCAACCAAAGATTAATTATTCTCTGAACTTTGAGAGATGGATATTGACCCACTATTTTTCATCTGGGACAATACTAGTTCAAAAGTATTGTACAAATGATTTAATTTAGCACCTTTCTTTTTGGATGAAGAATTGAGAAAACTACCTTTTTTATAACAGATTGGAGACGCAAAATAAGTCACAGTTGGGACCCGTTTATCAAAATTTTGCTCCATTGGGTTGAAATGACAACAACAAAATAACCTATTTTGAGTTTGTATGTTAACTTAATACACCACAGGTCACAGGAGATGCACTTTTAGGAATACGTCTGATGCCAGGTGTGAACTTGCAGTCGGTTTTATGACACAATCTGCAAAGGTCTTACAAGAAGCAAGTTAAACAAGAGTTTTTCCTTTTTTTATTTTTATATATTTTGCTGGTAAAAAATAAATAATGGTTGTTTTGGATGTTCTAGCCGTTGTCTTCGGTGGGGAAAATGGAACGGAGTCGGTTTCCTGCTATTGATACATATGATCGGTCCCTATTGGATCTATCGCCGCCGGCTGGATCACGTTGCAGATCAATCGGATTCTATCGCAAGAGAAGGAAACTTTGCTCTCCGACGTGTTTTAAAGTCTGACTTTTCGCGCTTGATGGAAGAGGAGCGACTGTCCTCCGTGAGGATCTCTCCGCCCTGCACAGGACGTTTTGGGGTTTAATCTCTTCAGTGGTGCTCGGGGCTGAGACTTTTGTGAACTTTGAACTCCGGCGTGTGCGGTGTGAATCTCTGTGGATTATCAAGTATTATTGTACCGGTGCCACCAAAACTGCGATCGATCTGCGGCTGGACTGGGAGCTGGTCTTTGCACTCCTCACCGGCTCGCCCCAAAATGCAAAGTTGTTTTTTTCCTTCAGCTTCTGTTTGTTCTCACCTGCGTATATTCATACCACAACTTTATCCAGTAAAAATATGAATCAGTGACCGTCTACAGTAAAAGTCGGGTTACAAGCCGCTACTACCTTCGGTGGGTAACCCAACTTTTACAGTGCTCACAGAACAGCTAGGGCGGAAACCTTTGATTTACTTCTTAATAAAATGATGACGGACGATAGTTTCGTTTTAACCGACCAGAAGTCCCAAACGCCAAAAATATTTAATTTAACATTAACTATAAAACAGGAAACCAACTACTCCATTTGGAGAATGTTTGGTATTGATGCTTTGATAAATTACCTGGAAGATTAATTCATTCGCAGACGTATTTTTCTGTGTTTTGACGAACTACTTAATCGGTTAATAGTTTGAGCGCCAACATTCGGGACTCGACAGGTTTTCATGCTCGGTGCATCACACAATCAGCAAGTACTGAGACAACCAATCAGGGTAAATCCATCTAATTACCTAGAGGACTACTTTATTAGTTTAACTTTTCAACCAACATTATGATCTGAAAACAGTCATTTGAATATTTCCATTTTCACCAAAATATTTAATTTTTTTTCCTCATCCATTTTGTTGATTTGTTAAACCAGGTAGAGCGACGGTGATGCCAGCGAGTACATTTTAATGCTCAAAATATTCAGTTTTTTTGCCCTTAAACCTCAAAGTAAGAAGAACATATTCCCACTAAACTGTTTACATGGCTGACACACATGTATTTTTCAGCTAATATTTTGTTGCGAAATTTCTGCCAAAACCAGTCGAGACGCACATTCTGACAGCGCTGTTTACAATATAATTTATCTAAATAATTTATCTCAATAATATCGGCACATCACATGTCTAAGCTACATTCAAATTTAAAGCTGAAACTATTTTTTTGTGCAAAAGCAAAAATGAGACATAACAATCCGTTAGCTCATGACCGTTAGCTTCTGGTGGGCTAACGGAACGATCGAGCAGAAAAAAGTTTGGCTTGTAGTTTACAACTTAAATTCTGATTAGCTAACGGTTCGTTAGCTAACGGTTTGAGGGTGAAAAACACATATTTTGTCTCACATTAACAATTTCAGAACAGAAAGATTCAATTTCTACCTGTAAAGATCATAAAAATACTATATGTTTTGTCTGAAAACGACAACATTGCACTGTTTATTTTTTATTACATTTTCATTTAAATTTTTTTAAATTTAGATATTGTAGTTCATGGGCAGCCGCGTTTTACCGCCAGCAGCTTGGAGTTCGGTACCTTCGTCTTGGAGTCGTCTCGTGACCGTCCGGTGACACTTTGCACACTTTGTATGACTTAACTCTCGATAATGTGGTGAAATGTTGAATATATTTTGGGGACGTTTTTAATTTTGTGGAAACAAAAAGTGTGAACATGACATGAAGAAAAAAAAAAAGGTCCTTGCTGTAATATATATATATATATATATATATATATATATATATATATATATATATATATATATATATATATATATATATATTTGTGGCAGTGTTTTTATGGATTGAAGGCGACGAGGCCGGAGGAGAGGACGACGTGTTCGCGGTAGACGAAATTATCGGCATATCTCGGTTCATCCCTCGTCGTCGTGTCGATCCGATTTAGGTTTTCTAACTCGTTCTCTCAGGTGATTTCTCTCAGTGGCCCAGAATGTTCTCAAATGAATATGATATTCAGAAATGTGAAGCGATGTATTTCTCATGTCATGTTTCTTAAAAAGTCAAGATATTAATTTGTACTGTTGAAATATTAAAGACAAGTATGTACTTAAACGGTTGTTCTGGTGCTGAAAGTACAACGCCGAGTTTCGTCGGCGCCTGAAGGGCTTTTGAAGAACTTCAGACCCGATGGTAACAGATCTCAAGACGGGGTTAGAAGTCATAGTTATAGTACGTAGAGCAGACCCAGGGGGTGCCACAGTAATCCTAAATAAACTGGTTTAATGTAGTTTAATGCAAGTGCTTTCCTCTGACGAGCTGTTTGTTTGTTTCAGAAACTAAAAGCTTGACGAACCTTAAACCATAAACTCAGCAGAGTTCCTGTATTCATCTCTGTTTGACATGTTTTCGAGTATTAATCCTGGCTTTCACCATACGTGTAGAGGCACATCTTCATCTTCATATTAGACCTGGTTCACATGCTGCAGTTTGTCTGTCACCAGCCTCTCTCTCTCTCTCTCTCTCTCTCTCTCTCTCTCTCTCTCTGTTGTGTAATCTAGTCCTCAAATGAAGCTTCAACCCATTTCCTCCAGTAAAAGAAAATGATTAAATGAAAATGTAGCTGTAATAATAAAAAAGAACAAAAAAATAATTTCCTGCTTCTTCCTGTTATCTGCGCTGTACAAAAGATAAACAGGAGAAGAAGAAAAAACGATGCTAGAAAAATACATTTTATCTCATAATTCTGACTTTTTTATCTCTTAGCATGGGGATATGTTTTCATTTTCTTCTTCCTGTTATCTGCACTGTACGGTATGAAAGATAAACAGAAGAAGAAGAAAAAAAATAAAATGAAGCTAAATGACTGTCATAATTCTGACTTTTGATCTTTTGCTATGGAGATATGTTTTATTATCACAGCTACATTTTCTTTCTTTTACTGATGTCAATGAGCTTCCATACTTTTCCACTGAAGACTTTTCGTCATTTCTTTCAGTGTATTTCTCTTGTTTTCATTTCTGAAAACATTCCTGCGAGATCTTCGTCCCATTAAGCTCCTGTCAACGGTTCCTCAACGACGTCCACTTAGCGCGTCTTAAATGGCCGCCTTGAAACCGGACCGCCCACCTGCCGTCCCCTCGCCTCTCACCACGGCTCCCTGGCGTCCTCATGGAGCCCTTACTGGTTTCATACTGGTTTATACGATGAGAATCTGCATCGAGTCGACTCATCTCTGTTCCCTCCAGGCCCGTGTGGGTGTGTGGGGGGGTAAGAGGCCATCAGTGAAACATTTCAAGAAAGGGTTATTTATAATGCTCAGATAAGGGAGGCGATGGGGGTAAGATTTCAGGTTCTGGTGCGCCCATTGGCCTGAGAAGAACGCCACTTCCTTAAAGAGAAAGTTGGGGTTCCCTTTGCCTTCGGGGAATGCAATATATACCAACTTCTGGACGCAGAACCGAGCCGCTTCCCAAAACCTCGTAGCTCCGTTTATTTTCCGTCTCCGAACCCGGAAGGTGAGAAATCTCCTTTGCTTCTTCTCAGCTCATTGTTTCTTTGTTGGTGTCAAGACAAAATGTGCTTTTAAAAAATGTTTAAATTGTTAATAAACCAGCTTGTTAGAGGCGGCAGTTGAGGTTTTCTGTGGTTGATTTGGTAAAGTTTTGGGGGTTGTCGATGCTGCAGGTGTGCGGTGAAGCATGGTGCGATTGTGTAAACGGACTCTGGGGTTGGAACCCGATAGTCCGGGTGTTTATGAATCTGTCATCTCCGGACCGCTCGAATGTATTTAGAATATTTAGGAGACGCAATTATTAATCTGACAGCTTGGTTGGATTTTGGCTTTATGTTCTTCAACGTTAAAAAATGAAAGGGTGTTTTTCTTGGTGATGTCGTGGACAGCACTGTCGCATCACAACCAGAGGGACCGGGGTTCGGTTCCCGGGCTGAGCAGGTCCTTCTGTGTGGCTTTGCCATGTTCTCCCCGGGTCAGTGTGGGTTCCCTCTGGTTCTCCGGCTTCTTCCCACAGTCTAGAGACATGCAGCTTAGGTTAACTGGACTCGAAATGTCCCGTATGGTTGTCTGTCTGTATAAGTGCCCTATGATAGACTGGAGACAGGGTTCTTACAGGTCTGGGAAAGTCCTTGAAAACCCCTAAAGTGTAGTAAAAGTCCTGTAAATGTGTTATATTCATGTGTTCATGGCGTTCATTTACGCTGAGTTTGAAGTAATGAACATACTTTCAAAAGAAAGAGGTTCAAAATATAAGCAGCATACATACAGGCATCTATATAAATGTTTATTCTTTTAATCAAACTATTGTCTCTCATTCATTTGTGTCATTTAAGGTTTAGTGTATTCTTTGAATCCTCATTGTTAGTTTAAATACTACATTTTTATCACTTTTTAATGTTTACACACAGATTTCACACGTTTGCTCATGGACATTTGGTTTCAAGTCATGGAAATTTGGTGAAAAGTCATGGAAATCTAGTAGAAAGTCTTGAAAATTTGACTAAAAGTCATGGAAATTTGGTGAAAAGTCATGGAAACCCATTGGTCAACATGTGTATGAACCCTGTGTACCCTGCCGGTGCCCAATGACAGCCGGGATCGGCTCCAGCAACCTAAACAGGATAAGCGGTTTGGTTTGGATAATGGATGAATGGACAAAGGATGGATGGATAAAGGATGGATGGATAAAGGATGGATGGATAAAGGATGGATGGACAAAGGATGGATGGACAAAGGATGGATGGATAGGTCTTGAATTGCAAGAGAACAAAAGTCATCTTATCATTTTGCACTAAAGCGTCTCATCCCGTGTTGTTTGTAGGAACACAACTCAGGATGTTCAGGATGTTTCAGATGAGAACAAGATTCAAGGTTTTTCATTTTTGAGCAGAGACCAACAGTCCAGACACATTGAAATTCTTGTGCATCGCTCTCTGAGTCAACAGATTAGATACCCAGACGAGTATTTGATATTCAGTAAAAGAGAAAAAGTTCATCAAGTATTTTAGTAAAATGATTTGGAGCAATTCATGATTAAGCGTTCTTGCTCAAGGACACATTGACATCGACGTGGACTAGCCGAGCCGGGGCTCGGACCACCGATCCTCTGATTGAAGGACGGGCACGCGAAAACACAGCCAAGTGCAGTCATTGAAGCATAGACTTCTATACAACCAGAGGAGTCGCCCCCTGGTGGTCAGGAGAGAGAATGCAGCTTCAACACATGAAGCATAGACTTCTATAAAACCACAGGAGTCGCCCCCTGGTGGTCAGGAGAGAGAATGCAGCTTCAACACATGAAGCATAGACTTCTATACAACCAGAGGAGTCGCCCCCTTGGTGGCCAGGAGAGAGAATGCAGCTTCAACACATGAAGCATAGACTTCTATACAACCAGAGGAGTCGCCCCCTGGTGGTCAGGAGGGAGAATGCAGCTTTAGTCCTCCATTTGGATGCAGTTGTTTTCGATCTGGATTGTTCTGCCGTCTCTATTTCCGGAGTCACAGTCAGAGATGTTTGCACCATCGAAGGAGGTATCAAGTGTTTCCTGTTAATCTTACAGAAGACAGATCGTTCATGACTGGGATGCCCAAGAGGACAACTGGACCCACAGATCCTTGTCCTGATTTAGACTCGAGGTTTTTCCTCGGCTGATGCTCCGAGCCGGTGTCTCGTTTCCTCTAAGTGGAGTTATTATTTCTGAAAGACCGGAGAGGGCATGACCCCATCTTCACCTTGTGTCCCTTTCCCATCTGTTTGTGTCAACTGCCTCATACTTAATGACTTTTCTGTGATCTCGTGATTACTTTAGTTGTATAATAATAAACCATTTCAAATTGGAAATTGTGTTTTTCTGCAGGCTTTGAAGTAAAAAACGCAAAGATGTCGGAGTGAGTAATTCTGAGTCTCATTCATCTATATGTGCATGTATATGTTTTATTTTGGACCACTAACACGTTTAACTTCAAAGTGTCAAACGTATTAAGTTACTTTCTAATCTGAAGAAGCATATCTTGTATATATAACAGGATGGTAGAAGTGAAACAGAAACATTTGTGCCAACATTTGAATCATTTCCTCTGTCATTGAGTTGTTTCTAGTCAAGATATTTAAATTTCAGCAATTTTCTAAAATCAAGTCACCTGCAATAGAAATCTGTCTTCAAGAATATTTTTTCTCAAACCCTTCAGGAAAAAGATGTCGTCGAGTCGCAAGCATCACCTGAAGGTAAAATATCTCTATTTGACATTTCTTTACAGCGTTGTGTAAAACAAAATCCAAGAAAAGCAAATGGTGAAAATCTCTTCACATTCTCACGTTTTGGTGACAGAAACAGAGCGATGTCTCTTAACTCCAGATGTAGAATCATATCTGATGTGACGTTGCTGTTTGGCAGAGCTTGATGCTGTCCATCGCCAAAATCTTACTGGAGGAGGAGGAGAGGGAGCGAGAGCAGGAGAGGGAGCGCTACATGGCTGAGAACTGCCCTCCTGTGGCCATGCCCCGCAGCATGCAGGAGCTGCAGGTACGCCCTCAGGACAGTCTCCAGGTGTTACCTCTTGGCTTGAGGGACACCAAATGTTACCGCTTGGCTTGAAGGACACCAAATGTAACCTCTTGGCTTCAGGGACAGGGAACCCAAATGTTCCCTCCTGGTTTCAGTGACACCAAATGTTACCTTTTGGTTTCAGGAATGCCAAATGCTACCTCTCGGCTTCAGGGAGATTAAATGTTACCTCTTTGCTTCAGGGACGCCAAATGTTACCTTTTGGTTTCATGGACGTCAAATGTTACCTCCTGGTTTCAGTGACACTAAAATGCTACATTTGGTGTCCCTGTACTTTTAGGTACAGGGACACCAAATGCTACAGTTGCATTATTTTTCGTACTAATTAACAAGAAGAAGAAAAAAACAGACATGATAATTTGTGTCCCTGTACATAAAAGCAATATCTATATTAGGGTTAGCTATAAATATTAGGGTTAGCTACATGTGTTAGGGTTAGCTATATATGTTAAGGTTAGTTAGGGTTAGCTATATTAATACAGAGATGTTTTATCTCATATTGAATATTAGAAGACGTACATAATAGAATGAACTGGTCTTAATTTGAGACGATACGTGATGTTTGTGGTCTGCCATTTCTTATCGTGACCATGTTGCTGACGCTTGTTTCAGGAGCTTTGCCGGGAGATCAACCACAAGATCGACACGATCGACGAGGAGCGATACGACCTGGATATGAAAGTCAATAAATGCGACAAGGAGGTAAAGTATGACATTATTCAACGATTTAACTCCTGCAGAACCTTCAAACGCTTTGCTCCGATACCAAAACCTACGTTGCTTTATCTTTTAAAGCGCGTGTTCTCCGACTTTACAAAGAGGAATTTGGGGTACATTCTTTTTAAAATGGAGGTCAGTCTTCCAGATTTTAATGACCTCATAACTTTTCTCTGTTTCCACCCTCATTGTCTTGTTTAGCTTCTCTAATTTTAGAATCTGAAAAACTAAATTCTTGTCCAAAGTAGGTTAAAGTATTCTGGGGTATATCACTTTTCCTCGGCTGTACATGTGGTTTTGTGGCGTGCTCGAGGCGTTCGAAGTGAACCCAGACTCGTTTCCACCTTCCAGATCAACGACCTGAAGATCAAAGTTCAGGACCTGATGGGGAAGTTCAAAAAGCCGGTCCTGAGGAAGGTCCGCATGTCAGCCGACGCCATGCTGAAGGCTCTGCTGGGCTCCAAGCACACAGTCAACATGGACCTGAGGGCCAACCTGAAGCAGGTCAAGAAGGAGGTCAAGGAGGAGGTGAGGAAGCGACTGGTGCAGCAGGTTAATGAAGGAGACTTCCCTCACATTAATGCAAGAAGGAGACAGACCATCTGAACCTCCTGGTCGTCTCTCTGTGTTTCAGGACAAGGAACCAGTCGGCGACTGGCGTAAAAACATTGAAGACAAAGCCGGCATGGACGGGAGGAAAAAGATGTTTGAGACCGAGGCTTAAGTCAGCGACAGGTCTGCTCGAGGGGAAGCTGCACTATCTTTAGATCCGGTTATTTATTGGCTGGTCTAACCAGCACGCATGTTTAAGATGGCACAGATACATACAATAATAATAACAATAATACTGTTTGACTCAATAAACAAACTAAAGGATTTAATCATGCTTTTTTGTTGTAATTCGACAACTGGAATCCAAAGATTTTTGGCAGAAATCAGCACTGTTAGCTACGAGCTGTCACCATTTTGAGAGCCGTTTGGAGGCAATCATCGGAAACTAGCTAGCTGGTCCTTGATACGCTAACAGGAAACTAGCTAGCCTAACTTTGATACACTAATAGGAAACTAGCTAGCTGGTCCTTGATACGCTAACGGGAAACTAGCTAGCTGAACTTTGATACGCTAACAGGAAACGGATGTCTCAGGTTTTTCCATCAAATTAATAGGAATTCAATCATTATAGCTAAAATGAACGTTAGCTAAGCAGCTAAATAGCATAATTTAGGGACAAGTTGACTTTGGAAGGTGTTTTTTTTTCACCCTAACTACACAATAACTTTTAAGTGTCATGATGATTACTTCTCAATTTTGTGAATTTAAATTGGTTACAAAATGCATGCATTCAAAATAAAATAATGGATATATTGATTTTAATTGGTATCCATTGGATGCAGCTGCTGCTGATGGATAGAACAGGTGGATGTAAATCACTGAGTCTCGTGGCAGTGTTGAAAAGCAGCGAACATAATCCGGCTCTGAGCGAACGCTGCTCCTTGAGGCGCTTTTATGACGTGCGAAGCTTCTAACGGGCTCGTCTTCAACACATCGTTGACGTAGAAACACGACCCCGAATAATGTCGTTTAGAACCATTTGTCCCCTGAAAGGAACTCTGTGAAGTATATTTATCTACACGGATCACAAAGAGAGGAACACATCTGAGGTAAGTCATTTTTTAGTAATAAATAATTGTATTAATATGTCATTTATTCATAGTGAATAGTAGTAATAATATAGACATTGGGATATTTAACTGTTTTATTAAAATAACAATATTTAACAAATTTAACTCAATGAGTCACATTATAGGAAACAGTTATAAAATAATAATGGGTTGTTTCACGTGTTCCCGTGAGATCTCGTTGGTCTTTGACGCGTAGACGCGTTCACGTCACGGATGAATAACGTGCCGTTTGTTTTCTCGTCTCTTTCAGAGCCGCCGGGCTGCAGCAGCACTGTGAGTTCAACTTCATATTAAAATCCATAATCCAAATATAATGAAAAGGGTTACAGTGGACAAACATTGATTTAGTGTCTGTTGATCAGGGATCAGTGATTATTGATTGAAGAGGTTTCGGCTGTGATACGATCAGCTGGTTTCAAGAGACCTCCAACAGACCAACCTCCTGCTTTATTGTGAAGTTTAAAGGTGAAATGTTGACGGCAGTTGGCTCTGGGCTGCTTTTATCGTGAAACTCTTGTCACTGAAACAGGAAGCTGTTTTCATTTTAAATCGGAGCTTCCTGTTTCTTCGTGCTGATGCGTCCTCCTCTCCGCCAGCTGCCGCTCAAAGGATCTTTGACTCTTTAGGTTGAACCTTTGAGCGGAGTTTACGTTCTCCAAGAGACTTCCTTCAAAATAAAAGCATCACTGGTCCTCTCACATGCCTGAACTGGATCCAGTTGATCTCTGTGGCAGAAACTTTAATTCCTGCTTAATATTTAATCGTATTAACTGCTGATTACGAAATGCCTCTGAGGTTTAATCACTTTCCCGCGGAGCCGGATGAAAGGAGATAATACAGATAACAATCTTAAAGGGCGGGTTATTTATAATGAGGCGAGCGGCCGGGGGGCCAGACGACACTGGACTGTATTTCATGACCTTGCCAGCTCATTGGTTTGACCACTAATCCGCTTCCATAAAGAGAAACTGGAGGATTTAGAGGCTATCGGAGATGGCGATATATACCTCGTGGCGCTCGGTCCGGCCGGGACTCGACCCGCGTCTCGGACGAGCTGAAGACTCCTCTGAAGTAAGGACTCTTTCTGCGTGTAGTCACGAGCGTGAGTGTGTTCACAAGTGTGTGTGTGTGTGTGTGTGTGTGTGTGTGTACATTCTTTGCAGGACAGCAGGCGTAACATCTTCATTCTCAGGACTTCATGTCGTGTTTGTCCAGATGAGTTACGGCTGCGTTCCAGAAGGAATTCTTCGTGATGGGTTTTAGTAATCTGCATCCATAGTTCATTTTTGTGACACAATTGGGAAAAAAAAGTAGATTTTTTTTTTTTTTTTTCTATTGGTATCTTTTGTCCTGACTGGTTCGGGTTCAGAAACGCATTTATTTTGTCATAAATGTGCCGTTCGTCTGGTCTTTTGTCAAAAGGTCTCGTTCAATGGGGAACTCTTTACGATTCAAGTGTTTGAACAT
Organism: Clinocottus analis; assembly: GCF_023055335.1. Classification (NCBI taxonomy): domain Eukaryota; kingdom Metazoa; phylum Chordata; class Actinopteri; order Perciformes; family Cottidae; genus Clinocottus; species Clinocottus analis. The sequence continues at coordinate 2,370,442 of NW_027176218.1, read as the reverse complement.
CCCCGTATGTTCTGTGGTATACGGTATGTTCCCGGTGATGTAGATCACTGGGCCGCACATCCCAGGATGAAAAATACCAGGATGTAAAATCCAGTGATGTACATCTGGGGATGTAACAAAAACGGGATATAAAATACTGGGATGTACCAGGTGAAGTTGCGGTCCGGTGATGTCTGGCGGTCTCGCTGCAAGGCGACACCGCTACACGGTCCGGAGCTGAAAGCGGAGCCTCCCGTTGATCCTCCTGTCAGCGCCGAGCAGCAGCGTCTCTAATCTGCGGCGGCTGCCGGCTTCAGTCTCGTCTTCGCTTCGCGCCGCTTTAATCCAGCGCCACTTTTAGCTCGTTTCCAGACGCTAAAGCTTCGCTCCACTAAACGGAAGATTTACTACAATTCTTCTCCTGAACAACTACACGAGGAGCGTCATGTCGAGTATCTCCTTTCTGTTGTACTTTATATACTTCTACTACATCTCAGAGCAAAGTATTTTACTCTTAGTGTGCTCCAGTGTTTAGAGTATACCTCACAGCTGGAGATGCTATCGAACTTTTCAACATGTCAAACATAACGAGCCTGAAGAAAATGTATACGTTCTCTAAAACGACATAACGATAACGTTTGATTTAAGTTATTTAAACAAGATTCTCCCTGTGTTGAGAAAATAATATTTGAAAAGTAAACAACAACAGTATTTGAGCAGTTCATTAACATCATCAAACCATCATTTAAATATACTACATATATATATATATGTGTGTGTGTGTGTTTATAGAGCGGTAACGTTTGATGTTATCTTACTCCGCTCCACCCTAACAACATTGAAGTTAGATACAGTAAATATGTTTTATTTGAATGACTAAAAAAACAATAGGAGCTTTTATTTTTAGTTCATGTCGTCGACCCGGACTCGAGCGACCGGCCTTCCTCCAGACATCTTTCTCCTGGCTCTGGTATTTGAATGCCTTGCGGCCTCTGGTCTGTGTTTCTGAGCCTGACAGACAGTTATGTTAGTGATCCGATCCGCCCGCTGTTGGTTTACGGCCGTGTGTTCATGTGTTGCTGGGCCAGCGATGTGTTCTGGGACGTCTTTTGAGACGAGCCGCGGTTATTATTATTCTTTTCTCCGTCACGAATGCTGGAGACAGCTGCGGTTCCAGGAATAGGCGTCCTAATCCTGCCGCTTCGTCGCGAGAAGCGACCTTGCGGGCCTGGAAACCCTGGAAACCCTGAAAGGGGGAAGGTTCACCCCGATGGGAGGAGGACTTCCATTTTTATCTGTTTATGACTTTCTGACAGTCAGACTCGGATTATAAAAGACATGTCTGATATATTTATGAATCTAATCCCTTAACCTTCTGGAAAACTGTGCGCGAACCCCCCACCCCCTTTTTTTAAAAACCTTTCGCGGCAGAAAGGAGGCGTTGCTACGTTACCCAAAGTTACCAGCACGTAGCCTCACGAGCTAACCTAAACGGACCCGGTCAAGTTCCTGTAGTTACCAGCGGATATTAGCAACGCTTTTTCGAGTCGCCCCCGTCTGCCGGCTCTCGCTGGGATCCGATTGGCCGGACCACATGCCGACGTGGTCCGGTTCACGTAGAGGTCAGAGGTCAGCGAGGCGGCGACAATCATGTGGACACGATCCGAGAAAAAAATCCTGAAAGGGACAGAAAGGAGGAAAAGTGGAGCTGCTGCTTCAAAATAAAAGGTTGCGTATCAGGTAACTTTTATTGTGAAGAAGTTATAGTAAAAATGTTTTTACCAACAAATTAGTGGCTAATTTCAAATAAAGCAACTCAATAAATACTACAGGGAGAAAGAGAAAGTGGCAAAAATTTACAAGGGACTTTTATTGTGAAAAATGAATAGGAAATGAAATACGTTCATCACTAAATTAGCAAAACTATTTAGCTCCTATTCAATAAAACAAGTCTAAAGATACTGCAAGAAGAATAAGAAGTTACTTCTACTGTTAAGAATTTACAGGAAGTAGCGTAGCTCTGTTAGCGTAGCTCTGTTAGCGGCTACTCTTCGATAAACAAGTGGACTAAAACAGCAGAGAGGAAGATGAATCAGATGGGAAGAAGACTTTATTGGGACTGAAACGTGTTGACCACTCGAAGTATGCAATCATTATCTGATCAGGAAGGATTCTTAGACATACAACAGAAACATTGAAAATTCAAAACGAGAGGATTAGAGACGAATAAATATAAAATATTTCACAAGTAAAAAAGAAAAAAACAGTATCATTTCTCTCTTTTTAATCGTCTCAGGACCCCTTCAGATTCATCTGCTGACCATTGGGTCCATTGGGGCCATTGGATCCATTGGGGCTATTTGAATGACATTTTAATTTTCTCATGTCCCAAACTATATATTTTCCTTGTATATTACCTATGGTGTTTGATACATCCAAATACAACAGGTTTTAGCTTTTATTTTAATTAAAAAAGCTATGATTTACAGTTTTGTACAACAATCGCTCAGTCCCCCCCCCCCCTCCCTCGAGGGAGAGAAGGGTTTCTAAAAGGTTAAATCGCGTTGGAAGTTCGGAGGTGATATGTCTTGGTCTCGAGTCCCAAATACAGAGAAGTACAGTAATTTTAGAAGTGTATATCCCAGCGTGAGGTGAAACTTTTGGATTCAGTTTGACCCGTTGGTGGCGCTAGAAGGACAGCCAGAGGATCGCCGAAGTCCTTACGAGTCTGGACCTCTATCTCCCCCCCCCCCTTCTCAGAGCCAGCGAGGCTAAAAATAGTGTCCTGGTCGTTTAAGGCATTAAACCTTGGTTACAAAGTTCAGTTCCACTTAATGTCCTGGATTTAACTTTGAAGTCTCAAGATAGATTGAACTTGATCCGAGCATGAAACGTGAGACAGGTGAGTCTCTGTGGCGGGAAGGAGACATGAACACTTTATTTATTCATTTATATCATCCCCTGCTTTGTGGTCTGTTTGACTCTAAATGACCGTCATTTACTGAATGAGCATCATGCTGTATAGAAGAAGACTTGAAACTAGAGATTGAGACATAAACTCATGTTTACAATGTTTACTGAGGGAATACATCAAGAGAGAAGTAGAGTCATTTATATAGACTTCTATACAACCAGAGGAGTCGTCCCCTGGTGGTCAGGAGAGAGAATGCAGCTTTAACACATGAAGCATGGACTTCTATACAACCAGAGGAGTCGCTTCCTGGTGGTCAGGAGAGAGAATGCAGCTTTAACACATGAAGCATAGACTTCTATACAACCAGAGGAGTCGCTTCCTGGTGGTCAGGAGAGAGAATGCAGCTTTAACACATAAAGCATAGACTTCTATACAACCAGAGGAGTCGCTTCCTGGTGGTCAGGAGAGAGAATGCAGCTTTAACACATAAAGCATGGACTTCTATACAAGCCTTTAGACAACAAACAGTTAACTTTGTTACAGACAGATTAATTGTTTTTTTTCCACACATCAAAAGGTACAAATGTCATTTTAACGCTCCGTTCTTTATATGTTTTTCATCAGATAGCATCCGATTCCTGCTGCCAAGATGGCCTGCGAGTGAGTGAACAGTTTGATATGTATCAATATATTTATAGGTCTGATATTCATTAACAGATTTAGGAACACTTTTATTTCATCTTTAACAACATGTTTCTGAACACCTTTGACTCAAGATGTTTATTTTGTTGTATTTCTGAGTCACATTGTGTGTTTTTCTCCGGCAGGAAAAGACTGTCCGCGAGGCGCAAGCACACCCTGAAAGTAGGTTTGTATTCTTGACCGAGAAAAGCGGAGATGCTGTTTTAAAAACAAGTTGTACCTGGACATTTTCAACCGTTGGTCCGCAGGGATGCATGCTGCTGGTGGCCACCAACATGCTGGAGGCGGAGGCGGGGGTGAAGGTCGGGGAGAGGGAGAGGTTCCTGTCAGAGAAATGTCCTCCTCTGGAGCTGCCGTACTCCAAGGAAGAGCTCACGGTGAGGCAGAACTTTTTGAATAGGTGGGAGGAAACCGAATCACCAGAAGTAATCCTAACATGAGTAGGACTAATTGAAGGTGATCATAGTTTCAAACTAGCCTAAAGTGAATATTTTTTGATTCTGTGGGAGGAAACCTGTAAGGAGTAAACCCACGCGAACACAGGGAGAATATTCAGACTCCAGCATGAGCGACGGGTGGAGGTGTGTCTCTGTGAGGCCGCGACGTCGTCCCGTCCTTGGACATCCTGTCGACCTCGTCCTGTTAGGCCGATGACATCGTTGTCCTTCTCCTTCATCCGTGGCGGACGGAGGACGATGTCATCTGGAGAAGAATGAGGAAGAAGCAGGAGGAAGGAGGAGGAAGTAGGAGGAAGGAGGAGGAAGCAGAAGGAAGGAGGAGAAGGATGGAGGAGGTCGTTATCGCTGCTGCCTGTCACCGTATTCTGCAGTTTTCTTTTCATTTGATCGGACTCACTCCACCTGTCTTTCCTCCATCCGGCCAAAGACGCCTCCACTCTTCCTCTTCAGCTTCAGACAGATGTCCTCCAGGAGCTTTTTTTTTTCTTTCTTCAGCTGTTGGAGTTTCGTCTCCTGGGTCTGTGTTGTCATCCTGGATCTCTCTCAGTGTCTCCTCCAGGGCTTCATATGGTTCCTGAAGGCCTCTCCAGTCTTGAGTTCTTCTTCTTTGGTGCTCAGCTGTTGTTTTTTTTGTCTCTGCGAGCATCTCAGAGAGACTTTCATTTCTCCCTCCAACTCGATGACGTGTTCTGCTGGTTGTAGATCTTTGTAGTCAGCCACAAAACAAAAAACAGAAAAAAACTAAAATCCAGTTTCCTCGGCAGGCGCTTTGCCAGAAACTCCACGAGCAGATCCACATCAGCGAGGAGGAGAGATACAGCATCGAGTTCAAACTCAACCTGGTCCTGAATGAGGTCAGATGCTTTGTTTCAGGTTGTTATTTACTGTTGTAGATGAACTCAATTCAAAATACACTCATAGAATAAAGGAGGAAAATACATGTTGCTTTGAGATTTATTACATTCATTGTCCTCGTATGTGAACAGATAAAAGGAAATGTACAGGAAGATGGCAAAAGACATTGAACACAGGGACTAATAAAGGATTACCTTGTCTTATTTTATCTTCTTGTGTTTCAAACTCGCCGTCATTTCAAAGTCCCGTTCTATAAAAAAAAGAGAAAACTGAATGACCACATTAACATATGAGGATTTGACTCTTAATAAAAAGTCCATACTTGTGTCCTGAATCCCAACCTGAAGGTTAGAGACCTCAACATAAAGATCGTGGACATGAGGGGGAAGTTCAAGAGACCGCGTCTGAAGAAGGTCCGCATGTCGGCCGACGCCATGCTGAAGGCTCTGCTGGGCTCCAAGCACACGGTCAACATGGACCTGAGGGCCAACCTGAAGCAGGTCAAGAAGGAGGTCAAGGAGGAGGTGAGCAAGCTGCCCGTCAATGTTCAGCCTGAACTGCGGTTTATTTTGGTGTCTTGGTTTCTTATTGGCTTCTGTTTTGTTTGACTGGCAGCGAGATGAATGTGGTTTATTAAAACTTGTAATTTTGTAGGTTGGGTCACGTGTTATGATCACACTAAAGTACTCACAAAGTTTAGTACTGGAATCTGAAACACTGCTCTATCGCTGAAAAGAAGTTTAGGGACTGAGGCCATTTTCTCGATTTTACATCATTTTTTTAATTCCTCTTTTTAAAGGCACTTACATATGAGATACATACCCATGTGTTTACGTCTAAAATGGCAGAACAGTCCCAGCTCTCTATGTAAAGAGGCACCATTGTCATAAGACACAATTGTAAAGTGATAATATCACCCAAAAGCTAAACAATGGAATCTCAATTTTGGATGTTCTTCATATCTCTGGTAAAAACATAACTTTACTCGCACGGGTTTGGTGCTTTAAATTGTTTGACAAAGGTCTTAGGTTTACACATGCAGTGAAATATGAGAATAAACTGCTATACATGTAAATAAATGTAAGAAAAAGTCGTCAGACGATCATAAAACACCTTGTTTTAGTCCTGATAGGTACGCATATCTATGTTTTTCTAGTTCGTTTTTGCACGCACTATTTACTATACGCACCTCTATTGGGTGTCGCTAAGAGCCCCGTTTAATAGCCCTCAAAACAGTAAACCCCTTTAGAGAGAGCTCACTCATAGAACTGGAGTTACATCCAGTAACTACTGGTTCCCAAATGTTAAATCTTGCATAAACACAGACGCTGGTACACACAAGTTGCCTAAATAGTAGGAGTTATGTATTTAATGAAAACACATTTAAAATACATAATAATAATAAATAGTATAAAAATACAAAATATTTGGTGAAGTTCATTCATAGACTAACTGTTGGCTTCTTTCTTTCAAACGTCATTAAAGTTCATTAGTGAAGATTATCTTAATGAACTAAACCTGGAAGATCCATGGATGTCTGTTTGACACAGAGATTAATCCAAGTATATTATTATTATTATTATATATGTTGGTTTATATTTTCATCATGACACAATGTTTATGTCTGACATTAATAAGAGTTGAAAATAAAGAAAACATACGATCACGGTCTTGTAGTTTTTGTGGCTTGCCACCTTTTGGCTCTTGGTACTTTGTTGTTCTTCAGATCCTCTGTGATTCTCTCTTTTTACTGCTGGTTTCTTTAACGAAACACCATCTGTGTTCACAGGACAAGCAGCTGCGCGATGTGGGCGACTGGCGCAAGAACATCGAAGACAAGTCCGACAGGAAGAAGATGTTCGACAGTTAAATGTTGATCCGTGCCGAATAGTCGGGCTCAAACGAATGCTTTTCAGGTCTAATGTCTTTGTAAACGGAGAGTTTTCTTCCAAACCGCTGCATATCCACCGTAAACCTAGCGCCTACTTTTCATTGAGCAGACGAGATGTGAGGGTTTCACAGTTTAAAGTCAACTGAAGGTTCACATCTTCAGAAAGATGACGGCGTGACGTAAGTGATGAACGATAATCTCCTGCTAACGTTGGTTTGTAGGATTGCAAACCTGAAATTATTTTTCAACCTTTAACTTTTTAATTCAGGCTGGTAAAAGAAAATTGTTGTTTTTTCCAAAGCTTGAGTTGAGTGAATAAATCTGAGGGAGAGTTGCAGGTTTCAGGTAGTTTTTGGATATTTTACGTTGGAACAAAACTCTTTGACTCCCAGCTGCCTTCTGCTTTATGCTTTTATTCACACTGTACTGTGATGTATTTGTACTGCGTGTACCGATGTCAGTATTAGTACCTGAGTGGTGAATCAGACCTGCTTTCATACCATGAAGGCTGACTCATGCTTCTGCATCCAAAAAGTAAACATTCATTGTTTTTTTTTCTTCTTTCTCAAAATACAGAAATAAAGATGAATTAATTTACTTAAATGTGTTGATATATATATATATATATATATATATATATATATATATATATATATATATATATATATGTATGTATGTATATATATATATGTATGTGTATATATATATATGTATGTATATATATATATATATATAGATATATATATATATCTATATATATATATATATATATCTTTACTTTTTTCACAGGAAAGATTCTTACAGCTATATCTCTTCTGCATTCAAAGATAAAAAAAAATAAAACAACAAAGTTTGACTATTTTAAAATGCAGTCTATGAACAAATTTGTCTCCTACGCCAATCGTCTGACACAGAGTTACGTTAGCTTAAAGCGTTACATTAGCTTGAAGCGTTACGTTAGCCTAAAGTGTAGCGTTAGCTTAGAGCGTTGCGTTAGCAAGGCTTCTCTGCAGCAGAAGCACGATTCAGCCTTCTATCTGTACTAACGTCATGTCGTCTTTTCTAAGCTGTTCAAGCGGAAGTGTGATGTACGTTTATCGTCTTGTTGCTGTCACATTAAATACGAAAGCTCCATGTTCATCTCGCTCGTCGTGTTGTTGAATTTCTATCCGTTTTTTTAGCAACGGGGTTAACTTGAATAGAAAAGGGGACAATTTTTCGCCAAATGTATAAAAGATATATCTTAGTTTTGGTAAATATAATGTGTAAATAATAAAAGAAGCACGAAGACGCTACTTATAGCTTTGTTAGTGACCGGCACAAGTTCAAATGCTGCAAGTTTAGGTCTTAAATTTATCCTAAATTGTCTGTGTTCAGTTAAATAGCCCCTTCTAATACATACTAGTGTAGCTTCATGATAATAACTTCTAGCGCCTGTTATACATTTAGACAGAAAATGTCTGCTTTTCTCTCATCAAGCAAATTAATGTTAATTTATTTTAACGTCACCTTTATGGTAATCCTTAGCTAATGAGACATTTCACAAAGATTTTAAAAGTCTTTTAAAATGTATGTACACTCAAGTCACATAATTTAAAACAATACTAATATATTTTTTAAATGTTTTAAAGGTTTACTGACTTCAGATGTAGCTGTAGCCAATAGCTAACCGTTAGCTAACATTAGCTAACGGTTAGCTAACGTTAGCAGGAATAACAGGCAGCTAAAGGCCGAAATAATTTTGCTTCCAATAAATGCAGACTTAACAATTAAGAACAACAAAAACAAGCTCTCACCTGTCTATTTTAGGTGTATTTTATGTTTTACGACCTCAAGACGAATTGTGTGCGTTTCATTCGTGATCCTAAGAGTTCACTTTTGTAGTAATTAATAAGTTGGCTTTAACAGCTGAATCCTCAGTTTGGTTCCTGGATTTGGGTCAAAGCTCTTTAGTAGTAATGTCTGCTGTTGGTTCAAACTTCAATGGAAATGTTCCAGTCAGAGCAGGTGAGCAGATGAGGTGAGTTATTAAATCCAGAGTCATTATTTGTGGATGTGAAAGTCACAGTTTGTAATAACTCCCTGATTTTATGTTGTTTTTTTGTTTTGTTTTTTTGCAGATCAACTTAACTTGAGCCGGTGTGCTTTGCTGCAGGTATGTTGGTATGGTTGGTATGGTGCTGGCATTGTTCTTGGCGGGTTGTGTTTATGAAGCCTGTTCTATAACTCACATATACATACATTTAAAAATCATTCTTGTGGTTTTCACAGCCACTAAAAAAAACAAACAAATAAAAGATAACAATGCAAAATGGTGGATGTAGGCGCCAAGAGGGTCTTGGTTTCAGTTCCAGCTGCTTCTTTGGGTTCGGAATATCAGAGAATATTTGACAGACGTTTTTTGTATTTCTCTCATCATGCCTGAAGAATGATAATCACGTTGATAATCTGCATGTCAAAAATAGGCTCGTGCCTTAAGGGTCCACTGGCTGGTGAATGCTCTATATGGTTTGTTTCTCTGGGCAACAGCGGTTATTTCTCTCAACAGAAAACCCTTTGACAGCCTTAAACAATGTCTTGAGTCTGGCACGCCGTCTTTAATGCTGGTTATATTTGACCTCCGCTGACAGCTGTATCGTATCCTCATATAACAGCTGCCCGGCTCTCCGACGGGCATCAGACAGAATTAGACAAGAGTGACAGAGTACGAGGGCCATCTGGAGCGAGGAGAGCCGCGAGGCCGGCTTCTTATGATGTTACTGTGTCATTAACCTCAGACGACAGTAAACCTGCGGAAGAGCCTCTGAAACGCTCTCCTGATCAGTGATACCACATCTCCTCCTTCCAGGCAGGAGGTGACCGGGTGGCTTGTCTGTCCGAAAAAAAAGAATGGAAACTGTCATCAGGACATGTAGGTAAAAAAAAACCACGGACAGTTCAACAACAGAATAAGTCGTTTACCTATGTAATCTAGCTATAAAGAGAGGAATCTGTCTGCTCAGGAGGAGCCCTGATAAATCCCAGTCAGGTCTTAGTGGGCCTCCACAGGGGTCTATTGTGGGCCAATATAACCATACTGGGGCACACAGTGGACATACCCCGGGGTACACAGTGGACATACTGCAGAGTACACAGTGGACATACACCAGGGTACACAGTGTACATACTGCTGGGTGCACAGTGGACATACTGCAGGGTACACATTGGACATATTGCTGGGTACACAGTGAACAAGAGCTTTGTCGCTTACTTCCTGTCCCTTTTCTACTACAGACCCTCTTTTTACGACACAAATTGCCAGCAAAATGTCCTTTTTACTATTTGACTTTTTCCTCCAGACCCTGGAGCTGGATTGGACTCAAGCATCATATTTCATATAAGAGATGAGTTCACTTTCATTTTACGTTATTTAGCCTCCAGGTTTCTGTTCCAATCAACGCCGCAGCGGCTCCTGTCACTGGTTAGTTCTTCCTCTCCAAGCCGGGGTGGCTAATCGGGGAAGTCAGCTGCTCTCAATATCACATCCTGAAACAACGTGTTGCAGCCGACTCTGGCGTTAAAGCATTGCATTGCAGTTACCGGGTTACACTTTTAACTGCAGTCAAATGTGAGAAATGAAGAAAAGGAAGAAGACGAAAGTTAACAGTCTAGTCTCTTCTTCTGAGGGTGTAAACGGAAACCAGACACCTGCCTCGAGAACTTTGTTGTCCAAACGAACCGTCGTGCTCAGAGGGGTGTATCTGGAACGCTGGTGTCGTTTTCTGTTACAGCACATTTTTTCATGTGGACCCCAATTAGTAGATTTATGGATTTAAAAATGTTGTGCTTTGCATGATTAAATGTGTTGGAGCAAAAAGTAAAAACCAAAAAGCAGCCGTCAGTCTGTCAGAAGTTATTGTCTTCAGCTGCAGCGCCTTTTGTGGCCACTAGGTGCTGCTGCAAGCTCCACAACGTCTTTACTTGTCCTCCATGTTTGGCTTTCAAATATGGAAGCCCATTGGATCCTATGAAGTGATAATCCATCATAAATATAACTTACTATCTCATAGTTAGCACTTAGTATCTCATAATTATGAGACCTTACACATGGACGTTTTAGGCTTTTGAGCTGTTTATTACTTTCACTCTACTACATCTAAGAGTACTTCTAACTCTACTACATCTCAGAGGTACATATTGTATTTTTTACTTAACCTCAGCGCTGCAAATTGTACCTCAAGCTTCAACTAAAGTATTGTACTCTAGTAGATTTACTTTATGTACCACCTCTGGCAGCTGCTCTGCAGTATTTTGTATAATTCTAGAAAATGTTTTGAGTGAAAACATTAGTGATGAAGTTCAGAAACAAGCTGTGATGAGATTGATTTACATCAATCAATCTCATCACAGCTTGTGGCCCAAGTGTTCCCTTTTGACGGGCATCTGTAAACCTGTAAACATGTAAACATCACGGACACTTGGTCCACGCTAACGCAGTAGCTACTACTACTACTACTACTACTACTACTACTACTACTACTACTACTACTACCACTACTACTACTACTACTACTACTACTACTACTACGACCACTACTACTACTACTACTACTACCACTACTACTACTTCTACTACTACTACCACTACCACTACTACTACTACTACCACGACCACTACTACTACTACTACCACCACTACTACTATCATTATCACTACTACTACTACTACCACTACTCTATTACTATCACTACTACTACCACTACCACTACTCTATCATTATCACTACTACTACCACTACCACTACTACTACTATCACTACTACTACCACTACTACTATTACCACTACCACTACTACTACTACTACTACTACTACTACTACTACTACTACTACCACTAGCACTACTACTTCTACTACCACTACTACTACTGCCACCACTACTAATATCATTAACACTACTACTACCGCTACCACTACTACTATCACTATCACTACTACTACCACTACTATTACTATCATTACTACTACCACGACCACTACTACTACTTCTACTACTACTATCACTACTACTACTACTACTACTACTATCATTATTACTACTACTACTACCACTACCACTACTACTATCACTATCACTACCACTACCACTACTACTACTATCACTACTAACACCACTACTACCACTACCACTGCTACCACTACTACCACTACTACTTCTACCACTACCACTACTACTACTACTACTACTACTACTACTACTACTACTACTACTATCATTATTACTACTACTACTATCACTATCACTACCACTACCACTACTACTACTATCACTACTAACACCACTACTGCCACTACCACTACTACTACTACTACCACTACCACTACTACCACTACTACTACCACTACTACTTCTACTACTACCACTACTACCACTACTACTTATACTACCACTACCACTACTACTTATACTACCACTACCACCACTACCACTACTACTTATACTACCACTACCACTACTACTTATACTACCACCACTACCACTACCACTACTACTAGCGTGAGTGTGATGAATCAAACCCCATGTAAACATAAACATATAGTTATAAACGATGCCACATAGTGAGGAAAGGCCACACGCTTCTCAGAACATTCCTGAGGCTCGAGTAGAGAACACCACCACTGCCACATTCCCAGCATGACTGCACCTCCATCATACCCGCTGTCTGCACCTCCCTCAGATATGTCACCCCCTCATCTCTCACTGCTATAGTCTGACCTACTGCATGTGTTTAGCTTCATAGTTTTCATTCCGTTATTTTAAGGACATTGACTTAGGGAAAGGTTGCATGAAACAGCGTAAATGTTACTTCTCGTTTTTTCCAGCGACAAGCGTCAATCTCCTCTCCTGACGTGAATACACAGGAAACGACTTATTTAGGTTGAGGCAACAAACTAATACTTTGTTAGGTTTATGAAGATATTCTAAAATATTTGTTAGGTTTGGGAATAAAAAACGACTTCATTTAGGTTTTGGAAAGATTGTGATTTGTGTAAAAATAATTATGAAGGGGCCACTGGGACTAAAGAGGTAGTGTTGGTTCTAGTGCCCCCTGTGGACTAAAGAGGTAGTGTTGGTTCTGGTGCCCCCTGTGGACTAAAGAGGTAGTGTTGGTTCTAGTGCCCCCTGTGGACTAAAGAGGTAGTGTTGGTTCTAGTGGCCCCTGTGGACTAAAGAGGTAGTGTTGGTTCTAGTGGCCCCAGTGGAATAAAGAGGTAGTGTTGGTTCTAGTGCCCCCTATGGACTAAAGAGGTAGTTTTGGTTCTAGTGCCCCCTGTGGACTAAAGAGGTAGTTTTGGTTCAAGTGGCCCCTGTGGACTAAAGATGTAGTGTTGGTTCTGGCACCAACTGTGGACTAAAGATGTAGTGTTGGTTCTAGTGCCCCCTGTGGACTAAAGAGGTAGTGTTGGTTCTAGTGCCCCCTGTGGACTAAAGAGGTAGTGTTGGTTCTGGTCTCTGAGCACCAGGGTCCCTTTAGAAAGCCTCTTATTTTACTGTCCTGGTTCTGGGTCTTCCGTGCCCCAGTTCCCTCCAGCAGGGAGAAGCTCTGCGCTGGAGGAGGAAGAGGAGAAGACACTGCTGATGCCAGGAGCTGTCCTGAGCTCTGACTTGCAGGTTCTAGGCTGCAGGTGATCTTGCTCCGTCCACTGTGGACTGGTCTCTGCCGAATCTGGGTCGGTTCATAGTTACCGTTGACTTCCAGCTCAATGTGTTTATCCCTTTTGAATTGTAAAACCAGAGCCAATGATTACTGAGAAGTAAGGTCCTTCAAATCTCACCCGAATTCAGACGTGGAAGACGTACTCGGGAACTTGAGCAAAGGTAGTAATACCACAGTGTATAAATACTTTGTTACAAGTAAAAGTTTGGCGTTAAAATGTTTACTGAAGTGTAAGTACAAAAGTATTCTCGTCAAAATATCCTGAACGTACCAGTTTGGACCAGTCCCAGGAAGTTCTGGCAGGCTGCAGTGTCTTAAACCTGCATTCTCCTCTCTGATGGTGCATCAGATGCTTTTCTCGTCTTCTGACAACCAAAGTTCTTCAGTTGCATGTCATCCTCATTCACACAGATTCATACACCGCCAGCATAACCTGCGCGACTACCACCAGGGGGCGACTCCTCTGCTTGTATAGAAGTCTATATAAATTACTCTACTTCTCTCTTGATTTATTCCCTCAGTAAACATTGTAAACAAAAGTTTATCTCTCAATCTAATGCATATATATATTTATATATATATATATATATATATATATATATATATATATATATATATATATATATATATGCATATATATATATATATATATGCATATATATATATATATATATATATTATATATATATATATATATATATATATATATATATATATATATATATATATATATATATATATATATATATATATATATACATGGCATACTCAATAGTTTGGTAGTCTCTCCACTGGAACGCACACATTTTTGGATGTTCAGGTTTCTTATAGCATGCTAGCAGTTGGTCATAAACCAAAGTAATGAAGTTGCAGCTCGAGGACACATCAGGGATCACCAGAGTCGGTAAGAATGATCCTCAGGGGGAACATGAGCGCCTGTACCAAACCTCATGGACATCCAGCCAATCGCTGGTGAGGAATTTCCATCTGGAGGATCCGCTTGCACGGCCATGAAATGACACTATTGTTTGTTAAAGGAACAACAGTGAAGCAGTTTAAAGTATCCTGACTTTACCTTTACTTAAGTTGAGATATATAAACAATGGTTTAAGATCTTTTTAAAGGATCTTTGGAGCAAAACGTAACTAAGTCGTCCGATCGAATGCATTTCCTAAAAATAGTTCCTACTAGATGACGTCAGAGACGTTCTTGAGAACACGCAGAAGGGAAACAAACCACCCACACTTTGATATCGGTTTTAACTGTTGCTCTAAATAAAAGAAGTGCTGAGCAAGCTTACATTTCTGCCTCTATAAATACCCGTCGATCGGCCCGGCTGTCCTGGTTAGCGTTTCATCTTGGATTGTGGGCCCAACAGAAAGCCCTCCAGACCTTTCTTTGGCCGCAAACGGGCCCTCTCATATTAACGCTCGCGCTATGAAAATATATGGGCATGAATTCAGGTGGTCAGGAGGGTTTTCCATGCGGGTAATATTACCTTGTGACTCATAAAAAGCATTCTTACTTAATTGCTAAAGATTCCCCCACACAGATGCTTCCTGCAAACCATAAAAAGCAAAACCAAGACATGTTGAGGGATCAGAGAGTTCACACTGTGTGTATGTAAGGTGAAGGTGTGTGTCATTGTTTGAATTTCCCTTAATTGCCGACTGCTTAACCTTTTGGAAACTGTGTGCGAAAATCATCCCGTGCCCATTTTAAGTCCCAGCATGCCCCAATCAGACAATCTTTGGGCCTAAAATAAGTAATTTTCCCCATTTTTGAACCAAATGACACTTTTTTGACTGAAACTCCTTTCTAACAAGCCAATGCTTTGTTTTATTGTGATGTTTGCTGCAGATTCTGATTCTTCAGGTCGTAATCTTTCAAAAAAGGTGTCTTATTGACCGCTCGTGGAGGCATTTTTAGGGAATCTGGCTCATACCATGCTGCATGTTCATAGTTACGATCAAAATATATTTTAAAAGCGATTCTTTTTGCAGATATACATTTTTTTCCCCAAGACTTTGCTAAACAAATACATACAATAAACACAAGTATTGGAACTAATTTGGGGTTCCTACGACGACTCAAACACAGGGAAAAAGAGGTCTAGAGACAAAATTTGTTCCAGTTTTCAACGGGCTAACCCTCTGGTATCTGAGGTCATTTTCTTGATTTCACATCATTTCTTAAATTCACTTTTCCTTTTAGACTATCGCATATGAATTACATATCCATGTGTTCCATCAAACATTGCAGAACAGTTTTAGCTCTCTATATAATAAGACACCATTGTCCTAAGGCAAAAGTGATGATTTGGCCTTGAAGCTGAGAAAAAGCCGGCGCGAACCCCAGAGGGGTAAATACAAGTTCACAGCAGACGTCAGCAACAATTTAAACTGTTGGACGGCGTTAAAGCTCCTCGTTAGCTCGGCGACAGCTGAGGAGCCGGAGGATCAAACCACCGCAGCTGACGGGTCAGCGGAGGCGGCGCCGGGGGGTCGATCTCCGGCCAACTCTGAACGGACAAGTTGCGAAAAATGTAATCAGTGATGAAGCGTCGACGCTTCTGACGTCAACGGAGGCGGAGATCGAACATGTTCAGTCCTGCAACACTTCATCTCAGAATTCATCTTATTTTAGTGTCGCTTCCTCTGATTGTATAGAAGTCTATGCTTCATGTGTTAAAGCTGCATTCTCTCTCCTGACCACCAAGGGGTGACTCTCTGGTTGTATAGAAGTCTATCATGTGTTAAAGCTGCATTCTCTCTCCTGACCACCAGGGGACGACTCTTCTGGTTGGATAGAAGTCTATGCTTCATGTGTTAAAGTTGCATTCTCTCTCCTGACCACCAGGGGGCGACTCCTCTGGTTGTATAGAAGTCTATGCTTGATATGTTGTTCCTTCTTCGATGTCTTTTATTGGCCGTGGGGCATGAAGGGGAAAGTTAAGGGATTTTTTAATTGAACCGGATAAAAAGAGGATTCAAGGATTTTTGTATGTTTTTTATTTGCTCTTCGTCACCTTCATGACTCCCAGCCAGCGCCTGAAAGTTTTATTGCTCTTTTCCTCCTTCTTCCTCCCTCTTCATCGCACCCCCCGAGTGGAGGAGCCCTAAAAAGACCCGAGGCTCCTCCTCGGCAACGCCTTGAGGATTGGACGTCTGTCAGCAGCCGATGATGATATTTCAGGAGCTCGCTGGCCGATTGGTCTGAGGAGCTCTGTGTCAGTATATAAACCCTCGGCGGGGAAGAGCTGCTCTCAATCCTCCTCCTCCTCTTCCTCGCTCAGGTGAGACCAGCTCCAAGTCCTTCCTACTCCTCTTCCTCTCTTGCGAAGCTCGTAAACGGATACAACAGATTCTTTTATGGGGGGCGACGAAGAGCGCTGCAGACGGCCGGATGCTTCGAGGTGTCGGATGATTCGTTGGCTTCGTGCTCGTAGGTTGTTTCTGGAGCTTTTGGGAAGTTTTTGAAGGATTCCTGAAACACGAAGCGTCTCCATCGGGAGGTTTTTTATGTCAAGCTTTTGGATTTGAGAGAAGATATCGTGCGCTGAGTTTAAGAGTTTGTTTGTAAAAGAGGCAGATTGGAATGAAATTTTGACGTTGAGAATTCATTTTTTCAACAAAATCTTTTTTTTAGGTCGAAACGGTTCAGCTACAAGATGAGAGCCGAATGACTCAACCACATCTTTAAAATTAGCAAAAGAAGATTATCTTTTATTTACTCTCAAAATAAAACAATTCATTAGGAGATGCATTATTATTTTTTCATTGGTAGGTAACTCGTTAATTTATGTGACTTCTGGGCAAATAAATAAACCCTAAACATAAATGATGTGACTAAAAAGCATTCCAAATATATATATATATATATATATATATATATATATATATATATATATATATAGAATTTATAGTTTTTATGTAGTTGTTGTGGTTTAAAATTTTTTGATTTGTACAGTTTTGAGTTTTTTTTAAAAGTTTCTGGAGTTTTGATGTGGAAAACTGAGAGACGGTTTTGATCCGAGGAGTTTAAAAAATAGTTTGTTTCATGTAAATAGATACCAATTAATAGAAAATCAGCTCGTTATCCTGAAAAAACTAAAACCTTGAATTATTAATAGTTAAAATAACTCTTGAAATCTGATTCTTCGTGCAGCCTGATTTGTTTGTGTAGGTGTGTGTGAGTGAGTGAGTGTGTGTGTGTGTTGACAGACAGCCGGCGCTCTTCCGCAGCACATTTCTCCCTGAAAGGAGTTGAAGTGTTCCCTCAGGGCCGCGGGCCTGAATCCCTGTAGAGGAGCTTATCGCGCTGACATCTGACCCGCGGGCCAAACTTAGCCGCTGTCAGCGCGGCGCGCTCGTCCAGCGATGATGGATCGCCTTCCTGTCGCAGGACGACGGGATATTTAATTTATTTCTTCTTCTTCTTCCTCTTTTGGTGTGTCCAACAGGTCGTGAAGAAAATAAACCGCCATCATGTCTGAGTAAGTGTCTCTTTTTTTCATTATTGATTGTTAATATTCAGGGATTAAAACAACGAAAAAAACATTTAACTTTCCTCTTGTTAGCTTTCTATTAGCATCTCTTGTCTTAGCTTTCTGTTAGCATCTCTTGTTTTAGCTTTCTGTTAGCATCAAGGGATGAAGGGAGGAAAGGAAGAAGAGAAGCGAGCAAACGAGGAATGGAAGAAGATAAGGGATGAAGGGAGGAAAGGAAGAAGAGAAGGATGGAAAGATGTAGAAAGTTTAATACACAGAAACAAACGCCTTAGAAACATGAAAGCATGTTTTATTAAACGTTAAACAAGCTTGTGGTTTAAAGTCCGGCTGCAGTGAATCACGACCTCACATTCACTTACGTGTGTTTTGTAATTCAGAAAATGTTCTCATGCCTCTTGTGGCTAAAATGCGCTATTACAACAACAACCACTTCATCCCGATAAAACCTCTTTATTATAAAAACACGGCGTCGCTGAGGTTGTTTTTTAACTGAATGTCTCCAGAGATGAGAAACTGTCATTTTCTTTCATACCGTTGTTTCTGACCTTCGCAGAAAGAAGATGACTTCCAGCCGCCGGCATCACCTGAAGGTACGCGGGTCACTTCCTGTCTGTCACAGTTTTTTGACTGAAAATCCTCCGTAACACCCCGATGCTTTGTTTCATTGTGACTGCTTAGATCATGCTGGACGATTATAGTTATGATCAAAATATGTTATCAAACTGATTTGAAAAATAATAATAGTAATTTCACAAAAAAATTCTGAAAAATAAATAAATAAAAAACACAAGTATTAGAACTCATCTGGGGTTCATAAGACAACTTGAACACAGAAAAAAGAGGTCCAGACCCTCATGGGGATCTATGGGTTTCAAAAGGTTTAAAGTATAATTTCATTATATTTATAAATAGATGGGACCAATAATAAGGACTTTGTTTTAAAATAATTTAAAAGAACTTTGCTGGTCTCCTCCTGACGCTCGCTCCACGTGTCCCGCAGAGTGTGATGCTTCAGATCGCGGCCACCTGGATTGAACAGGAGAAGAAGGAAATCGTGGTCGCCAAGCAGGCCTACATGTCGGCGAACTGTCCCTCGGCCAACACCAGCGGCAACCAGGCCGCCCTCATGGTGAGCGACGCTTTGAGTCCTTCATCAGAACCCATCACTCCACCTTACCGGAAGGAAAAGAAAGAGTTATTGAGCCTAGTTATCAAAAAAACAGGGCCGACGTGAATCCTAAATATTACAGACCGTTTCTACGTTCTCTTGTCTCTTGATATAAACTTAATTTTTTAGAGATTAGTAAAGGTTGTTTTCACAATGGAGGGAGTTGGACGTTTGAAATGACCGTGACATATGAGATATGTTCAACATATGAGATATGTCTGACATACAATATATGTTTGGACATGTGAGATATTTTAGACATACAAGATATGTTTCACATACAAGATGTGTTTGGAAATACAAAATATGTTGGGACACAAGAGATATGTTTGAAATATGAGATAAGTTTGCGGATGAAAGGAATAAGTGCTTCTTCGTCATCAGTTTGAAGTCAAACATTCATCGGTGGAGGTTCGTAGATAAGGAAGTAAAAGTCTCGTTTGTTCGTGTCTACAGGAAACCTGCAAAAAGATGGCCGCCCTCATCGACAAAATAGACGAAGAACGGTATGACTTGGAGTCTAAAGTGGGCAAAGCTAATAAAGAGGTGAGTTCCTGTGACGTCTTCAGTGTGTCAGCTGGCTTACACTAGATCTGTTCTCTGGTTTTTCCTGTTGCGTCTGTACGTTCACGTCTTGTAACGCCTTGGGAAAGGTTTTAGTGAAGATGAAAACTAGGTTTGTTCATCCTGGGGAATCAAGCGACAACCTCCGAGCCCGAGCGAGAAGTTAGGAAAAGACAAGAAACAATTAACTAATCACGAAAGAATATCTTGATGTAGCACTCCAAACTAAACAGCAGGATCTGGGCTACAAGAACATATAAGACACGCTCCAAACTCAAACCCAACGCCAACTAAATTACCTACCAAATATCAATATCGCCCACTTGGCACTCATGTAGCTCTCCCAGCTAGCTAGTGTTATGCTACTTAGCTTTATGCTACAAACAAACACGATATCTCAAAGGAAAACAGACGGTCCACAGATTCCGCAGATCTCCATCAAATCCCTGAACACCAAAGCATTCGCGAGTTTAAGACTACCTGCTTCAAAGATTATATATCACACTGAAATATGTCCGACACACTTCATGTGTTACACTGAAACACGTGGGAAGGGGTTAGAATCTCAGCGTCTCAACGTCACTCCTCTTAAGTCCATACATGGCCACTTCCTGTTCTCTGGTTGCACTAAAAACAAGATGGCGATGGCCAAATTGTTGAACTCGAGGCTTCAAAAGGTGTCAAAAGAGTCAAAATAAACGGCAGGTTTTGAGTCTTCTCTCGTGCGAGGACCAAAAGAAAGACGTCTCACCAGCCTTGTCCTCGGTCGCTCTCAGATTGAAGACCTGAAGATCAAGGTGGTGGACCTGGCCGGGGTGAAGAAACCGGCTCTGAAGAGAGTCCGCATGTCAGCCGACGCCATGCTGAAGGCTCTGCTGGGCTCCAAGCACACGGTCAACATGGACCTGAGGGCCAACCTGAAGCAGGTCAAGAAGGAGGTCAAGGAGGAGGTCAGTCTTCAACACTCATATTTCATCCATGTCGCCATCAGAAGATACGTATTCTGATGCTTTATGAGAGGAAAAGTACTCAGATAATACTGCATTACATAATGAGGGACATATTAAAGTATAACAACTATATATGTGATATCATTAGATCGTACTAAATGCTATTAGAATTAGTTTCATAGTATTAGCTGAGGTTAGGCTCATTTTGAACTGATGATTATTTTTATTATGGATTAATTGTCTGACTGGTTTGTAAGTCGCTTTGGATAAAAGCGTCAGCTAAATGTAATGTTTATAAATATTGTGAATTTATTGAGAAATGTTCTCACCGAGGGTCCAAGCCTCAAACATTATTACTAAAATATTAACAGTATTTACTTCACACAAAGGAGAGATACATAAACAACCAATTATCTTATTTATAAACATTCATTGTATAATAAAGCTATTTCCCAATTGACATACAATGAAGTCAAACTCTCTAACGCTTCAAGACAAACTTTATTGAAATAACTTTCTTTTCCTCTGCAGCCGCTAGAAGCTGCCGGTGACTGGCGTAAGAACATCGAGGACAAGGCCGACAGGAAGAAGATGTTCGAGACTTCATAGAGACTCGACCCGTCGACTCTCTGCCGCTGCTGTCGACCGTTTTTTTTTTTTTTTAAGGAATTTTGAATTGAAAGAGCTTTTTTTTTTGTTTCATTAAAACTGTAAGTTTCAGCTCGGCCTGTGATTGTACATTTGTAAAGCGAGTGGTTTAGTGACAAATCTCTCTCTCTAATATTAGACTTTTATTCTGAAGGGTGACTTCCTGTTTCCTCCTGCGCTGCCAAGGTTCACTTTTGACAACTTCCTGCTTCGTTTTGTTTTTGGTAATAAACGGGTTTTGCTTCTTCCGTCTCGCGTCATCGTGAAGCCTTCACGTAAAACACCCAGAATTGATCATTTTAAATAAACTCAACCAAAAGATATATATACAATGTCATACATTGTTCTCAACTGGCCTTTCCAGAGCTTTTACCACTTGTTTTTTTTCATGTGGTGAAACTTAAATATTGGCTGAAGAAGACCACGAGAGACGAGCATTAGTAATCAACAAAATTAATAATAATGATATTTATTTTATATATATATATTTTAATAGCTATACATTTCTTCAGTCACGACTTCCGACATATGGAAATATATTCTGTAATAATTTAATTTAATTAGCATATTAACAATTAATTGTCTCATCAAACAATAATGTATGTGAGCGGACACGACTGAGACGTTATATCGCCTCCTATGAATACATATTTCATAATATTGGAGTTTATTACCATTTAGTCTCATTATTTACGTCGTTATAGCCGTTTACAAATGTATTAATAAACACTTAAATCTGCGTTCATTACATCATAATGACGTCATATTGCTACATGTTGTAAGCTTCTAAGTGTTGAGGTGTTGTTGCCTTCATCCGCCACCAGGTGTCAGCAGAGGACTTCCTGTTTCACACCATCTCTCTTATTCAGTGTCTTCATCTCCTGACTGAGGAAGACATCTTTACAATCTTTAAATCACAAAATGTTTTGACAAACTTACGTCATAACAATTAAAAACTAATGTTGTTTTATCTGTCTTTAAAATATATATATATAAGTGTATTAATATTTCCTCATGGACAGTATTGATCAGAGATGGACTCCAGCAGAAGGTGAGCATCATCACTTTATATTTATTAATTATGTCTCCAATAAATATACTAATTATTGATCTTTGTATTAACAGTTTTATTTCTGCCTGCTGTGTTTTCAGTTGTCTGGATCTGAACTGCAGCAACAACAGTAGGTAAGAAGTTTTTGAACTATATTTTGTCTTTTCCCTCACGAGGACGGAGCTGACGGGGATTTACGAGGCGAGCGGTCAGAGGATGAAGGTATTCAGAGGATGAAGGTATTTCAAGAGCCGTGAGCCCCTCATGGCCATAAAAGACGACAGCGCCCCCTGAAGCCGGCTCACAGCGCTTATAAACCGCCAGAGATTTCACTTTCCCGTCTCCGGTCTTCCTGCCAGCTGCTCGTCATCGTCACTGCGAAGGTGAGAAACCTTTGTAGGTTTTAAGTAGTAAAGTAGTATTTTCTGTTCATGTTCAACAGAAAAGTCATAGTTTTTATGTCCAAAAAAAAGTGATAGTTTTTATCTCCAAATAAAAGTCATAGTTTTTATGTCCAAAGAAAAGTGATAGTTTTTATCTCCAAATAAAAGTCATAGTTTTTATGTCCAAAGAAAAGTGATAGTTTTTATCTCCAAATAAAAGTCATAGTTTTTATGTCCAAAGAAAAGTGATAGTTTTTATCTCCAAATAAAAGTCATAGTTTTTATGTCCAAAGAAAAGTGATAGTTTTTATCTCCAAATAAAAGTCATAGTTTTTATGTTTAAAGAAAATTCATAGTTTTTATGTTTAAAGAAAAGTCATAGTTTTTATGTCTAAAGAAAAGTGATAGTTTTTATTTCCAAATAAAAGTCATAGTTTTTATGTCCAAAGAAAAACAAGTTTTAAGTGAAAATTAATGATATTTTAGCAATATCTGCCATAGAGCTCCATAGTGTCCCATTAATAATTCATAATAATTCATAATTTACTTAAAATAAAAGTGAAATCCGTTTCTAGTCATAGTTTTTATGTCCAAAGCGAAACAAGTTTTAAATGAACGTATATGATTATAGCAACATCTGCCACAGTTTTAAATAAATAATTTATAATTACTCGTAATAAAAGTGAAAATAAAAAGTCATAGTTTTTATGTCCAAAGAAAAACAAGTTTAAGTGAAAATGAGGATTTATGCGTTCAGTTCTTCTTCTAAACATCTTTAATGTCTGACTCTTCTCTGCATTATTATATTCTTCTCAACTTGTCTGGCTTTTTGTTTTTATCGTTCAGTATTTGCTCTTTCGGGTCGTCTTCTCTCCGTCTCGCATGTCCATGGACCTCCGAGGGGAAAATACTCCGAATATCACATTACTGATAAATACTAAATATCATATTTCTGCTGATCTTTCCGAGCGAGCCCATCAGCCGGTGGAGAAAACATTGAATCCATTAGTTCTGCATTTACAGAATTAATTTGTGCGCAAACGGCACCAAAAGGTTTTAATCATCTGATATTAAATATGTGAAATTATGAATGGAGTTTGGTTCATTAAATCATATTCTGATGGTTACCTGACTGGAAACCTCTCCCGTTACCGCTCATGAACAAATCATTATGAGTGTCACCGTTGACCTTTGACGCCCGGCCAGGATTAGCTCTGACCTGACGCAGAAATGGCACTTGGGTCCCCAGGAAGCTGCTGAAGGGCCCCTAGAGGCCCCCAAACCGCAGTTTGACTAACACTGAAACTAACACTAAATTTATTAATATGAAACATAGATTCATTTTTGTCTTTGACAGTTTGTAACCACTTGAGATGATTCATCTGTTCTGTTTGGTTTCGTTTCAAAGAATATGAACTATTAAAATTTAACATTTAGTTTTTTTTACAGGGAATATCGAAGGTTGAACAACAAAATCTATAATTACGAAAGTGGAATATAAATGTTTAGTTTTTAGATTAAATGTTTTTTTACTTAAAAATGTTCAAGAATTTATGAGTGAAGTTATTTCAAAATAATATTAGAGAATATATCGTTATAAAATAAAGATTGTGTTTGTATGACTGAAAGACAGACAATATTATTATTAAACTGATAATGAGATTAAAATAATTGTTTGTTGATTAGATGTACATACAAATACGAGTTAAGTTTTCTCGCAGACTTAAAGTATTTAATATTTTCTGATTTGTATTATATAATACTATTGTATGTTATTGTTCATCTGTTGATAAACTTAGTTTATACAAGCTCAATAACTTTTTATGATTCTTATTGTTTTTCTCAAAATTAGCAGTCTGAAACAAAAAAGTCAAGATGTCTGAGTGAGTATGAGTTTATCATTTATTCTGAATCTAAGAAATGTCTTCAGATTAAACAATATTCAATATTTCTTGAGTATCCCATGACGTGGTTATTAATGCTCTTCATTATGGTTAAAGGGGAAAGAAGATGACATCGAGCCGCAGGCATCATCTCAAGGTGAGACTCACAACTCCTTCATAATCAGGAGAAAATATGAAATAAATAAAGCTGACGGTCCATCAGCTGGACGTGTGCATAGTGACAGCTGCAGGGTCGGGTGTTTCTGGAACTGCACTGTCATAACTTTAACAATAATACACAACTAGTCTCATGGACAGGCTATGAAACAATGGGCTATGAGACAATGGGCTATGAGACAATGGGCTATGAGACAATGGGCTATGAAACAATGGGCTATGAGACAATGGGCTATGAGACAATGGGCTATGAGACAATGGGCTATGAGACAATGGGCTATGAGACAAGGGGTTATGAGACAATGGGTTATGAGACAATGGTGTATGAAACAAGGGCTTATGAGACAATGGTGTATGAAACAAGGGCTTATGAGACAATGGTGTATGAGACAATGGGTTATAAGACAATGGGTTATGAGACAATGGGTTATGAGACAATGGGTTATAAGACAATATGTTATGAGACAATGGGTTATAAGACAATATGTTATGAGACAATGGGTTATAAAACAATATGTTATGAGACAATGGGTTATAAGACAATATGTTATGAGACAATGGGTTATAAAACAATATGTTATGAGACAATGGGTTATAAGACAATGTGTTATGAGACAATGGGTTATGAAACAATTTTGCATCTCTTTGTCATTGTTCTATGTCTCTTTGTGGTTGTTTTGTTTCTTTGTGGTTATTTGAGTATTGTTTGAGTATTGTTTGTGGTCACTTGGTCTCTTTGTAGTTTATGTTGTTTTGGTCTTTTGTGTTGTCATTTTGTGTCTTTTTATGTTACTATTATGTGTATATTTGTGTTCCATTTGTGTCTTTAAGGTTGTGTCATGTTTTTTATGTGTCTCTTTGGGTTCATTGCATCTCTTCCTGGTCCTTTTGTGTCTCATTGTGTTTGTCATTTCCTGGTTGGAACTTGTGTCTTTGAGTAACACTTTTCAGGTGAAGGCCTGCGGGGCCCCTGGCTCCTCGGGGCCCCCGAGTGCCATGTTGGCCGGTTCACTCATCCCTCTGTGTTGGCCCTGCAGAGTACCATCCTGCAGATCGCTGCCACCTGGCTGGAGCAGGAGGCCGTTGAAAATGTAGCCGCCAAAGAAGCGTACATGGCGGAGAAATGCTGTGCCCCCGAGCTGAGCGGAGACCAGGCCGCTCTGATGGTACGACAATACAAATAAAAAACACACAATCTTCATACTCCGAGTCCACAGACGAGTGGAAGACATGAATTTGTTTCCTTTTTTTCATTTCAACAGGAAATCTGCAAGAAGCTGCACCAGGCCCTGGACAAGATCGACGAGGAGCGGTACGACTCGGAGGCCAAAGTGATGAAAGCCGACAAAGAGGTAGAGAAGCTTTGGAAAAATAGATCAAATAAAGTATTAGAACTAATTTGAGGTTGATACGACTACTTGAACACGGGAACATGAGGTCCAACCCCAGCGTACTTGACTTCATGTCCTGCTCCGTAATAACAGATTATTTTTTAGGTGATTATTTGTTCTAATAATCTGAATCTGCAAAGTAACCAAAGCTTTAAAGTGAATATCCTATAAAGTTAAAGTAGAAGCAGAAGATGGAAATACTCAAGTGAAGTAAAAAATATGACATGATGCGGTTTTCTCACTTCAGATCTGTTCGAATGATTGTAGATAAATCTTCTGGATGCTTGTGGACTCTTTTAATATGGATCATGGACGTGATCGGATCTAAAAGTCCCATTTGCTTCATGTTTTCTTGGCGTCGTACTCGTTGCGTATGCGTTGACGTGGTTTCCTTCTTGCCTCCAGATCGACGACCTGAAGCTGAAGGTGGTGGAGCTGGCCGGCGTGAAGAAGCCGGCCCTGAAGAAGGTCCGCATGTCGGCCGACAGCATGCTGCAGGCGCTGCTGGGGGGGAAGCACAAGGTGACCATGGACCTGAGGGCCAACCTGAAGCAGGTCAAGAAGGAGGTCAAGGAGGAGGTGAGTCCTGCTCTCCGTCGTAGCTTCAGCCAATCAGCTTGTAGCTCCATCACAGCTGCAGCCAATCGGCTTGTAGCTCCGTCACTGCAAGCTAAACACTTAACAAACGCTCGACAGCAGAAAGTGTCTACATATTCCTTCACAAACTAAAAACACATCTTTTTGACTTTGAATAAGGAAGGTAGCGCAGTAGTAGCTATTCAGTAGCACTTAAATGTCTCTAACTGGTAGCACTGTGTGGTTTGGCTTTATTGAAGAAATTGTACTTTCTTGATTCTTGTTGTTCTGAGTTTGTTCTCACGGTTGAATGCACTTATTGTAAGTTTCTTTGGATAAAATATTCAGCTAAATGTCAAGTAGTAGGATAATAGAATGTTTAATATATATATAAATATGGCCGCCGCCGCGTCACTGAGCGCCATCTGTCCGTCCTGCAGGCCGGAGAGGCGGTCGGCGACTGGCGTAAGAACATCGAGGACAAAGCTGACAGGAAGAAGATGTTCGAGACTTCCTAGATTTCCTAGTGACTTCCTTTAGACTTCATAGAGACTTCCTAGTGACTTCATAGAGACTTTTTTAAAGACTTCTTAGAGACTTTCTAAACTTCCTAGAGACTTCCTTGAGACTTTCTTGAGACTTTGACTTCCTCCTTGTTGCTTCTCGACGTTTTCATGGAAAAACTCGTGCCATTAAATCGTTTTTTACAACAAGGCAATGATGTCAAATGCAGTTCTTTTTAGTTTTATTTTGAAAATCTGATATTATCAGAATCAGAGGAACGTGGGCAAAAACATCATTGGTGTTGTGTTCAAGACGAACCAGCAGATGTCAGCAGAGAGCCTCTCTCTCTCTCTCTCTCTCTCTCTCTCTCTCTCTCTCTCTCTCTCTCTCTCTCTCTCTCATCATCATTACAAAGTGCTGTCTTGTTACATCTCTTCTTCTCCTCCACTGAGTGACCATGAAGTTCTTCAGACGGTGAGTTTTTAATCTGTTTTTCACTTTTATAAAATATTTGCATGTTTTTTTGTTAAACATCTTCATCCACTTCTTAAAGAACACAAACACAAAGAACACATACACAAACTCAAAAATCATTTCGACAAATTACCAAAAATCATTTTAATATCCATCGCATTTAAATTATTATTGGAGCCAAAAGACGATATTTTAGCAAGAAATGAACAAACAGAGAAACTAACGCTTTTCAAAACATCTGGTTTCACCTCCATGGTCAAAACAAAAAGGATTAATTCGGATTTTGGATTTATTTAATAAAATAAACAGAATGAAAGATGATTTCAATCATTGTGGAGTTCAGTCCTCTTCTAAAACATGGCAGTTAAACGTAACCTTATGAACATAAACCATGAATGTGACTCAATGGACTCGAAAGTGACTCGAGAGAAGTTACGTAAATATACATGTGCGTATCCCTAGCTTGATGCTACACATGATTAGCACCTTAATGGAAAGCTGTGGGGGAAAAAAACCCGCTGTGGGACAAAAGTATTGAACTTAGTTATGGATAAATAATACTTGGTATATATTGTACTTACTTATGGATAAACAATACTTGTTGGTATGTATCGGTGCTTCTTCTTGAGCAGAGCTCCTCTGTTGTGGAATCAGAGGCATTCAAGGTCCAGGAAGAAAGTTAAGGTATTTTGTCCCTCAGTGGACCTCAACCTACGGTACACGAAATCTGCACCGAATTAGTTACAAAAAATACTTAACTTCACTTCATCAAAGTCAAGCTTTGCAAGGATATTCTTAACACATAGTGATATTTTATAGTTGAATAAAACACAATAATTTGCATAATTAAAAAGAGGAAATACATCCTGAAAGTCTTTTATTTTTTCGGATTTTGTTTTTCTTCTTGTCTCCTGTGTTCTAGTAACACATACACTGATATAGGAACCTCTTAACTGGTCTCACAGGTGTTTTCTGTAGATTTGTGGTTGAGGAGATATTCTGTAAAAACATTCGCAATTTTTGAGAAAAATGTCTGAGGCTCAAGTGAGGCTAAACTAGTCCTATTAACGTTTATTCATGAATGCTCATTTATATAACTTTACTCTTTCATTCCAAAACATATTCTGAGTGTTTTGCATTCAAGCACATTTAGTAACACCAACATGGAGGAAACAGGTTTGTTGACAGACCTTTCTGATTCATGGAGTGGAACAAAGAGAGATGTAAAATGTCAAACCTTTGACTCTCTTGTGTCAACAGCATGAAACATGAATTTTGAACCTGACTTCTGACCTGTACCTCTGTGAACGTGACCGCACACGTATGACGTGGTCACGCCTACGCGAGTCCTCATGTGTGAACCCTTCAGGGACTCGTGGGAACAATGTACCGGGAACCCGATAGCGAGCGCTCGGCGTCCGCTCGGCGAGGGAGAACTTTACGAGGTTCCTCGGCGGAGTCGCTGGTATTTCTGGAGCCGGCGGCTGCCATTGGTCTGAGGGCTCTGCTACCATAAAGAGGACCCGCCTGCTGCTGAGCCAGCACTTCACACCCTATATACCCTGTTTCATCCCTCTGTTCCGGACTTGGCAGCTCTCTCTCTCCCTCTTCTTCTTCCTCCGCTGCGTCTTCCTCCTCCTCGTCGTCAGCAGGTGAGTCTCTGCAGCGGGTTCTCCCCAGCAGGTTGAAGTGACTTTAAGCTGCAGGTGTGACCTCTGACCTCTGAGGCTGCTCCAGAGAGTTTGTTGTGACAGCGAAAGGTTTTTGTTTTCCGACCCTGCGGGGGTTTGAACCCTCGGTGTTCTGGATCCCGCATGCCGTTGGTTCCTGTTGGTTTCGCCAACAGGAACCGAGTGGTCTTTATCATTTAAAGTATTCCAGATGTTCCCGTCGTCAATATTTAAACTCTACGTGTTGAATTGTTTTGCTTGTAGTTGCATGTCCAGACTTTCATCTCAACGTTATTGATTAGCACTAATTGAACGCTGTAATTACCGGATATTAATTACCCAATTACACCAGAGAAATTATCTACAAAAAAGAAGCCTTACAGCATGAATTTATGATAAATGAGATGCATTTGGATCCATAATATGTTATGAACGAGATACATTTATATCGATAATATGTTTTAGGGCTTTTTGTTTGTTATAAATTAGAAGAAACAAATTCTTTGTGACGAGGATTTTAGATTTGAAAGACTCTTTAAGACTCTTTATTTCTGTCGCTTCTCTTTTGGGACTGTGTGTGATGTTCTTTTCTCCTCCACGTCGTCTGGAACGCGTCTCGTGGGTTCTCCGTCCCTTGGGTTCTCGGTCTCGTGGGTTCTCGGTCGCGTGGACTCCTGGGTTCTCAGGTCTTGGATCCTGGGTCCTGGTTCCTTGTGGACTCCTGGGTTCTCGGGTCCTGGATCCTTGGTCCTTGGTCTTGGTTCCTCGTGGACTCTTGGGACCTGGGTCCTGTGTCCTGGGTCCTCGTGCTCCTCTGGTGGTATTTGGTGACCAGATGAGAGCAGAAGTTACATTCCTGGCAGCGTGTCTGGAGGTGTCGGGTCCAGGATTAGCCGGTTTGTGAGGTTCCTGAAGCGGATCACGTTTCTCTGCTGGAGGTCGAGGGGTCGCGATCAATAACGTGTTGGCTCCTTGTAACATGTCGACTCTGATTTATTGTTTCTGTCTCCACAGAAGCAAACCAGCAGCAGCATGTCTGAGTGAGTACGCCTCCTCCTCCTCTTCTTTCTGCTACTCTTCCTCCTCCTCCTCCTCTTCCTCCTCCTCGTCATGGCCTCTCTCTTTGTCTTCTTCTTCTCCTCCGTTTCCTCTTTAGCTTTCTTCTTAGCTTTCTGTAGTTGTGATGGACTTGAGAGCATAGACACAAGTCACTGGTTACCATGGCTCCTACTGCCTGCGTGTGTGTGTGTGTGTGTGTGTGTGTGTGTGTGTGTGTGTGTGTGAGACTGATTTATAAAATGAAATAAATTGACAAGTTTAACAGGTTTCTGCTGCTGCCTCTCACTCACCCACACACACACACATTGTAAACTCTGAAATAATCTGAAAATATTCCTAAACTTTAACAATATTTACATGAAAACTGTGCTAGTTTAAAAAAATGGCCAATTGGTTAAATCAACTCCAGACTTTTGTCAACGTTTTAAACATTAAACCATGTCTCTGTGTTGTATGGCGAGTCACTATGACCACAAAGATTAAAAAAAATAAAATCTCTCATAGCACACGATTCCTTATGCAAGCCGCACATTTTGATGTATTTTGACACGGGAGGAGATATTCACCAAAAAATATTATGAATTAAGTTTTTAAAAAGGTTACTTTTAAACTTAATATAATGGAAAATATATAAAGTACCTGATGCATTTCTAGACTTCCTTTTTTATTGTCTTAAAAAGACGGAAACAAAGTGAAAGAATAATAATCAGAAAACAGGAAACAAACTATGAAAATTTGGTTCTGACTCATCATCATCATCGTCATCTTCTTCTTCTTCATCCTCTCCTTCATCTTCACGTGGTCTCACAGCTGTTGGACCGTCAGAATGCCTGAACATGTGACGGCTTCAGATGACAGCAGCTGGACAGAAACACGACACTCTTTAATATTCTATATTTATGAACACATTTTAAAAGATGTTTCAACTTCTCAGAAGTTTTCTGTTTGTTTTTTCTCCTACTGTGGGATAAGAGTCATAACTAAAACTGTTACTTTACTGTTTCCACACAGTGTTATTGTTATGTATTTACCATTCATTCACCTTTTTAATAATTTTTATTTACATTATGTGTTAATCGCAGGACGCACCCACAATGACAGGATGTTATTTATTCATTAAAACATAACAGAACCCGTGAAAATAATGATAAAATAGTTTTAATGAAGATGAGAAAAGAGCATAACTATTATCTACCTCTATCTTTCCATTTCCTCTCATCAGTGAAACAATCACAACGTTAGATTTAATTAGAATACAACGATCAGAGCGATACGAGCATTCAGGCGCCCTCATGTGGCCATGAAGTGAACTGCAGACAGAAATGTTAAGTCAAAGACAATGCAGACGTTCTGATCAAATCTCCTGCGACACACTGAGGGTCCCTGGAGATTATCAGGCTAGCTGTTGCCCCCCGTTCCTGCTCTTTATGCTAGGCTAGGCTAATGCTAACCTCTTGTGTTTCAGGGTAAAGAAAATGACGTCCAGCCGCCGGCATCACCTGAAGGTAAGACGGAATTCTTCTCGCCCGCCTCACCGACGTCTTCGTAGGCGTCTCTGTGGCGTCTCTGTAGTGAACCTTTAATGGACGCTTCTTCCTCCTCTTCCTCCTCCTCAGAGCATCATGCTGCAGATCGCCGCCAGCTGGATCGAGCAGGAGAAGATTGAACTTGTGGCGGCGAAGGAGACGTACATGGCCGAGAACTGCCCCGCCCCCGACACGAACGGAGACCAGGCCGTCCTCATGGTGCGACCCCGAATACTCACAATATAAGTACTATTACCACACTGTAAGACAACTGAGTCACTTACAAGAGTAGTATCTTTAGACTGTGGTATTACTACTTTTACTGATGTCAAGGATCCCAGTATTTCCTCTACCAATGCAAAATGAAGTATCAGATTCATGACAATCCTTGTTTTGTAAAATCTTCATTTAGAAACACTGAAGTAAAGTTGTTGTTGGTTTGTTTGTTTGTTGCATCAACAGGAACTCTGTAAGAAGCTCCAGAGTGCCATCGACAAGATCGACGAGGCGAGGTATGACGCCGAGTCCAAAGTGGGCAAGTGCGACTTGGAGGTGAGACACACACTGAGCTGATGCCCTCAGGGGAAATATCGATATAACTACATCTATAAAACCTTGAGGGGCAGCCTTTTTTCTGTGAGCAAAAATCAAGATGGTAGTGGACAAAAAAAACAAGATGACAGACAAAAAACATGATGGCGATGGACAAAATCCAAGATGGCGACGGACAAAAAACAAGATGGTGACGGACTAAAACCAAGTTGGTGATGGACAAAAACTAAGATGGCGACGGACTAAAACCAAGATGGCAACAGAAAAAAACATGGTGGTGGACTAAAACCAAGATGGTGATGGACAAAAATACAAGATGGTGATGGACAAAAACCAAGATGGCGACGGACAAAAAACGAGATGGTGTTGGACAAAAAAAACAAGATGGTGATGGACAAAAAACAAGATGGTGACCGACAAAAAAACAAGATGGTGATGGACAAAAACCAAGATGGTGACAGACAAAATCTAAGATGGACAAAAAAACAAGATGGCGACGGACAAAATCCAAGATGGCGACGGACAAAAAATGAGATGATGACGGACTAAAACTAAGATGGTGACGGACTAAAAATCAAGATGGCGACGGACAAAATCCAAGATGCCGACGAACAAAAAACAAGATGGCGACGAACAAAAAACAAGATGGCGACGGACAAAAAACAAGATGGCGACGGACAAAATCCGAGATGGTGACGAACCAAAAAACGAGATGGTGACAGAAAAGAAAAGTGCGAGTTTGGAGTGACAACCGCTTGCAATGAATAGAGATACACAAAAGTCAAAATGTCCTCAATGCTGAAAATATGGACAATAGTAAACAAAATAACTTGCTGCTCATAATATGTATATAATCAACACAATCAGCTGCTTTCTGGACATTAAATCATTCTTTTACAGCATCAGAAGTGGCCTCCTATCCGAACACTGTTTCACGCGTGGTTTCCTTCTTGCCTCCAGATCGACGACCTGAAGCTGAAGGTCGTGGAGCTGGCCGGCGTGAAGAAGCCGGCCCTGAAGAAGGTCCGCATGTCGGCCGACGCCATGCTGCAGGCGCTGCTGGGGGGGAAGCACAAGGTGACCATGGACCTGAGGGCCAACCTGAAGCAGGTCAAGAAGGAGGTCAAGGAGGAGGTGAGGACATCTTCAACATGAACGCATCGTGTGTCAGCTGGTCGTGACCTCCAGCTGTTGGCTGGACTCAGATGTTCCTTCTCGAGAAAGAGTTTGTCCTGATTCAGTTTGTTGCAGGTTTGCTCGGCACTGGAAGAAGTAATCTGACTTTAGTACACAAAGTAATACCACAATGTAGAACTACTCCATGACAAGTAAAGGGTCTGCATCCACACAATGTTCCCAAAATCTGTCCTGTGACATTAATAGGTTATTAATACGTCAGTGACGACGTCTACATGCATCAATTATTCTTTTTTGGGCTGGAATTCTGAAAAAGACAAGTTTTGTACATGGCTCATAAAGAACAATATTACAAAACTAATCCCATTGACCATCTTAAAGCAACGTATTTAATCATCTTTATTCACAAAGCAAAGTATTCAATCATATTTACTAAACAAAACAAAGTATTTAACAATGTTTTTTAAACATAACTAAGTATTAGACAATATTTATTAAACATAACTAAGTATTCAACTATCTTTATTTAACATAATTAAGTATTTAACAATCTTTATCAAGCATAACTAAGTATTTAACCATCTTTATTAAACATAACTAAGTATTTAACAATCTTTATTAAACTAAGTATTTCTGAATAAGCAGGTTTAACGTCTCTTATTGATTGTTTTTATACTTTAGTGAATGAATGGAAGTCAACGGCTTCCTGTAAACAATGAAAAACTCATGGCATCGTGGACTAAAACAATAATTAACATAAATGTGTAAAAACATAATTAACGTTGTGATGTCTTTGTTCAGTCGACAGAAGCTGGCGACTGGCGTAAGAACATCGAGGACAAAGCCGACAGGAAGAAGATGTTCGAGACTTCCTGAAGTGTCTCTGTTGCATCATGGGACGACAGCTAAGACACTTTCCTTCTTGTTGTTGATGTTTATTTGCTTGTTTTTTGTGATACCGACTGAGCTGAGACAAAATAACGTCAACGTGGACGCAGTTCAAATGTCTGACAGGAAAACACAATTTAAAAAATGTACAAGTTTCCACCGAGTCGTTAGAAATAAATGTTTTGAAATCAGGATTCATTTGTGTGTTACGTTTATCCTTCTGCACGTTGTTTACACACAAAACCAAGCTTCTGTTTTTACAATATTTAGACTTTTAGCGTCAGTGTTAGCTTAGCTTAATGTTCAAAGTCCATTAGTCGTTAGATGTGATTTAAAGATTAAAAAATAAATCTAATAATTGGACTTTAAGTTAAGTTATTTTTTGTCTTTTATTCTGCAGTTAGAAATAAAACAATTGTTCAAATAGTCAATGAAAGATTTTTTTTTTTGGACCAAAATATTAGCTTAGCATCTTTAGTCTGAATACACAAAACAGAATGGATGGTTTTTGAGAACAACAACCTTTTGACACAAAGAGCCGAGCTAGCAGTTTCCACCTGCTTCCAGTCTTTATGCTAAGCTAAGCTAACAGCATCCATGTCTGAAACTCTGTACACATCACACTATCTGAGCGTCTCTCCTCCCGTGTTGAACAATCTTTTCTAAAGAAGACAGAAGAAGAGAAACATTTCATTCATTCATTTCTAGAAGCAGGTGATTTTACCTGTAACGACACGATACAATAAGGGAATATTTCCACCTGAAGTGACGGCTCAGCGGTTAAAAACCAGCCTGGTCTCAACCTGCGTCTTAACTTACGCTTCAAGGTTATGTGTTTTCTGTTTTTACACAGGACTTTCACTCAGGAGACAACAGTTTGAAAGCAAAAGCGACTTCCTTATTTGAGTAATAGTTTTGTTGTCTGAACGTAATTGAGAATTCGCTTTCGTAACGCCAAAAAAAAGGTTGCGAGGGGTCACGACGTCGACATGAAAAGCATTTTTGGTTCGTAAACGTTGAGAGTCATCGTGTCCGTGGTTTGCAGAAGCATACAGCGTACGTCAAAAAACGTTAAAATAACTTCAGAAAACGTCGCTAAAGCCGAACTTCAAGGCTTTAGTGACCTCTGGTGGCGAGGTTGCAGATTGAAGCCAACCGATTACCCCTCGGCCCCTCCTCCCTCTGCAACGGTGCCTTCAGGTGACCGAAGAAACCTGAAAATCAGTGCTTTGGTTTTGTCGGTTCTCACAAGGCGGTGCGACAAAAACAGATTATTTAGTTACATTTCCTCTAATTGTGTCTACTGTTGGATTCAGTCTCTGAAGGGTTAAAGATAGAAAACAGAAAGATGTTTTCTAGTTCAAGAGGGGGGGGGGGGTCACACCGGGCGACTCCTTGTGTGACTCCTTGTGTGAATCTGCATCTTGAGGCTTGAAGTCGACTCAGTGGGGGGTTTGGGGGAGGAGGGAGGAGCTCTGGTGTATTTCAGGAGCTCGCCGGCTCATTGGTCGGCCCGGGATCATTTCCATAAAGAGGATCTGAGCGTTTTGCTGAGGCATCGCAACCCACCATATAAACCCTTTTTCTCTTTTCACTGTGGGAGTTTGCCAGTGTCTCCTTTTCATCCACAAGTGTGTCGTGGGTCTCTTCTTCTTCTTCTTCTTCCTCCTCTCAGTAGGTGAGAAACTCTTCATTTTGTCTCTGCTTTTCTTCTCCGTCAGCGTCTCTGAGCGCAGCATCTTTCCTTTATTTCTCCAGACGTCCTCCACCAGACTTGTAAAACTTTAAGAGGCGGAGATCGCAGTCGTTCGATTCTCCACCTCTGACCCTTCCCGACATCACGAACTCGCTTTCTGCATTTTCGCAGCAGACGTTTGACCTTTTCCTGATTTACGGGCCGCGCTCGCTGGCTGCGTCGTGTTTTATGGTCCTGAAGCTGTTTGGAAAGTCACTGAAATACCAGCGTGTCATTATGCCGACTGAATTATTGTTGAGGCGTCGTTCTAAAAAAAGGGTTTGGAGACGAATTAGAGCAAATTAATGAGATTGGATCACGGATTAAAAAGAAATGAAGTGTTTTTTGTTTGAAATGGGACGTGAACATGTTGTTTTAAACGTGTTGGTTGTCCTTCATTTGAAATGAATTGCTCTTTAGTGCATGCATTTCTCTGCAGCTGTTTGTTTATCGTTTTTTTGGACGTAAAATTTAAGAAACTCAGAAAAAAATGGACTTAAATTTTTTTGAAAATACATTAAAAGTCACTGTTGAAATGTGGAATACTTCATGAAACAAAGTACTGGAGAAAACCACTCGTTGATGGTTGCTCCTGATTTAGATGAACTTAAGTTAACAATATTCCAGTAGAGAATTTCTTTAAATGAACTCTCCACCCGATCCGCTTGTGAGCCGTCGGACGGGTCATCGGATCCCGACCGTCCCGGTTTAGTTCAGTCGACGTCGCTGCTCTTCAGCTGCGGGTTCGGATCCCGTTACGGCTGAAATATGCCCGACATCCGCCGGAGCAGCAGAACACGCTGAGCTCAGAGAACCTCACCCCGACATCCTGATCTGACATGTGTCTCACCGTGTGTGTGTGTGTGTGTGTGTGTGTGTGTGTGTGTGTGTGTGTCTTCACGCAGGTTGTGGACCGTAAAAAAACGCCAAGATGTCTGAGTAAGTCTGAGCGTCCTCTTGGATCAGATCCTCCAGGTTTAGATCAGGATGTTTTATGGAAAAAGCTGTAAAAAAAAACAACGAACGGATTTTTTAGTGCAAAGTTTTGTTCCTGAAGTCACAACAGAAATCAATTAAAGTACTGAAAGTGGAGAAAGAAACATTTAGAGATGTGTTTCCTCCATAAGTCTTATTTACATGAAAAAAAACAACAACCTTTTACTACTTTCTTTATTTACGTCTGTAGATTTCTTTCTAAATTCACCACAACATAACGCCTCATTAGCATATTCAACCACAAGATTTCATAAAACTTGTGACACAGTGAATCCTCTTAGTGTGAGTGGTGAAGTGGTGAAGCGTCACGGTGATATCTATGAGGTCATGTGTTGACCCTCTTCACCTGTAGAGTCTTCATCAGGATGTAATGTCACTAAACTTCTCTTTACAGAGGTTTGTTCACATCATGACCTCATTTATTATTAAAAACATGGAGGACATATTAAATATGGCTCTCGACAGTATTTTATGATTCATGCAGTGAAGCAACAAGATATTTATAATTCATTCATAGCTCTTCATGAAGAAAACT
Organism: Clinocottus analis; assembly: GCF_023055335.1. Classification (NCBI taxonomy): domain Eukaryota; kingdom Metazoa; phylum Chordata; class Actinopteri; order Perciformes; family Cottidae; genus Clinocottus; species Clinocottus analis. Next base: position 2,332,569 of record NW_027176218.1, on the reverse strand, counting down.
GCATTTAAAAAATAAATCAATTTATCCCATCGTTAAGAATCACCTGTCCTGAGTAAAGCATCATTGATGATGATGATGATGGTCTGACTTCCTCCCAAACAGAAAAAAGATGACTTCCAGCCGCAGGCATCACCTGAAGGTACTTGTTTTAAATTTAAACGAGGACTTTCATTGCAACAACGCGAGTCGTCGGCGTGTGAAACAATAAAAACATGTCGTCTGTCCCGCAGAGTCTGATCCTGGGTATCGCTCAGAAATGGCTGGATACGGAGAAGACGGAGGACATCGCGGCCAAGGAGGCCTACATGTCCCAAAACTGCCCTCCACCCACGACTAGCGGGGACAGTGCCGCCCTGATGGTGAGAAACAGCATCACAACCACAGGAAACAGCATCACAACCACAGGAAACAACATCACAACCACAGGAAACAGCATCACAACCACAGGAAACAGCATCACAAGCACAGGAAACAGCATCACAACCACAGGAAACAGCATCACAAGCACAGGAAACAGCATCACAAGCACAGGAAACAGCATCACAAGCACAGGAAACAGCATCACAAATACAGGAAACAGCATCACAACCACAGGAAACAGCATCACAAGCACAGGAAACAGCATCACAAATACAGGAAACAGCATCACAACCACAGGAAACAGCATCACAACCACAGGAAACAGCATCACAACCACAGGAAACAGCATCACAAATACAGGAAACAGCATCACAAATACAGGAAACAGCATCACAACCACAGGAAACAGCATCACAACCACAGGAAACAGCATCACAACCACAGGAAACAGCATCACAAATACAGGAAACAGCATCACAACCACTTTATCTTCAGATGGTAGTACAGGTACTACAGGTGTACCGTACTTGTATGTAACATGAGTACTGTGTGTATTTGCTTGTTTCAGGAATACTGCAAGAAGCTGAACTCCCTCATCGACCGGATCGACGAGGAGAGGTACGACATCGAGGCCAAAGTGCAGAAGGCCGACAAAGAGGTAACCGCCCAATGACATCATGAACTACAGCTACGCCCAATGACATCATGAACTACAGCTACGCCCAATGACATCATGAACTACAGCTACGCCCAATGACATCATGAACTACAGCTACGCCCAATGACATCATGAACTAGCTACGCCCAATGACATCATGAACTAGCTACGCCCAATGACATCATGAACTAGCTAGGCTCAATGACATCATGAACTACACCTACGCCCAATGACATCATGAACTACAGCTACGCCCGATGACATCATGAACTAGCTACGCTCAATGACATCATGAACTACACCTACGCCCAATGACATCATAACATGACCGTAATAACATGACCGTAATAACATGACCGTGATAACATGACCGTGATAACATGACCGTGATAACATGACCGTGATAACATGACCGTAATAACATGACCGTGATAACATGACCGTGATAACATGACCGTAATAACATGACGTTGGTTCTTGTATGGTCTCTTTTTTCACGTCTTGATCATTTCTCATGTCAACCGATCCAAAGACTTCATTTCACTGGTTCATCTCACCCAGAGAGTGTGATCCCTCCTCAGATTGAAGACCTGAGGATCAAGGTGGTGGACCTGAGAGGAGTGAAGAAGCCGGCCCTGAAGAAGGTCCGCATGTCGGCCGACACCATGCTGAAGGCTCTGCTGGGCTCCAAGCACACGGTCAACATGGACCTGAGGGCCAACCTGAAGCAGGTCAAGAAGGAGGTCAAGGAGGAGGTGAGTCTTCAGCACTCATATCTCATCCATGTCGTCATCACTCAGACATCAGAAGATACTATTCTGATGCTTTATGAGAGGAAAAGTACGAAAATATACCAGCATCACCTTGAAAACGGCGTTTTACTCTTTGGACTCATATAAAACATAGTTTCCTACATGGAGTAAAGTCAACACCGACAACGCTTGAACACAAACGGTTTGTTGTTGTTGTCCTCTGCAGCCGACAGAAGCCGCCGGTGACTGGCGTAAGAACATCGAGGACAAGGCCGACAGGAAGAAGATGTTCGAGACTTCCTAGAGACTCGAGCCGCCGCCGGTGTCTCTGTTTTTATGAACTCCACGTGTCGTACTTGTTGTGTTGGTTTGAACCGGACGGAGCTGAACTGCAGCAGGTGGCAAGTCTGAGAGGAGTCGCTCTGCGTTGGAGGATTTCGTTGTTTGTTTTTTTTTGGTGTGTTTGTCTAGACGGAGGCGGAGGAAGGAGGTTCACGCACCAACACACAACACCAAGTCTTAAACTCCACACGTCCAGGGAAACATGTTGAAGAGAAAGAATAAACTCAAAATGTGGAAGAGAAGACGTCTCGTGTCTTTATTGATATTGTTTGATTTGAGATAGTCTGTTTAAATAATGTTGTCATATTTGATCTTCTTTTATACACAAACAGAAAGTATACATCTGGGATTTCACGAAACACAAATTACTGGATTTGTTGTAATAATTCATACAATTTTGTTTATTATATTTTGTCCACAAATATCACATTTTCCACTTTTTTTTTCAAAAAAGCACAAAGTGAGTCATCGAGTCACTGATGACATTATTCTGTAGTTTTAATTATAATTATATTATTATATTATACAGTCATCGATTCTGTGAAACACAAATAAATATTTTTTTAAAGTTGTACTACAGCGTCATTTGACTTCCATACAGGATAATAAACAAAATGACCCGACAGGAAGTGGAAACATTATTGTAATTTAGTTTCTGAATGTGTCTTTTATTTTATTATGAATAAGATGAGCTTTATGTATGTATAGTAAATGTAGGAGAGGTGAAAATATAAAATATATACACACAATGACAAACAGTCACAAGACTCTTTTTGATATTCATGCATGTGAAGCGTTTATAGTTTAACAAATTAAATCTGAGCATTGACGTTTGACTTAATGACTCATGAAGTCCTTTATTACACTTCAATTCACATCGTTTAGTCAGAAAAATAATATGAAAACGGCTAAGACAACACATAAAGGAACACTTCATCCTTCAGTTTATCACAAACATTCATCAACACAAAGGAACACTTCATCTTGCAGTTTATCACTAACATTCATCATCAACACATAAAGGAACACTTCATCAGTCAGTTTATCACTAACATTCATCAACACTTCAACCTGCAGTTTATCACTAACATTTATCAACACTTCATACTTCAGTTTATCACAAACATTCATCATCAACACATAAAGGAACACTTCATCCTTCAGTTTATCACAAACATTCATCATCAACACATAAAGGAACACTTCATTCTTCAGTTTATCACAAACATTCATCATCAACACATAAAGGAACACTTCATCCTTCAGTTTATCACTAACATTCATCAAAAACACATAAAGGAACACTTCATCAGTCAGTTTATCACTAACATTTATCAACATCACATAAAGGAACACTTCATCCTTCAGTTTATCACAAACATTCATCAACACTTCATCCTTCAGTTTATCACAAACATTCATCAACACTTCATCCTTCAGTTTATCACAAACATTCATCAACACTTCATCCTGCAGTTTATCACTAACATTTATCAACACTTCATCCTGCAGTTTATCACAAACATTCATCATTAACACATAAAGGAACACTTCATCCTTCAGTTTATCATGAACATGCATCATCAACTGTTTTCATATAATTAACACACACACACACACACGCACGCACGCACGCACGCACGCACACACACACACACACACACACACACACACGCTCCTTGTAGGGGCCCTGAGCGTTGCCTCTAAGGTTTCTCAGGTTCTAACTTTACCGTCGCTCTGTGGGGTCATGTGACTCATCGAGACGCTTCGTTCTCTCTCAGGTTTAAATTTAGTCTAAAACGTCTTGAGGCGTTTATTGATTTATAAATAAGATCATATTTTAAAGCCGTTAGCAGTTATAATAAACAGCTTGGAAAGAAGCGATGGAAACATGTTTGACATCTTCTGGTTTTCTTTAGTTTTAATTCATGTTAATAATAAATTTACAAAGTAGAAGTTACTCAAGAAAACTGCTCAGATTTATGTACTTATGTACTTATACTTCACTGGAGTATTCTTTGTTTTACTTCTACTCCACTACATCTCAGAGGTACATATAGTACTTCTTACTGTACCACATCTCAGAGGTACATATAGTACTTCTTACTGTACCACATCTCAGAGGTACATATAGTACTTCTTACTGTACCACATCTCAGAGGTACATATAGTACTTCTTACTGTACTACATCAGACCTCGGATCAGATATTGAGCTCTTGACCACTAGGAGGCGTGTTTGTTCTGTTTTTCTGCTCTGAACAGAAACTCAGGAGGATTTTACAGGATTGTCCCTGCAAAAGATTATAGATTATACACTATAGATTACAGATTATAGATTATACACTATAGATTATATATTATACACTATAGATTATACATTACAGATTATACACTATAGATCCACTGTAGATTATTGTATATATTATATATTATACACTATAGATTATATATGATACATTTAAATTTATACACTATAGATTATATTTTACATTATACATTATACACTATAGATTATATTATACATTATACACTATAGATTATATATTATAGATTATACACTATAGATTATATTAAACATGATAAACTATAGATTATATATTATACATTATACACTATAGATTATATATTATAAACTATAGATTATATATTATAATATAAAACATCTGAAGTAAAGAAATGAAGTGTGTGAACAAAGGAAAGTGACTGAACGCTTCATCTCACATGAACTCACAGTATGAACTCCTTCATGAAGCTGAAGCTGCATCCTGGTAAAATGAGACGTGATGAGCTGACAGTTCAAACACAATCCTGTTTATGTTTTATAGTTATTTGATATTTGATGTTCAGCCTCAGGATGCACAAAGAGAGCACAGTGCTCTCTTTGTGTCGCTGCAGCATCCAGTTACCGGCTAAATAATCCAGGTCCTCCACCACTAATGACTAATCTGAGACACCAGAATAATGTTTATCATCTGCTTTGTTTTCATTGGCATCAAAGAGCTAAAGCGCATCGTGAAGGGAAAAGTCTCCACTTGTATCAAAGAAGTGAAGAAGCGGTGAGGTCTGCAGCGGAGCAGGATGCTCTGACCACATTCTAGTTGAATCTTTGTGTGTTTTATTGCGGCGTTGTGTACATCCCAGTGGAGGTGTGTGGTGTTTTATCTGCTTCCTGCTTCACCTCACGCTGCAGGAATGCAGCGCCGCCGCTCTGTTGCTGCTTTAAAGAGCTCGCTTCCCCCCGAGCGCAGCGCAGGAACACCTGGTGGAGCGCGAAGGAAGGACTACTACTTGTACTACAGAGTATTCCTACATTGTAGTATTACTACTTCAACCCTTTAAAAACACTTATTTTTAGGCCTCTGCTTGAAAATGACATCACACCCAAACTAAACAAGGTGCATCTCTGCAGCCAGTAGGGCTGTTTGAATAGTGTTGGTTACAATAAAAGAGTGAAACCTGAGTTGTGTGTTCAGATGTGTACATATCAGTCGATGTGTTACTGCTTAAGAGTAAATTAAGAAGTAAATTATACATTTTTTATAGCAATATCTGCCATAGAGCTCATATGGGCTGCACAGCACTTCTTACACTTGTGATTCTCTCCAGCGTTTCACGAGTTACCGACTTAAACAAAAAGTACTGAACATGCAGATGTGAAAAACCGACCGCTGCATCCCGAACGGTTTCATCACGGGTCCGGTGTCAGCGGATCTTTGCTGCCATGGCAACCGGTGTTTATTTACCGCCGCAGGCTGACAACAACAAAGTGTTGTCGTGTTGTTCGAAGAAAAAGCCCCGAAGGACAAAAAGCGGCAACAAAATAAGTGAGTTAATGTCGAAGTGTTTACAGGACACAGATCTCTGTTTTCTACACAATGAGACTGTTGATGCTACAACATGAATATGATGAACACATGAAAGCATCAACAACCAAAAGAAACCTCCAGGTCAGAACAGTTACAGCTGCAGTCTCTCTCCTGACCACCAGGGGGCGACTCCTCTGGTTGTATAGAAGTCTATGCTTCATGTGTTATAGCTGCATTCTCTCTCCTGACCACCAGGGGGCGACTCCTCTGGTTGTATAGAAGTCTATGCTTCATGTGTTATAGCTGCATTCTCTCTCCTGACCACCAGGGGGCGACTCCTCTGGTTGCATAGAAGTCTATGCTTCATGTGTTGAAGCTGCATTCTCTCTCCTGACCACCAGGGGGCGACTCCTCTGGTTGTATAGAAGTCTATGCTTCATGTGTTAAAGCTGCATTCTCTCTCCTGACCACCAGGGGGCGACTCCTGTGGTTGTATAGAAGTCTATGCTTCATGTGTTAAAGCTGCATTCTCTCTCCTGACCACCAGGGGGCGACTCCTCTGGTTGTATAGAAGTCTACGCTTCATGTGTTAAAGCTGCATTCTCTCTCCTGACCACCAGGTGGCGACTCCTCTGGTTGTATAGAAGTCTATGCTTCTTCTTCATCTCTTCCTGCTGACGCGGTGCTTCTTCTTGTCGGGCGCTCGGTGTCAGAGAGCAGACCTGAGAGGAGATGAGAGCCGCTCGGCATCGAACACTTTCTGGGTTGCAGGTCAAACCCCCGGAGCTGCGATGAGCGTCTCTTTGTTCCAGACTGCAGCTTTAATCCGGATTGAGCCAAACAATCAAAACACGTGTTTATTCTTACGTCTTTCTTTCTTTCTTTTGTTTAACCTGGAAAACAAAAACAATAAATTCCATAAACTGAATCTTGAGAATCACCTGAAGAAAAAGTTTAAAAAACAATATAATAGTTCATGTAAAGGTATTTATTTATCATTAACAGATAATTAGACTTCAAGAAGAAAATATATGTAGAAATTGAACAAACAATAGAAAAATAAAATAATAATAATAAAATAAATAAATAATATATATATATATATATATATATATATATATATATATATATATATATTTCACATTTGTTAATTTATGTATGTATATATTTATTATTGTATAGTTTAAAGAAATATTTATAAAATTTGTTGCCTAAAAATATTTTTTCCACATTAAAATGTATACTTGTACTCAATTTTAAAAACCAAATCAGAATATTAAAATTTACAAAGTACTTTAGTTAATATAGATAAGTAAATAAATCATATATGTGTTACTCTCCGTTGTAGAAACGTTTCTTTGACGCACAATGAGAGATTTGTACGCGTCTTTTCTCTCAGGAACGTTTGTGTTCTCACGTTTGTTCGAGTCGGGAAGTCAAAGTGTTTCTGCCTCTCGGCTCTCTGCAGCGCTCTGATTGGACGCCTGAGCGCCGCTGATAGCAGAAACACAAACGCTCCGTTTGCTTTGAGCTGAAAGGGAAAGCGAGCTGTTTGTTCTGGAGCAGATAAAGAGGAACAAAGGTTCTGCAGAACAGGGACGCAGCAAATCAATAGTTAAGGTGTCAACGGATCCATCAGGATGATTCTTCATGCATTCTAGATAATCTTCATCTTCGGGTGCTTGTCCGAGAGCACAACGAGCACAAGTTATGTAGATTTGTGTGTCATCTGCATAATTGTGATAGCACACTTTGTTGTTTTTTGTAATCTGAGCCAGTGGAAGCATGTAGATGTTAAACAGAAGAGGCCCCAGTATTGAGCCTTGGGGAACACCACATTCTAGTCAGCTCTGATGTGTAATTAACTACCACAAAGTATTTTTCAGTCCGTCAAGTAGGATTTAAACTAGTTAAATGCTGCGCCAGCAAGTCCTACCCAGAATGCAGCACTGAGATCCAGTAATACTGAGACTGACGTGTTTAAGTGGACGTTGTTTGCTGGAAACCGCAGCTCTGTTTTATGAACACGAGCAAGAAAAGAGAGGGGGGGGGGCTAGAGTCCCCTTCCCAGAATGCCCTTTTGTCTGACGTGCCACCGAGCAAGACTTACCGACACTCCAGGGGTGAATGGTGATAAGTGGGTTTGTTATGCCAGTGCTACAGGCTGCAGGCTTCTTCTTCTTCTTCTTCTTCTTCTTCTTCTTCTTCTTCTTCTTCTTCTTCTTCTTCTTCTTCTTCTTCTAAATATAAATTGCAGAGAGCGGGAGATTGAAATGTTGACTATAGGAGACGCTCATTGTTCAGTAGTGGGGTTATTCTGGAGAGGGTGTATGGGGTGTGTGTGGGATTATGGGGGGTGAATGGGGTGTATAGGGTGTATTGGGGGGGGGGGGGGGGGTCGTATATCTTCTTTCATTCCTCCTCAGGGAAGAAGACCACATGACCCGACAGAACAGAGGGGCAGCGGAGAGAGAAACAGAGAGAGATGTCGGGCCTCTGAGCTCCTCAATGAAAGCCACATGTAGGACAGAGGGTGTGTGTGTGTGTGTGTGTGTGTGTGTGTGTGTGTGTGTGTGTGAGGAGGGGGGTCGGTGTAATGACTAAAAACCCAGCCTCCAAAAGAGGAGGGAACTCACCGCTGACATTCCCAACCAGCCTTGCAGGGGAGAAGCGTGTGTGTGTGTGTGTGTGTGTGTGTGTGTGTGTGTGTGTGTTTGTGAAAGCAGCAGAAGAGTCTTAACAGTGAAACACACACACTCAGTCATCAGTGTGAGCTCTGGGCTTCGGTGCGGCTGCAGGACAGAAAGCTGCTCCGTGACGACAAAAAGAAGAAGAAGAAGAAGAAGAAGAAGAAGAAGAAGAAGAAGAAGAAGAAGAAGAAGAAGAAGAAGAAGAAGAGAAGAAGAAGCCAACATGTCCAACGCTGTCCTGAGGAGGAACTCCAGCAAACAGGGTTTACAGAACCTGATGAGGTACGAGATCGACCCGCTTTCTGCTGCTCACACAGAGAGTTAATGATTAAACTCTTCAGTTAGACATTATTATTCACTATTATTCGTTCTTATTATTTATTATTAGTCATTATTATTCATCGGAGAGGAGAAATGGATTCTCTCCTGAACTCTGGAGCAGAACCCACTGACGCGTTTCATGGTTTCAGGATGAAAAGCAAAGCGTTTTCATGTGTTTGTTTGTGGTTGGTCTTAATGGGAACAGTGGGATTACTGGGAGTGTTTTGGGTCACGCAGGGTTTTGGGGGTGTGGTGGTGTTGGTGGTGGTGGTGGTGGAGGGATTACCTCCACTCACGTGAAATAATCACAACAACAGAGCAATATTAATAATCCATTTCGAGCTGGTAATCTTGACGGCTTCTCGAAATGAATTAGCGGTTAGCGGTTAGCATGAAGGAGGCGAGTGGGGCAGCTCCGCTGGGAGGGGAAGCGCTGGCGGGACCCGGGTCAGAGGTCAGAGGTCACCTGAGTCAGGCTTTAGTTTCCTCCATCCTGTGTCGGGTTCCTGAGATGAGATAAGAGGGTCACGGGGGTTTTTACTGAGGATGGAGAGCAGTCTGCGCTGTGATTGGTCGACGTCCACCAACTGGTCACAGAAGTCCTCCAACAACAAGAACACGCTGGTCTCGTGTTGCACATTGATGGCGTTATGAAGAATGTCGGGTCACAAAGAAACCCATCGCTCTGCTGCAGTTGCTTTTCACAGTCATCGTTCTTCCTCGTTCTGGATTTCGTAGCTAACAAATTCAATTGTTTCGTGGCTTGTCTACGAATCACGACGTATCTGTTCTTCCTCAACATAACTCTTTGGTTTTCTTGAACATAAAGGTGGCAGAGTATGGATGAGGATAAAGTAATCTTAAAGGAGATTATTTGATGTAATAATGGAGTATTTGTCTCTTTGTCAACTGTTGGTCCATCTCTCTGGTTTTAAGAGAAATATCTCAACCCACGTTCATGTTCCCCAGAGGATGAACCCTCATGCTTCAACAACCCTCTGACTTTTCCTCTATTACTGGCAGCCAGTCCACATTTCCACTTGTTAAAACCTTCAGACCGTAACTGGGTTCCTCTCCAGCTGCTGGTGAGTTTCCATCAGATCAGTTTCATCAGTGAGGATTTCTCACTTCTGGGTCCGTTGTTCTTCAGATGAGGTTCTCTGTGATTGTGAAAATGGATTCAGGAGCGTCTGGTTGGTGGAGCTGTCCGTCTCCCTGCAGAGAGTTCAGACTTCGGGGTTTCTGAGCTGTTGTAATCGGTGAGTCACAGTTTAGCAGCTGGAGGAGGAGGCGTCTCGCTGTGACTCATAAACCAGCAGATGGCGTCGGTCTGGAGGCTGGGCGCTGACATCACTCCTCAAACATGACGCGCTGGAGCGTCCATCATCGCCCGCGTCAGACGCCGAGATTTATGATTCAAGTTTAGTTTGATCCTGTTGCTCATTTATGTTTGATTACAGAAAAATTAAACTCAGATTTAAATAAATATAGTTGTATTAAGAACATCTCATTAGACTTTATGCTTCAGATCAAGAACAGCGTTCAAGATCCTTTTCTTTGACTCGTCTCTTTGCTTAACGACTTCTTTTCTTGTCTTTTCTTCTTCTCTGGTCTTGCACCGCCTGCCTCTGGTTGAGAACATATTTTGAGGACGTGGCCGAGTCACATGACCTGTTCTCTTGTCTTGAAACAGAAACAGCATTGTTGCTGTTACTTCCAGAGGTTTGAAGGGTAAAAAGAACATTTAATAAAATACTGAAGTATTAAATACATGTCACCAGGAACATCAGATGTCATAAAACACTTTCCTGATCAATCAATATTTTACTTTCACTATGTTTAGCTAACACAACGTATGTACCTTTACTGAAGGGACGTTTTAAAGTCAAGTATTAGTACTTTAACTCGGTATTAGTACTTTAACTGCAGTGAAGGAGTATTTCCTCCCCCTGGTACTGCTGTATCTCCAGTGAGTATCGTCTTCTATACACCATCCTGGTACCTGACACATGTTGTCAGATCCTGGCATTCGTGGCGGCGGGTCAAGGCTGTTTTTAATCAGCTCTGTGTGGGTGATGTCATCCAGGAGGCATAACTGCTGCGACCTCCGACCCCGACTCCCCCACACATGGCCGGGTGTTTACCATACGGGGAGATAAGAGGCCGAGGAATGTTTTTGGGCTGGTTTTGGGGAGGAGGGCTAGTTAGCTGATGAGTGATGGGAGGCACTGAACTCACCCCATCTCACCCCCGACCCCTTCCCCCCAGCTGGTTGTCTGCACTAGGACAGAGGAAAAGTAAACAGAGTGGTGCTTCCTGTTTCCAGGAGTCCTATCTGTGAGAGCCTGACGTCAACAGAGAGTGTTGGTTCCCCCGGAGAACGTCGAAGCAGAAAAACGATTCTAAAACGTTAGCTAAACGTTAGCTCAACGTTAGCTAAACGTTAGCAGAGAGCGTTGGCTACGCTAGCTACTGAAGGTACTTTGAATACATTTTAATAACTGTAACAAAGAATGAAGATAACCTTCAACAACAAGTCTTATATCTCACTAAGAGCTAACAATCTTTTCGTGGGTTGGTAACATTTCTGCGCTCGGCAGGAAGCTGATTGTTCCCCAGCTCCCTCCTCTTCACCTTCGCTCTCTGCTTTTTGCTGCTTGTCATCTATGACATGAGGCAAAGAGCTGCTGCCCCTTTAGGCTCTGCATGGGGGTCTGGACTCAGACCGGCAGCCATAACAGACTGCTTCAGTCTGCCTGGAGTCTCCGGGGGTTTGATGGACTTTTGGTCATTACAGCTCGGTTAGGGTTAGCTGTAATGTAGCAGGTATACATACTTACTTATATCCCTTGACACCATGAAGATTTACCTCTACATGATGTGTGAAGAACGTGAAAAGCTTGGAGAGGAGGGAAGACCTTGTCTTCACTTGAGATGAGCAATAAACTGACGAGAATCTCTTCTGGAAAGACTCTACTATTCTGCACAAATGCAGCTTTTTAAAAATGTCTCACAGAAATATACCGACGGTGCAGGTGTGTTTTTGAGTCTGTGTTTCTAGATCGTGACATTTGGCACAATTTCCCCTTCGCCAAGCCCCGCCCTTTGAACAGAGTGGCCAATCACAGTGTTGAAAAATAAGGGGTATTTCCCGGAATTATTGATTAGCACTAAATAACTACAGCTGCGGCTGCTGGGAATGTTTTCAGTTCTTCAGGTATTCAGTCCTACAAATTAAAAATGTACCTGATGAGAAGAAAAACACTAAGAGACCAAAAACTGTTTCAATTCATGCCAAAAATAAACATTGATGTATGAACCAAATTGTCGAGACGTTTTGCTGTTGCCTAAACTCAAAACCCCGTCATTCTCCCGGTGACGGAGGAGGAATCAGTCAGAGGACAAACTAAACCAGTCATCTGGGAACCAACGATGTCTGTTTGATATTTATTGGCAATCAGTCAAATAGTTGAGACACGAATGTCTGCAGGTGAAGTTGATGGCAATGAATCAAATAGTTGTTTTTCCAACGCTACACCCGCAGGCTGAACAACGAGTTGTGTGTCGGTGGACGTGAAGCAACAGCAGCTGGGAGGTGTGTTCATGAACGACAAGCAGCAGTCTCTTTGTCGTGAGAGTGTTGTTACAATATTTAAGTTGTTACGTTGTTACATTGTTACGTTGTTTACGTTGTAACAATGTGGTAACGCAAACAACGTAACACACTGATGGTGAAGCAACAGAAGCAGCAGTTTGACTTATTTGTCGTCTCTTTGTCGCGAGAGTGCTGTTATATTGTTACGTTCTTACATTGTTTAGATTGTTACGTTGTTTAAGTTGTTACATGTTACGTTGTTTACATTGTTACGTTGTTTATGTTGTTACGTTGTTTACATTGTTACGTTGTTACGTTGTTTACATTGTTACATTGTTTACATTGTTACTTTGTTATATGTCACGTTGTTTACATTGTTACGTTGTACACGTTGTTATACTGTTTACATTGTTACGTTGTTTACATTGTTACGTTGTTTACATTGTTACATTGTTTACGTTGTTACATTGTTTACATTGTTACTTTGTTACATGTCACGTTGTTTACATTGTTACGTTGTTTACGTTGTTACATTGTTTACGTTGTTACGTTGTTTACGTTGTTACGTTGTTTACATTGTTACATTGTACACGTTGTTACATTGTTTACATTGTTTACGCTGTTTACGTTGTTACATTGACGGTGAAGCGGCAGCAGCTGGAAGGCGTGTTCATGAGCGGCGAGCAGCAGTTGGACTCATTCGTCGCGTCTTTGTCGTGAGAGTGCTTCAGCGCGGTGAAGTCACCGACGTGCCCGGACACGACGGTGACTTCACCTCACAAGCGTCTTCCCACCGTCCTCGTCTGTCCGCCGGCTGAAAGCGAGCCGTGTTATTATTGTGTCATTCAGCCGAGTCATCACAACGCTGACAGCATGCGCGCTCACAAAAGAGCAGCTAATACTTTTAACCTTTTCTCCGCCCGACAGCCAACCTCTCTTTCAGTCTCGCTCCTTCAGACATTGCCGTACTATAAAGCCCGAACAAGTGCAGGCAGACGGAGGCCCGCAGTGTGTGTGTTGGTGTGTGTGTGTGTGTTGGTGTGTTGGCAGGTGCTGCAGCTCTTTTATCTGCATTGTGTGTCGGGTTTCTGATGTCGGCCACAAAACTGAATTATTGAAAAATCTGCTGGCAACCAGCCGCGTCTCCAAATCACTGGAAGACTGTTTGTTACTGAAAGACACAGGGCGGCCTTTTGGGACACCGCTCAGGATGTTCTTAAAGAGCTAGCCTAGCTTAGCACAAAGACTGGAATCAAGGCCTGACTCTTAGCGTAGCTTAGCACAAAGAGGGGGATTGCGAGTCTGGCTTAGGCAGGTAGGTTGCTTTATTTGTACCGGTTGGTAGACTTGGTTTGAAGTAGAAACACTGGAAGCAGGGTGGACTGCTAGCCTAGCATAGCATATTCTGGCGATGAGAAAGGTGCCAGATGTCAGAGGTCAGAGGTCACCATGTGAAAGTGAGGAACAGACGGAGCCATTAGTGATCTGTTGGTAACTAGACACTTGAGCCTCCAGATGGATCTCATTGAGCCGTTAGTCCTGAACAGGATCCACATGAACAGTAAACATCACTTTTGCCGTTATTTTAACCAAAACTAAAAGCTTTTTCTCAACCGAACTAAGTAGTTTAGTGGCCTGAAACTTTAAAAGTTGTTTCCTCTGAAGTCTGAAGTTTATTTTGAAAAGACTGGACGCATCTAATGAGTAGAAATAGACAATTGTTGCTTGAATGTTGTCAGTAAATGCACAAAAAACAAAGAGTAACTATTTTTCTAACATATTACATGTGTTTTTTTTTAAACCAAACGTCGATTCTGTAAAGACGGAAGTTTATTTTGAAAACATTTCTTTCGTTCTGAGCGACAACATATTTATAAAAAGCACAACGCACAATGTGGAGTTTCACTCCTCCAGATAAAAGTCTCATAATGAAGTTCAGACATCAGCGTTTGTTTGTATTTTCACTTCCTCTGCAAAACCATTGTGTTGGAAACTATTTTCATTTGTTACTTTGTCTTAACAAATGTTTCAAACTAAAGTCACGACGGAACAAGAAATCCTCATTTTCTGCACCAAGCACCCCAATCGGCCAATGATGTGTAATAAAATATGTTTGTTTTTTTAACTGAACGGCTGACTAAAACTCCTTCCTAACATGCCAATGCTTTGTTTTATTGTGACTGTTGTTCCAGATTCTGATTCTTCAGGTCTTAATCTTTCCATAAAGGTGTGTTTTTAGTATGTGGGCTGTTGTTAAGACCCTGAACCATACAGGTTGAACAACTCTGTGACCGCTCCAGGAGACATATTTGGTGAATCGGTCTCATCCTCATGCTGGATGTTCATAGTTATGATTGAAATATCTATTGAAAGTGATTTTTTCGCAGATATACATTTTTTCCCCGAGGCTTTGCTGAACAATTCATACAATAAACACACATATTGGAATAAATTTGGGGTTTCTACGACGACTCAAACACAGGGAGAGAGGTCCAGAGCTCCAAGGGGTTTTAACACACAACTCAAGTTTATGAGTTTATTACCGCAGAAGCTTCATTGCCTGACGCGTGAGTCATCCTGTTCTACACATCCACAGTGTTTGTAATGAACAGATACACATCTGGCAGATGTTTCTTTTGTGCTCCACTTCTCTGGTGTGTCGCGTGTGATTCGTTTCAAGCTTTTATAGTTTTCCACAAGCCGCGATGGAAAAGTACTCAGTGCTCAAACAAAAAATCTGAAATTAACTGATGGGATTTTGGGGGATTGTGTGTTTAAGGATGAAATCCTTCAGTGTTTAATTTCATACTGTAAGCGATGTATTGAAGTGGAGCAGAAAGTCCCAACAAACATTCTCTTCAATAAAATGTCAAATCTGCAATCCCTTCCTCCTCCGTCTGCAGGCTGACGGCTCAGAGGAGCGTGGAGGACGCCGAGGAGGTAGAGAGGGAACATCGCCGCAGAGCCAGGGAGGCGTCGCGATGGACCGACGGCGGCTCGATGCCCGGAGAGTCGTCACCGGAGGACGGGACGCTGGCAGAGGACGGCATGTACGTACAGAGCAGGAAACCTGCAGAGAAGACTCCTCTGGTTGTATAGAAGTCTATGCTTCATGTGTTAAAGCTGCATTCTCTATCCTGACCACCAGGGGGCGACTCCTCTGGTTGTATAGAAGTCTATGCTTCATGTGTTAAAGCTGCATTCTCTCTCCTGACCACCAGGGGGCGACTCCTCTGGTTGTATAGAAGTCTATGCTTCATGTGTTAAAGCTGCATTCTCTCTCCTGACCACCAGGGGGCAACTCCTCTGGTCGTATAGAAGTCTATGCTTCATGTGTTAAAGCTGCATTCTCATATATAACTTTATCTTTAATATATACAGTCGTTGATGCAGACAAACTGTTTACACAGTCTACAAATAATGAATAACAATAAACTTTATTAATACATCTCTTCTGAAGACAAAGTGCTTATCGAGGTCGGACCGGGAGAATCTCTTGTTTTCTCTCCGTCGCCGTAAAACATTCCAACGTTAAACGTAATCGTGTGAACTCAGGAAGTCATTAAGCGCTCGACATCATTCACTCGCTCGCCTCACGTCCAGCGACTTCCTGTTCCAGCTGCTAACGGTGCGACTGTTGTTCTTTCGGGTGACGACTGCCAGCTCGCTCGCTCGGTCCGCACAGGTTTCCCCTGAAAAGAAAAACGATGTTTCCACCGAGAGAGGAGCTTACAAACAACCTCAGCCCACCCCCCGTCGACGTGAAGACGAACGCGCAGCTGCTTTCTCATGACTCCACCGCAGAGGAATGTTTACTGCGGAGCGACTCCCGCCGTGTCAAAGCTTGCAGCCGACTTTAAGTTTAATGACAGTTTTCTCCTCCATCATCACATCACAGGGATCGGTTGGTTTCGGGCCGCGATGCCTCGGCCGCAGCCTGTAATTGAAAGCTTTCCCGTATGGGACGCGGCCGAGATGTAACGCTGGGTTGAAATCCCCTTTTGCGGCTTGATCTTATGAATCCAAAGAGGTCAGAGGTCAAGTTATATCTAGAGTTTGAACCAGAAGAAGTCTATGCTTCATGTGTTAAAGCTGCATTCTCTCTCCTGACCACCAGGGGGCGACTCCTCTGGTTGTATAGAAGAAGTTGCATGGTATACAATGTCTCTATAAAAAAAAGCGAGAGACGTTTCCTGACGGATGTCTCGGTCTCCTCTCCGTCACCGCGGCTCAGGAATTCGTCCAGGTGTCACAGACGCGGAGACGTCGCCGCTCGTTAAGGCTGATTAGCTGCCGAGAGACTCCCATCATGCAGCGGGAGGCTCCCATCATGCAGTGGGGAGTGGTGTGTGTGTGGGGGGGGGGGGGGGCTGCGTCTTAATCATCTGGGGAATGCTGAGTGAATTCCTTTCTGCCAGCTCTTGGAAACACAAAACACACTTTCATTACTTTCACCCAGCGGGGGAAGCAGCTGGAGACGTTGTGCTAATTGTTGAGAATGAGTCCAATAATAAGTTCACTTCATCAACACTTGACTAATGTTCGACACTTAAATGAAAGGTCAAACCTCATATAAAGTAGGTTTGGGTTGTGCTGCGTGTTACAGTGTGTTTCCCTGCAGAGCTGCACACATCCTTTGAGGTCAACATAGATCGGTACTGAGGAGCTGCAGGTTTAAATACGTGATGAGTAAATGTTCCAGAGGAGTCGCCCCCTGGTGGTCAGTAGAGAGAATGCAGCTTTAGCTTTGTTTTTGTAACTTTGAGACTTTGACCACCTGCTCCTCGTCCTCAGGTACGACCTGAAGCCGAGCAGCTCTCTGGCTCTGGAGGAGGACGAGGGCTTCAGCGACTGGACTCAGCGCCGAGAGCGGCGGCGGCAGCAGCGCCTGCAGGAGCTCAGCCAGGGAGGCGAGGAGGACGAGGACGAAGAGGAGGACGCGATAAAAAAGGCCGTTCCCGCGAAGACCGCGAAGCCCGTCCAGGCCTCGGTCTCGTCCTCCGGCCGACTCCAGAGACAGGAGCGTCTAAAAGAAGACAAGGCCGGGGTGGAGGTGGAGAGGAGGAAGGAGCGCGAGGAGAAGGCGGTCCGAGATGCACGGGCCAGGAGGGAGGAAGAGGAGGACGAGAGGATGAAGGAGGAGACGATGAAGGAGAGGAAGGAGGAGATTCAAAGGCTGAATACAGAGGTAAGAATTGATCTTCAAATCTTTTGAATAGGTCGGTAAAGTACACAAAATGTTTGAAACGAACATCTGTTGAACTCTTCAGGTGGAGAAAAGAAAAGAGGTTAAGATCTCCTACACGTCCAAGGTGTTTCTCCACCAAGAGCCGAAACACAGCGACGCCAACGGAGACGCGACCAAAGAGGAAGTGACGTCGTACAAGACCAGCAAGACAAAAAGGTCCACCAGGTGTGTTGTGGGTTTCATGGCGATGGATTACCATTTATTTCAGAATATCAACAGAACATCGGAGCATCCAGGAAGACAGAACGTCTCCTGAGTGTCAGGGTGTCCACAGAGTTTTGGCCGTTTTGTTTCCGCTAGCTTAATTTAAACCTCGTAGCAAAGACCCCGCCCATTATCTGACGAGTATCTTTTTCTTTTAACGTTTCCTTAAGTATCTCCGCATCCACATCGTTGTTTTACGTCATTTACGTTGCTTCAATGCAGCATCTCTTCTGAGAAGACGTATGTGGTGTAAAACATAACAAATTAACCGTTAAGTTTAAGTACTTTTTAAGCAATTTCGGACGACTCGCCGTCAGCTACGTCAACTTTCCGCGGCGTCCGTAAGGTTTCAATACAACGTCGGATTTCACGACATTAGTACCTGAAGAATCACGGTTCCTGTTCCCGTGTCTTTCGTGTATCGCCCACGTTTCTCAAAACACTTCATACCACAACGGGGAAGGCATATGCAAATTTAAAGTCCCAGCATGCTCCACTGTGGTAATGTTTTGCATTAAAAAAAAGCATTTTTTTCCTCTTTTTTTTACAGAAAATCCTTCGCGGCACCCCTATGCTTTGTTTTATGCTTATTAGTATCTGTGACGTTGGTATGGACCTGAAAATATGTTATAAAAGTTTCTTTTTATACATTTAAAAATTTTATTTTTTTTTGAGAATCCCAAATAAATTCATAAAAAATGCTATAAAATAAGAAGTATTAGAACTCATGTGGGGTTCATGCGACCACGGGAACCCCTTGAAGACGGTGATCTTTGAGAACTGCCCCCATATGGGCGCATGGGGCTCAAAAGGTGTCTAAAAAGCTCTTTGGCCTTTGCAGCAGAGCCGCGCAGCAGCCGGAGCAGCCGGAGCAGCCGGAGAGCGTCCCGGAGCCGGAGCCGGAGCAGCCGAGGCACCGGCAGAGCGAGGCCGAGCAGGAGCTGGAGCAGCTGAAGAGGAAGAGGGAGGAGAGGCGCCAAGCCCGGGCGGGAGAGGAGCGCCGGAGGGAGGAGGAGGAGCAGCACCGGCTGGCCAAAGAGGAGGTGAGCGCGCCGCAGCCAAGGCTTCAATATCGCATGTTTAGATGGAACTTTTAACAAACTACATTTCCCATAAACGCTCGACTACTATGGCTCAGATTATTTGGGGTGAAAGTTAAAAGGATAAAAGCATCCTCTGCACTCATATTGTCTTTGTATATGAATGTATTAGGTTGCTAATCTAGATTATGAGTGTCTTTTTAAAGATAAACTCTTTTATTTAACGTAGCGCCACAACGTAGCGCCACAACGTAGCGCCACAACGTAGCGCCACAACGTAGCGCCACAACGTAGCGCCACAACGTAGCTCAAACAAAGTAACGCCACAACGTTTAAAAATGGCACACTGTTTGCATGTCAACAAACATATGAAGATCTATCATCTCGCTAGCAGTCAAACTGATTCATCATGTTTTATGTTTACAGGAGTTTCTTCTGCAGATAATGAGACTCAGCTCATGTAGAACTTTGGAGTTTAACATGTTTGTGCTGTGACTCGCAGGAGGAGAGGAGGCGCATGAAGGAGGACATCGAGAGGAGGAGGATGGAGGCAGCAGAGAGGATGAAGAGCCGGAGTCCGTCCAGCGTGGACGGAGACGAGGTCTTCAGTTCCTTCAGTCCCAAAACTCCCACTCACAAGGTAGAAATCACTTTCATGCATAAACTTCTTCTTCAGATCGATGAATGAGTGCTCGCTTTAAGCTCCAGAAGCTCGTAGAAAGAGGAACAGGAAGTGACATCATGTATTTGATGACATCACATCTCACAGACTCGTTGACGTGAGCAGAATGATGTCTCTGTTGTAAACAACACAACTGTGTTATCTTCACAGATGATGGGTTCAGGCTCAGCTCGTAAGTTGCATGTGTATGTGTGTGTGTGTGTGTGTGTGTGTGTGTGTGTGTGTGTGTGTGTGTGTGTGTGTGTGTGAAAAGCATGTTGTGAACTCACTGATCTTGTGTGTGTTTGATTCGTGGACAGGGACCTCCCACATTGTGCACAACGATGTGTCTTCACACTGAAAGTTATTATTGTTGTCATGTTGCACATTCAAGATTTAAAGTAAACACAACTTTCCTCTTCAGGTTTTCTGTATTTTTATATTTAGTAAATCTATGAATCTGTGATGTTTGATTGAAATGTTCAGGCGCATGACGCTGCATGTGTGCGGCAGCTGCTGCTGTTTAGTTTCAGACTTTAGTTTCTCAGCCTGACGCTCAGCCTGACGCTCAGCCTGACGCTCAGCCTGACGCTCAGCCTGACGCTCTTCTTCTTCATCTTCTTCTTCTTGTTTTCAGATCTCAGAGAGGACGGAGTCGCTGAACCGCTCGCTGAAGAAGAGGTGGATATCTTCATCAGTACTCCTCCTTTCTTATTCATGGCTCTGCTGAACTTTTGTTTTTTATTTTTTTTATTTGTTTAAATATTTTTATTTTTTTTCTTCTTCATAATTATTATAATTTGTTTAATTAATTTTAATTAATTTTAATAATTTATTTTAATATTTTATTTTATTTGATTGTTTATGTAAAAATCAAAATTTCTTTTTAGACTTTTTTTGGGGGGGGAATAATGTTTAATTTTTTTTATCATTTTGTTTTAAATATTTAAACCATTTTAACATTGAGCCAAAAAAATGTTAAACATTCTTATAAAGTTTTTAATTGATTTTTATCCTCAGTCACAGATCTGACCCTGAGTCTGTTTCCACTGTTGGTGATGTCATAACAGAGTCACAGATCTGACCCTGAGTCAGTTATTAACTGTTGGTGTTTCCTGTTGTCTGTCTGAATCAGTAACAGCTTCAAGAAGACGCAGCCTCTCGTCCTGCTGCCGAAGATCGACGACAAGCTGGAACAGTACGCTCACGCTGTGGAGGTCAGCACACACACACACACACACACACACACACACACACACACACACACACACACACACACACACACACACACACACTCTTTGACCTTCGGCCGCCGGCAGCAGATGCAGCAGAAACTTCCAGCTCTTTTTTTTTATTTTTGACGTTTTTAATGCCAAGACACTTTTATTGAAGGAGAGCTTGTTAAAAAAGAACTCAGGTTTGACACAAATTACACGTTTTGAGAAGGAAAATGTAGAATATTTCTCACCGTGGACTAGTGTTGAGAAGTTCTTCATATCTTATTCTTACTTTACTCACATGTGACACTTTTAAAGTGCGGAAGTCCAAGAGTCTCCATATTCAAATTAAACCATTTCATCAAACTGAAATACATTTTTATTTTAATTTGTGTGCACATGATGTTTGGATGTTCAGTTTTCATTGTCTTGTTTGAAAGTGCATAATTTGACCCAAAAATTAATTTAAATCACAATATAATGTATTTTTTAATGATTTATTATTATTTTTAATTTTTTTGTCTTGTTTTATTACTTTGTATTATTAATTCATATCTGATAGTGTAATTACCGTTTGTATTCTCGGGGCACAATTAGCCCAAAACATGAAATCGAGAAGGTTTTCACATTACAACTTTACGCTACAGTGACACACGGTTGTTTACTCTTGTTGTTGTTGTTGTTGTGCAGAACTCCCAGGAGGTCCGGGCTGTGAAGGCATCGCTGACCGACCTGCCCGGCTCACCTGAAGTCGTCACCTCCAAGAAAAACCTGTTTGAGGCAGGTGAAGCCTGGAGCCAGAGTCCCACCAAGGGACCCAGCTGCAAGGTAAGCCACGCCCCTAATGCTAAGCCCCGCCCCCATGTGTTGATATTTAGGAGAAAAAACGAATCAACTTTATTTGGAAAGCATCAAAATGAAGAATGTGTCTTTATCTTGACGAGATATTAGGAGATACTTACTTTTTATTGGCACCTTTGGGCTTCCGTACTTTTCAAACAAACTCTTTTCTGAACCAGGACGCCGAGGGGCTGAAAGTGGGCGTGGCCAACCGGATCAACCAATGGGTGAAGGGTCCGTCTGACGGCAGCAAGCAGGCGCCCTGCAGACCGACTGTGAGTCACAACATAGAAATACACCACAATGAGTACTTCTGCTGCAGATACTTTAACATTTAAAGTATGTTTCCATATGTTTGATGGTCTCTGATTCAACACCACTGATTGGCTGTGAAGTGATGTGTTCAGGTGCAGCTTAAAAGTCAGTTATGTGAGGTTTCCCTCTTGTGGAGAAACGAGATACAACAGTTTAAAAACAAAAGTCTTTCTTTCCTCGTTAATGTGTGAAGTAAAGTGCAGAGTGATGAACCTCCAGCAGGAACAAAGCTTAAGTTTACTTATTTTACATTTATGGGGAAAAAATATTGAGAAACCGAAAATAAAAAAGTAAAAGTTACTTTTATGTCTGCAAACATCCCCACGCATGTATTCTTTTATTTAAATTCATAAAATGGGGGAAATCATGTAAATAGACACACAATTTTGTTAAAAAAAACAACAAGAACTTTCTATTTCTGGTAATATTGTATTTTTTTTCCTGTTAATATGTAATTATTGTATATTGATGTGTCAGGAGGTGAGACCTGGAGACGTGATGCAGAAGAAGAACATGTGGGAGGGGCTAAGAGACCAGAGAGGGGGCCGGGGCCAGGGGGTTAAGGTACACACACACACACACACACACACACACACACACACACACACACACACACACACACACACATCAATTTATCTAGATGGATAGATCAATAAATGGATGGACAATGTTACAAGATAATACATAAACATAAACATGTATATTGTATATTTTCTCCCTTCAGGGATCATCAGATGGAAAAATGTACAAATTTGTGGTCACTGGTCACGGAAAATATGAAAAGATCTCCAAGAACGGAGAGAACAGAGGAGAGACCGCTGATTCTGGTAAGATTTATGAATATATAGATATATATTTATATACTGTGTATATATATATATATGAATATACACTCACGGATCCAAAGTCATAATTCATCTTTTTGTCCTCTCTGTTCTGCTCATCTGGATATTTGAAATTAAAAGCTCAGCTGCGTGTGAATAAATCAAAATGTGACTTTAGTGTTAAAAACATCAGAAACAGATGAAATCAAGACGAAAAAACTCCGCTTTTCTTTTTTTATTTGTTCGTAAATAAACTCCGCCACACACTTCAGAACTCGTTAGAAACAAGGACAACAAAAACATGAAAAATGAAACTACAAGAATAAACTGTAAATACCTGTAAATGTACCGTCATCTAAAATAACGCTCTTGACCTTTGACCCCTGAGGTCCTGACCCTCTGAGCTCCGTCCCGCTCTCCGTCCTCCTTCTCTTTAAAACTTACGTCCGCTTCACGTCTTCCAGTCACAGTGAAATCTTTCTTTTTGTTAGCGGCACATTTTTCCTTCCTTCCCGCTGCTGTCAGGCTGCATAACAAGCTGAGCTCTCAGTCGACCACAAACACGTCAACACTTTAATTACATTCACCTGGTGCAATAAATAACACACTTAAGTACTTTATATACTTGTTTATTCCGTCTGTATATTTACTATTGCTCCTGTAATCTTCTTTACTATTTATTTATTATACTAAAGGTTTATCTTATCTCATGCAATGTGCTGTTTTTTATGGATATCGACATTGAAAATGACAGAAATCTCAATTTATTGATCATTATTAAAAAGCTAAGTGTAATTTCTAACATGAGTGAGATTACGTGTGAGAGGATACGTTATACATTCATCTGTAGTGAAGACAATCAAACTCTTTTTTTGTGTCTGACTGTAACTGCTGCATTGTTTTTCTTCTTTATTTGCACGTTGTTGGAACGGGACACTGTCAATCTGTTCTTTCATTGTGACTTTCAGAATGTTCAATTACAAAACAAAAACCATCTACAGTCTAAACAGATTATTTCATAAACATCTGTTTCTTCTCTTCGTACGAGGTTGTTGGCCGTGAGGCGAGGAGCACCGTTATGAACACAACTATTAAAATGATCTTGAAAGAGATAAAATGTTCCTCTATCACCAATAAAGATACAGACATGTTTTTCTTGTACCTTCTTTACAAGAACCACATATGTTCAATCCGTTAATCTGTATTTTATTGTGGACATGTGATGAAAGAAACAAGAAGCTCTGAAGTACAGAAAACATGAACGCTTTAATCTGAAACGTCTGAAAGACTTTAAGACAACGTGGCCGTCGCTCTCCTTCTCTTCTCTTCCAGCTGATCCACACACACCAACATGTAACGTCCACACAACCAGCCGCACAAATGCAACACAAAGCGTTTGTCAAGTATAAAGTTCAAAGCCTTCTTCTACCAAACGCCATTCGTGACCACGGAGACGGAGATTTACGCAACTGTACATTGAACATAAAACAACTTGTTCTCCCTTTACAATTTCGTCTTGGTATAATATATATATATATATATATATATATATATATATATATATATATATATATATATATATATATATGTATATATATATATATATATATGTATATGTATATGTATATATATATATTATATATATGAATATATTATATATATATATATATATATATATAATTTGTATGTGTTATATATATAATATATATATATATATTATTATTTATATATAATTTATATATATTTATGTATAATATATATATTTTAATATATAAATATTAAATACATATTAAATATATACATATTTTATATATATAATTTTTAAATATATATTATCTTAAGTAGTGGTGAACCCCCTCGCTGTTCTGTTAAAGTCTTTTGGCTCCTCCTCTTTACCTTTGCGCCCGATCAGACCCATTTCAAACACAGTGGAGATCTTGGTTACCGGCCTCGACGCCGCCTCTTTCAGCCTCTTAGCGTCAAACTTTGGACTGAAGAGCAAGAGGGGCAGCCGGTGGGCAAAGGAAGGGATCTCCTTCGACTCGTCCTTTTGCGGCTCGTCCTTTTGCGACTTGTCTTTCGCCTCCTCGCTTCTGTTCATCTCGATCTGGTGCATGATGTTCTCTTTGGTGGAAAACATTTGGAAGAGGACGGCGTTCCACATCTTCGCTGCCACGGGAGC
The DNA here is from genome assembly GCF_023055335.1 of Clinocottus analis. Classification (NCBI taxonomy): domain Eukaryota; kingdom Metazoa; phylum Chordata; class Actinopteri; order Perciformes; family Cottidae; genus Clinocottus; species Clinocottus analis. The sequence goes on along the minus strand of NW_027176218.1, from coordinate 2,307,513 downwards.
ATCTTTGGGTTGGTTGTCATCGAGAGGAGCGTCGGACCCTCCGCCGGCCTTCTCGTCACCGGCCTTCTCGTCGCCGGCCTTCCCGTCATCGGCCTTCTCGTCTCTTCCCTCGCTCTGCACCGGCCCTGGGGCCTCCTTCTGGGAGCCTAACTCTGGAAACTTGGGCTCCTCCTGCTCCACAACCATGTGCTTCTTGAGTCGGGACCAACCGCTCACTTTGGATTTCACGCCCTTTGGCTTTTGCATGACCTTGAGAAGTTGCTCGGCCGGGAGGGATCCACCGCCATCCTTTTTCTCCGTAGCAGATTTAACTGCCAGAGTTGACTCTGCTTTCTTATCCTTGTCTTGACTTCCTGTTGACTCAACTGCAGACGTTGTGACAGGAAGAGCGGGCGCTGCGGCGCTTTGCTCTGAACACTCGGCAGTTTTTGTCTCGGTTACAGATTTCGTGACTTTGTCTTTGCCCAAAAGTTTTCTCACCGCCTTTAGAGGATCCTGGTCATCACTTTTGGTCGGAGGATGTTTGGCTTCCGGAGGTTTCGTCTTTGGTTTGGCGACTTCTTGAACCTGTTTCCCCTGTGCCGCTGCCGGAGGCGTAGCCTTTGGTGATTCTCCAATCAGCGTTTTTTCTTGCTTTGCTGCAACCCGACAAGATGGCGTACTCGTGTCTTGTGTTGACGTTGTTCCTGAGGTGTCCGAAGCTTGTGAAACAATGATAGTAGGCATTAAAGGGGTGACGGCATCCTTTTTATCCTCCACACGGGGTTTATCTACATCTTTGGGGGTATCTTTGGGTTCAGACACCGCTGACGTCTTCACAGATGGTTCTTGGCTCGTTGTCTTGCATTCTGCCGATTCCTCTTTTGTGGCTTGAACCTCCTCCTTGGAACCGGAGATCCCAAATGCCGGAGAGTAAGTTCTTATTCCGCCGTGAGCAGCATATTCAGCCGGTGTCAGTCCACGGTAGCCAGACTTTGACTTTTGAGCCACTTGGGTTGGGGTTTTAGGTCTCTGAAAGGCTACATGGGACGCTCCAACAGGTGACGTCCCATATGTTGGCGTCTTTGGTCTTTTAAAGCCAGGTGACGTGGTCATAAGTCGGGATGCTTCGTATGTTGGAGTCTTGGGCCTCGCATTGTTGTAAGAAGTCACTACCGGCGTTTTCAGCTCAGAGGTTGGCGTTTTAGGTCCTTGAGAGCCAGCTGGAGCGGTTCCTCTTGTCAGATCGGGCTCTGATTTGGACTTTGTGATGCTTTGTTGAATTGTTATAACAGCATGAGGAATTTCCGAATGAATGTGCCCATTTGGTATTGTTTCAGTGGGCTTAGGTTCAACAGTCTTGACACTCTGGGAACCGCCCGCGGCAGAAACCGTTTTGGGCGTTCTTGACCTCCCTGGTTCTACTGTGATTGGCGACACCGCGAACAAGAGAGGGTTGGGTTTTGAGACTTCAAAGACAGGAGTTGTTGCTCGAGACAAGTGGTATGCTGGGGTTCTAGGCCGTCCTGCTGAAGCTCTCGACGTTTGAAACTCAAAAGTTGGTGTTTTAACTCTGATTTCAGCTGATGGAGTTGCTCTTTTGATATCACCTGTTGGGGTTGCTCTTTTGATATCAACTGTTGAGGTTGCACTCTGGATTTCAACTGTTGGGGTTGCTCTCTGGATATCAACTGTTGGGGTTGCTCTCTGGATATCAACTGTTGGGGTTGCTCTCTGGATATCAACTGTTGGGGTTGCTCTTTTGATATCAGCTGTTGGGGTTATGACTGCATTGATCCCTGAAGTTGGTGTTTTCCTGTGCGGATCCACGCCCATTAAAGGAAGCTGAGCCGTCGGTGTCGTACCTCTTTTGACCTCGGGTGCCGAAGTCAAATCTAGTTTCGTCTCTGCCGGTGTTTTACCTTGAGGTACCGTGCCGCCAATCGCGGTTAATCCGGCCGTGTCGTACACCGGCGTGGTCCTGGACAACTCGTAGAACGATGTGCTCGCTGTGTACATCCTAATCTGAGGAACATCAAACATAGGTTTGGGCGATCTTGAATGTTCTATTGCTCTGAACGTCGGACGTGGACTTTTAGATTTGCCGTGAGGAGTCAACACGATGAGTGGACGAATCGTGGCTTGACCCCCTGTTGCCGAATAAGAAGTCACACCCAGACTTTTTGTCTTTGGGGTTTCTCCAGCATGAGTTTTAGCCAACGTGCTAAACGCTGGCTTTTTTACTTCAGCGGCTGTTGCTGTCGCTTCAGGCAGAGATATTTTGGGCACCACCAACTCTGCGACTGGCCCCGCAACCGGTACATTTACAGGAAGGTGGGTCGATTCAGAGGACGAGGAAACAATGGTAACGTGCTGCGAGTACGAGTACGACGGGATCGCCACCGTCTGAGGAGAGAACCTCGCCCGCTGTGGGTACGGGGACGCCACGTGCTGATACAGCGGCCTGACGGTGAACCGGGGCGGCGCCGGCTGGACGCCGTAAAGGCCAAACGGCGTCTCCGGAGTCTTGGGCGGGGTGGAGTGGTCGCTGTGCTCCAGGTCGGCGCTCGCTTCGTTCACGGGGGAAAGGCTGCAGCGGAAGAGCGCGGCGGGCTGCGACGCCTGAGCGGAGGCCTTCTTCTTGGCGGTTCTCTTGAGGAGCTTCTGAAGCCGGACATTGTCCTTTCCGGGCTTCGGCAGCAGGGGCGGCGGGTAGTGCTGGGAGAGCAGGCCCGGCTGGGCGACGGCACCGTACGCGACCGCCATGAGCACTTCAGCACCTCGAGGAGAGAAACAACAACTGTCAGATGTCTGAAAAGGATGTTTCATAGCCGGTCACGACCGAAGCATTCGTAGAAGGAATGTAACACGTTCAGGTCGAGTTCTCTGAGATCTCTGGACCTGTGCTGATGTATATGCATATTATTTAAAATGCATATTATTTGCATGTCACGTTAACAGAAGTTTGAAGTTTGAAAACGTCTTTGTGAACTTCTTTTCTGGAGCAAAACTAAACCAGGTTTATAGCTTTTTTTTTATAGTTGCTGTTTTATCTTCAGAGGTTTTTTCAAGACAAATTTGGTTTCGCGAGCACCTATAACTGAATCTTCAGCAGTGGCAGTCAATTTTTAAGTCCTGCTATCAAATCAAACATCTATCTCTAACCAAAACTTCCCATACGGAAATACAACTGGACTCTCTCAAAAGGCAGATCTACTTTATATCAAAATGAAGGAAAGTAACATCTACATATTTAACTATTTTCTTTCTGTCTTTTGCAGATAATGATGATTATTGAGGAGGCGTCGTCTCTTCAGCTCCGTCACAAGACTCAATATTCCATTCATATCCAATAAATCCTTTTTTCTGACTCTCGGTTGGACGACTACAAAACAACAACAAGCGCAAAATGTCTGATCATCAAATATTATTATGGTGACCTATCCTGGTTAAATTTCCTCTTTGTATTTTCTGATATTCAGTGTTCATTATGGTGTATATATCTGACTGAGCTTTAATGTCTCTGTAGTCTGAACCTTAACCTCCAGCTGATCCTTGTATGGTGGTGAATGTAGTCGATGGATCACAGTTTAGTTATGTTGTTGTTGTTATTATTATTATTATATTGTCTGTTCTGCACTTCAACTTTTGGCTAAAGAACAATCTGAACATTTTAGGAGAGACATATTTTGTGTGTTACAAAGTAAATACTGATGACAATGAAAAGACTGAAAGTATGAAACTGACTCATTGAACATTGATTTGATCTCTGTTACATTTCAACATTTATGATCTGATATAAACAATCAAACATTTCCTGTGCATGTTTTTTTTATCCGCTTGTCTCTGCAGACGTTTCTCACTTTTAATATCAATGTACTGAGATTTCTGATTGTGTGTGTTTTTTAATCCCCTTTCTTACATAAATTAAACATAATTTTCTAATGTATCTTTGCCCTTCGTTTTGTTTGTTTATTCATTCAAACACAACAGGATGCCTTTTTACATCTGAAATCTTCCATAATGTCACTTTGGAGAATAAATGGCTCTATCTATCTATCTCTACCTCTATCTTCATTTACACAAGAAATATCTTATTGTAATTTTCTGATGACATCCGGCTCCACAGACGATGAACCCTCGAGTCAAACAAGTTGAAAAGTGAGCCGGTGAACCAGGAGACTGGAGCTGAACTCCTCCCGGGTGATGTTTCCGCCTCGCAGCTCATCCTGTGAAGCTTTGCACTCGGCCTAATTTTAGTTCCTTCCTTCCCGCTGCTGTCAGGCTGCATAACGAGCTGAGCTCTCAGTAGACCACAAACACTTTAATCACTTAAAAACCCTTCAGGGACCGAGGTCTCGACTCTTTTAAAGTCACTTGCATATGATTTACATACCCATGTGTTTTACATCAGAACAATCTCTGATCTCTATATAATGAGGCGTAAAAATAAAATATGACTCTAAAGCTGAAAAATGCAATCTCGATTTTTGAAATTCTTCCTATCTCTTGTGAAAACATGACTTAACTCATGTGGATGAACTGGTTGGGTGATGGAGATTGGTTTACCAAACGGTAAATAAATGTCTAAAAGCTAAATTTGTTATCGTTTTTTGAGTAGAAATATGATCCGGCACACAGAAATGACTTCATACAGCAGATGAAGCTTCATGGGGTGTGTGCACATGTATTAAAGTAAATCTGTCTCCTGTTCCATCCCTCGCCTCCCCCGAAACCTAATATGTGCCGTGATAGTTGTTCTTAAAGAGGTAACATGTTGTACATCTGTATTAAATATTGTTAAATGCACTTTGTCGGCGTCTCTGTGAGTTTTTAGGGGTTCATAAGCGTTCGTCTTCATCAGGGTCCCAACATGAATCCACTCATTTAGAAGTGTGTATATATATCTGCTGAGGGGGGGGAAAGTGAATGCAGAGCATGTGACCTCATGACATCACAGCCCGGGAGACACCGGATAGGACGCCAGAAACATTGAAAATACCCAATCACACGAGAGGATGAGGATGGAGACACCGAGAAATATAAATATGGTGGAACATTTATATTTCCAACCCCCTCTTCCTCCATGTCCTGATACGTTTGTGATCATAACTGACCATGCAGTCTGCACAAAAACAACTGCTTAATATCCTCAGTTTATTATGTGTGTCACCTCAGTGAAATCTCCCCCCCCCCATCCCGAAACTGTTGCCATCTGACACATGAGAGCACACGCCTCCATTTAAGGCTCTGGTGGGTTTGGTATGCGGAGCGCCTTCAGGATGCAGGTTCAAAAGAGGAAAGGGTAATAATAGCCGGTGTAAGAAAAAACCAAGCGGCTGCACAATGGCCTCCTTAAGTGAATGAATCCCACGGAAAGAAGACGAGTAACGAGGCGTCGACACACACAGCAAACTGTATTTAGGTGCAAAGAGAAGGAAACCTACCGGGTAAAGTAGTGTTGCCGATGTTCAAAGCGCTGCAGGCGGGTTCCCCTTGACAGAGCAGAGAGAGAGAACATTCAGGTTTCAACGTACAATATCAAACTTTATTCTTCATGATCACACAGCAGGACGATTACAACTCAAAGATAAAGAAGCAGCGTGTCAGTCACGCCTCATTCCTGATAACAGAGTGTTGTAAAGTCACAGGGAGGAGAGAGAGAGCGCAAAGCTAACAGTTAGCTCAGAAAGAAAAGAGCCAGATCTCTGGCTGCAGAGGTCGAGGGGAAGGAGGGGGGCGTTGGCAGGAGGGAGGGGGGGAGGGGGTTCTGCATTCGACGGCAGCTGCCCCCCCCCCACCCTTTTCTTCCCCCACCCTCACCGACGCTGCTAATGCTGCTTCCCTGCGCTCTACCTGTAGATAAAAAGGTGTAATAGCGGCGGGTTTACCTGTGTGAGTGCTGCTCGGGGGGCGGCCGGCCCGGCTGCTGCCTGCGAGTCCCAGCCCGGAGTGTCAGAGCGTCAGGTTCATGTTGAGAGAGCCCGACTCGACCAACCCCCCCCCCCCCCCCCCACACCCCCTACTTTCCTACAAAATGGAAGGAACGGACGCCATGACAGTCCAGAAATAAACCCTGAGCCCTGTGAGCTGTGAGCTGCTCAGAGTGACAGCGGGGTCGAGGCGAGACGCAGCACAGGCCACAAAACCTTAGGTTTCACCACCTCAGGGCTCTAAAAGTAGGGCTCCTTAGGGTAGGGTGGGGGGGCGTTAGAGGGTAGTGAGAGGATGTACTGGGGATCCAGAACCAAAATATAAATTTCCCATGATTTCAATTCTGTAGCTGTAACTGTTGGTGTTGTTGTCTGAACCTAATCTCCCTTTTCAATGTGAAGTTATTCCAAAAAAAGAGACTATTTAACAAACTGGTTGGTGTTGGATCCTGATCCTCACAGATGTGCTGCAGCTGTGGGTGGATTGGCAGGGATTTAGGGGCTCATGATGGTGGTTTTGGGTTCTTCAAGGACTCCCAGGAACATACAAGTGGGTTCTTCGCATTCTTGGGGAGGTCTGAGGGTCCTCTCTTCACCGGACCTCCATGGGATGGAGGAGGACTTAACGTCCTCACCTATAAGATGGCTTGTTGGAGTTGGCTTTGAAAATACTGTGCATTGAAAAGACAAGAGCATCTATATGCATTTGTAAAAAATACCACATCGTATTACTAATCTATCACAGGTAAACGTCCTGCATTTGAGAGTCTAATGAAGTAAAAACACATCAATATTATCAGCAGGGTAGCATTGTATGTGTATGTGTTCCAGGAAGATTTTATATGTGATTATAAAGTAAGCATACAAGACAATCATTTCTACACATAATTTATTATCACAAGATTACGAGGTCAGAAAAGAAAATAAATTGCATTTTTGATTCACAATATTTATTTTCTCACAAAACCAACTCTTCAATCAATTGATTTTTGTGAAAATTGTTGAAATTTCTACCATCCGTTCTTTCATGACTTTCAAAGGGGACTTTGTGGGTTCTTCATGGGTTCTTTAGGCGGCTCTAGTTCCTTAAACTGGTTTCCACTAAGACTTTTTTATGATCTAGAACCCATCATCCCTATTGGAAGTCAGTCAATGACGCCCAGGGATCCAAGGTCCAGAAATCCTTGAAGGGGGGGTACCAGGAGGCATTCACAGGGCTGTCATGTTGTTGATCCTGGACGGACTCTGAGAGCGTTCCCGGGCCTCCTGAGGGACTGTTCACACATCGAGTCCAAAAACCAAAGGCGGCCCGCCGTCATCCTTTATCCTTTTTATCCTTTCATCCGAGGGGCTTGGGAGGCTGCGCTCCAGTCGTGCCTCCGCCGGCACTGAGCTAACCGCAACCTGCATTGCTGCGGCGGCCGCGGCAACGCCCGTGGAGTTGCAGGCAATTTATCGGTAATCCTCGTTGACTAAGCTAAAGTCAAAACAAAGATAAACGGATTTTACAGCACCGTAAATCCCTCACGGTAGCTTTACTGCTCCTCTTGTCAGTTTGGCTGACCTTTTTTTGTGTGTCGGCATGCGTCTCGGTCCTTCGGTAGGTTAATGTGACCCAGTGAGAGTGACGACCTCGAGGTGCTCGGTGGTTGGCGGTTCGATCCCCTGCCTCATGCTGCATGAGCGGGACTCTGAACCCCGAGTTGGTTAAATGTAGAGTCCAGTTTTAATGTCTTCAACCTGAATGTTTCTGACAACTGTAACCAAGATTAAGTCAGAGAGCTATTGGTTTATTTTGTATAGTCCAAAATCACAAATACAACATTATCCTCAGAGGGCTTTATAATCTGTACACGTGACATCCCCTGAATAAAGATAGTAAAAATCCTTTGGACAGAAGCAACAGATGTCATGTGACCAGAATGAGCAACGTAACAGAGTTACAGCACATTAATATAATGAGTAGTATACGCATGGTCCACAATCTAGATAACGACAGTCCATGTTACTGGAAGAAGTAGAGAGGAGGGCTTCAGTAGGACCATGGAGTGGTTCTGGAGGTCCTTGAGATGCTCAGGTGCTCTCTTCAAGGATCCTTCATGGGACAGCAAAGAGGGTTTCCTAATGTTCCTTTAAAGTGGAGTCCTTAAGATGATTCATGGGGTTCTTGTGGGGTTCAAGAGAGCTTTCATGAGGCTGTGTGGGATTCCCAGGTGTCCTCAAGAGGACTTTAGGGGTCTTTTGAGATGTCTATTGGCAGCTCTGGACCAGGTTGCTCCTTAGTGGGGCTCAAACTGCACTAGAGGAGGGTATAAAGGATCGTTGAGTGTTTGCAGTGCATCGCAGCCTCGGCGGTTTGTCTCTGGATCGCAGACATGTCGACCGTAACGCAGCAACAACTCAATCAAACCGGAGCCCTTTGTCTATTTGTGTCTGAACACATTGGACACGCCCACATGTCACTTTTCTGTCACAGCGGCGCCCTCTGCAGGAAAATCAAGAGGATCATTCTGGACTCCTCCGAGACCGACCCTGTAATCACAGATCCTGCTTGTGAATCAAGTCGAGGAGTTCGTTTGGACTCGTTTAGAACCAAAAGACATTAGCAACAGATCAGACCGATCCTCCATCGGACAGGTCGGTGTCCCTGCTGATGCGGAGTATACGCATGTAGTCCATGCATATACTAACTCAACTCTGTTACGCTCATTCTGGTCACATGACATCTGTTGCTTCTGTCCATCCGGGAGAGGGATCCTCCTCTGTTGCTCTCCTGAAGGTTTCTTCCCTTTTTTTCCTGTGAAAGGGTTTTTTACTGTCTTTTTTTGGGGAGTTGTTCCTGATCCGATGTGAGGTCCTGGGACAGGGATGTCATGTGTACAGATCATAAAACGCGCTCTGAAGATAATCTTGTATTTGTGATTTTGGGCTATACATAAAAAACTGAATTGTCTGGAGGAAGATTCAATCTTAAATGGGACATTTCCTGAGGCCAAAAAAAGAACTACAAACATTCATTTAGCAAAGATTTCACATGTTAAATAATGAAAAGACAGAGTCAAACACATTCAGCAAACTTTACACCAAATATTCTAACATAAAAGTTTGATTGCATCTTTTAAGAACAAGTCTGAAGTATATCCAGTGATTTCTTGTGTGTATGTGTGTGTGTGTACCACTTCTGCACTTCTAATATATTATTGCAAACCAGGGAGTCAAAGACAACGAGCAGCAGATGGATCAACGCGACGCATTAACAGCTTCCAGAGGCACATTCTTCAAGTTGCCGTCCTCATCGGATCATCGGACTGCATTATGTTTATGTGTCCCTAACTTCAGGATCACCACCTGCCCTCGCTTCCCTTGACGCCGTTCTCTCGGTCACACTTCAAATTTTGCTTGCCTTAAAATGCAGCTGCCCCAGAATAGCGTCTTGGCTAACCCCCCCCCCCCCCCCCCTCTCCAAACTTGAGCCTCCCACCTTAGCATTCGACCCTTCCATCTCCTTATTGAGTGCCGGTGGTGGGAGGACTGAGGGGGGGGAGAGAAGGGGAGGGGGGATGGCCCGAGAGTCGCGGCCCTCGAACCCCCGGCCTCGCCTCCGGGACGTCCGTCCAGCCAATGGGGAGGCCGAGCGGATCGCGTGTCACTATAACAGAAGGGCATAATCCGTGCGGTAAGTTTGCAGATCCTTACAGCTAGTCTCAGCCAGCGGGGAGCTCACTTCTTTCTGCTTTTCTGAGGTAAGAGAGTGATGAAGAGTGATGAAGAGTGCGTGTGAGTGAGTGGCAGAAGAGGATGCTCAAGTGCAATGTCACCCCCAACCCAAAAAAAAGTGTCCACATGTGTTAAAATCACTGCCACGACGAGTAGACGCTGCGACCGCAGCCGGCCTCCGTCTGAAGCCCGGGGAGCGACGCTTCTCTCGGCGTTTTGAGTCAAAACGACTTTGTTGCTCGTTTGTTTGCTGACTTTTCCGTGGCTGAGAAGCTGTGATGTTTGGACACCTTGCGGCATCTCTGTGGCTCCACAATGTGATCTTTTAATAGAGTGTGTAATCTTGTTAAACACCCGTTAAACATCCGGCATCCTCGCTGGACGTCCAGCGTCATCCAGAACGCTTCTTCTTCTTCTTTTTCTTCTTCTTCTTCTGTTGTTGTTTCCGCGGCGTTGTTTTCTGGTCCGGGTCCAGACGCCCGGCGGAGGTTCATACCTGAAGGATTTACAGACGGCTTAAAGCCTTTGAAGCGGCTTTCCGCTTCAGGAGACAGAAGACGATCCTAATGAGTTATGCAACGCCGCGCGGCGGTGAATGGTGTTGTTATTTCTGACATTTGAAGTTGGAGGTTTGGGGGGGGGGGGCACTTTGTTTTGCTGTGCTGGCTGAAAACTTAAATATTGTTGGCGATGTCCATTGAGGAAGCTGTAAATCGGGCGTGGCGTGTGTGTACATTAAAGCTGTGGGGATGAACGCTTTAACATCTTGAACCGGGAGCCACGAACGGGGAAAAAAGAAATAACACAAATTTGGGAATTTACGAGGATCCAAAGAGCAAATACGAGGAAGCCGTCTGCGGTTGACCTTTGATCTTTAAGGTCCGCTCTCGGGGGTTTATTTTAATGTCCTGAGCACAAAAAAAAAGGCGCCTCGGTCAGCAGGGAGAACTCTGGGAGTGTGAGTGAAGGAACGAGAGGGCCAGATAAGGAGAGGAAGGTGGACTTATGGGTCGCGGTCCAGGGGAAGGAACCCAATCTTTCGTGGTACCCCCCCCCCCCCCCGACCGACTCCCTCCTCCTCCTGAAACCGGATCCGGGGAACCGGGCAGCTGTCAGTTGGAAATAGTTGTGATGTCGGGACGCATTCGTGGGCGTCCGCACGCTAATTTGACTAAGAAGCAACTAATCTGACATCTAATCGCCCCGATTGATGAAATCAGGGTTCATACACATGTTGACCAACGGATGTCCATGACTTTAAACCAAGTTTCTATGACTTTAAACCACATTTCCATGACTTTAAACCAAATTTCCATGACTTTAAAACAAATTTCCAACTTTTAACCACATTTCTATGATTTTAACCAAATGAGCAAACATGTAGTGAGATCTTTGAGTAAAAAAAGTGATAAATTGTAGTATTTAAACTAACATTCAAAGCATACAGTAAACCTTAAATGACACAAATGAATGAGAGACAATAGTTTGATTAAAAGAATGAACATTTATATAGATGCCTGTTTGTATGCTGCTGATATTTAGAGCCTCTTTCTTTAAAAAGCAGATTCATTATTTTAAACTCAGCGTAATAAACGTCATGAACACATGAATATAACACATTTACAGGACTTTTACAGCACTTTGGGGACTTCCAAGGACTTTTCCAGGTTTTCTATGCACCCTGTTAGATCATGAGGACGTTCGGGGTCGCGTGAGCTCATCGATGCTCAGACCCAGTGATGATAGTCGGAGGCTTAGCAGACGAGAGGTTCTAAAGATACAGAAGTCTTGAACGCCGTCGCTGCAGAGAGATGACAAACCTCCACCCCGACCCGACCCCCCGCCAAAAAAACCTTCAAACTCCTCCATCAGCAGTCGAGAGCAGAGCGATGGCATGAAAGCTAAGTCTGGCTCCCTTCTCACTTATCGCCAGAGAAGCAGATTCAGGACCGAGGCTCCGATTTCATCCCAAAGTTTTAACGCTAATTATAAACGGATTTTTAGGGGGATTTGACAAATTTGGGAGGGATTTTCCAACTACAACAAACATCCTCCAGGATGATGAGGAACAAAAACATTAGAGATATGAATGTTTTAATGCGTTTTGCTTGGCGGTGGGGGTGAACATGTGCAGGCGGCGGGGTGGGGCAGATATTTAAGACATCTGCAACTTAATCCCCCGTGCAGCTATAAATACAGCCGGGCTGCTCGGCCGCTCCACGCCGACAGACTTTAAGTCTCCTTCTCCTCTCTTTCGCCTCCAGGTTGCAAAGTCCGCTGTCACCATGTCTGACACTGAAGAAGTGTAAGTCTTCACATGCACGGTCACCAAATGAGACGCTTCCACGCCGTCTCCAAGCGGCAAAATGCTACAAAATGAAACCACTAGTCCAAGAGTATTTCATCAAAACTACGCTGTGAACGTTACCGCTGATATTTGGATTATTAATCATAATGTGTTTGTGTTTTCTCCTGCAGCGATCAGGGTAAGTAGCATCATTTTTTGGTTTTTTTCTTTGTAATATGAAATGAAACCTCGCGTATGAGGTCCGGTACAGGAGCTCCATGCTAAATGAATGTTACCTAACTTTTTCACTCCCTGTAGAGAAGTATTTGCACCGGATGAATCCGTAATGTTTACAGGTTTGGCTTGACTCCCTTCCAGATTCAAGTTGTGCAATAATGCTCTCTCTTATTTTGAATAAAGTAATAATCTGCTCAGATGTGATCCTCTGCGCTGCTGCATGGTTGCAGGTTGCACCAAAGCTGGCTATGAGAAAAGTGTCAAAAAAAAGTATTTTTTTACAAAGGATAAAAGTTTACACTGTAAAAAAAATAATTAAAAAAGGTAAAATATCTTAATTCAAATAAAGGGCAAATACCAGAAATTTACAGAATATTTTATTGAAGGTTTTGTTGTGAAATATTTTTATTTTGTATGAAATTCAAGAAAGCAGTAAAAATACTGTATGAATGATACAGTATTTTTTCTGTACAAAAATGAGATTTAAAAAAGAATTATTAGCATAATACCTGATTTAAAAAGTTGGGTTGATAATTTACAGATAATGTCTGTAATCTTACAATATATAATTAATTTTTTTTAAACAGAAAAACTACTGTTTTACGGAGTTATTCTTCCGTAAAACAGTAGTTTTTCGTATATTTTTTACAGTGCGCTGACCTGCTTGGACAACGAGTCCCGCAGCTCTGCATGCCCGGTCCTCCTGAGCGGACCAGCGCCGCAGGTTGCACCGCTCTGCTCGGCCCAGGAGGGCCGCGTTGTGTTTGCTTAGCATGGATCCCCAGTGTACCCAACGTTATCTTCTTTTGGATCGATGTATTCTGTCAAAAAAAACAACAAACAACACCAAAATGGGTACAAACCGGGATCCTTTCATAACGTTGTTCTGCTCCTTTCTTTTTCGGGCGGGATGGTGCAGAATACGATGGTAAGACGTAACATCTAATGTCTCTGATACTAATGCGTCGGCGTGTTTTTTTTCCGTACTTTCCACACACGGACCTTTCTGTGGCATGCTGGTTACAACTAACTGAGATAAAAGTTAAAGAGGCGCAGGAGAGTCCATAAGCTTCGTTCTAGATTTCTTCTTTTTTCTTTTTTTACCTTCGACCACGTCGAGTTGTCTTCAGGATCACATTTCATCCATCAATGACTGACCTTTTCTCTCCTGTAACCGCTTGCTGTCTCACATGCTTTAGCGCCATCTGGTGGCAGTTTGCCACGCCATGAACCTCCTCATATCTCACATCTTCCCACCCTCTTTTTTTCATGGACTCACCCCCCTCCACCTCTTTCACCCCCATGTTAACTCCCCCCTGTTCTCTACTTGCTTCCATTAACCCTCTCACCGCCCTTCCTCTCCCCTGGTGACTCGCTGCATGTTGTGTAGTACAAGAAGAAGTAGTAGAGGAAGTAGAGGTGGCCCCTGAGGCGGCCCCTGAGGCAGAGCCAGAGCCAGAACCAGAGCCAGTGCCAGAACCAGAACCAGTGGTAGAACCAGAACCAGAGCCAGAACCAGAACCAGAGCCTGAGTATGAAGGTATGTGGTATGGAAGCCAGACAGACCCCACTAATCCTGACTCCGCACACATGCTCATCATGTCTGCTAATGCTAACGCCACCTTCCCTTCACCGCTTTGACGAGAAGTCAGAAGACAACCCGTTCAGTGCTCAAAGGGGCGCGGTGTGTGTATCCATAGAAACACGCGTTGAGGTGATCGTAGCCAAAGCATTTTACAGTTAGTGGATGACTAATATTTAAAAGTCGATATTTTGGCACGAAAGCTCATGTTTTAGGCTGATAAAGAGCCAAAGTCCTGTTCCACTATACGTTAGCGTCTAGCTTTTGTTCAATTAGCTTATGTTCTCTTATCTTATGTTTCTTTAGCTTTTGTCCCGTTAGCTTATGTTCCATTAGCTTTTGTCCCGTTAGCTTGCGTTCCCTATCTTTTGTTCCATTAGCTTTTGTTCCGTTAGCTTTTGTCCTGTTATCTTATGTAGCTTTTTGAGATCCAAAGGTTTTTCCTTCTCAGAATTAAAGATTCACTGCTTATGGAAAATAAAAACCTCTTCTGTATAAGCTAACAAAGCTAACGTAACTTACTTTATGTGAAGTTAAGGACAGACATTGGTCTCTTATCAGTCTAATCCCTCTTCTACTACTGTTCTACATGTACTCTAAGTATTTTTATTTGGATTACATGGTTGCTTTCTAAGTATTTTGAACTCTAATGAAGTGTCCATGATATTAAATACATGAAATATTTCTTGAGATGCTCTTTTTAAGATGGTGTCTCAGATTTGCTCGACACACCATTTTATATTTAACTCACATGCTGGTGGAAAGTCGGTGTTGCAAACACACGTTTTTGTTGAAAACTTACAAAATTCATGGCTTGCACATCATCAAACTCAAGTTGACGATGTGCAAACGTCTACGCCGACTTTCCCGCTTTACTTTAATTTTTTTTAAAAAATTGCATGTGAATTCACGTGCGATTGTTAAAGGAATCCTACTTTTTTGAGGCAAACTGTGAAACTGTGGCTTGAACAATATTTATTTTTATATTTGTTTTGTAAAATCTCAAATATTGGCTTTTTATTGACCTCAAACCGCAATGAGACCGTCATTTGAAACAGTCTTATATTCCAGGTTTTTACTTAAAAGTGAGCGTGATAAGTGTATTTTGACATGTTTTTGCCTCCGTATGTTTCTCTGTAGCTTTTTATTTCTAACCGCTGTTAAACTAACATGGAAAAGCATCCACTGTTGCTGTACAGATTGAATTAGTGCCACGCAAAATGTACATAACGCAAATTACGAGCCACTTCTTTTATTTGTTCGTGCTGGCTTTTTAAAATCGGCTAATATTTGAGAATTTACAGTTATTATATTTGATAGTTTCTCAGTGTTAAACTGATGTGCTGCTTTTAAAGCTGTCGCTAACGCTTTCTGTCTATTCTGCTTTTTTTCGTTTTGGATGCTTGCTGCATGCAGAGACCTTGGAAGAGGAAGGTACGTTGATTTGGAAGAAGAAGAGAAAAAAAAAATAAAACTTCTGACGAATCTGTAATCTGTCATTCTGGTTTTGGGAGATCTGACATCTGCACCTCAGGGGGGAGGAGGGGGGAAACGCCTGCTGTTTTCAAAATGTCTGTCCACAAAAAAAAATCATCTGTCTTGTCAAAAACAAAAAAAAATCATCATCCAGGAGCGCCGCCCACTTGGCACCGAGAGTTTGAAATTTCAGAACAAAAACAAAACCCCATTTAAAAAAAAACAAACGTGTTGAGATTAAAGATGCTAGCGGAGAAAAAGGGTGAAAGGACATGAGATGCTAACACGTGCTAAGCGGCCGCAAGCGTCACACTCTCTGCTACGCCACTCGTCCTCTGCATGGCATGGAGCCGCCAGAACCTGAGGGCCAATCGGGGGGAAGTACTCTGTTTTGCTTGTGTAAAAATGATTTTGGGGTCAAGCCAAAAAATAAGTACACATAACACATATTGTACAGTACATACATGTCACAATTTAATTAAATAAAGGAGAAAAAACGGATTGTTTTTGTGATAATTCATCTGTGTGTTAAACTACTCACAGCAAGATGGTTCTTTGATGTCCACGAAACTTCCTCATGTTTTATGTTCATCTGTGTGTCATCACCTGTTCTAACCCTCATGTATCATTTAAACCGTTGTAATCTTCATCTAACACGTCACGTAGAGCCCAAACCCAACATGCAGTGTGATCCATGTAATGCCTTAAAGGAGAAATGAAACAATCTGCTTGGTTTCTAACCCCATGACGTGTACTTGTCCCTCTCTTCATTCCCTAACCCGCAGAGGAGAAGCCAAAGTTCAAGTAAGTTTCCTTCTCGTGCACTTCCAATTATTTCTGCAGACATTTTTTCAACCAGAGACGTTTGGCTGAAAAAAATGAAATAAAAGCAATCATTCAAACTGTATTAAAATCAGTGCACTTAAGGTGAAAACTCTCCCTCCTCCAGGCCGAGCGCTCCCAAGATACCCGACAGTGGTGAGAAAGTGGACTTTGACGTGAGTGGACCTGGAAGGGACGGCGTGGAGGATCTGAGTGTTTGTGTTTGTGTTGGGCTGAGGGCTGAAGGCGTGTTTATCTGCTCACTCAGGACATCCAGAAGAAGCGTCAGAACAAGGACCTGGTGGAGCTGCAGGGCCTGATCGATGCCCACTTCGAGTGCAGGAAGAAGGAGGAGGAGGAGCTGATCGCCCTGAAGGACAGGATTGTGAGTCTTCGTCTCTTCCAACGTGTTCTGACCCAGAAGCATGGCAGCGGGGAGCGTCACAACACGTCCGCTGTTTTTATTGTTCGATTAGTACAAAGATAAAAAAAGACCAACGGAGAGTCAAGCAGGAGCTTCTTACTGTTGTTGTTGTTGTTGTCTAAACCTAACTGTTAATTTTGTTGTCTAAACCTAACTGTTGTTGTTGTCTAAACCTAACTGTTATTGTTGTCTAAACCTAACTGTTAGTGTTGTTGTCTTAACCTAACTGTTAGTGTTGTTGTCTTAACCTAACTGTTGTTGTTGTCTAAACCTAACTCTTAGTGTTGTTGTCTAAACCTAACTGTTGTTGTTGTCTAAACCTAACTGTTGTTGTTGTCTAAACCTAACTGTTGTTGTTGTCTAAACCTAACTGTTGTTGTTGTCTAGACTGTTGGGTATTTTAAGGCCACCCATGATAAGTTCCCTGAACTTAAATAAGTGTTCATGTTGTTCACTTTCGTTTTCATTGTTATTTCGTCCCAACAACAAAGTCTTAAATAGCCGCATCCTCTGCCAACATCTTCAGTCATTTTAAGCCGACAGCTCGATGTTTTCACTGCGAACGCTTCGACTGCACGTAAACAACGTGTGGTGTCGCTGCAGGAGAAGCGTCGCGCCGAGAGGGCCGAGCAGCAGAGAGTCCGCTCTGAGAAGGACAAGGAGCGCCAGGCCAAACGCGAGGTGAGCGCTCTGCTTCAGGCAGGAAACCCTCAAACCACCAGGGGGCGCCAACGATCACACAAAAACACTTTCAGTGGATCGTTCATACAAAAGTATTTACATCAAACTATTAAGAGAGATATCTTATGTGTCAAAAACCCACAATGTGTTTGAACCTGGTAAAGATCAGTATTAGTAAACATATTTTATGTATATATGAAGGGATTACTATGAAGATACTAATCTATATTTTTGTACATATCCTGCGTAGGTTTATGTAGGTTTTAAGGCCATACAATTTACGATAATAAATCCATCAATCATTTTATTAACGTTGATAAAACTGAGTTATATTCATTAAATAATGTTTATTTTATTTGATAAATCAAGAATTTCTGTGTAAATGTTTTCACAAACGAACATGATTAGAAAAACGTATTTTAAGATGGTCGTGTATTTATGTATATTTCTGCAGTTTTATGAGAATATCTTCATGGTTTCGTTCATGTTTATTTTCCATTGAAGCAACATTGTAATGAAAATGCTACAATCCCTCATCTTATTTGTCAGTATTTATTTTTTACTACTCAAAGATCCTCCTTTACTTACCTTTAAAAACGAATCACTGGGGGAGTGATTGATAGGTGGGACGGCACATGGAGGTCTCACTCTGTTTTATTTTTATGCGCTTTAGGAGGAGAGGCGGATCAGGGAGGAGAGCGACATCAAGAAGAAGCAAGAAGAGGACGCCAAGAAGAAGTCGGCTCTGTCCAGCATGGGCTCCAACTACAGCAGCCACCTGCAGAAAGTCAGTACAGTCACACGGTAGTAGAAGTAGTAGTAGTAGTAGCAGTAGCAGTAGATGCTACTTTAACCTTTACTTAAGCAAAAGTAGGAACATAGCGTATTGAAGTATTATCAACTAAACGTACCCTAAGTATTCAAAAGTGAATGTACTCATGATGCAGAAAAGGCTAATTAATGATGTAAAATGCATTTTTAATCTGTATGTATCACTAATGAATACACATATTAGTTTTAATGCTGTAGTGTGTCAATGTGGAGCCACGTTGAGACACTTTGTATCATATTGTGCAACATTTAGCTAAAGAGTAACAGAACGTGTCAAATAAATGTAGCGAGGTACAAAGTAGCATAAGATGGAAATATCAAAGTACGTTACATGCAGTACTTTTCCGTGAGATAAAAGTACTGCGTTCTCTCTCTCTCTGAACAGGCTGACCAGAAGAGAGGAGGCAAGAAGGAGACTGAGAGAGAGAAGAAGAAGAAGATCCTGGGAGCCAGACGCAAGCAGCTGAACATCGACCACCTGAACGAAGACAAGCTGAAGTACGACTCTCAGCGCTCACGCTCCACTGATAAAACCGCTTCACTCTTCAAAACGCTTCACTGATAAAACCGCTTCACCCTCTTACCGCTTCGTTCTGGTGTTTCCTGCAGGGATAAGATCAACGAGCTGCATGAATGGATGACCCAGCTGGAGTCTGAGAAGTTCGACCACATGGAGAGACTGAAGAGGCAGAAATACGAGGTGACGATACCACTGCTTATAATATTTAATGTTTATAATATTTAAATATATATATATTTTTTATAATCACGTCACTGTTTAAAGGTTTTTTTACTTGCCTATCGAAGATATTTATTAAATATTTCACACTTTAAACTTTGTAGAACAAGTACGTATATACATATATATATATATATATATATATATATATATATATATATATATGTATATACATATATATATATATATATATATATATATATATATATATATATGTATATATATATATATATATATATATATATATATATATATATATATATATATATAGTTTGTCGGGTATCGTTTCATTACTCCTTATATGCACATGATTAACAGATCCATCCACAGATCTGTCCTCGGTGTGTACTCTTTCTGCTCTCCAAAGAATCCACACTCTTCTCAGTCTGTATACCAGCTGTTGTTGTTGTTGTTGATTTGTTGTTGATGTTAATGACGGCGAGCATCCAGCCGAGTGAAACCTCCGGGTTTCAACCCTCGATATGCTCTTTGAATCCCTCCAGGTTACAACCCTGCGTAAGAGAGTGGAAGAGCTCAGTAAATTGTAAGTAGAGCTGAGCAGCAGACGCTCGAGGCTCGCTGCATGTGGGCATGAAGGGCACTAGGAATCACTTGAAGGGCACTAGGAATCACTTGAAGGGCACTAGGAACCACTTGAAGGGCACGAAGAATCACAGCCCCCCCACACTCCCAGTGGCTGGCAGGAGGCCACACACCACCTGAAAGAGGGAACTGAAGAGTTTGTTTTCCAAAAGTAGCACCTGAACATCCGTCGCGTAAAAAGTTAAGCTGACTTTTCATGATCGATTAAACCATTTTAGCCAACTATAAACTGTAACTATTCAATATGAGATCCATTTTCTTATGTATAAATCAGGAATTTGTTGTCAAAATGAAATTCAAAAGACAAAAAAGCTTCTGTACGTAATTCAAACAAACAGGAAATTGTCATATTAATACACTAAATCACATTTCATCCTCGACATTTCACAATGTGAGGACCCTATTTTATATTTTTTCAAAGAATGCGTTTGTTGTTCTTGCTGTCATCTAATCAGCAGTGTCAATATTTGGAATCAAACTCTTCAGTGAAAAGCAGATTGAGGATATGAAGTGGACGTAAACATGGCGTTGAGCTCCTCCACGTTCTGTCCCGGTCTGGATGTCTTAGTTTTAGCATCAGGTGTGTGAGCAAGTGCTCCGACAGGTAAGTCAAGACTTCCCCCCTCGAGGTGAAGCCGAGTCTCTAAAGTGTGTCCACGGTTCTTTTTTTTTGAGGGGGAAACCATGACGGGCGTCTTAACGCCGATCAGATTGTTGACAATCAAGTTATTTACATCCGAGTCCACGATTACAAATCACGTGAACAGTGACCACAAAGGAAACGCTGATCACATGCTTTGGCCCCCATCTTGGTTTCCCATGATGCCTCAGCCCACGGAGCCAGGTTGGAGGGAAGCAGAGGGGGAAGTCCTTTTCCTCGGAGGTAAATGTGTTAAAGCTGCCGCTGTGTCGTCTTGCAGGTGCTCACGTGCAGGAACCGCATTGATGAGTTGCAGAAGCAGTAAGTAGGGGCTCTGCCGGTGGGCTAATCCTCCAGAACGTAACTCCCAACCGTCTGCGTGAAACCTTTTCTTTATCCGAACATGAACCGTCATGAGCATTCGTGGCGGTTCATGTCAGTTTATGGCAGAAAACCTTCCCTCGGTAGGGTCTGTTTTATGTTCTTAATTTGATGTTAACTGGATATTGGAAAAGGAAAATGTTTTCATGTCGGAGAAGATTTGGAGCTTCGCTTTTTAAAACTGATTTGTTTAGAAGTTTCAACGTAATATAACGGCCCGACATCTGAACTCAGAGATCATGTCGTCATGTCACGTTTCATTCAATCATTAACATCATTCAAATTAAAATGCTAATAAGCTGCAACTTAAAACACACATTTATGCTATTTTAATAGTTTATAGTGAGAAGGTGAGATTGATCATGAAAAGCCATTTATGCCATTTTAATAGTTTATAATTATGGTTTATAGCTGGCTACAATATTGGGATTGATCATGAAAAGTTACTCAATAGCTAGCTAACGTAGAAAAAAAATAGTTAACAGCTAATTTTAGTGTTTTTGGAGTTCAAACAAACATTTTGCTGAAGTTATTTTAAAATTGTAGCAACCAGCCAACTAGCTAACGTGAAAAATGTTTGTTGAAAAAAATATTACTTTTCCTTTTTGAACGTTTGGCAGGATAGCTGACCTGTTAATATTAAGAGATTGATTATGAAAAGTCCGCTAGACTCACTAGCTAACGTAGACATCTTTTGTTTTGTTTACAGCTAATTATAGTGTTTCTGTAGTTAAACATTTATGCCATTTTAATAGTTTATTGCTGGCTAAAATGGTGAGATTGATTATCAACGTTAGCTCTTGAGTCAGCTAGACTCACAAGCTTACGTAGGAACAAAATAGTTAACGGCTAATTAAAGTGGTTCTGTTCTGGTTTCAAAATTGTAGCAGCCGGCCAACTAGCTAACGTGGAAAACGTTAAAAGTTAAAAACATTTTACTTTTCCATTTTGAACATTGAGCAGGTTAGCTGACCGGCTAATATGAAGAGATTGCTGAAGAGAAGTCCGCTAGACTCACTAGCTAACGTAGAAAAAAAAGGAGAACTAAACCGAATTGTTTAGAACCAATAGTCGGATTTTATGATGTAGCTTCTCGTCTTTTTAAATAATACATTTTAGTTTAAAAGGGCCTCGAGGCGCTTTACGTGTTAAAAACAAACAATTTACAGACGACGTAACAGTAAGAAACAGAACATTTATGAATAAAAAATGAACCTCATTTAAATTTTATTCTCCTGATAAAACATTTCTGTCTCAGAAACATTTGTTGACTAAACTTTGTTCGTTTTCACGGAGACGTCGTTATGTCCATGTGGTAGAAAAGACAAATTGTGGAATTTCATGCAAATTGTTTGCTAAATCAACTGAATATATATATATATATATATATATATATATATATATATATATATATATATATATATATATATATATATATATATATAAATTGCTTTAGCAATCTGCGTGCAAATATTTCCATTTTCTTTTCCTGAGCTATATATTGTCCGAAAAATTCTATGTGTTGTTTATCTTTTGTTCCCATTCATAACATCACTTGTTACGTTTCATCCACAACTGGTAACATACTGGTATCACACCAGTGTCGGTTATGTGGGGAGCGTTCCCTGGCGTTCTCTGAAAAAGCATCAATAACCCTCTCAATAGTTACACTAGCCAATAAAATATAGACAGTGGAAACTCTTTTGAGACTGGAAAAGCACATAAAATAATGAAAGAAAATGTAATCAATAAGTGCAATTATGACCAAAGATGGTGCGACCTTTTTCAGTGTAAAGGTCGGGGCGCTTCTCCTCATACTGAGCCCTTTACTTCATTGTGTGTGAGCGCCATTACAACTGTAACGGTTAAAGGTATTTGGTCATTTGGCGGCTGTCGGGCTCGGTAACAGTTCGTAGAACGAGCAGGTAAGTGCTGCACGGGTTTGTGTTTGATTCCTGTCTGAACTTCAACATGTCTCCAGAGACGTCTGCTTTTATTTTTGCTATTTTGCATGTAGTTTGTAGTATTTTTGAAAAAGTCACGCATGTAAAAAATGAAGTTGTTGAACTGAAATGTTTTAAAATATTTTTCTCTCTGATTACTTTCTTAATACAAGCAGTTTAAAATATGAGAACTTAAACATTATGTCCTTTCATTCAGACTCTTGAACGTAAATGTTAACTGTGCCGGGAACGAGTCGTAAGCTACGTTAGCTGCCCAGAGGCTTTTGTCCAGAAAACTGAAAGCTAACAAAATATAAGCGAACAAGATGGAGAGTGTTTTAGCTGCTTTCTGCGTCAGTTAGCATCCTGTTAGCATTCAGTGTTAGACGTGGGAACAAACTTGACTTTTAAGTTAAATTAAAAGATGTATTTCTTATTTACGACCATTTCCGCTCCACCTTTTCCCTTCTTTGGAACAATAAGCATCCATTTAAGTAGTATTTTTGTTCAATTTCACTTTTTTCCCCCCTGCTTTACATTCGATGTTACGTGGACGGATCCACTTTGAAAGGTACCTGCCGTACATGTCGGATAGGATTTATGGATAGATTTTACGATGGACAAACAACATAAAAGATTTTACCCTGCAAAATAGTTTAGTCGTCTCCTGATCCATTAAACTTTCTCTATATAAGATTTCTTAATTCTTAGGATCCAACAGAGAGGTGTGAATTTTTGTTAAACAAAAAGCCGCTCATGAATGCAAAAAAAATGTTATATTCCTGACAATGTTTCCCGTTTTTTTGTGTTTTTTTTTTTCTTCTTCCGTATCACAGCAGCAAGAAGGGAGCCGCCCGCCGCAGAAAGTAAAAAGATCGTCTCAGAAAAGCCAACCGCGATCGCCCCGGACACACGCCTGATGAAGCAACGTGCGCGGCGGCGGCAGCGGCTAGCGAAGGTCGCAGCTCAGAAGAAGCTAGCAACGCTGAGGTGGACTTCAACCCACGTCCTGGTTCACGCAACCAGGAGCCTTTAGCTGCTGTTCAATCGGAATAAAAACACACAAAAAAATGAGAAAAACTTGTTTCGCCGTCACGCTTCCTCGCCCTCCGCTGTTTTGGTTCTCAGAATTTTTTTGTAAATAAAGTGTGACTCTTCAAGCCATGTCTGTAGAGCTGTTGTCATTCAGAAACCAATAAAGTTCAGCATTTTTCAGGCGGTCATTTGTTCAACACTGTTTTCTAGCTGCAGAGTTGAATGGAACTTTAGTTGGCGAAATATATTAAAGCTCTGCATTTAATAACTACCACAAAGTCTCAAAACCTCATTATTTCAACCAAAAAGGTAAAGGGAATGTTTTAGGGATATATAATTATATATATGGAGAGAGAGAGAGAGACAAATAATGACCACAAAGACACAGAAAACCTCTACGAAGAGACACAAAGACGACAAAACAACTAGTGTGATGCAAAACGACTTCAAAGTGACACAAATTGATTCACAGCTACTAAGAACGTGGCAAGAAAGACACTAAATTACTGCAGAGACGCTAAACAAAGAGACAAATGGTCTCACCGCAGTGAAAAGGGTCAAAATATGGCAATATACACAAACCCTGTCGCTTGAGACAGTGTCCAAGCTTTCATTCAGGGTTAACAACCATTTCATATTTATTTTAATTTACTGTGATGTAGTTAGACAGTATTGTCTAAATACTGGGGGAGAGAGAGAGACTGGGACAAATTTACAAATCTTGTAAAAAGTTTATTCTTAATGTACTTTGCAGCAAAGTGTGATTCTACATTTGAAAAAAGGGGTTACTACTCTTACTTCATCTACTTCAAACAGTGCCGGCCATCTGTTTTGGATGTGATTTACAGCACACTACTTACAAAACCATGTTATCGATTAATACCTCAAACAAACGTACACACAACGCAACCTTAGCCGTTAACGCCACACAGAGTCAGTTTAATTAAGTGCTTTTAACGTCGCCTGACTTTAATTACTGACTCGTTTTTAACTAGTAATACGTGGGATGTTTGCTAATTGAAACCATCGCTAACTAGCTAAAGTTAGTTGATATGTATTACAACATGTGCCGCGAGCCGACTGGACAAACAGGTTTGCAATGTTGGACTTCTTGGATTTGACAGTCAATATATCGATAAAAATGTGCCATAATATCAACTGCACTCGTAAAATATGTCCATACGCTGATAACAAGCAGATGAGATGACAGCAGATGTAACTTACCTGTTGCAGGCTGAGAGTTGGTCTGAAGTAAGATGGCTGCAAGAAGTCTGACGTCACTTCCGTTTCTGAATGATTCCATTTCCCGGAGTGAATATGTAAACCAATCTCATAAACTTTAACTAATTGATCACGCAGCGAGCTGTATTCAAACCGTATTCATATGTTTTAACTGATTCAATTGAATTGATCTACAAATTAACAGATTCATGCAGATTCTAAGGAACTTGAATACATATATTTTAAACATAAATAAAATCTAATAGATTAAAACATTTAATAATAAACTATGCCTTGATTCATTTCTTTGAGTGCAGGTGGAGACTTAAAATGACCAAGAAGAGACACAAAACAACTGCTAAGAGACAAATAGAACAAAACAACTACAAAGAGACTCAAAATGATCAAAAGAAAACAGAAATAACTACAATAAAGTAATACAAAGAGAAGTAAAACTACAAAATGACACAAAATAATGAATACATTTATTATTTTTCTTTTAAATTAAAATGTCTTTTAATCTTTTCTATTTTTCTGTTAATTAAGAACTTTAGTGCAAATAAAACTGATTTTCTAAGAATTGTTTTAAATTGTATTAATTTCAACAACACAATTGTGTGGATTTAGTTGGAGAAAAAAAAAATATGATCCATAAAAACATCTGAAAATTTTACATAATTTATATATTAATTATAACTAAAGCAACATTCAGTGAAACAAACAGAAACACCTGCGGTTCTTCAGGCGGCCACATGGTGGCGCTGCTGCTCATCTATTTGTTTATTAAATGAATAGTTTATATATTTATTAAATGAATAGTTTATATATTTATTAAATGAATAGTTTATATATTTATTAAATGAATAGTCATACATACACATATATTATATACAATTAATAATAATTTAACATGTTATTTGAAAGCTTGTTGAATAAAAATAAAAAGAATATTTGAATTCAAAGTTGTAGTTAATAGTCAAATGTTTATTTTATTTAAATTTTAAAAAACATAAACTTTAATTCTCCTGAATAAAAAAGTACATGTTAAATTATCATGAGGCCTAAATAGTAAATAATTCAACATGAAACAATACATATAAAATAAATAAACAGTCATGTTGTTTAGTATAAATAAGCGTTTCATTTATTTGTCACTCAGTTTGTATAAATATAAAGTTTAACATTTTTTCACAACAAACAAAAAGCACATACAGACGGAAACATTAAATACATAATTAACACGTTCAGTTGGAACAAATCAGCTCTTATTTACATAATATGTACAGAAAAATGGTCCTATGGAAATAAATGTTGTTGTTGTTTACTTTGACAGGAAGCTCTGAGCCGACTTCACAATAAAATACTTCCAGTTATTTATTCCTGCAGATTTTGATGATATCTTTCTCAAATGTTTGTGAGGGCGATGAACAGTTATGACTTCAGATGGAGGAATGTAAATAATGTTTGTTTGTTTGTTTTTGGCCTCCGTCCTTCATCAGAAAGGAAGAAAAATCCATCTGAAGGACTCGAGCAGAGCCTTTAAAATGTTTCCTCATACTAAATAAAAACACAGCAGGAAGTGAACAATGAACCTGTTTGACAAAATAAAACTACAATTCTCAGCATTCAAAGTCAGACGTACTTATTTTAACAGGAAGTAAAATCTGGGGGTCAGATATGTCGTATGGAAGATCATTCCTGCCGGAAAATACATCTTACTTTGGAATGATGATATCAACATTTACCCCCTTTTTTCAAAATAAGAGGATACAAGTTTAATTAACATAATACTTTGGTATAATTTAATTAAAAATACAATTATTTATCGCTGAAAGATTTTTTTTTTTTACTCTCAACATTCATTATTTATTAAAAAGATGTTGAATTAAGACTGAATTCATATTTAGAAATGAAGAAAACGTTTGACTTGCTGCTGGAGTTTCACAATAAAATCCATAAAATATTAAACTCTGCTAATGAGACTTAAGATTGTTCAAAGGGTCGCAGATGACTTTCACACTCACGTTTTAGTTGAATATATATATATATTATAAATAATAATATTATTTTCCTTCAGGAATGAGCTTCCATACTTTTCCGCTTCAGGAAACAAACCAGACGGGATGATTTTTTTAAAGGGTTGTGAATGCTCTTTCATACACAACTATTATTACTTTCTTATCAATATTTTCTTGACAGAAATGAGCTTCCATACTATTCAGACAAGGAAGATGATTTGTCTCCAAATTATAAAACACAAACATGTTGAAGTTGTTCAGTAAATTTCAGAATAAAAGGACTCTAGAGGACCTGGTAGATCAGGTTCGGGTCCTGGCTTGTGGTCGGGGCGTGGGCGGGCCCCGGGGCTTCGGGGTCCGGTGACGAGGCCTCCGGGCCGGTGGAGGGGTCGTGAGGAAGAAGAGGGAGAAGAGGAGGAAGAGGAGGAAGAGGAGCAGGAGGAGGCAGCAGGCTGCTGGCGGTGGAGATCCGCTCCACGATGCTGGACAGGCAGTCCAGACTCGACACCACCGAGCTGCGGCTGCTCCTCACGCCGCCTGCAGGCAGGAAGTGACATCACAACCACGGATTAATATCATAATATCATGACCACAGATTAGTTTCATTTTTTTTGAACAACTAAAACATCATTTACAAACAACATCCTGAACATCTGTTTAATTATTTTAATCATTAAAGTAATAAATAACATAATTACTATTTTAAACTGTAAATAATAATAACAACATACTCTTTCTTTATATATTCTTTACATCTTCTTTATATATTATCATCTAACGAGATATTATGCTGTGAAATAAAACTTCAATATTTATATTCATGTTAAATTATGGAACACTTTAGATTATTTCATATTAATTGAATGGCATTAAACTAATTACATTTTCGTCTTGTAATATTTAAATTAATACAAAACATTTTTCTCAATTCAAAATTATTATTATCATCATCGTTTCCCAATAAAGAATTTCAGTTTTTTATGGACATTTAATTCCATATTTGTATTTTCCTCATCAGGATGATAATTGTTTAAGTTAAATATTGACATAAGCATCATAATTAGCCTGTTAGCTGCTAATATTATCATAATAATAAATATAACGCTTCTTACCTTGTGGAGTCTCAGAGAAGTACGAGCTGTCATAACTTCCTCTCCTGTTTGATTGACAGCTGGAAGACGCGTTGAAGTCCGTCTGACAAACAAAAACAACTCATTTAAATAAAACAACTTGATATTAATATTCAACGAGAGAGAAAAACAAAGTTATTGTTGCTCCAAAAGAAAAATGTTTAATTAAAACGAAGAAAACACAAAAAGATCAAAACATGTTTCGAGATGTTAGAGAGAAACGGAACCTTTAGACTTTAAATAAAAATCACGAAACTTCAGACTTTTATTTCATTTAAAAGTTATTTTTCATCAAATGTTTGAATTAAAAATCTAATAAAAAAAATGTAAAACGAAGATTTGATGCAACTTTTGATTTTTTAATGTTAATTAAAGTTTCGTTTCCTTCATTCTGTCTGAAACTTTCATTTAAATATAAACATTTATACTTCTAACGAACAAAGTAGTTTTATATTTTAAAACATAAATAAATGTTTTCCTGTTATTTCAGAATAAAAGATCAAAAATAACGAAACTTCCATTTACAAAAAAAGTTTCATCAATTAAGAAACGAAACTTTACATTTAAACTTCTACTTTTGTTTCCTTCTGAGCTTCAATTACAGATATTTACTTTAACTTGACTTAAACACGCATTAATGCACTTTTGTTTAATATCCCAAATCATTGTGCTTTATTATTTTATTGTATATCTATATAGAGTACTTTGCATTTCTGACGTTGTTATTTTTATGTTATTAGTTGTGTCTCATATGTTAGTTGCAACTGTGACAAACGAATTTATATCTATTCATCTACTTTATTTTACTCCGAGTTGTGATAAATAAAGAGAAGATGATTTATTCCCGTCAGTATTATTTAATGAGATAAATGTCTCGTTTGAATGTCACAAAATAAAAATCAGAGTCTGCTCTGAAAAATAAAACACATCACAAAACACATCAGAAATAGAAAAACACAGAATGTCTACACAACTGCAGTGAAGAACAGAAAGAATCCTCACGCAGACCCAAAACAGACCGGATGAACCGAAGCGCAGCCCCGCCGGTCCCTGAACTCACCATGCCGTCGGAGCAGTCGGATCGCGGGCTGGAGGCGTCGGAGTCCCCGCTGTAGGGCTCCAGCAGCGCGGGGTAGAAGCCGTCGTCCTGCGCGCTCCCGCCGGCGCCGCGCAGCAGCGCCTGCAGGGACTCGATGTAGCTGATGGCGTTGCGCAGGATCTCCACTTTGGGCAGCCGCTGGTTGGGGTTGGAGCTCGTGCACCTCTTCAGGGACTCGAACGCGTCGTTGACCTTCCCGAGCCGCCGCCGCTCGCGCAGCGTGGCCGCCTTGCGCCGGTCCGCGTTGGTGGTCTTCCTCTTGCAGGCCTTGCAGGCCCACAGCAGGCAGCGGCCCGCCTGGTGGTGCCCGCTGGGCGCGCGCACGTGCTCGTGCTCGTCGTCCTGGTGGAGGTGCGAGGAAGAGGAGGAGGACGAGGTGGAGGAAGGCGAGGGCGAACAGCAGGAGGACTCGTCCGGCTTCAGCAGGCCCGCGTGCACGAGCCGCGGGTCCAGGTCCTCAAAGAAGTGCATGTCGCTGGTGTTGAAGCACGGGTCGTCGTAGAAGTCATCGGCCGGTAGGAACGAGATATCCGACAGCTCCATGGCCCTGAACGCACCACGGAGGAGGAACAATCCAGCTGGAGGAAGAGGAGGAGGAAGAGGAGCTGTCAGTGCTTGCGGGTCGGGACTGGGGGTCCCGTCACTGGCCTCTCAGCTGTTGACCTGGAGCTTCTTATACCTGGGGCTGCGCGCGGGAGGGGCGGGGCCAGATCGTGACGTCATCTGGGCTCTGACCAATCAGCGGGCAGGGGGCGGGGTTTATGGCTTCACGGTGATTAGTGTACAATTACCTCCAACAGTGCAGTAATGTACTGCAGTACTGCAAGGGGACACACAGTACATTATGTGTACTTGTGTTGTCCTGTTGTGTGTCTGTCAGTGCGGAGCAACACAAAGAGACACGCGATTAAATAAAGTCACTGTGTTGCGACATGAAGAGAAAAGCAGGACAATAAAACTATAATCAGAGGAAAAGTTTAAATGGAAAACAACTTATTTAATAAACTAACAGTTTAAATGAACTAAACGTCATTGAAGGCATCATTATTTTATTTCAAAAGCATAAAACATTTTGTGTTTTGCTTGTTTTTGTTCTGAACTTTAATATTGTGGCAAACTTCATTTATGTATTTCACATACACAGAACACAACAATATGTTGAGAAACAGTTATAATAATAATGAATACAGTCATAATCATAATAAATACAGTTAAAACAAAAGCCATGTCTGATTTAATAATCAACATTTCTGATTTGTTCTGTTAAAAGTGAAGAAAAGAGAACATTTCACAACAAAACAAGAAAAAACAATAAAAGATAACTTTTATTTGGTAGAAAACAGTTATACTTATCCATAAATAATAATGTGTGCTTCCTGTCATAACGAGCAGCCGCTGACCTTTTGACCTTTCGTTTGTTAAAATCTGAAAACGAGAAGAGATGAAATATGAATCCTATTTAAAATGAAACATGACTCATATGTATTGTCTTTACAGTCAACCTCATTTATTGAAGAGAAACTGAAAGAAACGTGACCTCAGAATTCCTCTTCCTCCTCTTCATCACCACAACTGCACAGACTGCATGCAGAATCCTGATCAATGCAGATTATTAATCTGTAATAAAGCAGCAGAGCTCTTGCGGGCTGCAGTACAATGGCGCCTCCGCTGGAGGGCGCTATGGAGCTCCGGTCCAGTCTGGACTCACCGGGCCTCACCAGGTCCCTCAGAGCAGGAAACACAGACACACACACACACACACACACACACACACACACACACACACACACACACACACACACACACACACACACTTCCTGTGGCATCATGAAGCTGTTTGAGCTGCTGAATGATCTATTTCAATTCACTGAATTTGATTTTTTTCTTAATTGAAAAACGTTGGTTTCCACAGATCAATGTTTCAACCTTTTATTGTGAAAAGCTTTAACCGTATTTCTGGAAGATTAAAAATAATGTCTGATTTATATTTAACATCCTAAACCTAACTGTTGGTGGTTTAGTTGCCTGAACTTAGTTTATTTTGTTGGAATAAAAAAGAGCACGAAGTGAAACTAAATCAAAGTCCAGCGAGGCAGCCGTCGTCTCGTGCACGCCACTTTGCGGTGCACGCCACTTTGCGGTGCACGCCACTTTGAGAGACGGATAACGAGGTGTCCGAAGCTGCTGCTGACTGGACTCGGGGCCCTCGGCCCTGAAACGATTTCACACGAGTCGTAAAGCCGGGGGGCCGATGCCGCGGCGCGCCAAACGCCGCCCGCTGCCGCCCGGCCATCTGGAAACGCCATCAGCGCCGCTGTCCCTCTGCCGCGGCATTAATCTCGCCAATTTTACGGAACTCAAGGGTGGGGCGGCGAGGAGGGAAATGTACACCCCGACCGGCTTCAGGCCCGAGCCGGGGGTTCAAGTCTCTCGGGGTTCAACCCCTCCCCCTCTCCCTCCTCGTGGGGTCGTAACTCCCTCCGTCTCCGAGCGCCTCGCTGGATGAAGACGAGATCTCTGCCGCTCGGAGGAACAACAAGCGATGAAGACACCTGCTGACGGGATGAAGGGCGAGGAGTAAATCCTGCTGACTCCGCGTTTTTTTGGGGGAAGTAAAACGAGAACGCCGTCACGGACCGAAAGAGTCTCCGCCTCGCAGATGAAGTTCAGATCGTACGTTTTGGTTTTAAATCAACTCTTCTTACCGAATCGTCTGGAGGCTCGTGACCTCTGACCTCTGACAGTAACTCTCGTACTGAAGTACTGAAGTACTGCAGTGTTTTACTCCAGTACTTTTATCTCTGGTTACTTCTCACTTTCAGGTTTTACAGGTTAAAATGTGAATGAAGTCTCAGCGCATGAGACATATGCAACTCTAATAAAAGGGACATTCTGCAGAATTCTACACGTACTTTTGATACATAACAAAGTACATGTTGTTGATTGTACTCTGCATAGTTTTTTATTCCATTCTGTAGTAAAAGACCTTGATAAATGCAGTATTTATATTGTCTTGTGTGAGCAATGTTACACTTCCCCCGCCACAATAAAAGCATAATTAAACTGGATTCCATTCATTTTGATAAAATGAATAGTTTCGAGCTTCCTGATTGGCACCGTGCACATGCTCAGTCGGGACGACGTCACACACGTAACACCAAACTTTCGGTCCTCAGTATCCCACAATGCACTGGGCACATGTCAACTTATATATACTGTATCTGGTCTCTGTCAGACCTCTATCTGGTGTCAGACCTCTAAGTGGTCTCAGTGTGGAAGCGGACCCGCCTCCTGTAGAGAGGCTGCGGTCCTTTACTGTGAGGTCCGGTGATTACCGAGCTGTCGGAGGTGGTCTGATGGTCTCAGGGTCTAAGGGGGGGTTCGTGTCAAGGGTGTGGGGTCCTGTTGACCCTCGGGGTGCTCCGGGGCTGAGAGCCGGCCTTTCTTCCCTCCTGGACCAGCTGACCCCCCTGGGAGCAGCAGCCCTTCCCGTCACTCATCCTGCAACAGGAGAGGAGGCCGAGCCAAGGGGGTCGCCTCCGAACCTGCAGCCGGAGAGAGGACCCAGGACCCAGGACCCAGGACCCAGAGAGACCAGACTGCCGAGCAGGTTCACAGTCTGGGTCTTGGACCTAAACATTAAATATATAATATACATCATCACATGAATATATCATCATATAATTCAACATTTTAAATTGTTAAATGTTCAGATTTCTGTTCAGTGAATATGAAGCCTGTCGGCCTACACTGTAAAAAACAATCAAAAATTTACTCAAGTATTTCTTCATAAAAACTTATGTAAAAAAACAATATTTTACTGCAAAACCTTTAATGAAAATTCCCCAAAATGTATGTTTTTCACCCTTTATTTGATTTAAAATATTTTACCGAAGTTTTACGTTTTTTTTGTTTGGCAGTCATTTGACAGTTTTGTTCGACGCCTTTTTTTTTTTTTTTTTACAGTGTAGCTTAGCATAAAGAAACGGCACAGCTAGCCGGGCTTATTTACTCTACTAATAATGCTACTGCTCAATTATGTGAAAAAGTCCCAAATGAAGCAGATTTATGTGAAACTGATTGTCTTCTGGTCTATAATTACAGTTTACATGTAACATAAAAACAACAATGAATATATAAACTGTAAAAATATAAATAAAAAAGTAATATTTTGGGGGCGACTATAAAATACCAGACCAACATATTACTGTCCCTTGTTATTAGAGACATTTCCCATTTTTGAAATGCATGTTTTACCTTTAATGTCAAAGATATGTATTTTATTTTTCATGTGTTTTTAGAAAATGGAAAAAACGTTTAAAATCACAGTTACTTCATAAGAAGTTTAATTTTAATTTCCAATATGTGATGTTGAGTTATTTTAACTCAACAGAGCAGCAAAAGAGACACGGATACGACATGGATAAACACAAGATAATAACGAGACAGGACACACACACACACACACACACACACACACACACACACACACACACACACACACACACACACACAAAGCACTTAATAAACCTAAAACTTGCAGACTGACAGCGGAGGTGTCGGCCTTCACACCTGCTGCCTGCTGTAAACCACCAACACTACAACGACTGCATTGTGCTGCACTGGTGGCAGATTACTTTACACACACACACACACACACGCTCACACACTGAGCTGGATTACCTCGCAGCAGCAGATTTACGGCCCTGCAGACAGTTGTGTGGTTTGTTTGTGGACTGAATGGATCGTTCGGCTGCCGTTTGGCTTCAATGACATCGTGTCTTGTGTTGCGTCATATTAACTTATAAAGAAACTAAATGAAGACGAGAGCATGTTCTGGTCCACATGGAGAAACTCTGTGAGCTTTAGAAATATAGTTCTCTGTTAGTTATATAGTTATAGTTTCGTG
The DNA here is from genome assembly GCF_023055335.1 of Clinocottus analis. Lineage (NCBI taxonomy): Eukaryota > Metazoa > Chordata > Actinopteri > Perciformes > Cottidae > Clinocottus > Clinocottus analis. The sequence continues at coordinate 2,273,826 of NW_027176218.1, read as the reverse complement.
TAGGATCATAAAATCTAATTTTCTCAAGTAAAAATTCTGAGTAAAACATCTTCAATATTTTCTGAGAGAGTCCAAAATCTGCAAAATGTTACTATGAGCACCGTGTTGCACAATGTCGACATCGCGTTGGCACCGTGTTGGCATCACGTTGACACCTCGTTGACACCTCGTTGGCACCTCGTTGACACCATTGGCACCTCGTTGGCACCTTGTTGGCACCACATTGGCACCTTGTTGGCACCACATTGGCACCTTGTTGGCACCGTGTTGGCACATTGTTGACACCTTGTTGGCACCTTGTTGGCACCGCGTTGGCACCACGTTGGCACCTTGTTGGCACCGTGTTGGCACATTGTTGACACCTTGTTGGCACAGTGTTGGCACCACGTTGGCACCACGTTGGCACCTTGTTGACACCGTGTTTGCACCGCATTCGCACCTCGTTGACACCTCGTTGGCATCACGTTGGCACCTTGTTGGCACCATTGGCACCACATTGGCACCTTGTTGGCACCATTGGCACCTTGTTGGCACCATTGGCACCACATTGGCACCTTGTTGGCACCATATTGGCACCGCGTTGGCATCGCGTTGCCACAATGTTGGCACAGTGTTGCACAATGTCGGCATTACGTTGGCACAATGTTGGCACCGTGTTGGCACCTTGTAGGCACCACATTGGCACCGTGTTGGCACCATGTTGGCACAATGTTGGCACCGTATTGGCATAATGTTGGTACCATGTTGGCACCATGTTGGCACCACATTGGCAACAAATTGGCACAACATTGGCCAAGTGTTGGCAGCACTTTGGCCCGGCACTGCCTCGGCCTGCAGCGGGTCACAGCTGTCAAACAGACCAGCAGAGCTTCTCTCTGCAGCAGCTGTCTCTTAAGAATCCTCGTGGTCGTCATCAGCGGAGAGTTCCTCAGCTCACAACTGGCCTCATTACCGCCTTAATGGAGGGAAGACGGAGACAAGGTAAATAACATTACTGATCAGAGCCTCAGAGACACCCGAGCCCGGAGCGGTGCCCCATTTCACAGCCGGTACCCGACACCAGAGTCTTCCTCGTTACGGGGTCCACAACCCCGGCGCACTCGTTACTCCTGTTGTAAACCTCATCGGACCAACAGAACCACGGCCGTTTGAAGCATGTTGTTGCCCTTTTGGTAAAGGGAGGGAGGGGAATGTGAGTGTGCCGCTGAGGCACCCGATGAGACCCCCCCCAGCCTCCTCCCTCGGGTGCCTTTTCGTGCCAGACACTGTGATTACCCAGAAAGCCCCTGGAATGCCCCCCTCGCTCATTAAAGAGACCAAGATAGCGCGCCCGCGGGCCGGTGAGGGACGGAGGGAAAATGGATGCCGCGAGTGTTATGTGTCAGAAATTAAACAATGACGAATGATGACGCTGAGAGGAACGACTATTTCCAGCGATGCAGAAACACATTCTTTACACATGAGAGGCGTTTGGTGTCTGCGGGAAATCGGGCCGCCGTCATGGAGAAAAGTCGAGCGTCAGGTCTATTTTTCATCTCTTAAAACTCTAACAGGAAGTTATACCACCAGGACTGCGAGAATAGTAATACTACTGAGTACTACTGAAACACACACACATACACGCACACAAGCACACACAAACACACACAAACACACACACACCTCCAGCAGGCCGACGTTCGTTCCTCGAGTGAGACGAGAAGTCAGCGTTGATTTATTTGTACCTTGTGTTCTTCAGTAACGACACCGCAGTACTTATTTAACCCAAACTGTGTGTGTGTGTGTGTGTGTATATGTGTGTGTGTGCGTGCGTGTGTGTGTGTGTGTGTGTGTTGAACACACAAGTAGCCGTAAACACACTCTACTGTGTGTTGAACAACAGTTAATGTTGTGATGAGCAGATCACAGACTGAGACTCCGATTACACTTTGTGTGTGTGCGTGTGTGTGTGTGTGTGTGTGCGTGCGTGTGTGTGTGTGTGTGTGGCCTCTCTGTGTGGTCTGTCACCTTTAACCTGAAGGCCTGAGGAGCCTCTTCAGTCTGAGACAACACGCTGCTGCTCTTCACACTTTAAAGCGTCATCATCCTCATCATCATCACCGTCTTCTTCATCATTACCCGTCCCGTCCCGCGTCACATTCTTCTGTCAAAAGGCGACGCCGCCGCTTGATGAGCGGAGCGCTTTTATTTTGAAAGGATGTTTGTGTGTGTGTGTGTGTGCGTGTGTGTGTGTGTGTGTGTGTGATGAGGTTGATCCGACCGTCAGTGTGTTTCTTCGGCAAAAACAGAAACAAATTCTAATGATTTTTCTCATGAATTTGTGTCTTTAGTCCCAAAGATTTTAATAATTACAGAGATTTTTAAAAAAAAATCAGATTTTAATGTCAGATGAAATAAGAAACATTTCTTTTCAAATGCTGACTTTGATCTCAGAGAATCTTTTAAAAATGTTCTGACAATATTTTGATCGTGATGTCAAAAAAATAATAAAATCTTTCTTTCAAATTTTGACTTTAAATTCAGAGAATGTATAAAAGATTTCTGTTCAAATTTTGACTTGAATTTATGAAAATGTCACGTCACATTTCTGATTTTAATGTCACAACTCATGATTTGTCTCTGAAGTACTCGTCAGCTCGTCTTCAGGCCGTCGAGTTTCGAGTGAGAACACACGAGTCAGCGGATCTGTTTATAATCTTTTACACGGAGGAAGAATCTCCTCAGTCATGGAAACTGAAGCCGAGTCGGATCCAACTTCCTGTCTTCTTCTTCTTCTTCTTCTTCTTCTTCTTCTTCTTCTTCTTCTTCTTCTTCTTCTTCTGCAGTAAAGAGGCGCCCGGGCCTCGGTCCGCGGGCTTTATCTGTTGCACGCCGGCCGTAAACGCCGGGCCGAGGCCCCCGAGGAGCGAGCGGAGATCGGGTTTCAGCACCGTGGTGAATTCTACATCCCGAGGTTCACAAGTGGAGACACAAACTGCTGTTAACAGCAAATAAAGCGGCAGCAGAAGGAGTGGGCAGGAGAATACTACTCTGGAAATCAAGTTACCGAAGGCGTGTATTAATACGCACGGGGGGTTAGAGTACATTCACTAAAGTACTTCAGGACGACTTGAGGTGCTTCTCTAATATCTTCATGTGAAACTCTCCAGCACTTCACTAAAAACTGGAAGATACAACAGATTGTGTGTCATCAGTTCTTCTTCTCTGTTACGTTAATCATCTCTCAGGTTGGTAAGTACAACACAGACCAAGAAGTATTATTTATCCATAAGTAAACACAGAGGTATGTATGTACACACCTTTCGTATGCAGGTATGTACTCATGAGAGTACGAGGACTTGGAGAGTGAGGAAGACCTCCTGATGAAGAGCTCTGCCCCCATTGGACTGGTCTCTGCTGGATCTGGGTCTGTCTAGGACCAGGGACCAGGACTACACTGAGATTATAGAGGACCAGGACTACACTGAGACTATAGAGGACCAGGACTACACTGAGACTAGAGAGGACCAGGACTACACTGAGACTATAGAGGACCAGGACTACACTCAGACTAGAGAGGACCAGGACTACACTGAAACTATAGAGGACCAGGACTACACTGAGACTATAGAGGACCAGGACTATACTGAGACTAGAGAGGACCAGGACTACACTGAGACTATAGAGGACCAGGACTACACTGAGACTAGAGAGGACCAGGACTACACTGAGACTAGAGAGGACCAGGACTACACTGAGACTATAGAGGACCAGGACTACACTGAGACTAGAGAGGACCAGGACTACACTGAGACTATAGAGGACCATGTGCGATGTGTGATGTTGGTAACTGTAACGTAACCCCACTTCTATGCTGGTGCCCGGTGGGAGCTGATATCAGGGTTCTGGTTTGAACGTGTGACTGAACCAACCCGCTCACACACACTCTGCTTTATTTTCTGTGGTATTATTTATTCCAGGCTGCCATCAGCCTGCTGGCGCGCGGTTCCCTCTGCGCCATGGACTCCGTCCCCGTCAGCACCTGCACGCCTGCCAGAAATCTGCTTTCTCTGCCCCCCAAACAAAGTCTGTAAGTAGCGCCGGGGCCCAGGGGCCCAGGGGCCGGGGGGCCGAGGGGGCCGAGGGGGCCGACACATGAAGGCTCCGAGAGACGAAACACGAGCCGCTGTTTCTACAAAACAAAATTATGAAAGAGGGGGAGGAGACAAGAAGAAGATGATGGAAGTGTGTGTGTGCGTGTGTGTGTGTGTGTGTGTGAGGAGGAAGTCCACTTGGCTGTCAGCTCCATTTGGCTCTTGTCACACGTCCTCCATTTCTCATAGAGAGCCATAAGGAAGGCCTCAGCAGGACCAGTTCCCAGAATGCACCTCTGCCGCTCCCAACGGCAGCCATTCACCCCCCGCTCCCCTCTTTCCCCCCTTCCTCACCACTCCCCTGAGCCCTCATTTAAACCCATTTAAACCCCTCCGATATGACTGGGATCAAGTGTCCTGTGCAGGCAGAGCAAGGCACTCCGCTTGCTGAGGGTCGAGGGTTCGAGTCCCACCGGGGCCGTAAATACCTGCTGCACTTAGAAGCTCTGCAAGGTGCTTCGCTCAGGACGCGTGAGACGATCGGCACGTCTTGTGTTTCTGGGAATCAGTCTGCTTCGTGTCAGACGAATAAAAGCACTTTTAAAAGATGCTTCTAGGAACCAGAAGCCTTCAACATCTCAATGTGTTCAACCTGTTGTTTCTTCATCATACGTGTCATAGTTGACTTGTTTCTCTGCAGTTCTACTGAAGGATGAAGAAGGCCATGAGTACGAGTTTTAAGAGGTTTTGGTTTGTGGTGTTTTGCCGATTAATAGTGTTGTGTTGATAATAAACAACGCTTGAAGCTAAATGCTAACGCTATGGCCGTTAATTACTCTACTTTATGTAACTTTACACTATGTTAAGTTACTTTACGTTACTTTAAGTTACTTTATGTTACTTTACGCAACTTTTTGTAAATGTACGCTATGTTACATTACTTAACGTTACTTTACATTACTTTACACTATGTTGTGTTACTTCAAATTACTTTACACTATGTTGTGTTACTTTAAATTAGTTTACGTTACTTTACGTCAATTTACGTTACTTTACATTACTTTGCGTTACTTTACATTACTTTACATTAAAATGTAAATGTTACATTGTTTTTGTTGTTTACGTTGTTTACGTTGTTTATGTTATTTACGTGACTTTACGTGACTTCATTTTCGGGAACTTTACCTTACTTACTATTTTTAGGATTACATTTGTACTATAGTCACCTGCATCCTTGGTTAGGTATAATATTGCAGTACTAGTCGTTTACTATTTTCCATTTATTGCCACTTACTTTTTATTGCACTAAATTCATTTTGTAAACTTTCATTACATTTCAGATGAGGAGTTTACACACAAAACATACAAAGAGCTTCGTAAAGTATCCGCCAAACAACTTTACTCCAAAATGTCCCTAAACATCACATTATTTAATGCATTAACTCTGAGAGGAAGGTTTCCTCGTCATGAGTTCCTTTTGCTGCTCAAGATCATTTTGCTGAAATCCATTTAAATGCAGAACCTTTACTTTTAAAGGGGCGTGTCTGTGGCGTTCCGCTTCGACCGAAGAAAGGGATCTGAACAGTTTTTTCAGATACCCGTGCATCGCTACGTCAAACTGTTTGTACCGTCAGCGTGTTTTGGGCTCCGGCCCCGTGACGCTCCACCTGCTGGATCCCTCACATGTGCTTTTAACGGCGCTTCAGGCTCTTAGTCACACGTTTTCTTTTCCCCGGGTTCACTGGATTTAGACCAAACCGCAGGAAGTAATCCCGTCTTCCACATCACAGACGGAGCCGTGAACCCAGAGAGCGCCGAGGCGCCGGCCCGGCCGCTCAAACCCCGGCACCCAGCCAGCAGGGTGGGGGGTCCACAACCAGACCGGACCAACGACTGCTGCAGGACCAGACCAACAGGGAGGGAGCCGGGGGTGTGAGAGAGAGAGACAGAGAGAGAGAGAGAGAGAGAGAGAGAGAGAGAGAGAGAAAGAGAGAGAGAGAGAGAGAGGGATCAGTGTGAGGTCCAGACGATGAAAGAGAAGACAGAGCTGTGAGTCTGGCTGCCAGAATGCAGAAAGTTTCTGGAATATTTAATAACAAGTTTTGAAGGACAAGCTGAACTGATTACACCTGTCAATCATCTCGTAGCCCCGCCCCTAAAGCGTCCCCTGCTTTATGGTCTGTTTGACTCTAAATGACCGTCATGTACTAAATGAACATCATGCTGTATAGAAGAAGACTAGAAACTAGAGATTGAGACATAAAATCATGTTTACAAGGTTTACTGAGGGAATACATCAAGAGACAAGTAGAGTCATTTATATAGACTTCTATACAACCAGAGGAGTCGCTTCCTGGTGGTCAGAAGAGAGAATGCAGCTTTACCACATGAAGCATAGACTTCTATACAACCAGAGGAGTCGCCCCCTGGTGGTCAGGAGAGAGAATGCAGCTTTACCACATGAAGCATAGACTTCTATACAACCAGAGGAGTCGCCCCCTGGTGGTCAGGAGAGAGAATGCAGCTTTACCACATGAAGTATAGACTTCTATACAACCAGAGGAGTCGCTTCCTGGTGGTCAGAAGAGAGAATGCAGCTTTACCACATGAAGCATAGACTTCTATACAACCAGAGGAGTCGCTTCCTGGTGGTCAGAAGAGAGAATGCAGCTTTACCACATGAAGCATAGACTTCTATACAACCAGAGGAGTCGCCCCCTGGTGGTCAGGAGAGAGAATGCAGCTTTACCACATGAAGCATAGACTTCTATACAACCAGAGGAGTCGCCCCCTGGTGGTCAGGAGAGAGAGGCGCAGTAGTTCTCCTCCCTCTCTGCTAACAGGTGGACTCTCTCTCAGCCTGATGGCTTTCACAGCCTCGGCCTCTGCTGCTGGTTGTATATAAACACTGAGTGTTACGACCACCAGCCGGTGTATCAGGTTTAATATCGGGGAGAACAGGCTGCATGTTCATGTTCAACGTGTCGAGGTTCAGCTTAGTACATTTACTCAAGTACCATCATGTTGTACACATACACAAATACAAGGTGCGTGTACTTTACCTGATCATTTACATCTCAGAAGTAGATATAGTACTTTTACTACATCTCAGAGGTGCATATAGTACTTTTACTACATCTCAGAAGTGCATATAGTACTTTTACTATATCTCAGAGGTACATATATTGTTTTTACTACATCTCAGAGGTACATATAGTACTTTTACTACATCTCAGAGGTACATATAGTACTTTTACTACATCTCAGAGGTACATATAGTACTTTTTCTACATCTTAGAGGTACATATAATACTTTTTGCTACATCTTAGAGGTACATATAGTACTTTTTTATACATCTTAAAGGTACATATAATACTTTTACTACATCTCAGAGGTACATATAGTACTTTTACTACATCTCAGAGGTGCATATAGTACTTTTACTACATCTTAGAGGTACATATAATACTTTTACTACCTCTCAGAGGTACATATAGTACTTTTTTCTACATCTTAGAGGTACATACAATATTTTTACTACATCTTAGACGTACATATAGTACTACATTAGTACTTTATCTACTTTTACTAATCTCACCTTTCGTGGAGTATTTTGGACGTGAATACTTCTGATGGATCAGTATTTCCATCATTTCATAGCGTAGTTTTATATTTGAGGTGTTTTCCATCTTCACATCCTCATCGTTGTCTCTGTCGACTCGTCTTTTCTTTGTATTTCATGTTCTCAGACTAACGTATTGATTTCCTGTCCCGCGTCATAAAAGAATAAACCCCGATCTTCACCCTCGTGCTCTGCGGTGTGTTCGGGTTCCCGGAGCGGCGATTGTTCTGCCACATTGAGTCTGATGCAGAAAACACCACGTCCAGGTACTCTGGTGACGCGGCGGGACGCTTCCCCCCCTGTGGGAGCGCCGGGCCGGGGCGCTTCCCTGCAGCTCCTCCACCCTGCAGCCATGAGGGTGGGAGGGCGGTGTCAGAGGTGGAAGTGGATGAAGTTTCCAGATGCTCCACCAGCGTGTGGCCTGCTGACGGTGCAGCTCCTGTCACTGCGCGGCCCTCAGGGCCTCGATTTACTGCGTGGGTTCCTCACCTGTTCTCGCAGCCTCTCCAGCCGCCGGGTTCTGATCCGAATCCTCGGCCTCGGTGGGATCCACCTGCAGGCTCCGCCTCCACGGAGTCATCTCCTGCTTCCAATGAACTCTCTTGTGTTCTGTTTAACCTTCGGGCACCGACCCGTTTTATTTTTTAATGCATTTGACCTTGTAAATCTATAACTCTATATTGTGTTAAACCTTGTTATGCTTTTCATTTTGTGTTTGTATTAAAGTTGTATTATTACTATAGTTAATATTAAAATGAAAACATAAATAAAATGAATGCATTGAAGAGATGTGTCCTCTCAGTAATATTCAGGTAACACAACAACCTATTATTTATTTATAGGATTCTCTTGAGGTTAATTTGAACGTTTAAGGAACACATTGATGATACATCATTGTTTTTAGTGTATTTTACAGCTAATTTAAGACATGAGTCAACAGAGATGCTAACAGAAAGCTAACACAATTTAGAGGATAGAAAGTTAAAAAAAGAAGCTCAATTGCAAACAGAAAGTGCAAAAATTGTCCTTTTTAAAACCAATGAATAACTAAAAATAAAGATGGAGGAGCAGCCTGTTGCAGTGTGTACTTGTACTACATTTGTGTGTATCGAGCTTAAGTATTTGATACGTGCATTTCAATAAATGATGGTACATCACCAGTAATTTGAAGCTCGCATCAGAGTACAAGTTGAACAAAAACACCACAGTTAGAGTGAGGCTTCATTCGTCTTCATCACGCAGACGTGCAGCGCTATGAATCATACGCTGATGATGTTTTGTCTCTGCTGGTTCGGGCTAACAAGACCTTAAGTTACAGGTTACTTCCTGTGGCCCCCGGCCCCTCATGAACAGCTGTAACCCCCCCAACCATCACCGCCAGGGCTCAACGCTAACTTTTAAAATCTTCTTTTGAGTTGTTTTAATATTAGGATGCAAAACGAGACACTACCACGTTTGTCCACAGGGGACGGCAGCGTCACCACTACAGGAACGTTCGTCCCAGTAACTTTACTTTGTGTTTTTTGAATGCACACATGGCCTTTGCAATGCAACCTTCCTGCAAGTGAAGAGAGACAAGTCACCGACTGTCAGCGGCATTTAGAGCGAGCGGGTCAAAGGTCAGCGCCTCACTAAATATGTTAGATATTCCCACAACACCACAAAGAAACCTCCAATTAGCTGGAGTGTAAATTCCTGCAGAAAGCAGCTCCGCGGCCTCCGAACGTCTCTCTTCCCCCCAGGACGCTATTTTCAGGAGAGCTCTGGTCGCTTGGAGCGGCCCGGAGGGCGTCCATAGCTCGCATTCCCACATGGAGGCACTCAAAGGTTTCACGCCGTATTTTGGGAACATGGCGTTATCCCCCCTTCCTCCTCCCCGATACGCTGGTACGCTCAGACTCTGGTTTCTGGCACTTCCTGTTTGTTACGTCAGAGGCTGCATATACTGAAGACACACTCGCTGGTTCTCCGTTAGCGGTGCTGCTAACGTTATTAGCTCTCCTCCTGTTTGTTCTCCGTTAGCGGTGCTGCTAACGTTATTAGCTCTCCTCCCGAGAGAACACGCCCCCTGCTGGTTAGCAAAGCTCCTGTAGGCTCCGGCTGCACACGGCCGCTGCGTCTTAGAGAAGCTCTCTTTTAACACTCGGCCCAGAAGACGGAGCGCCGGTCCGTCACGAGCGGCTCCCAGGGGCCGGTTCCTGTTGACGAGGGCCAAACGGAGAAGAGGGGGCGGCTGAAACTCAAGCTTCATTGGATGTTTCATCGGCCGCGCAGAGAGTCGCCCATGTTTTGGAAACGTGATATTTTAGTGTCGGAGCAGAGGATTCTTTTTTTAAACTTCTTGAGGTCCCGACTTCCCCCAAAACTATATAAAATGCACCACTGAGCTCCGTCATCACTCAAACTACAAACAGCAGGACCAGGATGGCGAAAAGTAGTTTCTTATGTGTATTCCTTTTATTATTCCACTTTTTAAACATTGCTGTATTTTGCAGTGATTTCATTTTGTATTCTAGGATTCAAAGCTGCCACTTAAACATCTTCATAATGTGATAATTGAGGAGCACTGGCAACAAAAACGTTAAAAATAAATAAAAATATTTAAATATGGGAATGTAAGTCTCGCTAACGTTTTCTTTTTATGTAATGATTTGCTGAGTAATATGTGTAATGAATAGCCCAAATGAACCAAAGTTAGAATAAACAATGCATCATAATACCGTTCTATCTTTAGAATCATTAGTGTCAAACAATGTGATTAACTTGTGACGGCATCGTGCCAGTGAGTGCGTTGAGTTGCAGGTATTCTGCCTGAAGTCGTACACGTCGTCGACATGGAAGCAGCTGATTGGCTCGTAAACAAGCAGCTGAGTGTTTGTTTACTTCCTGACAGGTCGTTGTTAACCCCGCCCACCAACACACGACCTCCGCGACCTCCCGACTGGACGTGAACCCCCCCTGCGGGCCGAAAGGTCACGACCTCTCCGGCCGTTTCCTCTGTTTGGCTTTGCAGAGTTGATACTTCAGGGCCAGCTGGGAATTCCAATACGCGAAGAAAAAAAATCAACGAGCTTCCTATAATCTCACTTTTATGGAATTTATAACTTTGAGAGAATATTCAGAAAGATATCGTTTTTATTAGCGAGGAGAGAAAATGTACTCCACGTAGTTTCATAGCAAAAGCATAAATATAAATATGAGATGCGGAGTTAAGTGAACAATATGTACAAATTCACAACGTCGTTATCAAGCTAACGCCGTTAGCTTCGTCTCTGCGTGGTACGTGTTGAAGTTTTGACCCTGCAGGGTTGCCGTAGTCGGTCAGAGCTTAATGGAAATTATTATTATTATTAATTGAGCAGTTAATAAACCGCTTCATTAATGAACAAGACAACATTTTAAGGTAAAAGAGAAACATATTGTTACATTTAGTAGAGTCACAACTTCTCTAATACATGAATATCTAATACTTAAATTTTTAAAAAATAAAATACAAATGACAAAATAAGGAATACATAAATACTTAAATTAAGAAAACTTAAATACTTAAATACATAAATGAGCGAATGTTGTTTTGCTACTTTTTGGGGATTTATTCCTCAACAGAACGTTGTGTTGTTTTGGGAGGGGGCTCTAGGTCCGGGTCCAGGTCCAGGTCCGGGTCTGGCTCTGGGTCTGGGTCTAGGTCTGGGTCCCAATGGGCCCCGGGTCCAGCAGGTCGCGGGCTGACCCTGCAGGGAGGAGCTCTGGGACACCAGACACCAGGATGATCAGAGAGGAGCAGCTGAGCCGGAGCAGGTCTGGGGTCAGTCCGACACCTGAGTGCCGGTCTGAGGACCCGAGGGGACAGCGATACCCGACTGATGTTTACTCAACTGCTGCGTCCTGACCTTGGTCCCTCGGCTGGCTCCCGACATGATCCAACTTAAGACTGACAAATGACTTTCTGACCAGGAAGTCCAGGAACAAGAGGGGAGGTGGGGAGGGGAGGGGAGGAGGTCAGGGTTTTTGGTTAATTGCTGATCTCTGAGCTGGTCTACAAGCCTCCACAACTTAATTTTAACCACTAAAACTGTTTAAAAGAAATAATTCAAAAAGTCTTCCTTTTTATTTCCTCTGAACAGCTAATTCATCATTTATCTATAACACATATTTGATATTCATGTGAAAACATCTGGATTGATTCAAGTTTATCAGAAACATTACATTTGACTAGATTACACCTGAACGCATCATGAGAACGTTATCATTGACCTCCTGTTAGCGGTGCTGCTAACGTTACTAGCTCTCCTCCTGTTGGTTCTTGGTTCTCTGTTAGCGGTGCTGCTAACGTTACTAGCTCTCTTTCTATTGGGTTTCCATTAGCGGTGCTGCTAACATTACTAGCTCTCCTCCTGTTGGTTCTACGTTTGGATTGTTTTCTTAAATAATAATAAATATGAACCCTCAACCCAGACCACAACACCTGCTTTCAGTGTTGTGGGTGGGAGAAATCTCGGGGTCCGACTCCTCTGCTGGTCTCGGTCGGCGGCCTTGACCTCTGCCTGACCCCCGTCCCCTCCCCCGACTAGTTAGTGTTGGGTGTCTCTGTCCAGCTACCGCACATGAAGCAGAGCATGCTGGGAGGAGAACCAGATGGAGCGTCTCACTCTGCAAAACAATAGTCTTAAAATCTTAAGAGCGTCTTCCTGAAGCATTAACTGCTCTCAGCCGACATTTAGCTTCATGCTAATGAAGGTCGAAGGTCACGGAGAGAGGGGGCGGAGCTACACACAGCGTCACGGTAACACACAACATCACGGTAACACACAACATCATGGTAACACACAACATTACGGTAACACACATCCTCGGCCCGTCAGCATTAATATTAAAGATGAAACTTCAGCAGCTTTTTATTGTTCAATTTATAGTCATGAAAACCAACAAATAAGGTCTGAAAACATCTGAAGACAACACAAATGAATAGAAACACACACTCACACACTCACAAAGTCACACACACTCTCACACACACACACATACTCAATCTCTCTTACACACACGCATACACGCGTACACACTCACACACTCTCACAGTCTCACAAACACACACACTGTCTCACACGCGCACACACACACACACACACACTCTCTCACACACTCTCAGACACACACACACGCACACACACACACACACCTGTCCCTCTGCTGTGGAGCCGTCTTGAGAACTCATCACTGTCGAGGTCTTCGAGGTGTTGAGGTCACTTCCTGAAGGACTAGAGGTCACGACCCCTCCGGACGCTTCATCTGGACAATCATCTCCTCACAGATCACCTCCTGGTCCTGGTCCTCTTCCTGGTTCTGGTTCTAGTCCTGGTTTTAGTCCCGGTCCTGGTCCTCTTCCTGTTCCGGTCCTAACAGCTAACGGCTAACAGTCAGTTCCATTGTGATGCGTTCAAATGTAATCATGTAATATGGAGTTCTTGTGAGACACTTTAATGCATACAGTAGCTGAAGGGATTTGTTCTCTGTGTTGACCACCCAGCCTGGGCCCAAGGAGACCCTCCTCTTCCTCTGTACCTTCATCTTCCTCTTCACCTTCATCTTCGTCTTCACCTTCATCCTCGTCTTCCTCTTTGTCTTTGTCTTCGCTTTACTCTTTGTTGTTGTTGAGTCTTTTCTTCTGCCTTAGTGGGCCAGAAGGAATGGTGTTTACTGCAGCGAGCCAACTGGCCTGCAAACACACACACACACACACACACACACACACACATGTACACACAAACACACACATACACACATACACTCCTTAATTTTCCAGACTTCATTATCTTCTGTATTTATTAAAAGTAAAACTTTATCTGATCCTCGCTACTTGATATATCAGCCTCACACACACACACACACACACACACACACACACACACACACACACACACACACACACTCCCTCATTGGCCGATCGTGTCGTCACGGAGACAACAGCTGTCTCCTGGATGAAGAAGCTACTTTGAGGGTGCCAGCCAGTCTGCAGGGCTGCAACTGGAGAGTCCCAAGGGTGCTGCATGGCCTTCACACACTCTCATACACGCACACACACACACACACACACACACACACACACACACACACACACACACACACACACACACACACACACAAACTCTCACACACACACACACACACAGCCACACACACACCGCATACAGCAGGACAAAAGAAGAAGAAGAAGAAGAAAAAAAGAAGAAGAAGAAGAAGAAGAAGAAGAAGAAGAAGAAGAAGAAGCAGAAGAAGAAGAAGAAGAAGAAGAAGAAGAAGAAGAAGAAGAAGAAGAAGAAGAAGACTCAAAGTCATCTGATGATTCTGATTATGAATCGTAACTGAAAACATTTTAAAGTTTTAAAGTTTCTAAAGTTTAAAGTGTGCTGTGTGTTATTACAATAGTTATGAATACTATGAATACGATCGTTTCAATCTCATCGATTCACAACTCTAATGAAATATAACGAGGCTTTACAAAAGACACACACACTGCTGACTCACTGACCTGTGTGTGTGTGCGTGTGCGTGTGCGTGTGCGTGTGCGTGTGCGTGTGCGTGTGTGTGTGTTGCATGTGTCGTTTTGGGTCGACTGCAACTGTCGGGACAACGACCAGTCTAATCTGCACCTGCCACTGACACAGCAAATGTACGTCCACACACACACACACACACACACACACACACACAGCAGCCTACATAAGAGACAGACGGAGCCGAGTATCCGATTGACCGACTGCAAGGCATGCTGGGAACGGACCAGCAGCCTGAGACAAAATATTTATTTATCCTGACTTTATTTTTTACTCTCTCCTTCCTGCCTTCCTTACCTCCTCACATCCTTACCTCTTCACCTCCTCGGTTCCTTACCTCTTCGCCTCCTTTCCGTCTCACCTCCTCACATCCTTATCATCTATATCTCTGTCATCTCATTCACAAAAATACACACACACACACACACTTAGTGACTGTAACCATGCACTGGGGGCTGGATGTTGATTGACAGGCGGGGCAGGTGTGGCCGGTCTGCAACGGCGTCCCACCTGTCGATCCAACCCCCTCCACACACAGAGACACACACGTACACACACACACACACACACACACACACACACACACACACACAGCCTTCGACCCCTGACCCTGTGACAGCTTCCTATGCCCCCCCGGCCTCTTCCCCGCTAACCGTGACCATATCACCGCGGCGTTACCTGGCCTCGGCCACCGCTGCTGTTTCCCATCGTGACCTTTGACCTCTGCTCGCTGCGTGGTGACTCAGACGCTGCTTGAAACTAATAATAATAACCGGTGAATACTTCATAGCTCCTAAACATATCAAACCTTTACAATAGGGTTCATTGATTTAATTTCCCTGTGTCTGAAAATCAGGAGCTTTTCTGAGTCTTTTCTGATTCAAAATGAGTAAAAAAATAAAATAAAGTTAAAAAAAGCTGTAGTTTGGAAACGATGACGTCACAATGAGCCAGTAACTCAACAGCTCCTTTTCCACCAGCAACCGTCACCATGAATTATCCATGAACTATCAACTATGAATACTATGAATCATAACTGTGCAAAACAAACATGGCGTCACACAGAAACACGCGGAGAAAAAAAAAGATGAAAACAGAAATGAAAAGACTTGTACAGTAAACTGGAAGGAATGTTTCTGAGGGAGCGCCGAGCGGAGTCCATGATGTCATGCTCTTGTTTTTACCTCTCGGCTTCACAAAGAGGAGCAACGCAGATTATCCTCACTGGCTTTACTGTGATTCATGCAGGGAGAGCAGACTGCACTGTTCATGCACTGTTCATGCTCTGTTCATGCACTGTTCATGCTCTGTTCATGCACTGTTCATGCTCTGTTCATGCACTGTTCATGCTCTGTTCATGCACTGTTCATGCACTGTTCATGCTCTGTTCATGCACTGTTCATGCTCTGTTCATGCACTGTTCATGCACTGTTCATGCTCTGTTCATGCACTGTTCATGCTCTGTTCATGCGGTCATACCGGGCCTTCGGGGTGTCTGAGCTGTTAGAAACAGGTCGTGTCTATTTTCTTTAGTCTGTTGTTCTTGTTGTTGTTTTTGTTGTCTTTGAATTATCTCTGATTATACATTTTAAACTTTTATTGACCTTCATCAGTGAGAAAAAGAATAGCTAAATGTTCGAGCGTTTACGCTTCACGCTGCCAAACTAATCTAAGAGTGAAAACTCCGATAATTATTTCCATTATTGGTTCATGTGCAGGATGTTTTGAGTTGATTGCTTCGTCGTTTCTCAAATAAAGGAAAATAAACTCTGGGAAATAAAGTTCCCAGAGTCTAAAATGAGGCGTTCAAAAGTCCAAAAGAGAAATATGATCAGTTCAGAATAATTTATGAAACACAGAGAACCAACACATCCAGACAGCGATCAGAGAAGATGATGAACCAATAATCTAAATGACCCAATGACCCAATGACCTTTCTCAAACTTGGGGCTGGACCCAGATTCCGAGTTTCATAGATAATATTATTATCATCTGTTTTCCCTCCATAAGTTATTCTAAACTGTAAAATCAGAAGAGCTGAGAAAAGATTCATGAACTCACTAAACTGTTTTAACACACGTGTTCCCTGTTGAACAACATCTTATTGATCAACTTGATTTTTTTGTGTCTTGATTAGGTAAAAAACATTTGAGTCATCGAGGAAAATGGAAATGTTGGTTGAAGAAAGCTCCCAGAATGCCGAGCGTTCCTCACATGTTGTTTGTTTTGTTGTGTCTCAGGAGGCGCGGCTTGGTTCTATCAGGAGGCGGGGCTTAGTGCTCTCAGGAGGCGGGTCTTGGTGCTCTCAGGAGGCGGGGCTTGGCGCTCTCGGCACGCCGCTCGTCCCGCGGGGGGATTACCCGACCACGACCAGGAGAAACGCGTGAAGCGGTGACGGAGCCCAAAAATAAAACAACAACGTTTGAGAAATAACACACACACACACACACGATCTCAAACACACGCACACACGGCGCTGTAAGCAGATACGTCGGTGTGTGTGCGTGAGTGTGAGTGTGTGTTAGTATGTGAGTGTGTGTGTGTGTGTGAGTGTGTGTGTGTGTGTGTGTGTGTGAGTCAGTGGTTCCTGACAGCAGGTGCTCTGAGCGGGAAACACGATCGTCTCAAAGCACCGCAGCTGAACGCTTTAATTGATTCGAGTGAGTTTTATGCCGCTCAGGCCTCAGGCACGCAGACGCTGAGCACCAATCAGACGGAAGCTCTCGCCAACAAGACTTCACACTTTACATGAAGGACACAAGGACACGAGGAGGGAGGAAACCGACTCCTCTGGTTGTATAGAAGTCTATGCTTCATGTGTTAAAGCTGCATTCTCTCTCCTGACCACCAGGGGGCGACTCCTCTGGTTGTATAGAAGTCTATGCTTCATGTGTTAAAGCTGCATTCTCTGTCCACTGACCACCAGGGGGCGACTCCTCTGGTTGTATAGAAGTCTATGCTTCATGTGTTGAAGCTGCATTCTCAGTGTTCTGCACCTGAACGTCTCTTTCATTCAGAGAGCTGCCACATCTGCGTGCTGCGTTCACTGCCTGCTCAGACTTTACACTTGACTTTGGTGCTTCCCTGTCTCGGTAACCTTAGCCCGGTTACCCCCTCCAGCCCCCCCTTGTCCTCCTTGACCCCCCTCCCCCTCCCTCCTGTCCTTGGTGACCCCCCCACCCTTGTAGCAGAGCCGACATTTACATTCTTGCCCGATCCCCTTAAGCTGGCAGGCCGGGGCTCTCATCCCCGATCACAACAGACCTGTTGACACGTCCAGCCGGTCCCCCGGCCCCTCCGGCCCCCCCCAGCCCATCGGGCCCCCGCTGCTCTAATTGGCTCTTTGAGGGGAGAGAGGCGTTAAAACCTGCAGGACGTCGTCGTTGTCGTCGGCCGGCGTGCAGAAACAACGTCTTCATCAGGAAGGAGGGATGAGGACGGCGAGAGGTCAAAGGTCAGAGACGATGTGAAGACGATGAAACACCTGCAGGGGGAGAGAAACTGCTTCATGTGAATCAAACAGCTCCAATATTTCATGTTAAATATGACTCACGAAGGATGAAATATGTTGTATTAACATAATGTTTTATAGTCACACTGAGATATGTCTTCAAAATCTAATGCTTTATTTTATTTACTTTAGATTATAAGAATCAAGATGATTATATTTTATTTCAATGGTTAGTTGATTCATCAATCAGTTGATAGACATGGATATTGATAATTGATCAATCAAACATTTATTATAGTTTATCACATGACCGCAAACTTGTATTTTTTATTTATTTTTTAATAATGTTTTATTTTTAGGTTAAACATAATATTTTAATGTGAGAGATTAAAATAAAATACAAAAAAATCGGAATAATACAAATACAAATAAATAAATAATAAGTTGGTTGCGCTACTTTAACTTGTAGAAGAAGAAGAAGAAGAAGAAGAAGAAGAAGAAGAAGAAGAAGAGGAAGAAGAGGAAGAAGAGGAAGAAGAGGAAGAAGAGGAAGAAGAAGAAGAAGAAGAAGAAGAAGAAGAAGAAGAAGAAGAGGAAGAAGAAGAAGAAGAAGAAGAAGAAGAAGAAGAAGACAGTTCCCTGAGGACTGTGATGGAAACAGAAAGCAGGTCTGTAGCTCGCTGTGAGAGCGAATGTACCTTGTGAGGCCTTGTGTAGTCTTGTATGACCTTGTGTGACCTTGTGAGACATCGTATGACCTTCTGAGTTCTTGACCGTCAGAAAGATACAAATCTGAAGATATTGATGTTTTTTTACAACTTCTGCTGTGATGACGAGTTTAGTTTAGTTCATATCAGACGACGACGTCAGGTTTCAGACCCAGATGAACGTTTCAGACCCAGATGATCGTTTCAGACCTAGATGATCGTTTCAGACCCAGATGATCGTTTCAGACCTAGATGATCGTTTCAGACCCAGATGATCGTTTCAGACCCAGATGAACGTTTCAGACCCAGATGAACGTTTCAGACTCAGATGATCGTTTCAGACCCAGATGATCGTTTCAGACCCAGATGATCGTTTCAGACCCAGATGAACGTTTCAGACCCAGATGATCGTTTCAGACCCAGATGATCGTTTCAGACCCAGATGATCGTTTCAGACCCAGATGAACGTTTCAGACCCAGATGATCGTTTCAGACCCAGATGATCGTTTCAGACCCAGATGAACGTTTCAGACCCAGATGATCGTTTCAGACCTAGATGAACGTTTCAGACTCAGATGATCGCTGTGGGTCCGGTGGATCTTCGGGGCGACCTCACGCCTCCAAAAGACGACGCTCCATCTGCTTCCACTCAGCTTCCCCGTGAGAGACGAGCCTCCGTCTGAAACTGGACCCAAAACAAAATGAAAACAAAACAAAGGAGCGTCTCTTCCCATGCTGCCCTGCGCCCGTAAGACAATAACAAAGCTATTAGTGCTGATCATCAACCATAAATATATCAAACGCCCGGCGGCCCAGATGGGGGCTTAAGTGGCCTTAGAGTCATTACCGTCACATCCTTTCCTAAGCTTCCCGTTCCCTCCTCTCAGCTGCGCTGGAATTCCTCTCCTCGGATCCTCTTCCCGCATTAAACTCTGCGTCTGTCTCGCCCGAGCGAAACGTCCTCGGGAATCGAGCCGGCGGGAGCGTCAGGAAGGCCGGAGCGCGGTGGAAACGTCCCGGCTCTTCCTCGGTGGCGGCGGGACATTTTGGGTTTTTTTTTTCCCCCATTTGATGCGAGGACAGTGAACGTTTCACGGGGAACGAGTCCGTCAGAAGTCTGAAGCGAAACCCGAGAGCCGGAGCGGCTTAGGAGCCCGAGCCCCAGTTTTTATATCAATTAGATTTAAAGTCACCTGATACCACCGAGAACATCTGGAGGAGGAGGAGGAGGAGGAAGAGGAGGAGGCGGAGGAGGAGGAGGACAAAGAGGGAGGGAAAGAGAAAGAGGAGTGTCCCTGGTATCTTGGCACAGCAGCACAC
Organism: Clinocottus analis; assembly: GCF_023055335.1. Classification (NCBI taxonomy): domain Eukaryota; kingdom Metazoa; phylum Chordata; class Actinopteri; order Perciformes; family Cottidae; genus Clinocottus; species Clinocottus analis. Next base: position 2,254,098 of record NW_027176218.1, on the reverse strand, counting down.
CTGTAACATCTGCAGCTTTGCCTAATATTAAATATCATGTTTATGGGATGTTTCTATTGATAACAGAAATGAGATTTTGCTCCTCGAGGCACCAGAACCCGGAGGCTCCGCCCCCTTTACCTGTGCGCTTGCATCTCAGCCGGTGGAGTCTGAGCGAAGCTCCGCCTTTCACCGTGATCGGTCAATTCTCAGGTGTCCGTCGACATGTTGGGTGAAACTACCCAATGAACACTCAGGAAATCCCTCAGGACCCGCCCACCTATGCAAACAGACACTGGTTTTCACTCAGGTAGACACACTTTCCACCTGAGAACCAGTTAAAAACCAGTCACAGTGAAACGAAGCATCGGCACGTAAGGGAAGAGTTTCAGTCAAAAAACGCTCCGTTTAAAAATGTAAATATTTAAACTTAACGGTTAGTTAATTATGTTTTAGGCCTCAGGTCTCTCCTCACAAGAGTTACGGTGTTGTAGCATTTAAATGAAGTCACAGAACCACGTGTAAAGATTATTAAGTTTATTTTTAAAAACAAGATTTTTCTTTTTTTCGAAATAGAGCTTGGCGTAAAAAATTAAGGTGGACTGACTTTTTAAGGTGGACTGGCACTGTTCTCCTCTGAGTTTTACTTAATTTAAAGTTGTAACTGTTCAACTAGTTAAAAAGTGAATTAATTACATTAACTAAACATTATTAACATCCCAACTCCAAAGAACAAGAAGTACTCGCGTTGGTACTACGTGTAGTATGTATAGTACGTATAATATGTATAGTACACGTACTATGAGGAGTAGCTTCTTTTTCATTCTAGAGGTTTGCTGTTTAGCAGGAGCCTGAAGTGTCTGATGCCGGAGCGTTCCTGAACGCACCTCCAGAAATAGCACGGTATTAAAATCTCAGAGGTGATTATAATTACCGGGTGACGTTATTGGGAGCGATGCGGCGCTTCAGAAGAGGCGTCAGACGTCAGAGTGTCCCTGAACGCACCGTCTGAAACAAACAAGTTCTCATGAAAACGAAGCGACCGAGTTCGCCGACCTGCTCTTCAGGTCCGCCTCTGTGAATCAACTGAAACACTTAACGCTCACTTTGCCCTTAAAGAAATGTGCCAGTGTGGATCCAGGAGTATTCTGGGATGTTCCCGCTGGGGTTGGGTTTCATGTCTGTGGTTTCCCTGGTTCCTGACCTTCGGCCTTCGTGTCTGATGGATGACTCTATGACGCTATTTCGGGCCGGAGCGTCGCTGGCTTGGGGGGGTAAGCTGCGTCATCAGGAAAATACCCGGTACCTTTGTTCCGGGGGTCCGATTTCCCTCATAAACACTCCGCTCCTCTCCTTGTGCTCGAAATAACAACGAGTTGCACGTTGAAGCCGGAATAGATCGACGACGTGTTTGTTGCTGGCTGACAGGAAGTCATATAGAGGAACTCCACCAGGTCACATGACCTCATGTTCTAGAGGAGCTCCACCAGGTCACATGACTTTCTGTTAGTCACATACAGGAACTCCACCAGGTCACATGACTTCATGTTATAGAGGAACTCCACCAGGTCACATGACCTCATGTTATAGAGGAACTCCACCAGGTCACATGACCTCATGTTATAGAGGAACTCCACCAGGTCACATGACTTCATGTTATAGAGGAACTCCACCAGGTCACATGACCTCATGTTATAGAGGAACTCCACCAGGTCACATGACCTCATGTTATAGAGGAACTCCACCAGGTCACATGACTTCATGTTATAGAGGAACTCCACCAGGTCACATGACCTCATGTTATAGAGGAACTCCACCAGGTCACATGACTTCATGTTATAGAGGAACTCCACCAGGTCACATGACCTCATGTTATAGAGGAACTCCACCAGGTCACATGACCTCATGTTATAGAGGAACTCCACCAGGTCACATGACTTCCTATCAGTCTATAGAGGAACTCCACCAGGTCACATGACCTCATGTTATAGAAGAACTCCACCATGAAGTCAGATTACATCCAGCAGTGTCACATGTCAGTTTTCCAATATGGCCGCCGCTGGAAAAAAGCCGTCATGCTTTCGCGCTTCTCGCCGTTCGTTTGGGACGAAGTGTCAGCGAAATGCCTGAAGTGTGAAATGAGAGCTGCCAACTATCGTCACAAATCACCTGAGGAGGCGTTCAAGTGCTGCTGGTTAAGCAGGACGCCGGTGTGTTAGCGTTGTGTCCGGACGATGTTTAAGTATCAACGTTCGCTTTGTCAGTTACTTCTACTTTGAATTCAGTTTTTTTTACTATATTCAAAAACAGATGCAAGCCGGAAAAATACGTCAAACACAGTTTAAACGGTCTTTGTGTTTTCATAAATGGAAGAAATAAATATATTAGTATTATTATCATTATCCCAGTCTGAGGCCAGAGGCCCGGCTGCAGCTCCGCGTCGCCCACATGAGGCCGAGCCGGGCACTGCTGCCGAGTCCTCCGGCACGCTGGTAAACGTGTCCACTAATGCTCATAAGACCACGACACGCTGGGAATGTGTGACACACACTCACACACACACACACACACACACACACACACACACACACACACACACACACACACACTCCCGTCAGAGACACGAGGAGAAAATGTTGTTGTGTCTGAATTTAAACGTAAAGAATCCCGTCTGAGCTGAGACACCTGAACGTCTCGTCCCTCTGACCGGCAGCCGTGATGAGTATTTATATTCATCTATATATATATATATATATATATATATACCACAAAATAGCAACAAAAAACAAACAAAAATAGTTTTTTCAGACTAAACTTTAAACTCTACTGCACGATGAGTACTTTTACTTGTGAAAGAGTACTACGCTGATAGTACTCCTGTCTGCTGGTTGCTCTGCGTATCAAGCACAACAACGTGTTGATGTTATTGTTGATATTATTATTGATTTCAATAAATCATCAAACGCATCGACTCTGTGATGTCATTTGAAAACCATTTGATTGGACAGAAGTTATTTTTTAAGCGTCATTCAACTTAAAACATGACACACGACCTCATCAACCCCAACACACACACACACACACACACACACACACACACACACACACACACACACACACACACACACACACTGCTCTCTGGTATAAAACCTCTGGCAGCCTTCACCTGCCCTCCTCTCCCCGACTACACATCATGCCAACACTGGCATGTGTTTCTGTGTGTGTGTGTGTGTGTGTGTGTGTGTGTGTGTGTGTGTGTGTGTGTGTGTGTGTGTGTGTGTATGTGTGTGTGTGTGTGTGTGACATTTGTTCCTGCAGCTGAACATGTGCAGGACAAGTTCTCGATTCTTCCAGCAGCAAACAGCTGCGGCGTGAATTACAGTAAAGCTGCTGCTTTGGGGGGATTATGCTGGACAGAGTGTGTGTGTGTGTGGGTGTGTGTGTGTGTGTGTGTGTGTGTGTGTGTCCTGGACCAGGATCTGAACGCTCCCCGTCTCTCTCTAAACTCTCTAAACTTTCTTCTTCCTCCGACCCGATGAAACAAAACCACAGAAGAAGAAGTGAGAGTTTTTCTTCATGACGACTTCATGTGTGTTAGAGTGGAGCGCCTTCAACTTGACCTCTGACCTCTGACTAACAGCTGTTTCTTAAACACACACACCCAGTGCTTCATATGTATGAGTAAACCAAGTGAAGTGATGAAGAGAGCTCCTCTTCTTCATCAGGAGGCAGAGACGATGATCTGTGACTTTTATTATATAAATAAAAAATACTTAACTTCACTCAATCAAAGCCAAACTTCTCACATAGACTCATAACATATAAAACTATGGAATATAATAAATTAAAATATAGTTACGATAAGAATATAGAACTTGTGGTTATAATTATTTTTTGCTGAACCATTTTATAAACCAATATATCAGTAACAGACGTATGAACGTAGTATCCATGTTCACAAGGGTTCTCTGTATTTTAAGCAGTTTAAATGATGGAGATAATCACACGTTATGTTGTGATGTTACTGAGTTGAGACGCTTTTTGATGATGTCACTCAGCTGGCTCCGCCCACCAGCTGTTCAGCATCATGGCTACAACACGACAAACAGTTTCCTTCTTTTGTTTATTTAATTTAAATGAACTGAGGAAGAAACGCGCAAATAAAGAAGTTTTAATATCTTTATATTTTAAATGTGTATTTAATTTCAAACACACACACACAAGACAGATCCACACACACAGACACACAAGACAGACACACACACACAGACACACACACAAGACAGACACACACAGACAAACACACGCAAATACAGAAACACACACAGTCAAACACACACACACACAAAGATAAACACACGTACACACACAGTGATCTGGTGTCTCCACACTGGTTTCCATTAAACAGAAACACCACAGAAGAAGAGTCCTGTGCGTTGACCTTTGACCTCTGGCTGGATGAAACAGCTGGAAGCTCTTTGTGTCTCCGGGACGAAGCGAATAACCATCTGTTGCCGCGGGTAACGGCTTCTTCTTCTTCTGTTTTATTCCTGCGCGTTGTTCTTTAACGAGAGGTGTTTTACGCGCCGGGCGAGCGGCCGCCACGAGGACGCCACGAGGACGCCGTTACGACGGCCACGAGGACGGCTTTACAACGGCCACACAGGAGGAGAGCGCCTCTGAGGACGGAGGAGCCGACCTGGGATCAGGTGGACCGGCGTCTCCACGACGATGCTCTGCTTTTAACAGGAGAACAACTGCTGAAGCTCCGCCCCCTCCTCTCGGGACGAGTCCCAACATGTCTCCTCAGGAGGAGACGCTGGACTTTAGCTTTAGCTTTAAACTTTCAACTTTTCACTTGTTCATCTTCAGCCTGGCAGAACTTTAAGGAACCAGCAAAGGAAGAAGAGTCAAGACACATAGAGGAGAGGAGAGGAGGAAAAGAGAGGATGAGAGAAGAGGTGAAAGGAGAGAGGAGAGAGAGGAGAGGAGCGACAGCTGGACGAGAGGACGAGCAGCAACTGTTGGCCCGATGCCCGCCGATAAATAATAAACCAACTGTGAGGAACAGAGAACAAGAGGTGAGGAGGAGGAGGAAGAGGAGGAGGAGGAGGAGGACGGATTCTGGATCCCTGCTCAGACCGCTGGACCTCCTGGATCTTCCTCAACAACCGCACTTACTGCGTAATCCAGAGAGGATCTGGGTCTGAACCTTGTCCTCTCACTCATGGTGTCCCTCAAGGCTCCGTCCTGGGTCCTCTACTCTTCTCTCTGTTCACCAACTCTCTCTCTCTCTCTCTCTCTCCCTCTCTTTCTGATGACACCCGACTGATCCTCTCCTTTCCCCAACTGGAAACACAGGAAGTAGCATGACTGTGCTACCTGTCTGATGGACACTCCGCCCGGCTTCAACCAATCAGCTTGCAGCTCCGTCACTGCGAGCTAAACACTCAACAAAGTCTCGACTGTTTGCTTCCTGGCTCCTCGATGGTGGAATGAGCCCCTCATTCACATCAGGACTGCAGGAAGTGTCTACATGCTCTGGATAAAAGCGTCAGCTAAATGTAATTTAATGTAACTCTGGGTAAGACGCGTCATGTCTTGTGGGAGGAGCTAATGTGTAAATACATATATTATAACACGTACGATCGTTTGACAGGATGAATTGACAGCTGCTGCTTCACGAGCGGCGTGAATGGCTCGACGCTCAAACGGTGACACGTTCCACCTCAGGGGCACCGCAGGGTGAGGCAGCTGAGGGGGGTGGGGGTGGGTGGGGGTCTTCGTTGCCCCACCCCACCACCCCACCCCGCCGGGCCGCAGCAGGACACTCGGCGGTGACGTGAGCTGTCGGTCCTCCCCGAGGCCGGAGCGTGCCAGGAGACAGCTGCAGGGCTCAAACCCCCCCAACTCCACCCCAAAGCCCTCCAACAAAAACACCCCCCCCCCCCCCAACCTCCATAACCCTCCATCCACGCCAGGCCACGCGGGGCAACGTCCTCCTCAATACGACCATTGTTCATCTAAGCCCCCCATATCAGAGGGATGAACCCCCATAACACACACACACACTCTCTCTCTCTCTCACACACACACATACTCTCTCTCTCACACACACGCACACACACACACACACACACACAGTGGTGGCGAGCGTGGCGGTGTGTTAACATGAAGACGAGGATGATGGACTGGGCTTTGAAAGCTCGACAGCTGTTTGGCGCGTTGAGAGAAACTCACAACACACGAAGGAGGAAGAGGAGGAAGAAGAAGAAGAAGACGAAGAAGAAGAAAAAATTAAACATATTCATATTTGTTCATATTCATAAATATTTGAGAAGCTGGAACGAGAACATGTTGTCATCTCATTGTCTGTCTTCTGTCAATAAAGTTATGAAAAATGTTTTTCAAACTACGAGTTTAGAAAATCCAAGATGGCCGCATCTTCTAAGAAAAGACCACCTGTGTCCTCTGAGCGTGTGCAGACGTGTTTATAAAGAAATAGTTTAAAATACAATAGTACTGGTTTTAATAGATTTAGTTTCCAGATGGATTCTGCAGATTATTTATTAATAATGTAATTATTGTTATTTAAAAAAATATAACCTCAGCAGAGTGTTTAGAGGAGTCGTGTCTAATGCAGGAGGCGGAGCTTCAAGACACCGAGACCTCACCGTTACCTGATCCTCCACGACACCTCGAGGACCTGGAACCACCTCATCAGCACCTTACACACACACACACACACACACACACACACACACACACACACACACACACACACACACACACACAGTTCTGAGAAGAATACATATATATATATATATATATATATATATATATATATATATATATATATATATATATATATATATATATATATAATAGTCTGAAAGGAAACATTATATACAACTGATACTTTACTTTTAGGAAATTAAATATTAAATGCAGAACTTTGACTTGAGTGTTTTTACTCTTTTACTACTTTACAGTACTTCACATGACGATGCATTAGATTCATCGTTTGCTCTTTTTGTCTTTTATGATTGTTTGAGTTCATATTTCAGTTGTAAGACTTGCTGATGAAGTTGTGTGTGGAGTCTTCAGCCACCAGAGGGCGCTGCCGTCTCACTAGTTGACTGCTTCTGGACTTGGAGGCAGAAACACGTCTTCAGCCCTTTTACATATTTCACAGAAATATATAAAACAATGGAATTTATTTGTGCAACATTAAGCCGCATTCTCTCTCCTGACCACCAGGGGGCGACTCCTCTGGTTGTATAGAAGTCTATGCTTCATGTGTTGAAGATGCATTCTATCTCCTGACCACCAGGGGTCGACTCCTCTGGTTGTATAGAAGTCTATGCTTTATGTGTTAAAGCTGCATTCTCTCTCCTGACCGCCAGGGGGCGCGACTCCTCTGGTTGTATAGAAGTCTATGCTTCATGTGTGCCAGGGCTTCATATCACTGTTGGCTGCTCACTCGTTATCCTCTCTCTTTTCCCCCCTATCTCTCTCTGAGGGTTTCTTTCCTCTCCGGCTGCTCTGATTGGTGTATGTAGAAATGGTTCTAATCCTCTTAGATCAAACTGAGCTCTCGTCCAATCCTCTGCCAACCCCCCCCCCCCTCCCTCCCCCTTTTCCCTCCACCCCTTCCCTCCCCCTCCTCCATGAGGAAGAGGAGTTTTTAATCCAAGTGGATTACGTTGCAAATTGGGTGACAGTGGAGTCGAGCGGCTGCAGAATCTGCTGCCGGTTTCATGTCCTAAATAACTGCGAGGTGGAGACATCGACCCGCAACTGGTTCCAGCCTCACAAGAACTCGGGGAACCTCGGAGAACCTCCTTCCTCTTCCTCTCTGCACCAGAACCCGGATCTCTGAGGAGTCAGTGGAGAGCCTCTCCTCCTCAGAGAGGATGAGACACTGAGAAGATGCCGGCAGCGAGACGCGTTCATCCAGACATGCCGGAGAGCCTTCGGGGTCCCTCCTCCTCATCCTCCTCCTCCTCCTCTTCCTCCTCGTCCTCCTCCTCTTCCTCCTCCTCCCTTTAGCCAACATGAGGAAACCGTTCCCTACAAACTCTTCACGATCCTCATGAACTTTTCTGAGCCGATCCAAGTTCAGTGAAAACCGCCAGCCAACATTTCAGAGCCGCGAGGAGTCGGAAAGGGAGGATGGAGATGGAGGGCGGGACGCCGGGAACGAGGACGCTGCTGAGGATTCTGGGACTTTTCTGCCTGTGGATTACAGCTCAGGCTCAGATGAAGATCCCACCGGAGACGTGAGTGTCCTTCAGATGTTCTGCTGAGATCTCAGTAGAAACAAATGTCTTCACAGCGGCTCGTTGGAGACATTTCAGATGTGTTGTGTGTGCTATCATTTCATTCTGATGTGTGTGTGTGTGTGTGTGTGTGTGTGTGTGTGTGTGTGTGTGTGTGTGAGAAGTTATTATAAAGTCTGACAAACATCCATTGGCTTTTTGTCTTCTGAGCAACCTGAGCTGCTCTGTTTTAATATCCATCTGTGACATCACGACCGCTCAGAAAGGTGAGCGACAAGAAGCAGGAACGCTGTCTCTTTTAATTAGCTCCAATCAGCCAATCAGCTCATCCTTTTGCCAGCAGAGGAGGCGGGGCTTCCTCCTGACGGACAGCCCGACCCTCGTTAATCACTCACTGATTAACGCCAGAGCTCCTCGACCTGAACCCAGGAACCTGTAACGAGCAGCAGCAACACCACGCTGAGCCCGTTGAGTCATAAAGCGTCACAATGTAGTCATTTAAAGCGTTTTATTTCCTTAATAAAAACACACAATTCAAATGATACATAAATGACAGATATTATTTTAATAGTTGTTATTGGTGTTAATGACGTCTGATAAATAGGAGTTAAACAGCTCTAAAATCTATTTTATATACACGGGGAAACATCTGGAGTCATTCTAGTTCATCACCAACACTGCAATTTACTAGATTACACCTGAATGCATCATTAGAATGTTATAATTCACAGTGAGCTAGTACTCATTTTCACTGAGCAGAACCTGAAATCATCATTATGTATCTGAAGTGAAGCTCCTTCTGGTTCTCCGTTAGCGGTGCTGCTAACATTACTAGCTCTTCTCCTGTTGGTTCTCCATTAGCGATGCTGCTAACGTTACTGGCTCTCCTCCTATTGGTTCTCCATTAGCGGTGCTAACGTTACTAGCTCTCCTCCTATTGGTTCTCCATTAGCGGTGCTAACGTTACTAGCTCTCCTCCTATTGGTTCTCCATTAGCGGTGCTAACGTTACTAGCTCTCCTCCTATTGGTTCTCCATTAGCGGTGCTAACGTTACTGGCTCTCCTCCTGTTGGTTCTCCATTAGTGGTGCTAACGTTACTAGCTCTCCTCCTATTGGTTTTCCATTAGCGGTGCTAATATTACTAGCTCTCCTCCTGTGGGTTCATTAGCGGTGCTGCTAACGTTACGTGGACTCTGAGTTAATTCTCTGCGTTGTAAAATGTTTGATATTTCTTTTGAACTGAACGGCAGCTTACGGTGACGTAGCACTTAAACAAAACACATTGACATTGTTCGACCGTACGAGTTGACGACTTTGAATGGATCCAGTAAAACATCTAATTTAACGGATTAAAGTTTCAACGACTCAGACCAACCCTTTGAAGATCAGCATCATGTTGTAATCGTCCTATTTTTTTGGACCCTGTGACACCAATCTGTGAGCGTGGCGCTGCACAGCAGATCGTCACGGTTGAACTCGCTCCAGATGAGTTCCGCCTCAGACGGCAAACTCCCAGAGTGCACTGGGTTTTTTCTCACGTCAACCCTCAAGGGAGTGAGTCGCTGTCAGCTGACGGCGGTTTTCCCTCCGGACTCGACCGCCTCTTTCTACGACTCATGAGATAAACACTAACAAGCCTCTGGGAGGTTATTGCAGCTGCAGCCGCTGAGTGAACTCACATCGGCTGCTTCGTTTCAGAGTTCAGCTTTAACGCCACAAGTCTGACCTTCAAAAGGTCGCTTTGAGGGTCAGAGACGGACAAAACGTCTTCTCTTCTTGGTAAAAAATGATACGAGAGGCTTCAAACGAAAAACAGTAAAATACATATGTTGCATCCTGATAACGTAGAAAACATAAACACAAACAACACAAAGCAGATCCGAACCATTGGGAAAAACATTCAACTAAAATTAGTTAATTAATTGAATTAGTTAATTAATTAAATTAATTATTTAAAACACCTCATCATTGTTGTAATCAACATTAGAATCTCACATACATTATATTCTTTTTCTCCTGAGTCCACATTTAAACTGCGCTTCCCAGAATTCCCTCTTGTAACGTTAATATATCAAAAGGAATATATATTTGTATTTTAAAATACTACTAAAAACACATGAAAGTAAATGTCCTGCTTCAGTAAAAGTATGTCGGTGTAATCAATAAAATGTAGTGTAATTATTAAAACTGTGGCTGTTCAATTTAATATATATAATCCATAATTAAATTATTATTATTACTCATTCATGTAAATGCAGGATTTCACTGTTGTTGTTGAGCTTGTTTTGGGCAGCCAATATTAATTATTGATCTTTAAGAATTCATATTAACAGATACAGATTCATATTGTTGTTTGCTTAAGTTACTAGCTCTCCTCCTGTTGGTTCTCTGTTAGCGGTGCTGCCAACGTTGCTGCTAACGTTGCTGCTTACGTTACTAGCTTTCTTCCAGTTCGTTCTCCGTTAGCGGTGCTGCTAATGTTGCTGCTAACATTGCTGCTAACATTGCTAGCTCTCCTCTTTTCCTCTGTAAAAAGAGGAGAAGTCGTCTCTTACAGGTTGCAGTTAACAGATTTAGCTTCAATCTGCCGGACAGATCGGCTTCAGCACCGAGGATCAGCTGATTAGATTTTAGAGGTGATCTTCATGGAGGATTTTCTTTTTTTGCAAGCATTTCAAAAATAAAAACAGGTTAAAATGGTTTACAGACGCTGCAGCAACACGAGCTGCAGCTCGATTTACTGACATTATTAGAGCCGATCATAATACGTATTAATAACTGCACTGTGAAAGAACTGATAAACAGATCTCTCTCTCTCTCTCTCTCTCTCTCTCTCTCTCTCTCTCTTTCTCTCTCTCTCTCTCTCTGTCTGTCATGGTTAGGGTCTAAAAAGATACACGCTTATAGAGTTGCACAAAACTAAGAAACATAAAAACCCAAACTAAATGTGAGATGACACATTTAACACACACACACACACACACACACACACACACACTGAAGCTTCACCTGCATCTCTCTCTGTGACCCAGATGAACAACAGATTATCTAAATCTCTTTCATCACCGCCGTGTTTAACCGCCTTTTTCTGTCCAAACTCACGCAGAACTGGACACAAAGATCCTCACTGGCTGTTCATATATCTATATGGCATGGTATGATATGTAGAATATATGATATTCACGGTTTTAATGTCACAATTTAAAAGTTATTTTTAGCTGCCACTAGTCAAACTCCAGCCTGTTTATACTGAAACCATGAGTCCAGTAGACAACACCTTGACATGGTGAGCTATATGAGCCTCTTCTGAACGTGGAGGTGTACTTCTTTATGTTTGTGAGGTTTTAAAAATGTGAGCTTCGGGGCTTTCAGAAAAGTGTCTAAGTCAGACTCACAGAAGAAATGTCTAAGCCGGTTGGATTCCAAGGACGCATATCTACGACCGGCACAACATCCCCTACGTTTTGAGCAAAAATGGTGCAAGAAGAGTGAAAATTGTGGAAGTTGTTTGTAAAACACGACAGAATATCTGTCTCCACCAGTGGTGGGCCATCTGGGCCTTCTAAACCTAAACAGAATCACAGAGTTATAACTATTTTTTTTAATTAAAACTTTTTGAATAATTAAAATATAAAACTTGTTTTTTTATTTTAAAAAATATGTTTTTTTTAATAATTAAAAATTATAACTATTTCATAATGTAATTGTTTTTTTTGTTTTTTTACAAATACACTACATGTATTATAATTATTTGTCCTTATTGTCTTATGTTCCCATGTCATCTCTACTTCATCTGTTCCTCTGCTTCTTCAGGCCTCTTGATGGCTTCTTCCTGTTTAACAGCATTTTTTATCCAATCACATTTAACCTGTCTTCCTCTATGGAAGAGCCTTCTGGAGACCCTAGACGTGTGATTGGTCACAGGGCCCGCGTGACCATTCACATGCGCTGTGATTGGTCACAGGGCCCGCGTGACCATTAACATGCGCTGTGATTGGTCAGTGGGGCATCGTGACTTCCGTTTACCAGAAAACTAGCTAGCGGAACTCAGTAGGAAGGAAGGAGGAAGTTGTTGGAACACATTTAGAGAAGCAATTAAATTGTATAGTTTTACTTTATGTATTTTTGTATACTCTATGGGTGAAAGAGTAGACTTGGTGGTGGATTTACTCATGGAGAACATTTTAGGAAAGGCTAGAAACTTCTAGCTTCAACCTAGTACCAACAAGCAAGCTTGCAGGTGGATTATGACTTGCTTGTGTCCTGATGACCCCTTTCACACAGAGGATTACTGACCTGTGGTGAGTGAAATGCTGGCTGTGTAATTGACTTGAGTTGCTTCAACTTCATTGATGTTTTTGGGACTTTATTTTTTCAAGGACTTTTCCAGTCCTGGAAATAACCATTTTAAAACGCCATGACTGGTTTTCCATGGCCGTATGAGCCCAGCAAGTGACTCTCCATGAGGGTGAACTGGTTTGTCTGTCAGCACTCTGACAGGTTTGGGTGGAGGTTGGAGGCGAGTGGTGCATAAAAGAGGATCTTTTAGTGTTTTTTTTGTACAATTTTAAAAGTTTTTTTTAACACACAATGCTGTGTAACAGACTCCCTTCGTAGAGTTGTGATGACAAAGACGCTGTTGTGTTGTAACCCGCGGGGTCGATCTCCACGCCGTTTTCACTGCTTGACTCCTGCTCCGTCTGTGTTTCAGGGTGCAGCAGTGGGCGTCCGTGTTCTCCGTTCAGCTTCGAGAGCTCACCACCAAGTACTCGGGCTCCCTGCTGCTGCAGAAGGTAAGTTCACTTCAGTGGTTCACACATTTTCACAGAATTCCACTTAACAGCCCCGAAAACCGGGAGAGGACGCCGGTCTTAACTAACGCCAGTTAGCGATGCGCGAACGTGCTTGGCTAACGTTGCAGAAACGAAACCTCTCAGAGTAACGAGTAAACCACCCTGAACAAGAAGAACCGGTGGAACCAGTCACGATGCTACGCTGTGATTGGCTCATCTGCGTTAGAGGGGCGGGACTTAGTAAAAGGTAAATTCTCTCCATCTGTTCGATGACCCAGGTTTTGGGGGCCAGCGGCGTCAGGTTCTCTCAAGAACTCCTGGACTGGATTTTGTCACATTTGATTGTTTATTTGTGTGTCTGATTGGACGTCGTGCTGTTCAGAATATCTGAAGAGGGAAGAGACAGAAACATCTTCTCTCTGATGGTCTCGTTTACTGACAGAGGTCTAGATGGGATCAGGACGACCCTGAGACCGGGTCAGAACCCAAAAGCTCCTCGCACTCGCAGTAGCTCTGAAGAACTACTGGTGGATTCTCCTTTAAATATTAAAGCAGGATGATGATGTTTTGTGTGTTTGTGTCTGTGTCTGTCTGCGGGAGTGTGTGTGTCTTTGTGTCTTTGTGTGGGAGTGTGTAGGTGTGTGTGTGTAGGAGAGAGACCGCCTGTCTGTGTCGGTGTATTTATGTGTTTTTAGCAGGGAACACACACACACACAGGGATCATGGTAATGCCCAGATTGAGGACCAAGCCCTCTTTACCGGAGTCAGGATTTGTGGCCTGTTCTGATTTTAGACATTCATCCGTTCATCTGTCAGATTTAGATTCATGGCGGCCTGCTGTTACTGTGTGAGAGACACACGACCCGGTCCGCAAAGAAAAGCCCCCTGGTGGTCAGGAGAGAGAATGCAGCTTCAACACATGAAGCATAGACTTCTATACAACCAGAGAGGAGTCGTCCCCTTGTCACGTTTGCATATTTAAAATGTTTAAAAGTCCAGTTGAGGTCTAGTCTTTTTAAATGAGACTTCTAAACATCGTGTTACGGTAAATACTTTTAAAATTTCGACTGCAAAAATACCGGATGAACCCTTACCAGCCTCACTTAGGTCCAAGTTTCTTCCTGTGTGTGGATGCAGATAAAGGTGTGAGGGATCACTCAGTGTTTGGCTCGGTCTGCAGTCGTGTCAGTAAGTGAGTTCACGGACTAATTGGAATAAGCGAGCGACTTAATGGAGTGATTCAGAGTGTCAATAACCCGACTGGGCCGCGCCTCCTCCTCGCATCAGCTGGCTCATCCACCTCCAGATCCTTGATCCAGAGAACTTGACCTGATTACCTCGCTGTAAGAAAAAATAAAAATAAAATAAACACGTGGCGTCTCCAGATCTCAGCGGTAATCTGAGAGCGAGTCTCTCAATCCGAATTATCTGATGAAAACAAACCGATCTGCCAGCAGCATCAGCTCAGTTTCACTGTTTTACTGCTTCAATTACTGAGAGCCGACGAGCTGAAACACAGCAAGCAGCGCATCCAGACCGCAGGTTACGCTCTGGAGGCCGAGATGGGTTCCCTCTGTGGTCTTTAATAAGGTTCCTTTTGTGGTCTTTAATTAGGTTCTCTCTGTGGTCTTTATATGCAATGACTTTCTCTTGTCAGAAACTGAAGGACGTGGAGTCCATCATCAGGATCGTGGAGCTGGACGGGAACGACCTGGTGAAGGATTATTCTGACGAGATCGAGAGGATGCTGGGAAGCAAGATGAAGTCTGTGAAGGTGAAGAAATATACATCTATCTATCGATCGATCGATGGTCCATTAAAGGTGGGACGTTTTGGGGCTTAAGTGACAAACTGTGATGATGTTTTTGCTCCTCAGAGGTTGGCGGAGTCGGCAGAAGACGCCGATCTGTACCACGATTTCAACGCCACCATGAAGGTCAGTGCCCTTCGTGGGAGAGAACCTATCGTGCCCTTTAAGAGGAGCGCTAACGTTAGCGTGCTAGCCAGTTGAGATGAGATCAAACTGATCCTAAACGTCAACATTTTGTAAACTGATACACTTTGTAAAGATAATGACCTAAAGAATCGAAATCTGCAAGACAGATCTCAATAAAACAAGCAGTTTCAGTCAAAAACCTGTGTCAAAAATGTAAAAGTTATTTTGCATTTTGTGTCATTTTTCAGGTACTAGTGTACTACACACAATGATGTTCATGCTTTATTAGACTCCTATGAGCTCGTACAGTTACAGAGAGTTAGCAGTTTGACTACTACAACTCCATAGCATCTTATTCTGAAAAGATCTGCTTCCTGTCTCCCAACAGTTCGACTACAACAACTCCATAGCATCTTATTCTGAAAGGATCTGCTTCCTGTCTCCCAACAGTTCGACTACTACAACTCCATGCTGATCAACTCGGCGGACGAGGACGGCAACAGCCCGGAGCTGGGCGGAGACTTCCTCCTGGAGGAGAACGAGCACTTCAACAACCTGCTGGTGAACACGCTGCTGAGCGACATCCAGGTCCCCACCAACGTCTACAACAAAGGTTAGAGGGCAGAGGGCAGAGGGCAGAGGTCGTCCTTTACGCGTCGCGGGTCTGATGCCGTCTCTCTCTCTCTCTCTCTGTGCGCAGACCCCAACATCCTCAACGCCATCTACAACTCTGAGGCGCTGAACGACGTCTTCATCAGCAACTTCCAGAAGGACCCGACGCTCACCTGGCAGTTCTTTGGCAGCTCCACGGGCTTCTTCAGGATCTACCCCGGTCAGTCTGGGGTTTAGTCTGAGGTTTAGTCTGAGGTTTAGTCTGAGGTTCAGTCTGGGGTTTAATGTATTTTATATAATAGCAGAGAAGACAAGCTGTGAACCGACTTTGTTTCCGTCTCTCAGGAATCAAATGGACTCCAGACTCCAACGGTGTGGCAGCGTTCGACTGCAGGAACAGAAACTGGTGAGTTCAGCAACAACAACAACAACAACAACAACAACAACAACAACAACAACAACAGCAGCAACAGAACTTCACTGAACTGAAATTTAGTTCTGACACTCCTGTTATTTTACTGCCTAAAGGGGGCGTGTCCCTCTCTGTGACACTAAAGGGGGCGTGTCCCTCTCTGTGACACTAAAGGGGAAGTGTCCCTCTCTGTGACACTAAAGGGGGCGTGTCCCTCTCTGTGACACTAAAGGGGGCGTGTCCCTCTCTGTGACACTAAAGGGGGCGTGTCCCTCTCTGTGACACTAAAGGGGGCGTGTCCCTCTCTGTGACACTAAAGGGGAAGTGTCCCTCTCTGTGACACTAAAGGGGGCGTGTCCCTCTCTGTGACACTAAAGGGGAAGTGTCCCTCTCTGTGACACTAAAGGGGAAGTGTCCCGCCCTGCTGATCCTCTGGACAGAGGATAAGCCTCCTTAGTGTCCACATGGTGCCATATGACCGCGCCTGCGTTTCTAAATGATACCACAGAAGCTGCATATGTCCTTGAACGCCTCGCGCATTAATGCAGCTGAGCTGGATATAATAAATAAAAAGCCGCTTCTGCAACTGGTTTCCACTGGTTCCACTGGTTTCTATGGATGACGTGCAGAAACAGACGAGATGAGTTCAGAGACTAGCGGATGATTTATCTCATAATCCGTTGAGCTCTTTATTATCATCAGCTGTTCTGCTTGTGATCATACAAACACAAAGTATTGTTGAATCAGACAAAAGGCACTGACGTCCAACATTAAAATATATTTTTGTATTTTAATATTTTTGTTCTTAATAAATGTTGTTGTGTAAGTTGTTAAATTGTTTAAATATTAGGAGAAAACTTGAGTGTCTACAGCTTCGTGCGTCTGTAGTGTTGATCGCCGTGGTCGTGATGCGTTCAGGTACATCCAGGCCGCAACGTCTCCCAAAGACATCATCATCATGGTGGACATCAGCGGCAGCATGAAGGGGCTGAAGATGACCATCGCTAAACACACAATCAACACCATCCTGGACACACTGGGAGAGAACGACTTTGTGAACGTGATCGCTGTGAGATGCACACACACACACACACACACACACACACACACACACACACACAAACACACACACACGAACACACGCATATTAACACACTATGTCTCCTATGTCTCCCCCTTTCCTGTCTCCTCAGTACACTGACTATGTCCGGTACGTGGAGCCGTGCTTCAAAGGAACTCTGGTTCAGGCCGACTTGGACAACAGAGAGGTGAGACACACACACACACACACACACACACAGTGAAACAGAAACTGCAGTGTTGCATCACAAGAAGAAGAAGTAGTCGCATTAAAACCTAGAAGCTGAAGCTGTCCGCCTCATGTCTCTTTGTCTTTTTGTCTCTCAGCACTTTAAGCAGCTGGTGGACGAGCTGCACGTTAAAGGAGAAGCCAAGATCAAGAACGCCATGAAGGAGTCCTTCAAAATCCTCAATGCGGTGCGTTAGAAAAAGCAGCACCACACAACGTGTTGGTCTCTTAAAGGAGCGGTGTGAGCTCTAGTGGCCAGGGGGCAGATTGCAGCCAAACGCCCCCCAGCTCCTCGCCGCCATGGCGCGCCGGAGAGGCGCCCTCAGGAGACTCTTTGACTCTTTATATTTGAAATTTATTTAAATGTTTGTTTCTGGAGCAGCAGAGTCACTGTGTGTGTGTGTGTGTGTGTGTGTGTGTGTGTGTGTGTGTCTGTAGGCTCGTGCCAGTGGGCAGGGTAGCATGTGTAATCAGGCCATCATGCTCATCACAGACGGAGCGATGGAGGACTTTGAGTCCGTCTTCGAGGAGTTCAACTGGCCAGAGCGGCGGGTGAGAAACCGGTCTGCCAGTCCACTGGTGTCCTCTCCCTTCATGTCAGGGCTGTAAATCACCTGCTAATGTTTTTACTGCTTTTTTTTTAATGATTTCAAAATGTTGTTTTAATTGACGTATTTAATGTATTTGTGTTATCAAAGTGTGTACTATGTAGTCAGTGTGTTCCAGTCTTACAGCTGTTTCTCTCTCAGGTGAGAGTCTTCACGTATCTGATCGGCAGAGAGATGACCTTCTCCCAGAACACCAAGTGGATCGCCTGCAACAACAAAGGTGTGTTTGTGTAGGTGGGTGCGTGTGTGCGTGCGTGTGTGTGTGCGCACGTGTGCTACAAACACTCCTCTGTGTGTGTGTGTGTGTGTCAGGTTACTACACACACATCTCCACGCTGGCTGACGTCCAGGAGAACGTGATGGAGTATCTGCACGTGCTCAGTAGACCCATGGTCATCAACCACGACCACGACATCATCTGGACCGAGGCCTACATGGACACCGTGGTGAGCCGGAACCGGCCAATCAGAGCGCTGCTTCAGAGAGCCGTTTGCTTTTCACATTTAAACATATTATATGTGAAGAAATCCTACATTTTAGGGTGATCCTGTTTCGTCATCATCATCGCCATCTTCATCATTGTCATCATCATCTTCACCTTCATCTGTCTGCTTCTTCCCTGTGTGCTTGTTTTTTCTCGCTTCATTCTCCCATGATCCTTTGGGCCTCTCCATCCATCGCTCTGGCAGCTTCCCAGCACCAAGCAGGTACAGGAGGAGAAGAAGTTGTAGTTTTAGATGAACAAGATTTAACGAGTAGAAGAAGAAGTTGTAGTTGTAGAAGAATCTGATTTCATTAAGTAGAAGTTGTCTTCATTGTCCTCCATGTTTTACACATCCATATTTCATACAAACACACATGAAGCCTTCAAGTTGTTTCACGACCCTCTCGGAGTGTCCCGGCCCTCCTGTTGAGAACTGCTGGTTCAGACCAGACTGACGGTACTTTCACCACCAGGGTGATGTTAAACGGCCCGACATCGCCCCCTGGAGGTCAACATGAGAGCTGCACTTATTACATCTGCTTCATATAGAATGTTTTAAAGAGTGTTTCCTTCACGATGACCTCATCCCTCTGTGTTTCCTTAACGATGACCTCATCCCTGTTTCAGCTCTTCACCACTAAAGCTCAGAGTCTGCTGCTCATGACCTCGGTGGCGATGCCGGTCTTCAGCAAGAAGAAGGAAACGGTCGGTGTCGATTGTGTTTGTTGTGTCTGTTGTTTTTAGTTGTTTATCTTTTATTTCCTCCAGAAAGAGCTCCAGAAATATCAGATTGTACTTTAACATACTGTTAAAATCACGGATGATAATCCCAGACAAACTATATATTTTTTCGCCCCCAGCTGTCCCATGGCATCCTGCTGGGCGTGGTGGGCACAGACATCCCGCTGATGGAGGTGATGAAGCTGGCGCCTCGATACATGGTGAGCATCCTGAGGAAGGGCAGGAAGCACCCGTCCAGGATTTCACAATAAAAGCCTCTCATGCCTTTCAACCTCTTCCTCCTCAGCTGGGCGCTCATGGGTACGCCTTCCTGATCACCAACAACGGATACATCCTGGCTCACCCCGACTTGAGACCTCTGGTGAGAGAAGACACACACACACACACAGTAACAGACACACACAGTAACACGCACGCAGTAACAGACACACACACGCAGTAACAGTGTGTCTTCTGTCGTCAGTACAAAGATGGGAAGAAACTGAAGCCGAAGCCGAACTACAACAGCGTGGATCTGTCGGAGGTGGAGTGGGAGGACACGGAGGAGAAGGTGCTCTTAAAGAGACAGGACAGCACCTTCATTTGCATATTTAAACACACCGTTTCAGCAGTTTACCCCGTTCACATGTACTGTCTCTTTAACACACAACCCTCAAACACGTGAGACATTGCACAACTTTAAGGGTATTTCTGGTAAATAAAGGGTATTGTCTTGCGTTGTATTTTTTTCAAAGAGTATTGTATTAGTATGTAAAGCTGTTGTGTGTCTCGTCCTTCCAGCTGAGAACCGCCATGGTGAGAGGAGAGACCGGCTCCGTGCGGCAGAGCATCAGAGCTTCAGTGGACAAAGGGGTCAGAACCTCATTCACACACCTACACACCTCATGTACACATGTACACACCACATGTACACACCTCATGAACTGAATAGTTCTCCTCCAACAGAAGCGACCTCTATTCCTCGTCAATGACTACTTCTACACGAACATCGATGAGACCCCTTTCAGGTAAATCTGCTGCTTTCGGCTTTAAAGGCACTGCATATATATATATATATATATATATATATATATATATATATATATATATATATATATATATAAAGGGGAGGTTTAAGTTACTCAAATGAGCCCAGTAATGCTTCTTACTGTCAGTTGTACCTGTGTGGTTTGACCACCAGGGGGCAACGCGTCACAGCTGGTTTTGTAACATCTCTTCTTCTGCAGCTTCGGCATGGTGCTCACGAGAGGTCACGGCCGCCTCATGTTCATTGGAAACGTGTCCGTGGAGGAAGGTAAGAGTTCCCACAATGCTTTGCTGCACTCTTAATAAGCTCGCAGCTGTTTACACACATATATAATAATTTAGATTTTATATATTTCTATTTTAAATATTTTGTAAGTTTTTTTATTTGTTGTGTGTTTAATGTGTTTATTTAATGTGTATTTGATGTATTTCTACCTCCCTCCTCAGGTTTGCATGACCTCACCTCCCCTGACCTCAGCATCGCCACCGAGTGGTAGGTCTGGAGTTTATTAACACAGCAGAATATGATGAATTATTAGTTTACAAACTATATTGTTTCCATGAATCTGTAAGTGAGTGTGTACTTTGTACTACACTTTATATTTATGTATTTACATAAACCTCTCCCCCTCAGGACGTACTGCGAGACCGACATCGACCCGAGTCACCGCAAATACTCTCAGCTTCAAGCCGCCATCCGCTACCTGCTGGGGCTGGAGCCCGACCTGGAGTGTAGGTCCAGAGGACACTGTCTCTTTAAGGGGAAACACACTGTCTCTTTAAGGAACACACACTGTCTCTTTAAGGGGAAACACACTGTCTCTTTAAGGAACACACACTGTCTCTTTAAGGAACACACACTGTCTCTTTAAGGGGAAACACACTGTCTCTTTAAGGAACATACACTGTCTCTTTAAGGAACACACACTGTCTCTTTAAGGAACACGCACTGTCTCTTTAAGGGGAAACACACTGTGTCTTTAAGGAACACACACTGTCTCTTTAAGGGGAAACACACTGTCTCTTTAAGGAACACACTGTCTCTTTAAGGGAACACTGTCTCTTTAAGGAACACACTGTCTCTTTAAGGGAACACTGTCTCTTTAAGGGGTTCTCCATGATGAACCTTTGCTCTCCAGGTGACGAGCTGTTGCTGCAGCAGACGCTGTTTGACGCCGTGGTGACGGCGCCGCTGGAGGCCTACTGGAACGCCCTGATGCTCAACGACAGGTGAGGCCTCTTGCACCTGAAGCCTTAAAGGGCCAGCTCACCCGAGTTACCAATGTTGAGGAAAAAAAGTGCTATAAATATGAAACTATTTCTGAAGTTTAGTTAAAGTTTCTTTGATTTGTTGTCACATTGATACAAGTAGAATAAAATGTATCCGAAGCTTTTAGTTTTGGTTTTACCAAAGCTTTTGTCACGCGTGTTGTGTTCAAGGACCGTTGGAAAGATAAAAATCAGAATTGTTTTTTTTTTGGCTGATAAACGGTGTCGTTTTGACTGTGTGTGTGTGTGTGTGTGTGTGTGTGTGTGTGTGTGTGTGTGTGTGTGTGTGTGTAGGGTGGAGCCGGGGTTGGAGACGGCCTTCCTCGGTACCCGTGCCGGCCTGACGAGGATGATGAGATACGCAGGAGTTGAGACCAGAGTGGCAAAGTAAGACTGGACTGAGTCATGATTGTTTGTATGAAACAATGGCGTCTGGACGTTATTATTGTGTGTGCATGAGGCAAAAATAATATTAATAAGCCTGTAAAAAAAGGAAGTTGAACAAAAAAGCTGAATTCTGCGGTAGATTAAATATAATCGTGTGGCCTTGCAGACGGTTCCTGACGGCGGGCGACAAAGAGAACCTGTTCACCGTGGATCACTTCCCGCTGTGGTACCGGCTGGCCGTGGAGAACACGCCCGGCAGCTTCTACTACTACCCCGTCAACGACAAAGGTCTGTCCTCGTCCTCGTTCTCCTCCTTGCCCTCATCCTCCTCCTTCTTCTCCTCCTCCACCTCGCCCCACCCCCGGTGATGTCATGGTTCTGATCAGGTTCTCCCCACAGGAGTGAAGTACGTGATCGCGACCACAGCGGTGACGGTGTCCTCCGGGGGGAAGACAGCCATGGCCGGTGGTGAGTCACACGCTTTTAATCATTTATTTTATTTCAATTTTCTTTTTTTTTTAGATCGTACTAAAGTAGACAGTAAAGTAGATAACAAACTTATTTCAAGCAAAAGATTTAAAAAAAAAAAAAAAGTTTTATCCATTTAGTAAAAAAATGTAAGGCTAAAATTTTTTACAGCCGTTTTTATTTTGCTTTGTTTTTACAACTCTTTTTTTTTCTTCCTTTTTTCAATATCGTGTAAAATTAATAATAATATAAATAATAAGTTCCTTTTTATAACTCGTAACCTGTGACTCAAAACATGATTAAGAATTCAGTTTATTTTTCACATAAAAAGTCATTTTTAGGAGACAGGACTGAAAAAAGATGTGTTTTTAAAAGTAGTTTAAGCGTCCCGTAAATCAGATTAAGGATTTACAAGGAAACCGAGACTATCGGACTAAAAGTAAAAGTCTGTAGCTTCCGATGAGAGATAATGAAGGTCATTTCTCGAAAGAAAAAAAGGAAAGAAATCCAGTGTAGATAAATATAGAGTTTAATACTTCAGCAGGATTAACAGTCCTTGAGTTTGAAGTTAGAGGATATTTCATGTGCTTCTCACAGACAAAGTAAATACAAACACGAGGAGGTTACAGTGTTTACACGGCAGCGGACAGGAAGCTGCTGCAGCTCACAGCTCGGCCTCTAGGGGGCAGCACAGCTCTAGTGTTGCTCCAGTGCAGCGGTGGTGAAGCTTCAAAGCAGCGTTTCAAAGAGACCTGAACAGGAGAACTACTTCTCAACATAAAACACACAGAACCGCTGGAGGACAAGAGAACGTGTAAAGACAACAACGGGGGAACCGTCACCTTTCACTGATTCACATTTGCACGTTGGAGCTCGTTGGGGCTCCAATACAACGACGAAGGACACCTGGAACGGGAAAAAAAGGAACTTTTCATATTCATACAAAGACGAAACGAGAAACCCAGACGACGAGGAAGTCGAGGTAGCCAAACTACGGGGCATCCAGACAGTAAAGGTAGGGCTGCAGGGTTCCACTTCCTTTTTAGCTCAACCGCAGGAGCAACAGGGTTTCCCTCCCTGACCATCGAGGGGCGGCGTAGCTGAGAGCGTCTTCGGTGGGAGGATCCAAAAGCTGCTGGACGGCTCAGAAGCTGCTGATCCGATACCCGTGCACCATCGTGCCCTCCTTGGGCGGCGACTCCTCCGGCGACGCGGACGACGACGAGGTCTGCCCGTCCTCCAGGTCCGTGTCGGCGCCAGACTCGGCGCCGGCCATCAGGGGCTGACCGCGGCTCTTCACCTCGCGCTGGTAGCGCGCCATCAGCGAGGCGTAGACGCAGCCGTACGTGGCCGCCACCACCATCATGACGCACACGGTGCCGCAGATCACGCCCGCGACTATCTGCGTGCCGTGCGCCCGCCGCACGCTGACGGGCCGGTACCGCTGACGGACGCAGTCATCATTGCTGCCGATGCGGCCCGGCGGGCAGAGCGGCCGGGAGCCGTAGCCCGGCGCTCCGTCTTTGGCCGGAGTGCGCAGGCAGTGGCTGAACATCTCGGCCGGCACGCTGCGGATGTCCCTGCCCTTCAAATCCCCCGGGAGGCTGCACCGCATCGCGTCCACCTGCCCCTCTGTGAAAGCAGACGGGAGGGAGGAGGAGGAGGAGGAGGGAGGAAGAAGGGAACAGGGAGGGGTTGAGAGAGATGGAGGTCGTTATGTGCTTGGATGTCCTTGCATCGGCACGCATTCCGTCCTGCAGAGCAGAGATTAATTGCTTCGATTAGACGGCTTTTTTTTTTAACGTACAGACTCAAAATGCAAAAGGGATTTGCCCCCCGGGTGCGGTCTTAAAGGCAACGGGCGGTATTTGAGTATTTGAAAGCCCGGCTCACCCCTGTAGATCAACCACTCCATCCAGTGCTTGAAGTCTCTCAGCTTGCAGTCGCACTCCCAGGGGTTCCCCGCCAGCTGCAGGTGCTGCAGCCCCACCAGGGGCTCGAAGGTGACTCGGTCCAGGGCCGCCAGCCGGTTGCTGGCCACGGACAGCCAGGCGAGCCTCTGGAGCCCGTCCAGCAGGCCTTTGGGGAGCCACGGGAGGCCGTTCGAGGACAAGTCGAGCCCTCGCAGTCGCCACAGCCCCCTGAAGGCGTCCTTGCTCAGACCGGCGCTCCCCTGGACCCCGTTTGGGCCCCGGAGCGCCGCCGCGCTGTCGTCGGGGTCGTCCGAGGTCGTCGGGCGCGCCCCGAGGTAGTTGGCGGAGAGGTTGAGCCAGAGCAGGCCCTGCAGGCCGGAGAAGGCGCCGGGCTGCAGGGCGGAGAAGCGGTTCTGGGACAGATCCAGGAGCTCCAGGCCGCTGAGGTTGGACAGCTCGCCCAGGGAGGAGAGGTTGTTCTGGGGCAGGCGGAGAATCAGAGAGTCCTCGTCCAGCAGCGCCAGGATGGGCGTCAGGGAGAGGACGCCGACGGCGGAGCAGTCGGTGGTGTTACCGTAGCAGGTGCAGACCCCCGGACAGCCGCGGACCGAGCCCAGCAGTCCCAGTAGAGCCAAGGCCAGACCGGACAGGACCGCACACACTGAGGGGGAGGGAACCAACAGAACCGAGTCACATGACAAACTTTTGAGCTGTGGAGTCTCAAACGACACCGACGGCTACGACGCGGCGTCTCTCCGGACTCACCCAGACTCTCCCGGGGACGTCGTCCATGCTGGTCCAGCGTCTTCATGTCTGTCCCATTGAGTCCTCCGTGGCTTCAGGCTCTCATCCAGATGTCTCGGCTCTATGGTTCACACCAACGTCACAGCTGTGGAGAACGTCCTGCAGAGCAGAGGAGACGGACACGGCAGGATTTAAGGACTTCATAGAAACACAAAGTCTTCTGCAGGATTTGATCATATTATAGGTTTGTGTTAAAGCCATCGCTTGTTAGATATGTTTAAACAGCAACTGTCTGTTCGCGGTCTTTAGATTTTTAAGGAGTCGCCGCATTTACACATAAAGCATAGACTTCTATACAACCAGAGAAGTCGCCCCCTGGTGGTTAGGAGAGATAATGCAGGTTTAAGACATAAAGCACGAACTTCACTTGAAATCAAAGCAAACACATTCATCCAAAGTCAGTTTCTAAGTTCAGGTCTTTGTACTCTTTGACTGTTTTTTATAAACTTCTATCTCAGTCTATGTTTATCTAAGACTTGAAGAGTTCCCGCTTTATTCTCACGTCGTCTGTGAGAAACTAGAAACGGAACGTGACTTTCTCCTGTTAGAGGATAATCCTCCGTGAGCTTTGTTTTGATTCACTTTGCTCTCTTTGCTTTCCATTCATCTCGTTGGTGGCAAATAAAAGCTTTACTCGTTCACACGTTCCATCTGGTCCGGGGATTCAAACCCGACGCTTCTCTTTTCAGTGGCCGCTTTTGCTCAAACCCCTCAGCCGCCACGAAGAGTGCAACCCGACATGCCGGATTAAGTGCAACGCTTCGTTTGCACCGATTAAAAGAAGAAACCGCTTAGTCTGCAGCAGAGCTCATCTACAGTATATTGGCATTACGGGCCGGCTTGTCCTCAATCCGCTCCATTCTTAGCTTTTTTTTTTTTTTCTCGCTCGGAGGGAGACACACACAACGAGCTTCATGGTGGAGTGAAATAATCCTGTGTTCCCATCCACCAACACTTGATGTAAATTCAATGCAAACTTCTGTCTTCCTAACGCCCACTCGCGGCGTCCGCAGCAGATTCAGCGGCATCAGCATTGTTCCACACACACAACGAAGATAAATGTTATTCTGATGATTCTTGCGTTTTTAATTCTCTCGTCTCTTCATCTTTCTTGGCGGGTTCGGGGCACTCGGGATGTGCGATAAAGCTGCAGAAGAAGGAAAAGTGCCGCCACAAAAGAGCCAGAGAAACGCCGCCTCAAGGTCCTTCTTTTGTTGCGGCCCTTTCCTTTTGTTAAGTCGGCACAAAGACGCCAGTCACTCGGGCCGCGGAGCGGGAAGGTGCCTTCAGGCCCCGACTGACGTCACGATAGCGGCAGGAGTCACAATGCAGGTAGAGGAGCGAGATAATGGAGGACATGTGGAGAGAGTTGGACGTCACGTCGTCAGGACCCCAAACATTTTAAATGCAAAGTCAGAGCCTCAGTTCTCAGGTGAGGAATACGAGTAAATCCTCTAAAGAGTCAAGATAACACCCCGTCCTGATGCTCAGAGAAACTACAACGCTGGTTGTTTGTCGTAGTTTAATGGATCACGTCACAGAGTAAATAAAGTGTTATCCTCCAGTAGATCATGTGATCAGGACGTCAAGATGTTTCTCTCTGATCATGTGACTTTGAAAACAACCAATCAGTGTTTACATCTACAGGAGGAGAGTTAGTAACGTTAGCAGCACCGCTAACGGAGAACCAACAGGAGGAGAGCTAGTATTGTTAGCAGCACCGCTAACGGAGAACCAGCTGGAGGAGAGCTAGTAACGTTAGCAGCACCGCTAACAAAGAACCAGCAGGAGGAGAGCTAGTAATGTTAGCAGCACCGCTAACAAAGAACCAACAAAATGAGTACTGGCTAAAAGTAAATGATAACGTTCTCATGATGCGTTCGCATGTAATCTAGTAAAATGCAGTGTTGGTGATGAACTAGAATGAATCCAGATGTGTGAGGTACTTCGACACAAAGTACTACCACAGTAGAACGTTGTATTCAAAGTATCTTCACCTTGATGTTAGACAGGAAGCGGCGCTTCAAACACACCAGACTCCATTCATCAAATCCTTTCACCTGCAGTCGGTAACCTCGTTCGCTCCAGAGCGGCTGCAGCGCTACGCTAAGAAACTGAAGGTAGTGATATGAGATCCTGTAAGAGGATGAATGGAGCGTCCTATGGATCAGATGACCTCTGACCTCTCTGATGGTCGCAACAACAACAGATGGACGTGGAATCACGCAGGACTTATAGAGGAAAAAATGAATTCTCGTCTTCTGCGTAAATCCTGCAGACGGAGCCGAGCGACAGATAAGTCTGAGTGGGGAGCCGTCAACCCTTCGATTTAGGTGCCTGAAACCGAGGTCGGCGTGTCATCTTTTGTTCATCAAGAGCTGGAGTCACGCCTCGCTGCCTCGCTGCCTTCCACCGCCTCCTCGTTTCTCGTCACCGTTCCTCTCTGCACCGCTCGGCGGGACCGAAGACTTTTGTTGTTGCTGTAAAGACTCCACAGAGATGTCCGTTCACCTAAACTCAAACGCCACCCGGCAGTCGGCCGACCATTCATCTGGTTACACAGAGGAACTTATGACCTGTAACTTTAAAAGATAAACGCCTCACAATTGTAGGCAAGCCACGCTGAACATGTCTCAGTAGTTCAACTCATCAAGCTCGTTTTGACGGATGTTCATTGTGACGTTCAGCTTAAGTTTAAGTGGACGCGTATATTTTTAACTGCAGTACTGCTGTTGGCCACTGGGAGCGATATGTTCAACTCTCTTTAGACATCACTGGTCTGGTCTCACACACATAAAGCATATACTTCTATACAACCAGAGGAGTCCCCCCTGCTGGTTTGTCAAGAGACTGCAGCTTCAACACATGAAGCATAGACTTCTATACAACCACAGAAGTCGCCCCCTGCGAGTTAGTAAAGAGAATGCAGCTTTAACACATGAAGCATAGACTTCAATACAACCACAGAAGTCGCCCCCTGGTGGTCAGTAAAGAGAATGCAGCTTTAGCACATGAAGCATCGACTTCTATAAATCAAATAAACAACTGTCCAGGGATTCAAACCAGCAACCCTCCGGCCCCTCCGGTTCACTTCTTCAGCCTCTCTGTTCCTTTGTATTTATTTACTTACTATATTCCTCTTCGCTGTGCAGAGAAGCCGTAGATTATTATGTCGATTTACAAACTCAGCTGTTAGGATCGTGGCAGTGAAGTCCTGCCGATGTGATGTTCCCCGCCTCGTCCGCAGTGCATCGCTCCGGTCTAACGTGGAGTCCCGCTAGCTGCCTAATGGCCTCTGACAAGACGCCCCTCTCCCCCCCATCCCCCCTCCTCCAAACAGCCTGACAACGAGGCAGCCGAGCGTTTGGTCCAAAAGGCCCTGAAGCACAAACACACTGCAGCATCCACGCTGAGGCAGGACGAGCGAGGGAGACACAGAGTAAACAACGAGCTCTCCCGCACATGCTTTTAGTCTCTCTCTCTCTCTCTCTCTCTCTCTCTCTCTCTCTCTCTCTCTCTCAAGGGCCAGAGGGTTGCTGGTTTGAATCTGCGGACAGTTGTTTATTTGTGTTAGTAAGTAATGGTCTGATGCCTGAATCCAATCACTTCATGTCTTAAAGCTGCATTCTCTCTCCTGACCACCAGGGGGCGACTCCTCTGGTTGTATAGAAGTCTGTTTCGTGTGTCAAAGCTGCATTCTCTCTACTGACCACCAGGGGGCGACTCCTCTGGTTGTATAGAAGTCACAACTAACCACAACATGGACAAAAGTGCGTGGCATCCGGCCATATGGATCCATCGTTTCGCTAATCCACAGCTGGTTTCACAACCGCCGTCCTCTGGGACTTGAACCCATTCGGGTCCAACCAGCATCAGTTCGGTCCCAAAATTGTTGGCTGGGTTGAGGTCATGGGTTCTGGTCTGTGTGGAGCTGACGTCATGCACAAAAAAACCTACTTAAAATACATTCGTACGTCATCAACGTGTAGCGATCTAAAACCAACGACACTGGACTTTCACCCAGGAGGCCGCAGGTCGAGTCCCCGCACGAAACCAGAAGTCAAGACGGCACATTTGTGGTCATTTTAACCAAAAGTCACCATCTTTCGGTGAACATAACGAGGCAGTTTTGTTCCCCTAAACTAACCGAGTTGGTCTGACAGAAAAACCAGCGGCTAACTATTTAGATGTTTACAGTAAACGTTGAAATGTTGTTTGGATGTTGTATGTAATTTATGTGAAAAAACAACATCTGTAAATTAAACCATGAATCAATTATTCATGAACTTAATCAAAATGTATTGGCAATAAAAGTCCTAATAATTAGTTGCAGGTCCAGTATTTTGTAGCATTTGAACTAAAACGGCTCAAAATGATGGAAAAAAACTTACTTCAGCCCGTACAACACACACACACACACACACACACACACACGCATGATGCCGTGGATTCGAACCGCTCACCATCCGCTCCGCCGCTTCAGCCTCCAAACACAACTGAAGCTCGTCCGTCTTATAAACCGCAATCTGAGTCCTGACAGCAGACCTGGTCCTTACAGGACAGAACCCGGTTCCTCCTTAGAACCGGAACCTTGAGAAGCAGAACCCGGGGGCCGGGCTTGAGGTTTTGATCCGGATCAGGAGCGCATCGTCTTCGTCGTCTTCCTCCTCTCCGTCCTCATCGCTGCTCCCTCCGATCGTCTCTGAGCTCCAACACACACCCAGCCTGTGACCGAGGGCGAGCGAGCGAGAGGGAGGGAGAGAGAGAGAGGAGCCACATGCTGCTGTGTGTGTGTGTGTGTGTGTGTGTTGTACTGAGTGTGTAATGTGCATTAAAGCAGAGTTTGACAGAAATAGTAACAGCAGAGTGTTGCAGCTGCAGGCTGAGCTCTCAATGAATGAATGAATGGGGAGAGAGAGAGAGAAAGAGAGAAAGAAAGAGAGAGATGCCTTCATTATTGTTAGCTGTTAGCTCCATTATTTAATGACGCAGAACTGTCCTGCTAACGTTAACTAGCTCTCATTGTTGTCATCAGTAAAATGTTAGACCACCAGGGGGCGACTCCTCTGGTTGTATAGAAGTCTATGCTTCATGTATTGAAGCTGCATTTTCTCTCCTGACCACCAGGGGTTGGCTCTTCTGGTTGTATAGAAGTCTATGCTTCATGTATTGAAGCTGCATTTTCTCTCCTGACCACCAGGGGTTGGCTCTTCTGGTTGTATAGAAGTCTATGCTTCATGTGTTAAAGCTGCATTTTCTCTCCTGACCACCAGGGGTTGGCTCTTCTGGTTGTATAGAAGTCATTATTGATCAGTGATTTTTGATTAAAGTGGTTTCGGCTGTGATGAGATCAGCTGGTGTTCAGACATCTTTAACAGGCAAACCTTCTGTTTCATTGTGACGTTCATTCTGGTTAGTTTTGAGCTGCTTTTATTGTGAAAGTCTTGTCACTGAAACAGGAAGCTGTTTTTATTTCAAATCTCAGCTTCCTATTTCTTCAGAGGATCTTAAGAGATAGTCTATAGTCCATATATTATTCTATCTATCTATAGATTTTTGCTAATATACAAACGACTCCACCGGATCTCTTTAAGTCATTGGTTCTCAACCTCTTTCAGCCGAGTACCCCCAACCACATCAGAGCATCTTGTTGTTGAAGAACACACACACACAGACACACACACACGCACACACAGCTCTGGGTTCACATCCCTTCATTAGCGGACATACGGAGGTGAACTTGGGTCGAATTGATTTCCTGTCGTCCACAAACACAGAAACAGTTCTGCTCTGCAGAGTCCATCTGCTTCTGTGTTTAATGTGTGTGTGTGTGTGTGTGTGTGTGTGTGTGTGTGTGTGTGTGTGTGTGTTCTATTTTTAGCTATCGGGCTGCAGATGTCCTTGGACTTTCTGGAGAAGATGTTATGGGCCATCACCAAGCAGGTGAGTCGAGGACTCACCTGAACCTCTGAGCCGCGTTCCTGTCGTCCAATAGAAAGTCAGCGTCGCCGACAGCCAATCAGATTCCTTGATTGCGTCCCAGATCATTACATAAAATAATCTCAGTGTCAAACGAACGTCTCTAGGCCCCGCCTCCTCAGCCCTTCCATGGTCACTTTCTGTTGAAAGGAAGACGAGCTGGGCTCATGACGTCGGTCCACAAACCACCAAGAGAAGCAGAATGACTGAAAGGAAACGCCATCTTTTCAAAGACGTAACACAGTGTTTTCTCCGCTAATCCTCTGGATTCAGAGCTTGCTGGTTTGATTGACTCATCAGGGATCAGAGCCGGTAATTGTGTTCATTAAGTGCCTTTGACTTTTTGTATGAATTGAAGAGGATTCGACCCCTCAGAGACCGAAGTGAAGGTCCTCACTCTTTTTATATTATTCCAACTAGACGACATTAATTCATCTAATTATATATAGCACGTACATAAATCAAAAGCAGTGTAGTTGCATTTATTTGCATTTTACGTGCATTTTATTTATTTATTTTTCATTTTTGGATTGTGGACGTTTTGAAGCATCGAGTTCAGTGATTTGGCCGTCGCCATCTTGTTTTTTGCAACCAGGAAGTGAACGTACGTGGAGCAGCGATGTCAAGTGTATGTCCCTGGTGTCGACCTGTCAATCACCTTGTAGCCCCGCCCTAAAGGGAGGTTTTTTATGCGACGATACAAAACCAAACACATTGCAGCAGTTTTGGATCCTTTTTGAGAACTTTAGAAGAGATTTTTCAAACGTAGTCACAATGTTTTAATGTTTCTTTTATTTTGTATTTTCATAATATTCTGACAATCATCTCCGCCGTGTCTTTTGTTTTCTTCCTCAACTACTCCAGCCCAGCGACACAGACGTGAGTAAATGCTGATTATTGATTACTGATTATTGATTCAGAGATTATTTATGTTTCTGTCATATTTCATCCCCCTGTGTGTTTTTATGAAAGTATTTTATACACATCAAGACACATCACACATTCTCTCTCTCTCTCTCTCTCTCTCTCTCTCTCTCTCTCTCTCTCTCTGTCCTCTCTCTCTCTCTCTCTCTCTCTCTCTCTCTCTCTCTCTCTCTCTCTCTCTCTCTCTCTCTCTCTCTCAGTGTTCAGCTATAGAAGGTGTGTGTCCTCTCAACTGTGAGAGCGTTGTAAGTACCTCCTCACCAACATCACTTCTTTTATTTTGAAAGTTCACACACACACTCACACACTTCTTTCCTTCTGCTTCTGCTCAGGATCTGAACTGTTTCCTGGTCGACAACAACGGCTTCGTCCTGATCTCTAAAGAGAGGAACGAGGTGAGGTGTGTGTGTGTGTGTGTGTTCAGAGTTATAATCATTGGTTATGATGCTTTAGTGATGTGTGTGTGTGCATATATATATATAA
Organism: Clinocottus analis; assembly: GCF_023055335.1. NCBI lineage: Eukaryota > Metazoa > Chordata > Actinopteri > Perciformes > Cottidae > Clinocottus > Clinocottus analis. The sequence continues at coordinate 2,221,688 of NW_027176218.1, read as the reverse complement.
ATATATATATATGAAGAGTATCAGTCATATTTAATACCACAGAAGAAGAAAACCTGCAGAGGAAGTTTTAATCCTGGTTGATTAAACCAGCGTGTGTGACGATGAGCTCTGGGTTTAATCTGTGTGTGTGTGTGTGTGTGTGTGTGTGTGTGTGTGTGTGTGTGTGTGTGTGTGTGTGTGTGTTGCATTAGTGGCGAAATGAAATAAAGCAGCTGCTGCACCTGATGACCTCATCTCTCAGTGGGCGGGGCTTAAACAGAGCAAGATGGCCGCTTAGACCCATCTGAATAATATTTCAGTGTTTCTAACCTTCAGTCGACTCATTTCATTAAAATGTTACCAAAACTTAAATTAGTTAAATTCATCGGACTTTTCATTGTGATCTTTGTAAAAGAAAAAAAACTTTTACTTATTATCTCATAACCATAAAATAAAGGTTTCTTACTACAGCTACAAATAATATAGTTTTTTATTGTGAAGAAATGTAACTTAAAATATTTGTATTGGTATTTAATATGTATAATTATTAGATACAATTAAATAACATTTCGTAACTTCACTAACACTTTACTTATCTCAAGTATATTTATAAAATTGAAAAAAGTAAAATTATATTTGTATGTATACATATATCTAAATAAATATGTATATATTCATAAACTGTACATGTATAAATATGTGTATATATTATATGTGTATATATATGTACATTTATATATATATATTTGAAATTTATATATTTTGAGATACATATTTGAGATACATATTTGAGATATAGTATGTTTTATAGATATTTAGTTTGAAATATATATTTATTAATACATATTTATTATTTATAAATAATATATATAAATAGCTATATTTATGTGTATTTCAGATATCATTTTGACATATTTGTATTTTTTTTACACATTTTTCTCTTTTTCTTGACCTTAATGGGCTGCCGTACTTAGTTGCAAATCATTTTGAGGACGTTTTAAAGTGTCTGAGTGTAGAGACGAGCAGCCGGCCAGCTGCTCGTTAGCTCTGGATTAACTCCGTATTACTGGAGATTAACGCAGATCCCACCGCGATATCATAAACACACACACACACACACACACACACACACACACACACCCACACACCCACACAGATGTTTACTTCTGTAGAGGACGGAGCTGCACGTGTGCAGAGTGGCACTCGGCTTTGTCTCTTACGTAACACCAGGACGCTCTGAGCTGTAAGCAGACGGCAGGTTGTTGGGTCTGCGCTCCAAACCGGAGGCTCGTCTTCGTTTCGACGACATCAGAACTTCACTCCACGTTTGTGGATGTTTTGAAGCCTCGAATTCGACGATTTGCCCGTCGCCATCTTGTTTTTTTGCAACCAGTCGGTGACCATGTGTGGACTGAGGAGAAGGGACGTAGAGACGCATACACATCTCTGGTAGAGACCTGTCAATCACCTTGTAGCCCCGCCCCTAAAGCATCCCCTGCTTTATGGTCTGTGAGAGAATGCAGCTTTAACACATGAAGCATAGACTTCTATACAACCAGAGGAGTCTCCCCCTAGTGGTCAGGAGAGAGAATGCAGCTTCTACACATGAAGCATAGACTTCTATACAACCAGAGGAGTCTCCCCCTAGTGGTCAGGAGAGAGAATGCAGCTTCAACACATTAGTATGAATCCATTTTGAGGTGTCCAACATGGCCGCCAGTAAAACAAAAACATCTCTATTTAACTTTTTCTTTCGTAAATAACTCCCAACACCAACAACTCTCGGCTGTGAGGTTTGTTGTTGAGCTTGTGTTGTTTGTGTTGTTTGTGTTGGTGTTTGTGGGAAATCTAACTTCTACTCTCCGCAGCAAACTGTTTAATTTTAAAGCGAGAAATGTTTCTCGTGTCGAGGCTCGTTTGTCATTATTTGCATGTCCGCTGCGTTCCCAGTGGCCTTACGAAGCAGATATTATGATGAACTGCTTCCTGGAGCTTTTTGCTGAGCTCTCGACTTTACAGGATATTTTTTTGGTGTGGAAACACCCAGAACCCCTTCTCCTCGAAGCCCTGAAGCCGGCGCTGGTGTGTGAAGGTGCTCGGTAAATATTTAATCAGCCGGGACGTGAAATCGGTGCTGACGAGAAGAAACGTGCCACGTGACGTAGAGCTCGTTATTGGTCGATCAAAATGATGCTGACTGAGGAGCCGGTTCACCTGCAAGGTCACTGAGGAACCTCTAACTGGTCCTGAACCAGTCTCGGCCTAGTCCTGGTCCTCTATAGGCCCAGATCCAGCAGAGACCAGTCCACTAGACCCAGGACTGAGAGGAGCAGACTGTCTGAGCCTGCTGCAGTAAAACGAGAGGTTTTAGTCCACAGGGGGCACCAGAACCAACACTACCTCTTTAGTCCACAGGGGGCACCAGAACCAACACTACCTCTTTAGTCCACAGGGGGCACCAGAACCAACACTACCTCTTTAGTCCACAGGAGGCAGAAGAACCAACACTACCTCTTTAGTCCACAGGAGGCAGAAGAACCAACACTACCTCTTTAGTCCACAAGGGGAACTAGAACCAACACTACCTCTTTAGTCCACAGGGGGCACCAGAACCAACACTACCTCTTTAGTCCACAGGAGGCAGAAGAACCAACACTCCCTCTTTAGTCCACAGGGGGCACTAGAACCAACACTACCTCTTTAGTCCACTGGGGGCAGAAGAACCAACAAAACCTCTTTAGTCCACAGGGGGCACTAGAACCAACACTACCTCTTTAGTCCACAAGGGGAACTAGAACCAACACTACCTCTTTAGTCCACAGGGGGCACCAGAACCAACACTACCTCTTTAGTCCACAAGGGGAACTAGAACCAACACTACCTCTTTAGTCCACAGGGGGCACCAGAACCAACACTCCCTCTTTAGTCCACAGGGGGCAGAAGAACCAACACAAAAAGCTTCACGTCATGAGGATGGCTAGAAACATAAAGAGGCACTTTTACTATATTAATATATGCTATATTAATAATTAGCATGCTAGCATGCTCACCATTAGCATGAGGCTCCGCGAGCTGACCAACTGAAGCTTTCGCGCTGCATCAGTTTGTCTCTGGCTCTCATGTTTGTTTCATTAATCGGAGGTTCAGGTTTAAACTCGTCAGCCTCCGGAGGCCCGCGGGGGAACCGGGTCCAGCCGGGGACCAGGAGGTGTGGTGCAGGGAGCAGCTCGTCATGTCGACGGAGCTGCTGAGACAAAACGCTGTGAATAATTCAGCGAGTGTGGCGCTGCAGCCGAGGCCTCGGGAGCCTCTTTACTCAGTTTAACCGCCGGAGCCGCTCGCTGGTTTTTAATCAGGCCGGAGCCGCTCGCTCTGATTCTTCTTCTGCACCTTTTTCTCCGTCTGCAGCAGCCCGGAGGAGAGGACGTTAACGATGATTCAAAGAAAGAAACCGTCTGAGTCAGTGTGCTGAAGGAAAGCGCTTTTGAAATGTTTTTCTTCATCGAAGCGTTTTAAATACTAAGAGAGAAGCAGGTATAGGCTCCTCCCCCTCCTATGACTGAACACACACCTGTGTGCACCTGAAGCTTTCAGTTCTGAAATATCTTCAGCGGGACGCCAGTGATTCCTTTTCCACTAAAGGAATCCTTCAGTGACTCAAATCTATTTTATGACAACGTGATGTCAGAGTGAACGTGATGACGTCACCGTGAGGATGATGATGTCACCGTGGTGATGATGTCACATGGCAATGGTGTCACCGTGGTGATGATGTCACATGACGATGACGTCACTGTGATGATGGTGATGTCACCGTGATGATGATGATGACACCGCTCTGCTCTCTTCGTGTCTTCGTTGTCTTTTCCAGGTCGGACGCTTCTTCGGAGAAGTAGACGGATCAGTGATGGCGTCGCTGATCAAGATGGGAATGTTCAAAAAGTACGACAGGAAGTTCTTCTTCTTCTTCTTCTTCTTCTTCTTCTTCTTCTTCTTCTTCTTCTTCTTCTTTACTTTGGATGGTTGTACTTTAATGAAGATATTTTCTTTTACTCCTTATCTTTCTTTCTTTCATAAATACTAAATGAAAAGTACTTCATGTGGAGACGAGGGCGTTAGAGAGGACGATACTGGAGTTAACGTGTGTGTGTCTGTGTGTGTGTGTGTGTGTGTGTGTGTGTCTGCAGAGTGTCTCTGTTCGACTACCAGGCGATGTGTAAGAACAGCCATCACCACGCCAGCAGCGCACACCGCCTCCTCAGCGTGAGTCTGTGTAGAGCTTCAGCTGTTAATTTATCAGCTTCAGCTGTCAATCATCTGCTTCACCTGTCAATCATCCACTTCACCTGTCAATCATCCGTTTCAGCTGTCCATCATGTGCTTTGACTTGTTTCTTGTCATCGTTTCCTCTGCAGCCGCTCTACAGCCTCGCTGCGTTGACCCGCTGGTTCTTCTCCAACGCTCTGATGTGAGAGTCTCTTGTTTTTATTGTCTTCATTATTATTATTATTATTAATTAGTATCCCTGTTGTTGTAATGTTTTTATATAATATTATAATTATTATTAATAATAATAATTATAATGAATGAATCTAAATGTAAAATCAACCCTGGGAGGAAATGAGGATTTTTACAAATAAGTTCCGCAGTTTATTCTGAGTATCTGCCGCGTGTAGTACAGTACATGAAGTACACAAAGTACATGAAGTACACAAAGTACATGAAGTACACCTCTCTGCATGCTGTGCTCGTGTCTCCATCAGGTTCCTGCTGGACTTTAACTTCTGCTCTCTCTGGCACGGCGACTTCCTCGTGGACGGTGAGATGAGAAAGTAGAAGTACCGCAGTGTAGAAGTACTCTGTTACAAGTACACGTGTTCCTCTGAGATCAATACATAGTTTATTCAGAATGATACCTTCATTTATTATTTAATATCTTACTGTTTAACTGCTTAGTAGCAGTAGAAAGTACAACATGTACCTCTGAGATGTGGTACAGTAAGAAGTAGATTACGTAACAGAAATACTCCAGTGAAGTACAAGTACACAGTATTTACATTGACTGAATAAACGTTGAGGTAAAAATGAAAAAGAATAAAGAACTAAAACACGAGAGAGAAACATTCATGTCAAAAGTGTTTGCTTTATGTCTCATTTACAAACATTCTGTTTCAAAATGGCGGCCTCATCTTCATCATCCTCACCATCATCCTCATCCTCATGTGGGCGTGTCCTCTGTGTCGTCATCTTCATCGTTCAGCTAAAGCCGGCTACCACACCAGTGAGTACACGAGTTACACGTCCTCACAAGGACGGGAAGACGCTTTCAGGACATTCTGACACTGTGTGTGTGTGTGTGTGTGTGTGTGTGTGTGTGTGTGTGTGTGTGTGTGTCTCAGGTCACAAGCAGAGGAAGGTGGATCCTCTGCTTCCTTGTGACACGGCGTATCCCGGCTTCATGTACGACTCCACTGTTAGAGAAGCAAACAGCCTCATCAAGTGTGGACGCTGCCAGAAGTACGACACACACACACACACACACACACACACACACACACACACACACACACACACACACACACCAGTGGTTGAAGAAGTATTCAGATACTTTGCTGCAGTAAAAGTACTAATACAAGTAAAAAGTTGGCTTTAGAAAACTAAAGTATAAATACACCTTCACCGCCATCTGGTGGTCAAACCATGTATTCATCTGGTGCATCTATTAGTTTATTCATTCGTGATATATATATATATATATATATATATATATATATATATATATATATATATATATATATATATATGCACACAAACAATTACATTTAGTTTAAGAGAACATTCCTCCAGATGTTTTGACATTAAACAAGTTAGTTTGATGGAGGAATTTAGTTGTTATTGATTTGATTGATGAATTGCTTGATTGATTGATTGATTGATTGATTGATTGGTTGTTTGATTGATTGCTTGCTTGCTTGACGTGCTGCAGGATGTTCGTGGTGCAGCAGGTACCTGACAGTAACCTGGTGATGGTCGTCGCTCAGGCCGACTGCGACTGCTCCCGTCAGTACGGCCCGATCCTGCTGGAGCCCAAAGAGATCAAATATATCCTTCATCTGTGTGTGTGTGTGTGTGTGTGTGTGTGTGTGTGTGTGTGTGTGTGTGTGTGTGTGTGTGTGTGTGTGTGATGATCTAGACTCCATTCAGAAAACGAGCATTTTAAAAGTTGTCGTCTCGTGTGTAAAAATAACAAAACGTGAATTCAGACTTTTCACACAAATCTTCATCATCATGTCTTCATAAAGTTAATATTTCTGACGGTAACCGCAGCAGCGCCCCCTGCTGGATTTTGGACGCCATGTTTACTACTTTTCACAAATGTTCCGAGGACGACGAGCGGCGTGTTTTCCTTAACGTCAGTGAACATAACGCCACGGTGAAGTGCAACCGCATGAAGTCCCAGAAGGTGCGGCGGCGCCCGGAGTCGTGCCACGCCTACCACCCGAAGGTGAGCGGCAGCGTTCAGGACTTTATTTACTCATGACGTGTTTACAACCGGCTGAAAAGTAGCAAAATAATGTAAAATAATAAAGTTTTTTTTACAAGACACAAAGGATGACTTTTAACAAATTATACAATTCATTTTTTTCAACTAAATATATACATAATTACTTTTTTTCATGATTTATTTCAACATTCTATATATTTATGTATGTTGAGGATTAAAAAATACTGTACTATATTTGGTGACATATTTCTCGTGATGTCTAAGTGTCCTATACGTGCATTGCAACACTTTTAAGTATATATTTTAACTCTTATTCTATAATAAGTTTAATCATATTGTCATTACATATTTTCTTTACTGCATTTGAAAACCTGCTGATTCAACAATACAAATATGATCAACAAATAAACTACAAAACGTTATTATCTATAATGATCCATTTATTGTTATATTAATAATAATAAGACTTGTCAGTTCATAAATTGATCCCTTGTTGAAATGTAGAGGCTACCCAGCAAAAATAATAACCATTAATGGATCAATAATTATGATCTAATGATATGCATTAGTACTTCTGTACAATGAATGATATTTATGTAAAACAGTATTTCTACGCTTAACTTTTATTTAAGTAAATGAAATAATACCACAGATGACTTTTTTCACCAACGAGATATTGATTATTAATAAATTGTTTATTTAGTTTATAAAATACATGAATAAATAACAGAAGTATTCATCTGTATTGTCGTTACTTCTCACAGGAAGATGCAAAGGAATGCGGCGGGGCGGCGGCCATCTTCCCGTCGCTCTCCGTCTCCTCCTTCTCGCTGCTCGCCTCCTTGCTGCTCCGTCATTGGACGTAAAGAAAACCGACCAATCAGGACGCTCCAAAGGAGGCGAGGCCGAAGAAGGATTTTTTTTTTTTTAAAAACGTCGAGCCAAAAGGATGTTTTTTCTTTCCCGCCAGTTCAGAGAGCGGGAAAAAGGGCTTCGAACACAACGCGTCCGACGGACAGAAACGAGGCAGCTGGGAGGCCGGAACCCACAGAATGTAGAGTTTTGATACAGGAGCAAAGTGGAGTTTTACATTCAAATAATTTATAAGGAAAACAAGTTTTTTGACGAGCTAACGTGGCTAACTGCTAGCTGAATCTCTTCAGAATAAAATGTGATAATTATGGATTATCCTTATCAAACGTGCAGCTTTTACATTTTTGATATAAAGAATGTTTATTGTTTGTTTCTGTGTCCTGACTGAACTGAATCTTTTCGTCCGTGTCAAACAGCGCCTCCTGCTGGACGCCTTTTAATAAACAACCGTGTCACATTAATGAGAGAAAGTTATTTACTGATCACTTCGGTCGAGTATTTTGATGGAAGCAGGATTATTATTATAGCGATACTATTAAAAGGTTTGTCTGACATGAGATGAAACCGCAATATTATAGAAATAAAAACGTATCGTGAAGATATTACATTTTTCCTGTTGTCTTTAGTTCTAAGTTTGCAGAAATTAGACGAAGAATTCATATTTGAGAGAGACGACTTAATTTAAACGTAATTTGAGAACGCAGCTTTAAAAACTTTTAAATCTTGATCAGAGAGAGTATGTTTTAATCTTTTTTACTGATTTAAATAAACATTAAATACATGTTTGTTATGTCGGCAGTTCTTAAGACAAGAACTCAACTTCAGTTCTTATTTTAGGATCAATTATTTTCGTTTATAGTTTGTTTATAGACATTTCATCTAAATAGTTGATTAATGATAACTATAAAATTAAGATTTTTTAGAAACATTTCCCTTTAAAAAAAAAATCCTAAAATTCAGGTTATAAGCGGATACATTTTTACTCAACTTTGACCCGTGTCAAATTTGTCAGATAAAAGATTTAGCAGCAGTTAGTGGCGAGCGTTAGCTAGCCAGCGATTGCTAGCCAGCATTAGCACACTCGCTAGTTAGAGAGCGTTAGCTGTCGAGCGTTAGCTAGCAACTTTGTAGCAGCAGCGGCTGGTTTATGATAAAATACGACTTTCTTTGTGGTTTTTAGCCGCTGCGGCTAAAAAAAGGGTTTCGCCTCTTAAACCTCAGTTCACGGTACGTTTTCTGATCTTTTCGATATCGAGTCGTTTGTACAAAAGAAACTGCTGAGCTCCAACAGTCGCCGTGGTTTTTATTCACCGACATGAAATCGCGTCTGTCAAATGAAAGAATAAAGGAAAAACATCTCGTGAATAAAATATTCAAGACATTTTTTTAAAAAGCAGGAAACAAAAAAATAACTTCACATTGATTCTGAGAATTAAATGTTGCAGAGAAGTTCTTCAGGCTGATTTCTCTTTCTTCCTCGTCGCCAGTCGGAGAGCAAAAAACCTTTTTTATAATAAATAAAAAGATAAATGTGCGTCATTTACGCTCGAGTGCGAGAATATTTATAAACCGTCTGTCAAACAATCGCAGTTAAAAACGGAGCATTCGATGACCTCACTCGAGTCCCAGGATTATTACTTTCTGCTCTCAGGAGACTAAATAAATCCACGTGGATGAAAGTCGACGGAGGAAGCTGCTGTTGTTGTTATTGTTGTTGTTGCTGCAGCAGCCGGCATGTGAACAGTTTATCAGCGTCTACACGGCCTGCTGTTTGTTCGTTTCCTCGGCGGGGCTCGTCTCCTCGTCTCCTCCTGCCCTCTCCTGGTTCCAGTCCCGGAGGCCCTCCGGCAGGCTGATGTCCTCCTCGAAGCTGCCGGTTCCCTCCACGAAGTCCTCGTACGTCGACTTCTCCTCAAACGGCCGCGCGCCCAGCAGCTCCAACATGTCCGCCTTGTCCAGGATCTCCTTGTCCAGGAGGCGCCGGCCCACCTGAAGGGGGAGGGAGGAGGGAGGGCGCGGGGGGGTTAGAGGCTTTTAATGTACAATATCGATCGATAGATAGATAAGTCAGGCGGGAGCGTCTCACCAGCTCCACCAGCTCCTTCTTGTCCTGGACCAGCGCCAGCGTCTTCTGGTACGCTCGCTCCACCAGCTCTCTCACCTCGGCGTCGATGAGCTCGGCGGTGGCTTCGCTGTACGGTTTGTCCAGCACCATCTCGCCCTGCCGGGGCAGGTCGAACGACACCTGGCCCACCTTATCGCTCATCCCGAACTGCACCACCTGCGCGGAAGGAGAACCAGGAGAACCAGGAGAACCGGTCACACGGGGGTCACGTGACTTGGCGGCGTGAGCAGGAAGTAGCGCGTGCTAGCGTACCTGGGCGTAGGCGGACTGCGTGACCTTCTTCAGGTCGTCCTGCGCTCCGGTGGTGATGCGGCCGAAGAAGACGTGCTCGGCCACGCGGCCGCCGAGCATCATGCACATGCGGTCGAACAGCTGCTCCTTGCTGTACAGGTACTGCTCTCTGGGGAGGTACTGCGCGTAGCCCAGCCCCTTGCCCCGCGGGATGATGGACACCTGAGAGAACCAATGAGGAGGCAGCATGTGACCACCAGGAGACTCACTGATGGTGCACCTCCTCTCAGAAACTCTGAATCCTTCAACTTGTATTTAAAAAAAAACAAACATTGCTAATATTTACAATTCATTTTGAAGTCACACATTTAAAAAAGAGAAATCTTTTTCATTCTGCTTTTATTTTGGAAGGTCACATTAAATTCATATCGTTAGATGACTTTTATCCTGTTGGTTTAATGTTTTATTTATGGTTTCTCTATATTTGCTTTACTATTTACTACTAGCAGACAGAGGTACTTTAGTGAGTAGTACTACAGGTACCTTAGAGAGTACTACGAGAGGTGCTTCAGTGGGTACTACGAGAGGTGCTTCAGTGAGTACTAGAGGTGCTTCAGTGAGTACTAGAGGTGCTTCAGTGAGTACTAGAGGTGCTTCAGTGAGTACTAGAGGTGCTTCAGTGAGTACTAGAGGTGCTTCAGTGAGTACTAGAGGTGCTTCAGTGAGTACTAGAGGTGCTTCAGTGAGTACTAGAGGTGCTTCAGTGAGTACTAGAGGTGCTTCAGTGCGTACTAGAGGTGCTTCAGTGAGTACTAGAGGTGCTTCAGTGAGTATTAGAGGTGCTTCAGTGAGTATTAGAGGTGCTTCAGTGCGTACTAGAGGTGCTTCAGTGAGTACTAGAGGTGCTTCAGTGAGTACTAGAGGTGCTTCAGTGAGTATTAGAGGCGGTACCTTCAGCAGCGGGTCGGCGTGCTGCAGGAACCAGCCCACCACGGCGTGGCCGGCCTCGTGGTACGCAACAGTCTTCTTCTCTGTGGGCTGCAGGACCTGAGTCTTCTTCTCCAGACCTGCACACACACACACACACACACACAGGTTACAGCACACGTCAGCGGCCCTGAGCAGCAGAGCGCGGCGGCAGCTGACCTCCGATGACGCGGTCGATGGCTTGTTCAAAGTGTTTCCCGTTCACAGACGCGTTGAGATGTCGGGCGGCGATCAGAGCGGCTTCGTTACAGACGTTAGCGATGTCAGCGCCTAAGGAGACACACACACACACACACGTTCAGGTCACATGGTCACGCTGAGCGCGTTGACGTGTGTGTGACTCCTCCCACGTACCGGTGAACCCCGGCGTGGCGGCGGCCATCTTCCTGGCGAGGCCGTCTTTGTCCATGTTGGGGTCCAGCTTGATGGGCCGCAGGTGAACTTTAAAGATGGACGCTCGGCCTTTGATGTCCGGAGGACCTGAAGCAGGTGAAGAAAGATCAAAGGACCAAAAGATCAAACGTCTGCTACAGGATCAAAGTCACTGATGAAACGCGAGTTCAGGCAGAACGTTACCGATGTAGATCTGTCGGTCGAAGCGTCCCGGTCTCATCAGAGCCGGGTCCAGGATGTCGGGTCTGTTGGTTCCAGCTAAGACGACCACGTTGGTGGCCGTGTTGAAGCCTGCAGAGACACACACACACACACACACACACACAGTGGAGTTAAAGACTAAACAACATCAACGGTCCTCCAGAGCGTGGTGGAGAAGCGTGCGCACCGTCCATCTCCACCAGCAGCTGGTTCAGCGTGTTCTCCTGCTCGCTCTGACCGCCGAAGTTCCCTCCGCCCCTCTTCCTCCCCACGGCGTCGATCTCGTCGATGAAGAGGATGCAGGGCGCGTTCTTCCTCGCCATGGCGAACATGTCCCTGACCTGTGGGGGAGGAAACCCCGATCAGCGAGGAAGATTTGACTATTTATAAATAATAATAATAATAATAATATATATATTTTTTAAATATAACTACTAATATATATATATAAATACACAAAATAAATAAATGAACAACACATGACTTTAAATAAAAGATGTAACGCATGACAAAGTGGGCGTGGCCTCACTCACCCGGGCGGGGCCGACGCCCACGAACATCTCCAGGAACTCGGAGCCGTTGACGGTGATGAACGGCACGTTGGCCTCTCCGGCCGTGGCTTTGGCCAGCAGCGTCTTGCCGGTGCCGGGAGGTCCGGACAGCACGGCCCCCTGGGAAAAAACACACGGCGAGACGATGAAGCGTCCGGACGGCAACGGAGTGATGATGGATGGACGTAAATGTTTGTGTGTGTGCGTGTATGTGTGTCTGTGTGCGCATGTAGATATATGTGCACGAACATGCATTTGTGTATGTGTGTGTCCGTGGATGTGTGCGTGCATGTGTACATGCAAGTACGTGTGTAAATACACATGTGTGCATGTGCATATGCGTGTGTGAACGTGCGTGTGTGTCTGTGCATGTGTGTATATGCGTGTGTGTGTGTGTGTCTGTGCATGTGTGTGTGTTTGTGCGCTTGTGTGTGTCTGTGCGTGTATGTCCGTGTGTACGTCTATATGCGTGTGTGCGTGTGTCTGTGCATGTACGTGTATATGCCTGTGCACTTGTGTGTGTCTGTGTGTGTTTGTGCGTGTGCATGTACGTGTATATGCATGTGTGTGTCTGTGTGTGTCTGTGTGTGTACCTTGGGGATCTTGGCCCCCAGGTCCTGGTACTGCTGCGGGTTCTTCAGGAAGTTGACGAACTCGAGGATCTCCAGCTTGGCCTCCTCGCAGCCGGCCACGTCCTTGAACTTGACCTCGATGTTGTCCTTCATCATCTTGGCCGTGGATTCGCTCATGCTGAAGGGCCCGCCCCTCCCGCCGCCGGCGCCGCCTCCCATTGCCCCCCGCCGCACGGTGAAGAGCAGGAAGCCAATCAGCAGCAGGGTGGGGATCATGCTCATCAGGAAGGAGCTGAGGGGGGAGGGGCATGTGAGATTATGTACACACGGACACACACACACAACGACGGACACACATACAAGGACAGACACACACAGTTTTCCGTGTGGAACCTTTAGAACCTGGAGAACCCACCCGTCGCTCTCGGTGCTGTAGACGACGGCCGGGCGCCGTGACGGCTCTAAGCCGAGTTCTGCGTGCGCCGCCTCCAGGTTCCTCTCGAACGTGTCCACGCTGCCGATGTTGAACCACACGTAGTTCTGAGAGGCAACGAGAGACCTTATTAGTATTATTATGATGTCATTAATATGTCATGATGATGTCAGGCTATCAATACATTATTATTTAAACAAGGCTGTAGATCAACTTGTATACACGACTACGGAAGCCCAGAGGGGCCAGTGAGGCGCAGCTGTCTTAATTATGAGGATCGTTTAGTGTTGTTGTTGTTGTTGTTGTTGTTGTTGTTGTTGTTGCAATACTGATTTCAGCCACAAGAAGCTGAAGTGAACCTTTACCTCTTGTGGCCAAAACTGTTTTCATCATCCTAAAAAAACACTTTTTTTTTTTAATCAAAAAAATATATAAATTTGAAAACATTTTCTTTTACACAAACGAAAGAAAACTTCGCCATCATGAACCCTTCAGATGAAGTTTAATAAAAGAGTTTGAATTAAATTCAAAACTAGATTTGTTTTTGATTCATATTCATGTTTCCCTCACTTGTCTCTCTGGGCTTCCGTAGTTTTTTGGGCTGAAATAATTTCTAAATCCACAAAATCACAATTTAAACACCGGCAGAGTAAATAAACAGTATCACGGTTCTGTTCACAGCTTCCTTTGACGTTTTAAAACAGAACGTTTGACAGTAGATTAAACACAAATATATTTAATCTCAGGTTTTAATCTCAGATGTTTTCTTACCGCGTCTGGGTCGGCTCCCGGGGCCAGAATGACTCTGACGTACTGTTTGTTGACGACCTCCAACCGCTCCACCTGCACACAGCACACGTTCACATACGATGAATACAGACACATATACACATATACATAAATATATATATTAAATAAATAAAATGCCGCCATGTGTGCTCACCATTCCCCGGCTCACGTAGCGGTGGACAAAGTCCTTCCAGCTGATCTCTCGGCCGTTGTCTCTGAAGTAAAAGTACAACGCCGCCGAGCCGATGCCGGCCGCCGTGATCGCAAAGTAGCGGAAATCCTTCTCGTCCCACGGGACGTCGCCCTGGAGACAAGGAGGCATGGTGAGGGGAGGGACTGGGACCAGCACGAGGGACTGGGACCAGCACGAGGGACTGGGACCAGCACGAGGGACTGGGACCAGCACGAGGGACTGGGACCAGCACGAGTGAGTGATTGGGAACAACGGCAACGCAGGCGACTGGGACTCGGGTTGGGTACTGTACCGCCACTACACCGAGGCGACCGGAGCCTACCGGACCGAAACGCGACACAGATTTCGTTTCGGGGCCTGAGCCGATTGAATTTTTTTTTAATAAACTACTCTGATGACTCCGTCCGAGCAGCAGCTTGTATAGCTACTGTAGCGAGCTAGCTACTGTCGCTGTATAGTTACTGTAGCGAGCTAGCTACAGTAACTATACATCCTGCTGCTAGCTAGCTACACTTTTGACCGTTTACCTTTTAAACTGTTCTGTTAAAAGGTTGATAGCTAGCTAGCTAGCTAGCTAGCTAAAGGTTGATAGATCAATAGTTAGCAAATGCAAGAAAACGACTGCGTGAAAAGAAGAAGAGCCGAACTCAGAGAGAGAAACACTTTTTTTTCTTCACTTTTTGAGGAAACGTCTGTTTTAAACTGGAATTTGATGTTTGCCAAATTCAAGAGCAGCGCCGTCTGGTCCAGTAAAGCTCTCCCAGTTGATATTAATGGTGTCGTCTGGTCCAGTCAAGAGAATCCCTCTTCTCCTATTGGCTGAATAAAAACGAGGCGGCGGCGACGTTTGAAAGCGCTGCTTTGGTTCCAGTGGAAAGAGGAAGTTCTTTAACGAACTTGTTCGCTCTTTATTTATAATTTTAGTTTATAAGCACAAAGTAGAAATCCTTCATCCTTTTACTCCACATTAATCTCTGAGGGAAAATGTTTATGTTGCTGGAGTTATGAATTATGATTTGAATGTGAAGCCACACACCTTTTGCATTCGGCTCCACCAGTCGTTCCCTCCTCTCTTCCCTCCACCCGAGGATCTTCCTCCTCCTGCTCCTCCTCCTGCTCCTCCTCCAGCTGCTCCTCCTCCTCCTGCTCCTCCTCCAGCTGCTCCTCCTCCAGCTGCTCCTCCTCCAGCTGCGCCTCCTCCAGCTGCGCCTCCTCCAGCTGCGCCTCCTCCTTCTGCTGCTCCTCCTCCTTTTCCATCTGAAACTCACACACAACAGTTAAACAAAAATATTTACAATACAAATATGATACACGTGTTACTGTGTATCATGTGATCTCCTACACGTGTTACTGTGTATCTTAGTTAGCTGCTCGTTGTGGCAGCAGCTGAACCTGAAGCAGGCCGAGCTGGGCCTGCAGCAGGCCGAGCTGGGCCTGCAGCAGGACGAGCTGGACCTGAAACAGGACGAGCTGGGCCTGAAACAGGACGAGCTGGGCCTGCAGCTTCTTCTCTCACCTTTGGGCTCAGTGGAGAACAGCCGGCGCCGAGCCGACTGCAGCCTGCAACAGGACAGCAGGGTCGCTGGAGTCCGACCGACGTTCTGCAACACATCAGAAGGACCGGAGCGTTTAGACCAGGACCTCTAACAGGTAAACACACACTGAAGGTCAGGTGTGCTCTAAACTCCTGGCGATAAATTAAATGAACAACATGGTCAGAAAAAACTGAACCCGATATCGACCATGAGGAGAAATGTATGACGACAAGTGTTCACATTTATTTGAGTTTATTTTACTTTTGTTCAAACGAAGGGAAACTGAAAGTAAAAAAACACATCATTACTTTACAGACTCACAAAATGTAGTTATAAAAGCTGATTAGAACACCCATGTTTAACTACTAGTTACTGCAGCGCACACACACACACACACACACACACACACACACACACACACACACACAACTATGTAATGTGTGCTCGTACTACTTTCCCTGCATTAATGTTTAGAGACAGAAATGTACGTGTCCTTTAAAGACAATATAATTTCATCATTAACCAAATTAGATCTGCGCAACAAAGGGAATAATTGAATTTCTTTAGGACTTAGAAGCCGACATCCATCCATCCATGTATCCATCCATCCATCTGAATATATGAACTGGAGCTTAACTAACTCTACATTGTAGAAATAGTCCTCGCTCATCTTTCATGAGAATACCGTTGTAATGTTAATTAAACCAGCTTATTGTGAGAAGAGGCTCATCAAGAAAGTCATTTTAATTGGTAATAAGTATTATTTTCATAATCTCATTGAAGCCGAATAACCAAGTGGACGATAAACACACAGATGGAGTCCTGCATGGAGGTTTAGAGAGGATGATATTTCGATATTAATCAAACGGACTCTGGATTTCATGATATTGCAATTAGTTATGGCTCGCATCCGGGTCTTACTTGGCCAACGTTAATTCTCTTTAGACTTTAGTTTTAATTGGGTGCAAGAGACAACGTGTTGGTCACTAACTCGCTGAGTGACTCGTGCATTTTCAGAGACAAACCCCCAACCTTCACTTACCAGCACGGAGAAGCTCCGGTACCCGGCTGCGTAGAGCCGTCCTGCGGTCACCGCGGAGAGCCGAGCCCGGGCTCCTGCAGCCCGACAGAAAGGCCAGGCCGCCGCCGAGAGAAGCCTCAGCACCTGAGACATTCCGCCACGTCTTTCAGTGCGAAACGCAACGTTTTTCCGTTTAATTTCCTCCCCCGAACTTCATCGTGTTGCACCAGCAAGTGTTATTGAATAACGGCGTGAAATGTCAACGAGAGGGGTGACGTAAAAAGCCAGATAGACGTTTTCTTCGAATGCCTGTCGGTAATTGTGACGGAAATAAATATATGTATTAATTCTCGAAAGGATCTGAGTCCCACAAATATTAGGTATGCTACAAAATATTATATTAGATTAATACAACACAAGTAGTTTATTTAATAATCTTTAACGTGACTTGTTTACATTCAGGCATCAAAAAGACGGACGCCGGGTCCTCACAGAACACCTTCTCTCTGATTGGCTGAGATAGAAAGACGATTAGCGTAACGCTCTCTGCTCTCCTCACGTAACTGTTACCAAAACAAGGCGTGACGGCGTTTTCCCGTTGATACTTTTGATTATTACACGTAAAATAATAACATACTAGTTAAACCAAATATTTAAAATGTTAATAATATACTTCTCAGGTCTGTAAGAATGAATAGAAGTAAATAAGACAACAGTGAAGAATTTAAAGTTAAAAGGACACGACACTTTTTTCAAATTGAAATATTTTTCGTTTCAAAAGTATGTTTTTACAGTGTATCCTTCGACTAACAATTATTTGTATTGTTTATTAACCTTATGATTTATTTTCTTAATATTATAAAAAATATTGTTACATTAAAACGTGAATTATTCCAACTCAAAATTATGAAATGCACCTAAACGATAGAAGAACACCACAATGTCCAACATCTTCTTCATATTGCTTGTTTATTCCGAACAACAGTCTCAAACCATAGCTTCTCTATCCATAATAAAAGACGCCGAAGAAGCGGAAACATTTCTTTGATAAAACTCATTTAAAATAGAAAATTAGAGTCGAACACAAAACAAAACAAAGAATGAACACAAAGTCTCAGCTTCCTCTGTATGTGCTGAAGGAGAACCGGCTCATCAGCAGAGGGAGATGGAACCGCTGCTGAGGGTCTGTGATGGAGAACACCACCTAGAACCACACACACACACACACACACACACACGCACACACACACACACAAAACACACACATTAAATATATAAATTAGGTAGGAACTTAATTTAATTCATGAATATAATGTTCATTATTTTTTTCGTATCAGTGTTTTTTTCTCTTTATTCTTATTGAAACACATATTATTTTTTTATTCAGTTCATTTAGAGATGTTTACTGTTATTGTTGTGTGTGTGTGTGTGTGTGTGTGTGTGTGTGTGTGTGTGTGTGTGTGTGTGTGTGTGTGTGTGTGTGTGTCTCACCTCTACATACGGGTAGAAGCAGGTCTGGCCCAGTGTCTCCCAGTATGAGCCGGTCTCAAAGTGCAGCTTGTACGTTCCGCAGCAGAATGCCTCCCGGCTGATGAGTCCTGAGCAGCGGCCATCTTTGTTTGTTGTCCTAATGAAAGAAAGAAAAGGAAAAAAAAGCAGTTAAAAAAACTGTTGCTTTAATGCTCAGGTCGTTGTTCCTGTTCATATGAAACATTTTGAAACAAGTTTTAACGCTCATTTACAAAATTAATGATTGATGTATTTCGCCCGCGGGTTCAAACCCCGACCCACCCGACACTCAGCATGCTCCAGATCATCGTCTGGGAGTCGAGCCGGTGGAGACTGACGGCCATGCGGGACGCCGGGACGCCGTCACCGGTGTTCAGCACGTGAGTGGTCAGAGGGCTGGACTCCATGATCTGTGAGACAGGTGAGATGGGTGAGATAGGTGAGATAGATGAGACAGAACAGGTGAGACATGTGAGACGGGTGAGACAGAACAGGTGAGACAGGACAGGTGAGATGGGAGAGACAGGTGAGACAGGACAGGTGAGATGGGTAAGATGGGTGAGACAGGACAGGTCAGATAGATGAGACATGTGAGACGGTTGAGACAGAACAGGTGAGATAGGTGAGACAGGTGAGACACGACAGGTCAGACGGGTGAGACAGATAAGGTAAGACAGGTGAGGGTAGGTGAGACAGGACAGGTGAGAGGGGACAGGTGAGGATAGGTGTGACAGGTGAGGACATAATGAAATATTAATAAGTATGTTTTCTTTAGTGTAAATTCACCGACAAATTGGAAAATATGAACGCTTGTGTTTTCCTTACCCGACACTGACTCTAGATGGCGCCATTCACGTTTTTACGCTTTTGCAGTTCTCCGATAGAAGTTTGAGTCCGTTGCAATATGTGACCTCACCACTAGATGGCGCCAGATCCCACATACTTATCCTTTTAATGCTATTATTTGTGCGTATTCATGTTATACAACCTTCATGCATTGTGTACGTTCTACACTTATGAACAGAAATGCAGCAATTAAAATGTTCCAAATGACTATTTAAATTATAATTAAACTAGTTACAATTATTTTGTGACACATTTTCGAATCATGTCGCATTGGAATTTGTTTAAGTAACTTAATTTAAAGGATTGTTAGTCCAGCAGCAGATTAAAGCTTTCATCCAAGTATTTATAAAGGTAAAGGTAATACTTTGTGATTATTTTTATAGTTAAAGGTGATACTTTGTAATTATTTATAAAATTAAAGGTGATACTTTTTAAGTATTTAAGTTAAAGGTGATATTCTGTAAGTATTTATGAAGTAAAAGGTGATATTTTGTAAGTATTTATGAAGTAAAAGGTGATATTTTGTAAGTATTTATGAAGTAAAATGTGATATTTTGTAAGTATTTATGAAGTAAAAGGTGATATTTTGTATGTATTTATGAAGTAAAAGGTGATCATTTATAAGTATTTATGAAGTAAAAGGTGATAATTTGTAAGTATTTATGAAGTAAAAGGTGATCATTTGTAAGTCTTTATGAAGTAAAAGGTGATAATTTGTAAGTATTTATGAAGTAAAAGGTGATATTTTGTAAGTATTTATGAAGTAAAAGGTGATATTTTGTAAGTATTTATGAAGTGAAAGGTGATAATTTGTAAGTCTTTATGAAGTAAAAGGTGATACTCGTGTCTCAGTGAGTTGTCGGAGCTTTCTTACCTCTGTGTGAGCAGCGTTCTCTCCTGCAGTCAGTTCAGTTCCCAAAATAAGCCAGTCCAACCAGTTGAACCACCGCCGCACACGCCCGCTGCTCAAAAGCCACTTACCCAGCATGCACTGCACAAACAAGACCTGTGGGTCAAAGGTCGTCTCGGCACTAATGAATCAATAACGGTGCTGTGAGAGTTCAGTCAACAACACACGGTCCACTGTTTGGTCGTGACGAGATAGACGTCCTCTGATTGAATTAAAACAGGTATAACTTAATATAATATTTGTGTTTCACTTCATATGAGTTGTTAAATAGGCTTTCACACACATATATATATATATATATAGAAGAACTGCTGGCGTTAACATGTACTAAATGAAACCATGAATATCTCCACTCCTTCATACAGAATAATATTATAATTACACACACAAAGCTTACACATCTATTTTATGAAAAATACCTTTACTACACTCACAATGAAATACATTTAGCACTGAGGACAAACACAAATACAACAATAATAGAACCTACATTGAAGTTAAATTAAGTGTTTCAAAAAAGGTTTTGTGTCTGTAGTTTACAGTGTACTTTCTTATTAAAACATTTTTAGCAACATGTTTTAAAACTCTGACATTTTTAAGTATAAAGAGCCACTAGTGTACACATACATATTTTCAAGTGTGGTCTTTTAGTTTTTTTTAGGGGTTTAAACATATTTACAGTCAGTCATCCAGCTGAGCAACTTGTAACCAGTCACTCCAAATGTGGTGAAACAAACATAATGTCCTACAGTGTAAAGTTAAATATGACTAAAAACAGGAAGTAGTATGATGTCGCACCGTTGGCGCTAACTTACTGCAGGTCACTTTAACGTTTGTTCTCTGGGTCACATGAATAGTCATTCCACATTTCCATCCCAATACTTCAGGAGAGCAAGAAATCGATGTATTTTTCGGATGCCTTGTTTAAATTCCCCACCAATTGGTCAAAACGTGGGAAACAATGCTGCAAACAAATGGTTTACAGGGCGTGAAGATGCCTAGTATTGTAATTCAGGATGTTTGATGAACTCTGATGGGTCGCTTCAGACTTCAGCTGACAACTAAACGACTAAAGCCACAAGCTAAAACCTTTTTTAACTTTGAAGCTGCTTCATCTGGTAAGTGGTTTGCTCTGTGCCCGTTAGCTAACGTAACCGACTGTTTATGCTGCTAAAATGTACCATTAGCTAACGTAACCGACTGTTAATGGCGTTAAAAAGTACCGTTAGCTAACGTAACCGATTGTTTATGCTGTTAAAATGTACCATTAGCTAACGTAAACCAACTATTTAGGCAGGTAACTATTCCGTTAGCCTGTTTTTGCTACTGAAGTGTCAGCTAAACTGGTCCGTAAAATAGTGGCAGGGTCTGAAATTACGCCGCTTGAGCACCAACTTCTGAACATAATAATTAGGTCACCGTAAACCAGCATGTTTTAGCAGCTAACTAAGCATTTCATCTGCAATAATGTTGCGTGTGTGGCAGCTAAACAACTTGATTTAGTTGCTACACAAATCGATTAATAGTTTAACATTGCTGCTAACCTGAAGCAGTGGTCATTGTACATCCCCGCACCTATCTTCCTATTATTATATAGCATGTTGTTTTAATTCAGAGCTAATCTTAGTCTCAGGAAATTGCAAAAAGTTTGATTATCATTTTATTACCACAGTGTCAGTGCGGCTTTAACACAGGACGTCTACCGCGTCCTGTTCGTTCCACATAATGCACTTGGTGAAAATAAACTGTGTAATTAACAAGCTGCCAGCTGCTGCCACACTGATTTTATTAACATCAATTTAGAGAGGAGGACGACAGTGGAGCAAGCTCAGAGCAATAAATGGGGCAAATACTGGGCTACGTCTTTTAGGAAAGAAAATGTAACCTTTTCAATCTGTGGGGAAATATATACAATCATAATATATTAAAAATAGAGCAAAAATTCTGCAAATCATACGTCATGAATAGTTTTTTGAATGTGCACAAAATTAAATAAATTGCTCACCGGTATGTAGTGTTTGTCTGCAGAAAGTATCAACAATTTAAAGTACATTTTTATAGTGTTCTGACATTACTGTTGAAATCAATGTTGTCCTGTAATCAAGGAAATCCTCTGAAAAATTTAAAGGTTTTTCGAAAAAAAAAAAAAAGAAGTATAATAACAGACGTTTAGCGAAGTCCAAAATGTCTCTCTGATAGCACGGAGACCCTATAGTTGTGATACATCGGGAACAATTCGAGAATCTGGAAACCAGAACCGGAGTTGATGCAGCTGAATGGAAATCAAAGTGACGGACGGGTAAGAGAAAGATTGAGGGGTGGAGGTGGAGAAGAGACGAGCCGGTCCTCTGCAGTTCATGTTGGCAACGTCTCCTTGGAGATATTTTCCATCCCAGCTGTTATTGATCTCCAGCTTCTATTCTGTGGAGAAAACAGGGAAGAGGGGTGTTAAACCTAACTAAGTGTCTTTGTTGTGTAAACCTAACTAAGTGTGTTGTTGGTGTTATTCTTTCACCAGTGAACTCAGGTGGAGTTCATACCTGAGCTGCAGAGTCACAGATCGTCCTCGAGGTCCAACTGATGCTTTATCTGAAACAAACAGGAAGCGGCTCTTAGAGAGATGAACACACACTGCAGTTAGCCCTCATTAACACAGCCGCGTCCTCTTCATCTTACACACACACACACACACACACACACACAAGAAAATACAAACACACACATATATTTTCAAGGCATCAGTCCACAAAAGATTTCCTGTTCTGACAAACACACTTTATCGCACACCCATCCACCCAGTGTAATTACTAACACACTCTTTTCTTCAGACACACACACACACACACACACACACACACACACACACACGCTCTGTTTCTTCCTGTCAGAGGAGCGATGCAGCAGATTAAAGGTCTGTTCTCTGCCTTCGCTCAGTTTAATGAAGCAGGTAGGCTGCAGCCTGCAGGCTAAATTTATATAATTATGTTTTCCTGCAAAGAAACGGAGACATTGAAAGCACCGGCGGCCGCACGCAGACAGTAAACACACCGTCCTCCTCAGATTGTACTAATTGTCTTTCAGCAACTCTGCGCGGAGCAACAAGACTTTTACTCTTTTTAATTAAATAGTTCATCCCCTAATTTTAGATTAACATCAACCACAATAAGAGTGATTGACCTTTTTTTAAATAGGAATAATAATTATAATGATAAGGAGAGGAAATTCATCAGGAGACATTTTGAAAATGTAATCATTAAAGTATTTTTTTTTCAATCAAACCTTTCAAAGCAATTCCATGATGCGTTGTTGTTGTTATTGTTGTTTTGTAGTTTTATGAGTTGATAAACTAACTGCTTCCTCGTGTTGAGCTGGTGTTAATAATACATCATCCACCAGATGGCAGTATTTCCTTCTACAGGAGCTCAATACAGAGAGTTACCCTGAGGGAGGAAGACATCAATGTCTGGGTGGTAGTGTGTATAAATACCCTGTGGGGGTAGTAGTAGTGTGTATAAATACCTTGTGGGGGTGGTAGTGTGTATAAATACCCTGTGGGGGTAGTAGTAGTGTGTATAAATACCCTGTGGGGGTGGTAGTGTGTATAAATACCCTGTGGGGGTAGTAGTAGTGTGTATAAATACCCTGTGGGGGTAGTAGTAGTGTGTATAAATACCCTGTGGGGGTAGTAGTAGTGTGTATAAATACCCTGTGGGGGTAGTAGTAGTGTGTATAAATACCCTGTGGGGGTAGTAGTGTGTATAAATACCCTGTGGGGGTAGTAGTAGTGTGTATAAATACCCTGTGGGGGTAGTAGTTGTGTGTATAAATACCCTGTGGGGGTAGTAGCAGTGTGTATAAATACCCTGTGGGGGTAGTAGTGTGTATAAATACCCTGTGGGGGTAGTAGTTGTGTGTATAAATACCCTGTGGGGGTAGTAGTAGTGTGTATAAATACCCTGTGGGGGTAGTAGTAGTGTGTATAAATACCCTGTGAGGGTAGTAGTAGTGTGTATAAATACCCTGTGGGGGTAGTAGCAGTGTGTATAAATACCCTGTGGGGGTAGTAGTTGTGTGTATAAATACCCTGTGGGGGTAGTAGCAGTGTGTATAAATACCCTGTGGGGGTAGTAGTAGTGTGTATAAATACCCTGTGGGGGTAGTAGTAGTGTGTATAAATACCCTGTGGGGGTAGTAGTAGTGTGTATAAATACCCTGTGGGGGTAGTAGTGCTGGTAGTGCAGCGGCTCGTCCTCGCTCGCCTCTCCTGGTTCAGGACTCTCTCTCTCCAGACTGCTGACTGAACCTCGATGAGGAGAGTCCGACACACTGAGCTCCCGGCCCTGAGGACACTCTGACACACACACACACACACACACACACACACACACACACACACACACACACACACACACACACACACACCTTGTAAAGTACTATCAGTAAAATGAGAGATTTTCAAAAGGAAAACACTACCACTGCCGTCCACAGGGGGCGCCAGAAACAACCCTGTAAAAGAGTTGAAACGCAATACTTTTACTCACAAGTGAGTATTTGTACACTGCGGTATGACTGGATACTTCCTTCCACCACCAGTCTGCACACTCAGTACCTGCAGGTCGTCACGTCGCCGACTGAGAATAAAAAACTGTATCCAGACTCTTTACGCTCTACTTTAGATTCTGTCCTCGCCCTTTTCTTTTTGGAGCAAATTCTCCTCTTTCAAAGTAGAGAACACACGACACACACACACACACACACACACACACACACACACACACACACACACACACACACACACACACACACACACTTGCTTGGCAGTGAGATAGCTCCTGAGCTCATGAAAGGTTATGAGGCCGGCGTTTATCGCTGTTTACCTCCGTCATCATTTACGCTGCAGGCAGTTTGATCATCGAACCATTTCTCACAAATACAGAGTGAAAGTGTCTCTCTCTCTCTCTCTCTCTCTCTCTCTCTCTCTGTCTCTGTCTCTCTCTCTCTCTCTCTCTCTCTCTCTCTCTCTCTCTCTCTGTTCTAAACTCTTACGATTCCTCTCTTCTTCATCAATGCCTTTTAGATAAAACATGTCTTTACTTTATAATGGTAATAAAATACCAACACAAGGCTTTACTTCTCTTTACTCACATTTCTTCTCTTTCCGTTTCATCCTTCACAATAAAAGCCCACACAAACACTATCACACGGCTTCCCAGAGAAGCTGTTAAAGTAACTCAATACAATAGCTTACACATCTTTGACTATCACAGACGGCAATATCAATAAAACCTGTTGGTACTACAAAAATAAGTATGGATGGGTCATAGTTTTTCACTTTTATAGTGAAACCTGTAATAAAATCCCAAATATACCGGCGCCGTCCTTCCTCTGTCGGTCCATCTCGTCCACGCAGTCCAACAGGCCGTCGATCTGGACCTTGATCACCGTCAGCTCCCTCTTGATGGAGAGCAGCTCTGCCATCTTTACTGGGGGGGAGAGAGAGAGAGGGAGAGAGAGAGAGAGAGGGAAGGAGGGAGGGAGGGAGAGAGTCAGTAAGAGACTCGATGTTAAAACATGGCTCCTCTGATCTGGTAGCTTTACATCTGGAGGATCAAACATGAAACATCTGGTGGAAAGTTGTTCCATAATCAGATTTGAATGTAACATCCTTACACTCTTTGGGGGTGCGTCCCAATTCTCTTAATTCACTTGCGTCGTTTCCTCACGTCTCAGTTCCTCGACGCGAGGAAAGAGGAAACGAGGAAACAGCGGACGTCCCTCCTCGCGCCTCAAAGCAGGAACGAGAGCTTCGGGACGAGCGGTCAACAACTTCCAGGTTCAAGCGAGGAGATGAGGGGGAAGAGGGATGAGGAGGAGGATGATGAGGATGCATGCAAGCTTGGCTCCTCCCCCTCACCCCACTCTCCTCTCACAGCTCGCCAATCGACCCTGAAAACCACTTCGCTCCTGAAAGCCGCTCGACCTCGGGGAGCTGGCGAAAGGCAATCTAATTTTACTCGTGATGGGGCGAAGTGAAAACTATTAAGGCTTGTAATAAACCAGTATAAACAATTCTTATTGGCCACGCGCGATTAACTCCGGCTGCGCCGACGGGCTCGGCTGGGCTCTGCAGCGGGAGGGAGAGCCCCGCTTTTAATGAAGAGACCATCTGGCACCCGCCTTCCCTGCAGCACCCCGGGGCCCCACCGCCGAGGCGAGGAGGAAACACGAGCAGGGTCCTATAGGACCTAGGCAAGGAGGGTCTTAGGAAAGGAGGATCCTAGGAAAGGAGGGTCTTAGGAAAGACATGTTCTAGTAGTCGGATGAACTCCAAATGAGTTTGAATACTAGTGTTATTTTATATGATTCTTTTCAGAGTTTTCTTGGGAATAAAATGTATATTTAAAAAAAACCACTGTTATACCATATTGTGATCATAACTATGAACACCCAGCATGATATTTTATCAAAAATGCCTCCTGAAGCGGTCACCTAGGATGTCAAACTGTACAGTTCAGGGGCTTAACAGCAGCCCACATGCTAATAACACACCTCTATGAAAGATTATGACCTAAAGAATCACAATCTGTGACAAAAATCACAATTCAACAAAGCATTGGCACGTTAGGAAGGAGTTTCAGTCAAAAAAAAAAACTTATTTTATGTCAAAACATTGGCTGATTAGGGCATGCTGGGTATTGAAATGTTCAGGAGCTTTCGCATTTCCTGTATGACGTGGTTTTAGAAATGTGGGCGGACCAGGAAGGCTTCAGGAGTCAGAAGAGCCTTAAATAAGGGCCTTAAATAAGAGGAGGGGCCTTAAATAAGAGGAGGGGCCTCAAATAAGAGGAGGGGCCTCAAATAAGAGGAGAGGCCTTAAATAAGAGGAGGGAAAAGGAGAGTTAATTTATTGGAGCCCACTCGAACATGAAGTGGAAAAACATTCAGGGATTTCCAAAACAAGGAAGTAAAAATAAGAGCTTTGACATTTTCATGTCGGTTCATTTTAGTTTAGTTTAGTTTGGACTTGAGTTTAAAGAAATCTGCCGTCTTACGTTGAGAGGAGGAAGAGGAGGAAGAGGAGGCGTGCCGGTTGTTCTTCCTGCTGGAGGCTCGGCGTCTTTTCACCCTCAGAGCTGCGGCTGTGGAGGAAGAGGAGGAAGAAGAGGAGGAGGAGGACGAAGGGCGAGGCCGTTTAACAGGACTGGGATCCACCGGCACCGAGGAGGGGACGCGCTGGTAGTCATAGACCCTGCAACACACACACACACACACACACACACACACACACACACACACACATCAGAGTCCCATGATGCACTGCTGCCCCGAGGCTCTGCTTGATTGTTTTATCGCAGCGATGAAGTGGAGCAATTTGTATCTCGAGCAGATTTAATCTTTATGTTCGTAACAAACTGAAGTATTTTATCATCGATGCTCATGAGCCAGTTTAGGAAGAAAAACTAAGAAATACAACTTTCATTAAAATTTACATGTTGAGTACAAATTTATTAAAACCAAACTCAACGTTACACTTTAACTTAAACGGTATGACTTCCTGGTCAGGGGAGAGAACACAGCTTTAACACATGAAGCACAGACTTCTATACAACCAGAGGAGTCGCCCCCTGGTGGTCAGGAGAGAGAATGCATGAAGCATAGACTTAAACTCAGTTCCTGTCTGCAGACGTTCTCTCTGCTTCGTCCACTAACCTGTTAATCCAGAATAAAATCCCCCCTAATTGTTACAACAATTTAAAAATGATCTTTAATGAAATGAATTGAGAAGGAAGTCTCCGTCGCTTTGATGACGCTGCAGTTGAAAAGTTGAGTGAAAGTGAGTTTTGCTGCTAAACCTGCAGCACAGCTGTTACCTGCTCGAGGTGAGCGGAGACTCCATGAAGGACAGAACAATTTATCTCACAGGAAGAAAAAAACACTGATAACCGGCACCGACTTCATTTCATCAAATAATCCCACATTCCCTCCCTCCCTCCCTGCTTTTCTTCCTCTCTCTAACCCTGACGGCGTCTTCTCCTTCTTCTCCTTCTTCTCCTTCTTCTTCTTCGTCTTCTTCTTCTTCTTCTTCTTCTTCCTGACAGAGTGCGTCGCGCTGCAGCTGAGATCTGACTGACGCCTCCAATTTGATGCAGAGCGCGATAGAGGAGGCTCTTCCTCTGCGCCGCCTATCATGGCAGCATCTCCAGCTGCAGGAGGAACATGAATACACTTCATCTCTATCACTGTCACATTAATAAACACGCACACACACACACACACACACACACACACACACAGACGCGCAGCTCGTTTCAAAAGCTGCTTTAGCGGCGTAGAAAAACATTTACACTTCAAAGGCCCGAGGAAAGAAATGACAACAACATGTAGTCGTATTCGGGGTGTCGACGTGTTGACGTCCTGCAGGTTTATTAAAGAACGATGAAAAACAACTTGATGGAATCTGATTCAGATCCACGGGAGGAAACGTATAGAACATGCCAGAAGTTTTACAGAATTCAACAATGCGTAACTGTCAATGTGAACTTATTCAACTATTAGTTTCAATGTTGACGATTTATGCAAAAATGTGTATTCAAAATATTTCTATGCACATGTTTCTTTTAATTATTATATATTAATGTGAATAAAAGTCGATTTCTGCTCATTACATGAATACAAAATACACAGAGATAAGTTCAGGAAAAGATCGTAAAACACTTAGTTAGGTTGAGGAAAAGATCGTAAAATACTTAAGTTTATAAAAAGATCGTAAAATACTTAAGTTTATAAAAAAGATCATAAAATACTTAAGTTTATAAAAAAGATCGTAAAATACTTAGTTTTATAAAATGATTGTGAAATACTAAAGTTTATAAAAAGATCGTAAAATACTTAAGTTTGTAACAAGATGCAAAAATACTTTGTTCAGTTCATAAAAAGATCGTAAAATACTTAGTTTGATAAAAATATCGTAAAATACTTAAATTTATAAAAAGATCGTAAGATACTTAAGTTTAAAAAAATATCGTAAAATACTAACGTTTATAAAAACATCGTAAAATACTTAAGTTTATAAAAAAATCATAAGATACTAACGTTTATGAAAAGATCGTAAGATACTTTGTTCGGTTCATAAAAAGATCGTCGTTTGGGTTGAAATGCAGCAGGAATATTAAAACAGAAAAGTCAGATATAATAAAACATTTGAATGATCAATCAATACTTTTACTAATCTTTTACTTCAGTAATGTTTTGAATGCAGGAGTATTTCCACAGTGTGGTACTAGTACTTCTACTGCAGTAAACAATCTAAATGCATCTGAATAAAACAATAAATAAACCCCTGTGGTCCAAAACACAAAAGGTTAAAAATAAAGTCATTAAAATGTAAAAGTGTTCAGTGAAAGTTAGATTCAGGTAAAAAATACAGAAAGTTTGTCTCGTTAGTCACAAACCTGCAGCTCTGACTTTTATCTTCTTAGACTTCAGGATTCAGATTTTAATGTTTTTTTTTTTACGTCTCTGTCACACAAACAGTCTACAGCCGCCGGCGAGGGGATTAACATCTCCTGATTGACAACTTTTTGATTTGTGATGATGCATATTCAGACCTGCTGCCGCGTTTGTGCTCGCAGGATAACCGCCGAGTGTGTGTTGGTCGACGGGGGAATGAGGAGGGGGGGGGGGCACTGTACCTCGCTAAGCCGATAATCCGCAGCCTGGCAGATAAACGCCTATAAATATTTACAGGACGGCGGTGTTGACACGGCCGCAGCAGCTTTGCATCCCGGCTCCGTGTTATTCTACAGATAAATATGAAATAATTAAAAACCTTCATTCCTGGAGGCTTTTCCAGAGAAGGTGCACCAAATGTTATCCTCCTGCCGGCTGGACAGGTCAAACGTTGTTGTTACACCTGGAAAGCACTGTTCATTATGTCTGAAGTCCTTTTGATCCCACAATGCATTGCTGCGGCGATTCCATCCTTTACTGCCAGCAAAAGTAGGAACAGCACTGAAAATACCAGAGGAGTCGCCCCCTAGTGGTCAGGAGAGAGAACGCAGCTTTAACACATGAAGCATCGACTTCTATACAACCGGAGGAGTCGCCCCCTGGTGGCCAGGAGAGAGAATGCAGCTTTAACACATGAAGCATAGACTTCTATACAACCAGAGGAGTCGCCCACTGGTGGCCAGGAGAGAGAATGCAGCTTCAACACATGAAGCATAGACTTCTATACAACCAGAGGAGTCGCCCCTGGTGGCCAGGAGAGAGAATGCAGCTTCAACACATGAAGCATAGACTTCTATACAACCGGAGGAGTCGCCCCCTGGTGGTCAGTAGAGAGAATGCAGCTTTAACACATGAAGCATAGACTTCTATACAACCAGAGGAGTCGCCCCCTGGTGGCCAGGAGAGAGAATGCAGCTTCAACACATGAAGCATAGACTTCTATACAACCAGAGGAGTCGCCCCCTGGTGGCCAGGAGAGAGAATGCAGCTTTAACACATGAAGCATAGACTTTTATTTTAATTGTCACACTACTCTTTTTTTTCCAGCTTTTCAATGAATGACTTTCACTTGTAACTGAGTGTTTCTGCGATAACAAACCGCTGATTGAACAGACGGCCGATTCTGTCATTTCTCCGGCGCGTCGGACCGTCCTGCAGCAACTGAACCGGGACCAGAGCTGCACTTTACAAATGAATCATGTGGGCTTCCCTGTCGGAACGAGGGAACGTGTGTGAGGAAATAAGCAGACGAGTGAACAGAGGGAGGGAACTGAGTGGAGCGTTTATCTGAGCGGCTGCCGGCTGCCAACACACTCGTTTTTCATGCTGTCAGCCACTTTTTCTCTCTCATCTGCTGTTCTCTACATCCTCTTCCTCCTCTCTTTCATCTTCTTATACAGCTAACATACAGTTACACCTCCTCTTCCTCCTCCTCCTCCACCTGTCCTTGGCGGCCTGCAGTGATCTGTGTTTTTGAGGCGGTCAGACGGCTGTTTTCCACGTCTTTCTTTTTCATTTCGACATTTGCTTCTTTTAACCTTCGTCTGAAAGTCGACTGAGACGTTTCTCAGAGTCGCCTCGTGTCACTGCGGACGGAGAGGGAAAGTGTTGCAGCAAACTTTTTTGGCAAATGATCTGTGAAGCACTTTGAAATGACGTCGTGACGACCGTGAATGTGAAATGTGCTCAATCGTTTACTCATTTAATTCAGTTTAATTCAGAGTTTCCATTTCGATTCCTCAAAAAATTCGGGATTCAAGATTCATTATTTGTCCTTCGGCCGAGAGAATCGAACACGAGTATAACAGACGTTGAACTGGTTTCCTTTGAACCAGTCCCCATTCCCAATACAAAAGAATATGGAGTTTGTAGTTAGATGTTTACGGCAAAATGTTGTCAAATTTGGCGGGAAGAGCGACGGATGCCTTGCTGGTGAGCTCGGTCGTGTGGCGCAGGTTAAACATTTCATGTTTGTCAATTTAAAAAGATAATTTTACACAGCTGTCCTCGCAACATTTGGTTTTGTGTGAAACCGGTCGGGGAACTTCTCGCGTCTCGTGTCACACCAACACGGTGTTAGCTCAGCCTTCTCGCCAGCTAGCTAGCTAACTTGGTAACGCACCAAACCACCATTGTTTTCAGCGAGCGTCTCTCTCTGTCATCCGGGAAGAGAAAGAAGGAGTGAGACCCGCTTCAAAGAGCGACACTTTTAGGTGCGACGTCTTTCTACTTACGACAGCGCAGCAACGTAGCGCAGCAACGTAGCGCAGCAACGTAGCGCAGCAGCGTAGCGCAGCAGCGTAGGGCAAAAACGTAGTGCAAAAACGTAGCGCAGCAACGTAGCGCAGCAGTCCAACAGAGTCCAACCTCCGAGTCTGTGTGCTGGTGTTTGAACACAGGTAACGTCGCCATCCTGTCAGATCTCAGGTGAGTTGCAGCTGCCGGGGGAGGAATCACATGTTTAAGAGACAGGAGATGATTTATTACTCGACTCCTGTCGTTCTCTTTCACGCTAAATTGCCGAAATGGCACATTTCCTCAACAAACAGTGTTTTTTTCCCTTTCTCTGTTGTCTAGAATTTGCTGCGTCGTCAGTGTAGCACAACCGAACGCCGCCGTGTCACCTTCAGGGCTGTCGGGGAGTTTTACAGGCTGTGAATGAGCAGCAGAGCTTCCGATAGAAATGTTCTTACTGCTACGTCCACGCTAACACGCTAACACGTGTTAGCGTGAAGATGAACACGGTCTTTGTCCGCGCTGGTGTTTCAGCGTGGTTTTAGACACACAGACAACGTGGGACTTCAGACTTAGTTGCGAGCCTCATAGTGGTTCCTGAAGTTCACGGTTTCTGTGTGGACGTAAAGGAAAAGTCCTCTGTTGTGTCCATCGTCCTCAAGGACGCAAAACGTAACCTCAAATGTTTGAACGAAAACACAAGGACTTTCTTAACAATATACTGTCTTCACACACGCACACACACACACATATACACACACACGCACACACACTTTCTGCTACTTCAAAAACTAAAGCGCTAGAGAAAGCTAAACTAAATGAAACAAACTGATTGGATCAAGTTTCTTAAACACTCTGAGAAAAACACACACACAATTACACACACAAACACTCACAATCACACACTCATCTCATTTCCCATTTTCTGCATCAGGGCTATTTTAATTGAATGTAATTAAGTAAAAAACAAAAACAGCTAAGCTGCAAATCTATTTTCTGCAGCAGAGATATTTTAATTCAGTTTAAAGTTTACGACTTTGCTTTAACACATTTTGTGACTCACGTTGTCTTCTTGTAAACGTTCCCTCAGTACGACGCTCCGTAGGGTTCATGGTTCGTTTCCCTCACAACAATACGTTGTGAGAGACAACGTATTGTCACACAACAGCGTAACTCAACAATGTAACGTAACAACGAAACGCAACAACGTAACACAACAACGTAACTCAACAATGTAACTCAACAACGTCACGCAACAACGTAACACAACAACGTAACGCAACAATGTGACTCAACAATGTGGCTCAACAATGTAACTCAAAAACGTAACACAACAACGTAACGCAACAATTTAACACAACAATGTAACTCAACAACGTAACACAACAACATAATGCAACAACGTAACGCAACAACGTAACGCAACAACGTAACGCAACAACGTAACGAGACTGAGGCTCAGTGGGGGTGACTGTAGCTTAGTGGTCAGCATGCCCGTCTTTTAGTCAGAGGATCGGTGGTTTGAGCCCCGGCTCCGCTGGTCTTTGTTGTTGTGTCCTTGAGCAAGACACTTTTGTGTCTACGGTTTGGATAAAAGTCAGCTAAATGAAATGTAGCAACGTTTCCTTCACGACAAAGCGAGTGGGAATCTTCTAATCCTGCACAGTGCTCCGTTAAGGGTCAGTCATCCTCTCTTTCCACTTGTTTGATGTACTTTTGTCCTCATTGTGTGTATTTTGTGTTTCACGGCCGTGCAGAAGGAGGCAGAGGGCAGCCGGCAGCTGCGCTCATCCTCACAAAACTCCTCTTCAGTCGGCTGAAAGCGGAACACAACGAGGTCGAGCTGGGATCCACTCGCGGCCGTCGTGTCCATCTGGGACTGTAAACAGCTCTCTGGAGGGGGGAGGATCGTTTCCTCACCTCTCAGTCCGCCCGCCGCACGCTGCCATCAAACAGGAAATCGAATGTGCCGCCGCCAGCCCGGACGCAAATGGAGAGTGGAGGCAGTTCATGTTCTCCGAGAGGGCGTCCAATTTCCTGCTCTGTGATGAAACGTTTGAGTCACTCAGGAAAAACCCATTTAGAGGCTGTTGAAACGCGTTGAAGATGAGGTCGCTGACAGCTGCCGCCAGAGTCATTTGGACCAAAATATCAGTTCTGTTTCCGGCAGCTGTCACATGAAGACACCTCCTCTGTGATGTCAACTGATCTCACATCAACAACAACAACAACAACCATGTCTCACTGCGTCAAATACGCAGCTTGATGAGAGCTGCTGCGGCACGGAGGAAGTCTTTAGCTCCGACACTAAGTCCACTGCCAACCCACCAAGGTCATAAAAGGTCATCAGATGTTACCTGTTGTAGTAAACATGAGGGTGTCGGTCATACTCCATCTCATAGTCAGATCTGAGGAGACAAAGAGAGAAACTCAGGTCACAAACAGGCTGCCGTCACTGCAACTACAACGTGGCGCTACAACGTGGCGCTACAACGTGGCGCTACAACGTGACGCTACAACGTGACGCTACAACGTGACGCTACAACGTGACGCTACAACGTGACGCTACAACGTGACGCTACAACGCGGCGCTACAACGCAGCGTTACAACGTGGCGTTACGTGGCGTTACAACGTGACGCTACAACGTAGCGCAACAACAGAGGGCAACAACAGAGCACAACAACAGAGCACAACAATGCAGCGCTTAATCTAATTAAATTAGAGACAATAGAGCAGAAAGAACAATAAAGTAAAGACCAGGACATTAAGTAGAAAAAAGGAAACTGAGACTTCAATAGAAACAAATAGACTACAGTGGAATAAAATAGAATATAATGCTATGCTACATATGCTAATATAATAATACAAGTAAAAAGAATGTAACTAGATTAGCAAGAAGAATGCTATGTGACTACTGGAATAAATAATCCGTATTGTAATAACACACTTTGTCAAATTAAATTCTCTGCCACACAGCAGCTGAACCGAGCAGATGGCATTCAGACCTACTTAACACAGTGCCAGAGAGCCTCCGGGCAAGGCAGCAAACCAGCACCTCTGCTCTCCCACAACACTTTAGTTAAACCTCAGGCTCGTGCTAGCAGGCTCATGCTAGCTGCTGTAATGCTGCACTGTACCAAGTACTCTCCAAGTACTGAAGTAAAAGTAGTAGTACTAGAGTGTGGGAATGAAGAAGAAGAAGAAGAAGAAGAAGAAGAAGAAGAAGAAGAAGAAGAAGAAGAAGGAGAAGGAGAAGGAGAAGAAGAAGAAGAAGAAGAAGAAGAAGAAGAAGAAGAAGAAGGAGAAGAAGAAGAAGAAGAAGATTAACTTGAGTGATAATGAAAAAGAGAGGGAGATTGAATTTAGAAGTGTGGCTCTATTTATCCACGAGGAGAAGAAATCAATAACCATCTAACTAACACACACACACACACACACACACACACACACACACACACACACACACACAGACAAACAGGCCCCTACAATAAAGAGGATCCAGCAGGAAACAGAGCTCTGATGGCCGTATCATCGCTCCCTCATCATTCGTCTTCATCAGCGCTGATGTGGCGTTAATCAGCGCTTAGCGGCGGCATCGATCCGGGGCCCCGGCTCAGTGGGGCCCCGTCCGGCTCCGTGGTGCGTCTCCTATTGAGCTGTGTCGGAGCAAACCTTTAAACACGAGTATTGATCTGCAGCACCGCGCTGAATGACCGGTATGGATCGCGCCGCTGGTTTAACTGCGTGATCAGGCGTCGCAACACGAGGGCTCCAAAAGGGTCCACTTGTTTTTTAACATCAAACTTTTCTATTTTACCTAATTTATAATTATTAAATATACATTATATTAAATACAAAACTACACGAGTACTATAAAAAGTATAAATGACCTACTTAGTTTCTAAGTAATTGTAAGTCATTTATACTTGTGTTTTAATACTTTTTTCAGTAAATGCACTGAAGAGCTGTTGCGTCATCTTTGTGCTCGTAATCACACTGAAGGAGCACCCTCGGGTGCCAATAAGCCTTTTAATTTGCTCTGCGCCGAGCTGCTGGAGCAGCGTAATGGTGTTATTAGAGACCGCAGACGTGGTTCTCCTGATGGGAACAATTACAGAGAGAGAGAGAGAGAGAGAGAGAGAGAGAGAGAGAGAGAGAGAGAGAGAGAGAGAGAGAGAGAGAGAGAGAGAGAGAGAGAGAGAGAGATCAATGACGGTTCTTACGTCCTGTCTTTAACCGGAGAGGGAAAGTAAACACGGCTGAACTGAACCTGAACGCAGCACAATGAGAGAGATGATGAGGAATTTGCATTTATAGATGCTACTTAGCGCTCAGCGCTAATGACAGCATTCACACACCGAACAGCAACACGCACGTGTGTGTGTGTGTGTGTGTGTGTGTGTGTGTGTTCATACATATTCATGTCTTCCTGGGTTGAGCGTCTGGTGGCAGGTGAAGACAGCACACACACATCCACACACAAAGACATACACACGCGTATACACACACACTAACACAGTCATAGACAAACGCGCACACACACACACAAACACACACACACACACACACACACACTCCACCACCACTATCCATTTATCCTGCTTTAGCTCGCCCTCACCGGCCGCCGCAGTGTGATAAATCAGCGGCGGCGTGCCGTAGCTGCGGTGAGACGGCGGTTAACGGGCCGTGCAGCCGGCGGCGTTCCCGGGTCAGGCGGCGAGGCGGTGACCTCGGCCTGCTGGGAAGTCCGCAGAGGAACTCGTGAAAAACCTCCAGAAAGTATTGAAGAAAAGGGCGGAGTCAAGGTGACGTCACTCGTTGGTTTAAAGGACGTTTTGAAGCCTCCAGTATGACGCCATCTTGGCTTTTTGCAACCAGTGACCAGGAAGTGACCATATATGGCCTGAGGAGGAGCAACGTAGAGACATCGTATACGTCTCTGGAGAATGCAGCTTTAACACATGAAGCATAGACTTCTATACAACCGGAGGAGTCGCCCCCTGGTGATCAGTAGAGAGAATGCAGCTTTAACACATGAAGCATAGACTTCTATACAACCAGAGGAGTCGCCCCCTGGTGGTCAGGAGAGAGAGTGCAGCTTTAACACATGAAGGACAGACTTCTAATTGTTTATGACAATTAGACTTTAATAAGATGTACTTTACACATTCTGCAGAGCAGGAAGAAGGGAACAACGTTACGATGCGTCTTAATGTAATTAATATTACATTCATCACACGCGTTTGTCTCTGCATGTCGACATTTCACGAAGGATCGCAGCTCCATTAAACGTGAC
The DNA here is from genome assembly GCF_023055335.1 of Clinocottus analis. Classification (NCBI taxonomy): domain Eukaryota; kingdom Metazoa; phylum Chordata; class Actinopteri; order Perciformes; family Cottidae; genus Clinocottus; species Clinocottus analis. The sequence goes on along the minus strand of NW_027176218.1, from coordinate 2,184,992 downwards.
ATTTAAATTTAAACAAGGAGGCCGTTTAGTTTTACCTCACTGTATCTCCTCTATGTGTATGTGTGTGTGTGTGTGTGTGTGTGTGTGCGTGTGTGTGTGTGTGTGTGTGTGTGTGTGTGTGTGCGTGTGTGTGTGTGTGTGTTTTGGGGGGGTTAAATGTTTTTCTTGTGCTGCCTCTTTATCGAGCTGTTATTTTTCTCCTCAAAGGAAACGCTGATTCATCTCTTTCTACTAAACGCTCATCTCAGCCGATCGAGGGACAAGAAGACATAATTACAGTCTCTCTCTCTCTCTCTCTCTCTCTCTCTCTCTCTCTCTCTCTCTCTCTCTCTCTCTCTCTCTCTCTCTCTCTCTTTTCTCTCAGGAGGCGGTGTAAACACAGTCCACCTCTAACAAAACCGCGGATCAATGTTAAAACTGGACCAACCGACACCCTGCTGTGGCCCCCGGGTGAAGCTTTCCTCCGTCAGTTCATTAAACGCTGATTTGCAAGGATTTCCCAGCATGCCGTGCGCCTCTCAGACCAAGGACGTACCCTTCCAATGTTAAGCTAACTGTTTTCTGGTCAGGGGGTACATGGCTGGAAACAGGTTGAGAACCACTAGACGCAGGTCTGAACCCAACACACACATGTAGCTGTGATTGAACATCAAAATCACAACAGAAAGAAATCCAAAATGGAGTTTAAAATGCTAAGCTTTGCTAACGTTGCAGCTTTGCTAACGTTGCAGCTCCGCTAGCGTTGTACCTGCTCCAACAACGGCATAAACATGGTGTCATTGAGGAGTGAAAATACAACATTACTGTTTGTGTGAGAGTGAGTGTGTGTGTGTGTGTGTGAGTGTGTGTGTGTGTGTGTGTGTGTGTGTGTGTGTGTGTGTGTGTGTGTGTGTGTATGTGTGTAAGTGTGTGTGTGTTTTGGGGAACTACTAAACAGTGAAGATGCAGCCATCAATCATACTGAAGTGATTTAGTGAAGCCTGGGGAACAATGCCTCTGTGTGTGCGTGTGCGTGTGTGTGTGTGTGTGCGTGTGTGTGTGTGTGTGTGTGTGTGTGTGTGTGGGGAGAAGACGGGGAGGGTTCACCCAGCAGGAGACTGAAAACATGATGTTAAGCTAACAGCTGCTGGACTCTGTGACAGTGATCATCCAACACGATGACAAACAGCTTCCCTTCAGTGGCTGCAACTAAACAAACAAACGCTGCAACAACACAACAACACGCCATCTTGACTGTAAAGGTCTTTGTGTTTGTGTTTTTTTATTCGAACAGCATCCACCCGACCCTTTCATTTCCTTTGTGGTTCACCTTCTATATTCCCATTATTTATTTTACCAAATTGTTTTTGATTGGTTCCTGTCTTCTAACGAGCCGCCTAACAAAGCAATCAATTAACAAACAAACCAATTAGCAAACCAATCAATTAACAAACCAATCAATTAACAGACCTCCAAGCTATCTCAGTGACGCCAGAGGGCCGACAAAAGATGGAAAAATAAACCAAGACAGCGTCTGACCTGTGAACCCCTTCAACTCATTCTCACAATAAAGGAATCTCAGCATTGAAGCGCTCTCACAGAACTGAGGCATTGTGGGAAAGTCTCCGCGGCGTCGGTCCATCCGAGAGCACAGATCCTCGCGGGCTCTCCAGGGACCGGCTGTCCGGACGCCTGGCTGTAAATCCCGGCTTTAATCCACCCGGCGGAGGGCGAGGTGGGACTTGGGAGGACAGTTTGGCTTCAGTTTCAGCAGAGAATGAGGTTAAAGGAGGAGACAGCCGGACCGCCAGCGTCACACACAGAAAACTACACAAAAATACTGCTGCTACTGCGAATAGTACCACTGTTACAAAACATGGTGCTAAACGCAGACGTGGGATTCAGTCACACGCCGGGCTGGAGTCTGCTCTCATGCTGCGTTTACATTCACAAGCTTTAAGAGAATGTCACGGTATGAAATGTAAGTTTTTCCTGTTTAAAATGAACAAACAAAAATCAAGATGAGCGGCAGCGTCTGGTGGTGGAGACTCACCTGTCGGGGGCGCTGTTTCCTCTCTTGGCCGTCGTGGTGTGACCGGCTCTCAGCTCGCCGTTCATCCCGCCGTCTGGGAAACAAAAAGCAAACCATAAGAGGACACGGAGGCTGGGGTCTCACACACACACACACACACACACACTCTCACACACACACACTCACAATCACACACACACACACACACACTTGCTTACACTTACACATGCTCACGCACACACACATGCTTGTGTTCCCATCACATAAGACGACATTGTGTGTCTGTAAACAGATGTCCCCACACCGTCAGCAATACAAACACACACACACACACTCATACGCATGTACACATATGTACATACACACACACACACACACACACACACACACACACACACACACACGAGTGTGTTTCCATTATTTAAGAGGACATTGTGTGTCCGTAAACAGATGTCCCCACACCGTCAGCAATACAAACACACACACACACACTCATACGCATGTACACATATGTACATACACACACACACACACACACACATGAGTGTGTTTCCATTATTTAAGAGGACATTGTGTGTCCGTAAACAGATGTCCCCACAACGTCAGCAATACAAACACACACACACTCATTACTCTCACACATAGACATGTACACATATATACATATACACATGTATACACACACACACACACACGCACACACACACACACTTGTGTTTCCAACACTTAGGAGAATAGTTAATAGATGTCATCACAACATCAGCAATACAAACACACACACAAACACACACACACACACACACACACACACACACAAACACACACACAAACACACACACACACACACTTGGACGCAGCCGGCCACCTTAACGAGCGGCCTGAGAGCCTGATTGGCCTCCATCTGTCAGACTGCAGTTCATTTCCTTCCTCATTCAACAGCAAACATGTTCCTGTCTGTCAGCCGGGTGACAAAACCCGGAGGTTTCGCCATGAACTCTGCCGCCTTCCTGAAACGTAATCTCCCCCCTGTGGTTGTCATCCAACCCATGATGAAGAAGGTCCCCTAACCCCCAACCTCGTCATCTTCATGCGTAACCCTCGAACCCGACACTTTTGGTTGACTTGTTGACGTTGAAGTAAAAAAGATTCAAACACTTTTTACAATATTTCGCATTAAATTAAACTGCAAAACGGGAATCTGTAGGAAAAAGGTTTTCAAGGTGGAACCTTAAAGAAAGGTTCTTCCAGAAACCGTCAGGGTACTTGGGTACTACAAAGTACTTCTTCTTCTTCTTCTTCTTCTTCTTCTTCTTCTTCTTTGTTCGTCCTCGTTCCTTGTCGTCAACCGCGAAACCACTTTAAGTTTTCCTGTTTCCCTCCGTCAGACTGAATAGTCACCATTTGGGTTTTATAATTGGAAGCTGAGCGCATTCTGTCTCTGCGGGACCTCCATCAGAGCTCGGTGCACGACTCCCCGAGCCCCCGCAGGCCCAGCAGATTGTTGAAAGGTTGGTGTTAAAAACAAGTCCACAGAACCCAAAGAACTACGATTGTAACACCAAGAGTGTGGAGATTTGCACTGCAACCACATCACCACGGCCCTTATGGGTTCCAGATGAAACCCCAAGAATAAGAACGGGTACTCATGGGAACCCCTAATGGGTAGGTTCTAGAGGAAACCTTTGGAATAGGAAAGGGTTCTCATGGGAACCCCTAATGGGTAGGTTCTAGATAAAACCCTTGGAATAGGAAAGGGGTCTCATGGGAACAACTAATGGGTAGGTTCTAGATAAAACCCTTGGAATAGGAAAGGGTTCTAATGGGAATCCCCGTGTTTAGGTTCTAGATAAAACCTTTGGAATAGGAAAGGGTTCTCATGGGAACCCCTAATGGGTAGGTTCGAGATAAAACCTTTGGAATAGGAAAGGGTTCTCATGGGAACCCCTTCTGGGTAGGTTCTAGATAAAACCTTTGGAATAGGAAAGGGTTCTCACGGGAACCCCTAATGGGTAGGTTCTAGATAAAACCCCTGGAATAGGAATGGGTTCTCATGGGAACCCCTAATGGGTAGGTTCTAGATAAAACCCTTGGAATATGAAAGAGTTCTCATGGGAACCCCCGTGTTAAGGTTCTAGATGAAACGTTTGAAATATGAAAGGGTTCTCATGGGAACCGCCGTACGTAGGTTCTAGATGAAACCTTTGAAACATGAAAATGTTCTCATGGGAACCGCCATGTTTAGGTTCTAGATGAAACCCTTGGGTATGTCCTTGATAGCACCCTTACAAGATGAAAAGTATCTGGATAGGACTTCCGTTGGGGATTCTTCGAGGAATCCGTAGGAGAGTTATTTGAAGAACCTCTCACAGATGGTTCTGGATACATCCCTTCATGTTGGATTCGAGGTCGAACCATCTGAAAGTGGTTCTAGGTGGAACTTTTATGTCCACCAAGAGGAAAAGCCGGAGAAGCTTGCATGGTTCTAGTTGGCACCTTTATTCCTCAAAGTGTCGCGGAGCTGCCAAATAAGGGTGGCTGTTGAGTGGTAGTCCTGCGACCACAAGGTAGTTGGTTCAATCCCCAGTCTCCTCATAGTTTGCATCTTGAAGTGTCCTTGAGCAAGACAATTAATCCCAAATTGCTACCCAGCCTACTGCTCCTTGAAATACTAAGGATGGATCTAATGCGGAGAACATTTCTCCACTGTGGACTAATAATGGATTATTCCTATAAACATGTTTCTGGCAGAAAGCTGTGGTGGAACGCAAAACGTTCTGTATCGGGCGAATCCATCAGAACGTTTTAGCTTCTTCCTAAAAAAAAAAACGAAATCAACTCCCAACTTCCTGTTTCCCCTCCGTCAGACTGAACAGTCACCACTTGGCTTCGGTAATTGAAAGCTGAGAGACGCTGCCTCTCCTCGACCTCCGTCAGACTCGCGTTCGGGGGGAAAGGCGGCAGCTGGCCCTTCGCCCTCCCATCACCGCCGCTCGCTCCCACCCGCAGCGCTGGCGAGGTTGTTTATGGGTTCCATGCCGGCTGACGCTTGTAGGACATTAGTCTTTTAGTGCGAGGTTTATGAGCGCCGTCACTCACCATCTGTTAACCGTCCTTTAATCGTCACCCTCCTCCTCCTCCTCCCCCCGGAGATCGATAAGACTGCCAGGTCGCCGTTACGCCCGAGTGATTGCGCTTCATCGACTGAGTGATTACAGCTGTTCGCTCGCTCATTGCTCGGCATTGTTTGGACGACACATCGGCTTTAGAGAGATGGAGGGGGGCCGGAGGGGGGAAGAGAAAGGGGGGAAATAAGAGGGGAGGGAAGGAAGAGAGAATGATGACAGGACAATTTCACACCCTCATGGTTATTGGTTTTCAGGGGGCAGGCTATTCACAGTTTGGCAGAGTATCCGGAGCGGAGGCCGCCGGGCGGCGATCACTTCTGTACGTCCACGTTTTTTATTTTTTGCTATGTTTGTCTGAATACATCGGTTTGACGGTTACGGTGCAAAGAAAAGTGTGTCGGTGGCCGCGTTCGTTTCAAAAGGAGTTTTATATTCCGTCAAATTTCAGTCCTTTTTTAAAAAAAATTCTGTCTGACATGTTCAGGCTTCTCTCAGTTTGCTGTGCTGCTGTTTAAAAGAAAAAAGACTCATCCTCGATCGTAACATCGGAATCGAATCACACGTTAAAGTTCGATTGAGATTGAGAAACGGGTCCTTTCAGCTTCGTTAACGCAGAACTTAAAGTACTACTAGAGCAAATTAAATGAGCACATTCAGGTCTCAAGTGGAAGTAAAGCAATTTACACTTCACCATCCTCCCAAAACTCGACGCCGTCGGCTAAATAAAGCCGATAACGTGTGAAGCTAAACCCTAAAGGCCTCGTCTCGATGATAGCGAACGTGAAGAATAATCAGCGAGTGTAATGTGTTCTTCCTCGGCTCGGTTTCCACCAATCCGCCAAGTTTCATGAAAATTAAACCAGTAGTTTTGCTGACAAACAAACAAACATTTGCGCCTAATTACTCGGAAGGGAATTAAGAAGCGTTTTCTTTACTTATTATGATTATATAATTACATCATATTATTATCGTATTATGATACGAGAAATTGGACATAAAAGTAATTAGAACAATATCATCTGTAATTAATTGGTACTTAAATTGTTTAAATAAATAAGCAGTTTCTACTAATACACGATTAGGACATCCACACCTCCCGTTTGACCGCCTCCAGACCGACCATCTGACTTCTGACTGCATGAGACTTCATCAAGATACAATGGGAACTGCATCCATGAGCTGATGACCCATCACAATACTTCCTGTCAGGTGACCTTCAAAGGGTCTTCTCGTAAACCCACAAGCAAGTAAAACAAGAACATTGAAAGTCCCTACCGACTACTTTCAAGGCATTTAAACCTCCGTATTACTTTACCTAAACACACCTCACTCCATTAAAGGAAGACATGAAGCGTGATCTTCCCTTTGGGACCTTCAGGATGACCAGAGAGGAAACAACCTCTTCTGTTGCAGAGCTCTCTCCATGACTGCCTGTTCTCCCAAATGGTGTCTCAGTACCAACGAGTCTGAAGTTCATCCTGTTGACATGTGAAACACAATAACTCCACTCATCATGTTCCATGAAACTGGAGGAAACGATGCGTCTTGCGGCTCACTTCACAGGATGAATGAGCGTGTTTACTGCTTCCTTTCCACCAATTACTGGGTTTCATGTGCATTAAAAAAAGTAGAATAGTAGAAACAAAGGGGTGAAAAAAAGAGGTAGGTAGATAGATTGATAGGTAGGTTGGTAGTTAGGTAGTCAGGTAGGTAGATTGATAGGTAGGTAGGTAGGTCTTTTGGGCCAGTTGTTGGTTGATAGGTAGGTAGTCAGGTAGTTAGGTAGGTAGGTAGGTAGGTAGGTAGGTAATTAGGTAGGTATGTAGGTAGTCAGGTAGGTAGTTCGGTAGGTAAGTAGTCAGGTAGTCAGGTAGGTAGGTAGGTACTCAGGTAGGTAGGTAGGTAGGTACTCAGGTAGGTATGTAGGTAGTCAGGTAGGTAGTTCGGTAGGTAAGTAGTCAGGTAGTCAGGTAGGTAGTTCGGTAGGTAGGTACTCAGGTAGGTAGGTAGGTAGGTAGGTATGTAGGTAGTCAGGTAGGTAGTTCGGTAGGTAGGTAGTCAGATCGGTAGGGAGGTTGATAGGTAGTTTGGTAGGTCTTTTGGGCCAGTTAGTTGGTTGATAGGTAGGTAGTCAGGTAGTTAGGTCGGTAGGTAGGTAGGTAGGTAGGTAATTAGGTAGGTATGTAGGTAGTCAGGTAGGTAGTTCGGTAGGTAGGTAGTCAGGTAGGTAGGGAGGTTGATAGGTAGTTTGGTAGGTCTTTTGGGCCAGTTAGTTGGTTGATAGGTAGGTAGGTATGTAGGTACTTTAGTAGGTAGTTAGGTAGGTAGTTAGGTAGTTAGGTGGTTAGGTAGTTAGTTGGGTAGGTAGGTAGGTAGGTAGGTAGATCGGTTGGCTGGTTGGTTGGTAGAAAGGTTGGTAAGCACTTCATTAAGTGTACTGTGTCACGTCATAAAGAACATTGGCCGAAGTCGATTGAAACCAAATTTACAGAGTTATTAGAGTTGAAAGTGAAAATGTGTTAACCTGTCTGTCAGTTAATTGAACTTGACATAAAAACACACACAAAAAAGACCTCAGTTAAAATAATGAGTTAGTGTCCAGTTCCCCTCCAACCATGAAACAACATGTCAGAGTTTCAGGGTCTTGTCTTCACAGCCTGGTGATCAAAGCCGGTGCTGAGATATTAGGAGCCCGGTTTTAGAAACTGTAACACTGATGTTATTGCTCGTCTGTGACCGCGGACGGCGGTGAGTATGTGGGCGCTGACATTTCCGCGATTTTCCGGACGGATAAACACAACCTTGGACTTGATTCAGTAAGGAGTGCGGAGGCTGAAGTGGAGGCTGATCTGTATGGTGGTTAGCACTGTTTCCATCAAAGAGACGACCCAGAGTCATCTGAGATAACGGTTTAAAGAGACAGAGACAATTTCATAAAAGCTGTTACGTCGTCGCAGAGCAGTTTGTCACAACATTGTAAAACACAATAAATCACAACAACACCTTCTATCGACTGAATCGCTCACAATTTAAACACATTGAGGAAAATCTTTTGTCCAGCCAGAGGAGCAGATCACTGCTCACTGACCTTTAACTGAAAACAGCCCGAAACACAAGTACTGTGTTCATGTATCGGGGAGACGATGAAATACGTTACATTGTTGCGTTGTTGCATTGTTACATTGTTACGTTGTTAAGTTTTTACGTTGTTGCATATTTACATTGTTGCATATTTGGGTTGTTGCGTTACGATATTGCATTATGTTGTTGTTACGTTGGTATGTTTGTACGTTGTTGCATAGTTACGTTACGTTGTTGCATTATGTTACGTTGTTGCATCATGTTGTTACGTTGTTGCATATTTACGTTACCTTGTTCTGTTACGTTGATGCGTTACATTGTTGTGCCACCTTGTTGCATTACTTTTTTGTGTTATGTTGTTGCATTACGTTGTTGCATTACGTTGTTGCATTATATTGTTGCATGTTGCCTCATTACGTTGCTGCATTTCCTTAACGTATTACGTTGTCGCGATAATTGTTACGAGTGCAACGTTACGTTCTCACATTGTTACATTGCGTTGTTTTACAGAGAAAAAAACATTGTCCTTTTTCTAACCCAAACCAACTAGTTTTGTGACCTAAACTTGATGAATCGTTTCACAACGTTAACGACAACGCGTGTGTGTGTGTGTGTGTGTGTGTGTGACACCTGTCTGATGGTCTCGCTGCTTTCGTTTCTCAGACTCCTTTTTAAATGATGTTTGGATCTCCAGCACGACCTGAACATGTTTCTCCATCGTCTGACTCTTTTAATGACCTCATCCTGTGTGTCTTCTTCTTTATCTCCATCAACCAAATGAACTCATATTCACACACAACGACGAAGTGGATGGAAACATTAATGCAGATTTTCTGCACAACATTCGGGGGGAAAGTTGACTCCTTGTGTCCCTAAATCTCAGCCGTACACTTTGTGAATGCAGCGTTCTCACTGGAGGAGCCGTAAGCATGAGGACCAGGAGGGGAATCGAACTGCCGACCCTGCGGTTGGTCACCAACCGGTCGTGAACAGTGAACCATCCCTCATCGCTTTGGTCCACAGCGAAAGAATGAACGACCTTTCTGCTCCGCTCACGTCTCACAGCTTTAAGGACGACGCTCTGGTTTCACCAACTGAAGTTGCTTTAATTAAAGGGACGTGCTGCACACATGCGCGCACACACAGACACACACACACACACATACACGCACACACACACTCTCAAGACCACATGGATAAAACACACACACCTGCACTTTGTCTCTCAGCATCTCAACAGTCACACAAAATCAGCATCTTCAGTTACAACATCCGTGTGTGTGTGTGTGTGTGTGTGTGTGTGTGTGTGTGTGTGTGTGTGTGTGTGTGTGTGTGTGTGTGTGTGTGGTACTCACGTCTGTCTCGGTGAGAGTCGCTCCTGAAATGGGTCATGACAAGAGAACAAGAGGAAGAAGAAGAAGAGGAGAGAGATAAACCCTGACGACTGAACGACTCTATGATGCCCCCCTCACTGAGAGAGAGAGAGAGAGAGAGAGAGAGAGAGAGAGAGAGAGAGAGAGAGAGAGAGAAAGAGAGAGAGAGGTGACCGCTGAGCGAGGCGGTGGGTCGTACCATCTCACACTCCACAGAGAGGGGTGGAGGAGGGATGACCGCTTCATGTGTGAATGGGGAAGGGGGTGTAAAGCAGGTAAAAGTGTTGTAAAATAGAAAGGAAGTTGACGGTGTTTCTCCGTTAATCCCGTTCATCCTGGTCTGACAGCAGTCAGCTTGTCCTGTGGAGACGCTGCGCCCCCTACTGGTGGAGAATAGGGATGTTTTAAAAGTGGGAATAAAGCTGCTTGATTTTTTTTTGTTTTGCTTCCAACGTTTAAAAAAAACATCTTGTAAAACATGAGAGGGGATCATTTTCCTGGGGGTTTAGAAAGCCATGCTGGTGGGAAACCAGTGAGGGAGCAGCGGCCCCTGGTGGCTGGTTGGGGTATCGCACAGTGGAGGATACTGGAGGAGCATTAATGTAATTAATGTGAACGCTTCTACACATCGGAGCCGTGAGGCATAAACCACACAAAGACGTGAACAACTCACCGGTGAATATTTTATGTCCCTGGCTTTTATTGTGAAAGGGGTGAAGCAGATGCTTCATGTGTTAAAGCTGCATTCTCTCTCCTGACCACCAGGGTCGACTCCTGATTGTACAGAAGTCTATGCTTCATGTGTTAAAGCTGCATTCTGTCTACTCACCACCAGGGGGCGACTCCTCTGGTTGTATAGAAGTCTATGCTTTGTGTTTAATACTTTATACTTTATATATAACTCATATGTGACGCTCTCTCCCTGATAGGGAACATCATCATCATCATCATCATCATCATCATGATAATAACAACAGTCCGGGCGGGTCCTTGCTGCTCTGTCATCAGCAGCCACATCAATCACACCCTGAACATCAGCAGCTCGAAGGTTCTCGGCTTTAATCAGAGGAGCTGGAACGTTAAATAATATAGACAGTTAGAAAAAAGAAGAAAGAGAAGAAAGAGAAGAAGAGAAGAAGAGAAGAAGAGAAGAAGAGAAGCAGCTGCTTTGTTGTTGTAACGATGATGTAAAACAAAAAGACTTCTCCTTCTAATTTGAGATTCTATTTCTGGGAGGCTGATGAAGGAAAAGTCTGGTTCCAGATGTAGAAGTCATCCTCCTCCTCCTCTTCCTCCTCGTCCTCCTCCTCCTCCTCTTCTTCCTCCTCCTCCTCCTCCTCTAAAGCAGCCTGAGTCGAGCAGACGGGTCAGTGCGAAGCGGCAGTCGAGGAGTCTGAAGCTACGAGAGCTTCTTCAGGATGAAGATCGTTCTGCTGCTGCTGGTCCTTCATCACATGTCCTCTTCCTCCTCTTCCTCCTCTGCTGCTGCTCAGGTGAGGTCAGGTGACTCCAGCGCTGTGTTCTGTCTGACAAGGATGAGGAGAAAACTCAGTTTATTTCATCTCTTCTCAAAAAAAAACTTCATCGGAAATCTTATCGTTTACTTTTATAATTTAAATTATTTTATTCTGCCTTTAATGTATTTATCATTCTCTCTGTAAAGAGAAACTTTCACTCTCAGGCGTTACTGCAGCCGCCTGAAAACCTCACCTCAATGTAGACCTCACACCTGAAGCTGGAGACATGGGGGTGTTTACATTTAGTTTGGAGGAGAGAAACTTCTGTCTCCTCCAAAAGATCTCGAACAAGATGTTCAATCAACGAGAAACGAGTTCCTGTTTTCTTACTTTGGCCAATAAACTTTTTAAATAAACAGATTTTTGCTTTGAAAAACAAAGGACTCATTTCACATTAAAGAGCCAAACAAGGACACAAAGTGGGCGTCCTCTGTCCTCTAAAGTCTTGTGTCCTTGTGTCCTTGTCTCCTCTCCCCTAGGAGTGTCCGTCCTCCCAGGACCTGCTGACCTCGCTGCGTCAGGTGGAGAAGATGCTGGCGGTCCACGAGGCGTCGTACCAGCAGGGCCTGCGCTCCCTCAGGAAGAAGATGAGCGCCCTGCACAACAGCACGGCGGCCATCTTTAAGACCGGCGGTGAGGCCCCGCCCCTCTTGGAGGTCTCATTGAGCTCCGGTGGGTTTTAAACCGTAGATGAACGCGTGTCCGTCTGCGCCACAGCTTCCTGTCCCAAACCGGAGCCGCCGGCTCACGGGCGCAGACTGGGCCGGGTGTTCGGCGTCGGCCACGAGGTCCACTTCCTGTGCCGGCCGGACTTCGAGCTGATCGGCCCGCGCACACGCGTGTGTCTGGAGGCTCTGCGGTGGAGCGGCCAGCAGCCCATGTGCAGACGTGAGAACTGGTCATGGACCGCCGTGGTCCTGGTCCTGGTCTTGATCCTGGTCCTGGTTCTGGTTCCAGTGGTTTTCTGAGGTCTCGATTTTAACGTGTTTTTTTTCTCTTCTTAGGCTTCAATAGCACCGGTGGCTCCCTGGCCTCCTTCTTTCCTCCTGCTCCTTCCTCCTCCCTCCTCGACTCTGCAGCTCTGTCAGCATCCTCCTCCTCCTCCTCTTCACCTTCTCCTTCTCCTTCCACCTCTCAGTCCCCCACTTCATCCTCCTCTTCCTCACCTTCTCCTTCCTCCTCATCGCCCACTTCTTCCTCCCTGTCCTCCTCCGTCCGTCCGTCTCACTGCACTCACTTCCTGGGCTCCACCCGCTGCACCTGTGACGTTGGTTTCACCATATCAGGCCGCGACAACAACATCTGCACAGGTACAAATACTTCTCACCAGTAGCTACTACTACTAGTACTACTACTACCACTAGTACTACTACCACCGCTGAGGTTCTGCTGTGTTTCAGACATCGATGAGTGTCGCTTGTTCCCTCTCGGTCGGCCCGGCCGGCTCTGCGTCCATCAGTGCGTCAACACTCCCGGCAGCTTCCACTGCTTCTGCCCGGCCGGCTACGAGCTCTCTGGAGAGGGACGCAGCTGCACAGGTCAGAGGTCAAAGGCCGCGATGGGGCGCCACCGGGTGTGTGTTTGTAGACGTGTGTGTCCGTAGACGTGTGTGTTCGTAGACGTGTGGTGACTGTCGCTCTCCGTCCTCAGACATCGACGAGTGTGAGCACCGGACGCACGACTGCGCGGCAGAGGAGGCGTGTGTGAACACCTTCGGGGGGTTCCAGTGTGTGACGGTGGCGTGTCCGCCCATGAGCAACGCCAGCTACATCAAGACGTCCCCGATGTGAGCGTCACACGCTGCACCCTACATCCTGCATCTTCCATCCTGCATCTTCCATCCTGCATCTTCCATCCTGCACCCTCCTTCTTGCACCCTACAACCTCCATCTTCCATCCTGCACCCTCCATGCTGCACCCTGCACCCTCCCTTCTGCACCCTGCATTCTGCACCCTACAACCTCCATCTTCCATCATGGACCCTCCATACTGCACCCTACAACCTCCATCTTCCATCCTGCATCCTACATCCTGCACCCTCCCTCTTGCACCCTACATCCGGCACCCTCCATCCTGCACCCTCCACCCTCCAACCTCTAACCTCCATCCTGCATCCTCCATCCCCCACCCTTCATCCTCCATCCCCCACCCTTCATCCTCCATCCTCTATCCTGCACCCTCCATCCTCCATCCTGCACCCTCCATCCTCCCGCCTCCATCCTGCACCCTCCATCCTCCATCCTGCACCCTGCACCCTCCACCTTCTTTTCTGCACCCTCCATCCTGCACCTCCACCCTCTTGATACAGAACAAACACCAATGACTTCCTAATTTCCGTCCCTTCAGGCGCTGTGAGCGGAACCCGTGCATGCTGGGAGACAAGGCGTGCGCTCAGGCGCCGAACTCCATCTCCTTCCACTTCCTGTCCGTGGTGTCCAACATGTCCGCCCCGCGCGTCCTCTTCCGGGTGTCGGCGGCGCGCGTCGCGGGCGACACGCTGCGCTTCAGCCTGGCGGGCGGAAAGGGGCGTGGCCACTTCAGCGTGCAGCGCTCCGGCCGGCGGACCGGCACCCTCCTCCTGGTGACGCCCATCCGGGGCCCCGTCACCCTGGAGGCCGAGGTGGAGATGAGCGAGCTGGAGCGCCACAACCTGCTGGGCCGCTACCTCACCAGGGTCACCCTGTTCGTCTCCCCGCACCCGTTTTAGGGTGAGCGGCGACTCCAGGGCGAGCGTGGCGCAGTGGCTGGCGTGCCCGCCCTTCAACCAGAAGATCGGCGGTTCAAGTCCCGGCTCCGCTAATCAGTGTTGATGTGTCCTTGAGCAAAACTCTTCACCCCAAATTACTCCCCGTTGATGTATCGAGCGAAACGTTTTCATTTCTTATGTGTTCAGTGACTTAGGGTTTGATTGGCAGCTGAGGCGGAGGGGTTCTTAAGTCCCGCCCTCACCGCCGCCGCTCTCCGTTGAAGTTATCGTTTAATCGTTGATTGTTTTTGTGTTCTCTGTATAACTATGAATTATGTATATTATGTAGCAATAACAAGTTAAAAAATATAATTCAACTCCTTTTATTGTTTCATTGTTTATTCATTTATTATTTTTTGTACTTTTGACTGTACTCCACCTCAGAGGTACACATACTTTTTAGTTTACTACACCTCAGAGGTACATGTGGTACTTTTGACTGTACTACACCTCAGAAGTACATGTTGTATTTTTTACTGTATTGTATTTATTGCTGTATTGCGTCCTCGTGAGAGCTCATCATTGCCTTAATAAACGATAACTTCAGCAGTCATCTTTGTTTTTTATCGCTCACATCTGTTTTATTTTTCTATTCGGCGTTGCGTGTTGGATCTTATAATAATAACAATAATAATAATAATAATAGTAATGATGATGAGTGAGTATCCGCTGGTGTTGAAAAGTGAAGTTTTATAGATATTCCTTTAGTACTTTGTGTCCTGACTTCAATACACAGTGAACACGTGTAACAGCCGAGCTGTCAATCATCTCTGGAGGTATTTCTGGATGTTTTGAGGCGTTCGAGCACCAAACTTTCCTTCTTCGTGTTTTTGGTCCATCGGACTGAAGAATTTGACATCGATCCGTCAGACGGCCCGAAGCCTCCACGGACCAGACAGAACACACAACACACACACACACACACACACACACACACACACACACACACACACACACACAGTGCGTCTAAAGACACATTCTAACACACACGTACAAGACGGAAAAACACACGGGAAATGTACAACAACATGGACACACACAGACAGAAAGTCTCGTTCTGTTCCTTTAAAACATTCACACCTGTGTGTGTGAGGACTTATATATGAGCACACACACACACACACACACACACACACACACACGCACACACACACACACACACACACACACACACACACACACGTGAGTTAGCAGGGCATAGCTAGTTAGTCAATGTGCTAATTCCACTGGTAGCTGGACATGCTAACTAACCAACTAGCTAGTTAGTTAGCTAACATGCTAATTCCACCATGCTTTAATGCGAGGTAGCTTGACATGCTAACTAGCTAACTGTCCTCTCCTGGATCAATATTTTCCCAAACAAGATTTGATGAGAAATCAACACACCGGACTACAGAATAGAAACCTTGCAGACTTTATTATTATTATTAACAAACTGTCCAATTTTTATCTGTACAGAACAACAAAAAGAAACCCCGGGAAAAAAAAAAGTGGACAGGAAAGGGGGAGGGGCAATAAATCAGATGATCTGTTCAATGAAATCAAGACACAAAGCATCGTTTAGACAAAAAAAAAAAAAGATCTTAATCATCACAAACGTATAAAATAAAATAAATCAAATGTTCTAGTCGCCATCGTTCAGGACGAGAACTGCGAGGAACCGGAGATCGCACTCGCGGTCCAGAATCTGTGGGCAACACACACACACACACACACACACGCACCCCTCTGCCAGGTGCTGCAGGGGGTTCTGGGACGTCCTGGACAGCGAGGAGACCCTCGTCGATGAAAAGACGTCGGATGAAGAAATAAAAAGTGAAGGCAGTTCAACGTCTCGTTTACAAGCGTCGACACAGAAGAACACAAGCGGCTCACAGCGGCAGCAGTATGGTACAACATGTACATGTGGTCGGATCCCCCCCCGACCGACCGACCGACCCCGGCATCAAACTGCAGGCTGAGAGGAAGCCCCGCCCCCCTTTCCACAAAAATAAAATAAAAAGCGAGGAAGTTGACTTTTGAGCCAAAATCATTTTGATATTTTTTCCTTTTCCTTGTTGTCCAGTTTGGTTTCTTTCTGTCGGCAACGTTTTTTGTGCGCGTTTCTCACATCTTTGACTTCAGGCGACGACGCAGAAACAAAAACTACAAAAGACGACTCGTGCGTTGGAGACGTTTTGGGTTCCGCTCTCGCACCTCCAGCCTGGCTAAACGGTACATTTACAAAAGGTACAGTAGCATTTAATAATATAATTATACATAACCAAGTCCATTGCTCTTCATGGAGCCGGCCGCCATGTTTTTCTACAGTGGCCTAGAGCGGACAAACCAATGACTAATCATCGCTTGGGAGAAGTTTCAGCTGGTTGCAATCTGACACCTCACCACTAGATGGCTCCAAACCGCCCCAACACACTGCACCGATAAAGCCTTCAGAACGCTGCGTTACAGTTGAGATTGGACTACTTTCTGAAGACCACGAACCCTCTTTGGTTCTCCGTATCACCCACCAGCTGTGATGGTGCCTGAACGCACCAGTGGTCATCCCCAAAGTATCATCACATTAAAAGATATCGATGCTAAAAAACAAACAAACAACAACGTAGTTTTTCACATTACGCGTCTGATCTGGAACGAAGCGCCACTAGAAGACCAGGACGCCGTGCGGTCTGAGGAACTCCCCTCTGGCCTCCAGAGAGGCGTTCACTGACCCCCCGTAGAGCAGAGTGATGCCCGGAGGTCAACGCCCCCCCCCCCCCTCGTAGAAAGAACGCTCGCTCGTTGGAGAAAAGGCAACCGGAGAACACGCAAATCATAGATAGAAAAAAAAGACTTTTTGACTCATTAGTAAACAAATAAATAAGGCTATGACAAAACTATATATATATATATATATATATATATATATATATATATATATTTTAAAAAAAAGAACGGAAAATGCGCAGTGATTCCAGTATCATCTTTACACAAAAATGTCCATATCTCTATAATAATAACAATCTAGAATCTTTTCATTGTTTTGTTTTAGGTTATTTTTTCCTGCTCCGTACCATCCAGCGACGCCAACGGCCGCTCTGCGTGTTCATGAATGGAAAATAAAAGATTTATTAAAAGCCAGTTCCCTCCCAGTCCCTCTGCTCCCTCCCAGTCCCAATCCGGCTGCTGTGAAAAAACAAAAAACGGCTAAACTATAAGCAGCAAGTGGACATGCGCGGTGCGTTCAGGGCACACAGCTCTGGCTGGGAAAAAAACTATTCCTTCAAAAAAAAAAGAAGAAAAAAAAAGATGTCTGCTGTTTCAGAGAAGAAAAGAACAAAAGTATCCACAATGATTCCTGCTGTAAAGAGAGCGAGAGCCGGCTGAGAGTTTGTCGGCTCGGTGGAGGGCTGGCACCGCCCGCCCGGCAGTCCCATGGCGATGAAATCTAACACACATCAGCAACACAAAAAAAAAAAAAAAAAAAAGAAGATATACCCAGAGCCAAAAACAACCCCCAAAAAATCCTTTAAGCAGAACAACAAACTAGAACAATATGGTAGAAAGACAGTTTCAATCACACACACATTCACTATCTCTCTCTCACACACACACACACACACACACACACACACACACACACTGTAGTCATTGAAATACTGGAGTCATTAAACCGCTCTATACATGAGCATTTTCCATCCCACTTTCTACACATTTACACTGAATATGATTGGACCTCCATATCTTGACCTCTGACCCCATATTCTTACAAGCCCCTCCCCCTCTCACAAGCCCCTCCCCTTCTTCACCCCACAGCCGATGAGGGGGAGAAGGTAGAGAAGGAGGAAGAATACAACCACGGGGTAATACTGCAATCTACATCAGGTGAGTGTGGAGGGAAGAGGACCCTGCGCTCGTCATCGAACATCAAGAGAAGAAGAAGCAGCAGCAGCAGGGGGGGCGTGGCCTCCTGGAGAGTTGGGCGGGGCTCATGTAAAGGAAGGAGGAGCAGGTGAGTCACTGATCAAGCAGGATTGTGGGTAATGTCGCTCCAGCGATGGAGGAAGAGTCATCGGGTGTTTGTAGATGAAGTGTGAGGCGGGCGAGGGGATGAGGGGGGGAGGGGTGGTTCTCGTCAGCGGTGGTTGTTTTTTTTCTCTCTTGTGGGCGTGTCCAGACCCCGGAAAGGGGGCGGGGTCTACCTGTCCTTCAGCTCCTGAGTGACGCGCTTGGTGAAGCGGCCGCAGAGCAGACCCATCATGAAAAGCACCGCCACGCCGGCGCCGATCACCGTCAGGATGTAGTTCTTGGACGGGGACGTCATCACCTGCATGGCCAAGTCTGAGAAGCCCTCAGCGGGAGCCACCTGACAGGAAGCCAGTTACACAATAAAAGCCTTTTCAAAAAACTGATTTTCTACATCTTATTTACCAATAGCAAAATAAAAGCTCTGTTACACCACCCCTTTCAAAATAAAAGCCCCATTACACCAACCATTTCAAAATAAAAGCCCTGTTACACCGACCATTTCAAAATAAAAGCCCCATTACACTAATTTTGTACAGCTTGATCCAATTTTAAAGTCAGTTTGAAACTGATTTTATGCAGCTCATTCCACCCATTTCAAAATAAAAGCCCATTAAAGTATATTTTGCACAGCTCATAAACTAATAAAAAATAAAAGCCCTTTAAAAACTGTTTTTTGTTTCTTCTCCCATAAAAAAAAATCCTTCTTTAAAATGATGTTTTTTTAAATGAAGGACCTCCAGCGCCCTCGAGCGGCGTACCTTAGCAGCGTAGCTCCACATGTCGATGCGGTCCTGAAGCCTCTTCTTGCACTCCGGCTGCAGACGAACACGCTTGTCCTGCAGCGCCTCCATCAGACACGACATCTCTGAGGAGGAGAACGCGTTAACCCTTCTATCTATCTATCTATCTATCTATCTATCTATCTATCTATCTATCTATCTATCTATCTATAGACCAACAGATATGACATCTTTGAAGAGGAGAATTTGTTATAATTCTCATTCAAAAATAAGATCTTTGTAGGAAAATAATTTAAATTAATTTAATTTAAATGAAGAAAAAAAAAGCCAACAAAACCACATTTGTTGGTGATGATATTTTTGTTTGTTTGTTTGTTTGTTACTCACGGCGCCCCCTGCCAGGCGGGATGGCTGCACATTGATGTTTGATGTCCAGAGCGCAGGCCGTGTGGAGGACCGGGTCCACAAAGATGTCCGCCTTGCTCTCCTTCAGCATGTTCAGCACCTCCTGCAGGAGGAGGAAGAGGAGAAGGAAGAAGAGGAGGAAGAGGATGAGGAAGGTTTCATTCAGCTTGTAATTGATGCTGAAAATTTGATTCTGTAAAAAATATTTTCACTCTTTTTTAGGAAAACTGCTAATTATCATTTCTTATTGAAAACATAATTTGAATTATTTAATAATAATAATAATAATTATTATTATTATTATTATTAATCGTTATTAATAATATTTTACATTCTGTGAATGCCAGTTAAGTAAATAGTTGTGTATTAAAATTCAAAAATAATAATAATTAGTCATAATTATTAATATTATCATCATTATTATGAATTCCCTGAATGTCAGTTGAATAAAA
The DNA here is from genome assembly GCF_023055335.1 of Clinocottus analis. Lineage (NCBI taxonomy): Eukaryota > Metazoa > Chordata > Actinopteri > Perciformes > Cottidae > Clinocottus > Clinocottus analis. The sequence continues at coordinate 2,165,534 of NW_027176218.1, read as the reverse complement.
ACCCCACAGCCATGACGCTGTGGTTTCCCGCCCTGCGGGTCAGTGAAGGCAGCACGGCTCACCTTCTTGCATCCCTCCTGCTTGATCTTCAGCAGGTTGACCTTCAGACACTCCTCCACCTGCCCCGTCTGCTCCTGCGCCGCCGCCTCCTCGGGGCACAGCCTGGAGATCTGAGACAGGCAGCGCGTTAAAGGAGCCGCCTCAGAGCCTCTGAGCAAGGCACTGTGTTCAGAGAGCCGCCGCAGAGCCTCTGAGCAAGGCACTGAGCCTCATTTTTACATCTTCAACGTGTTTATTTTTTGACCGTGTCCTTTCAGCCAATCACAGCAGCCGGTTTCCCCTCAGCGAACAAACAGAGCAGCGCCGCCCCCTGCTGGCCTCCAGCTTACATCACATGTCCAGTATTTTACATTATAAAGTATATTATACTTCATCATGTACAGTATAATATACTTCATTATCATGTACAATATATTTCAAGTATATACCGGTTCATTTGTGGAGAGATTTTAAATATAGAATAAAATGTTTGTGATGAAATGTCAGTTTCTGTTGCTTTCTGGCGGTCCTTGAACACATCGCGATGTGTTCAAGGACCGTCAGAAAGCGGAGAAAATCTGTCAATTATGACTGACAGTTTTGACGGCAGGTTTTGGGGTTACAGAAGGTTTACATACAAGGCGTGTGTGTGAGTGAGCGAGTGTGTGTGTATCGTGTGTGTGTGTGTGTGTGTGTGTGTAAGACCTCTTGTGTGCAGTGGATCTGCAGCTGGGGGTCCAGTCTGTAGTCCAGCGCCGACTCCTGCAGGATGACCTGAATCTGAGCCTCGCAGTCTGGAGACAAGCGCTGCAACAAACACACAAACACACGTTTATAGAGCTTCAACCCATGAAGCGTAGACTTCTATACAACCACAGGAGCCGCCCCCTGGTGGTCAGGAGAGAGAAAGCAGTCTGACCTGGTCGGCGTATTTCAGCTTGAGGCAGGAGATGACTTGACCCTCCAGCTCGCTGTCGGCCGTCGCCTTGTTCAGGATCGGCTGGCAGAACTTGGGGATGTCGGCTTTACAGGCTTTCCTCAGTACCGGGTTCAGCCTGTAGTCTGAGAACACACACACACACACACACACACACACAATACAGCAGCTGTACTTGTATGAATGTGTCTGAGTGTGTGAGTGTGTGTGTGTGTGTACCTGTGTTCTGGGTGATCTGTCTCTTGGTGATCATCTGTTTGCATTTGGGGTCCATGAGCTCGCTGTTCTTGTTCTGCTTCAAACACTGAAGAACGTTCTTGCCCTCCGACTCCGAACAGAACCGCTGGAACAAAACAAGAAGCCCGGTCACGTGGTGCTGGTTTCTACTGGTTCTACCGGTGGCTCTGGTCTAGCTGCCTACCCGGATCATGTGCTTGCAGACTCTCATCAGCTGGTAGTCCAGCTCCGGGTCCACCATCTCCACCTCCTGCAGCTTGAAGATCCGCTGGTGGCAGCGCTGAGTCAGCTGCCGCTTGTTCTCCTTCAGACACTCGATGACCTGCAGGGACGGGAACCAGGTCACGTGGCGCAGAACGTCTGGGACGCAGAACGCGGTTCTGAAGCGTCGGCTTTCATTAGACCACAAGGTCAAAAGGTCAAAAAAAGGGGAACCCGCTGACCTGAGCGTTGCCGAAGGCCACGTTCTGACACAGCCGGTTGATGTCCTGCTTACAGGAGTCGTACAGCTCCGGCTCCAGACGGATGTCCTCCGACTGCGAGAGAGAAGAGGAAGAGGAGGAAGAAGAAGAAGAGGAAGAGGAGAAGGTTACAGAGGAACACAGAGGAGGCTGCAGGAGATTATGAGACCATCACATTGGGTTCGTTTCAGCGGTTCATGAGTCGAAGACGAGCCCAGGATGTCGCTCATGAGGGGGAGGATGTGTTTCTGAGGAAGATTTCACAACAACGCACCACCTCCATCCCCACCTGCCCCTCCTCCCCTTCTGAGAGAACGTACCATCTCCACCTCCTCCACCCGCAGCTGTTTGCGACACTTGATGGAGACCCGCTGCTCCTTGGCGTCCTGCAGGGTGTCGTTCCTCACCGTGGTGCTGAGGCAGATCACCACGTCAACCCTGAGGAGGGGGAGACACACAACATGTCAGAACTAAAGTCCACAAAGAAGAATAAAGATGGTTTTGAGGTAAAAGGTGAGTTACTTCTTCTTGATGTTGGGACACAGCTTGAGGACGTCCTCCTTACACGCCGTCTTGAACTTATACGAGAAACGAAAGTCTTTGATCTGAATCTGTGAGAGAGGAGAGAGAGAGGAGAGAGAGAGGAGAGGAGAGAGAGAGAGTTCAGCAGGGAACGACCATAATGTCTCTCACATCAAGGAGCGTGGACACGGCTGGTATCTTCAATATTCTTGTACGAGGTTATGTGTGACATGCTATTTCCTGTGGAGGTGACGCGCTCCTCCTCTCTCACCAGCTGGAAGTGCGTCACGCCCACAGAACACTTCTCGTTCATCTCCTTCTGGTGTTTGTTCTGCACCAGACACTCCATCAGGTCACCGCTGTTGATCTGGTTATCGGCTACCTCCTGCAGGGCGGGAGGGGGGTGGGGGGGGTCATTCAGTTACTTAAATACCTGATAAATCACAGTAAATATAAAATATTGCCTCAAAGCAGTTCTACTGTGCGATAATTCATATAATCTCAATGTCATCATACGTTAAGTGTACATGTGTTCATATATAGTGTACATGTACATGAGGTCATATACATATACATGAGGTCATGTACATGAGGTCATATAATATACATGAGGTCATGTACAGTGTACATGTACAGTGTACATGAGGTCATGTGACCTGGCTCTCTCCCACATGTTCGCGAATGAACTGCTCTCCTCTGCCCCCGGTGGACTGGAGGACCTGGAGCTCACACTCACATGGCAGTAGGTCTGGATGACGGGTTCACACGCCTGCATCAGCAGCGCCTCGATCTGGATATCCTGAGGACGACAACAACGACAACGACAACGACAACAGGGTCAGTGAGACTGAGGTCTGCAGCGAGGGAAGAGTCCAGACCTCCAGCAACAAATCCAGAGATCGGGTTCCTTCCCAGCGCCGCTCTGCTGCGTCTGAGAGATGAAGCCAAGACGCCGCCGTTAAAAAGTCACTCCACGGACAGAGGAAGACGCCGAGCTGCAACATTGTAGACGATGTCGTCTCACAATGTCACAATGTAACAAGACGTCCTGTCACAATGTAACAAGACGTCCTGTCACAATGTAACAAGACGTCCTGTCACAATGTAACAAGACGTCCTGTCACAATGTAACAAGACGTCCTGTCACAATGTAACAAGACGTCCTGTCACAATGTAACAAGACATCGTTTTTCTATAAAAACACTTTGCGTTTACCAGATTAAACCAGAACCGTGTGAAGAGCAGAAAGCTGTTCAATGTGGATCAGAATCAAGCGCGCCTGGTGAAGCAGCTCAGAGTGTTGCATTATGGGTAGCAGCAGCTGGCGGCGGCGGGGTTACCTCAGACTCCAGCTCCGTCAGGTTCCCCACCACGTCCCTGCAGTCGGACACCAGGTCCTCCAGGTGGTCCTGCAGACACTCCAGCTCCTGGCCCGCCTCCGTCTTCTCGCTGCACCACTTCCCCAGGTCGGTCATGCAGCGCCGCTGCAGCTCCGGGTCCAGCTTCACGTCCAGCGCCCTCTGGTGGAGGATCCGCTGCACCTCCACCTTGCAGTCCCTGGAGAGCTGCAGGGAGGGGGGGGGGGAGAGGCGGGGACGACCACAACAGGGTTAGAGACCAGAGGGGGAGGGGCCTCAAACTGATACTCCACTTTTATTAATAGTGTTTTAAAACACTTTATTGAGACGTACGTGATTCACAAGACGAGACGGAGGCAAAAAGGGACGTTTCAGATGAAGCATCGCAAACTCAGGATCTCCACTAATATTTATCATTCACAGCCTCATTTATATGTTTTATTACTAAAAACATGGAGAAAATGTTCTGTATGGCTAGCACGCTACCGCTAGCCGGTCACAGCTAGCTGTTTGAGCTTCCGTTAACCTGCAGTTGGATATCGTGGTCAGATACTTCACCGCTTCATTGAAGTATTTGTATCACGAACTCCTCAGAACGCTGGAAAACCATCTTGTTGTTGTTTTTTGGGACAAACTGCTCCTTAAAATCCAGATTGAAGACTTTTATTTGCCTTTAAATTGAACGAAATTCAAGGATAATAACACATTCCTGCATTTCACGACTGTATTATTTCTTAAACTGCAACGTTTATTAGCTTTTTAATGTTTTACTGACTGTCTTTAAATGTTTAAATGATTTTTTTTTAATCTCTTTTTCTTTTGCGTGATGTTTTGATGCTTTTAACGTCCTGAAGCTCTTTGAGTCGCCTTCTTGTTGAAACGTTACAAATAAACTCGCCTCTTGAGCGCCGACAGTGTCCTCCATTTTGGATTATCCAGCGTACCATAATAAAAAATAAAAAATAAAAAAAAAAGGTCGGACGTTTGCGTGTCTGAGTTCGTCGCGGTGATTTCATACTTTTACTACGATTAGAGAAGATGGACGGCAGATAAAGACGCAGTGTTTCCTTCCCGCTGCTCGACTTCGTGAGGAAGGAAACGACAACGTGCGTGCACATCTTCAACCCTTCAGCTTTTGCGTTTGACCCGAGAACAATACACTGACATTTGAGTGGAGTATCACTTTAAGGACGATTATTAAAATCAAAGAATTTAATCCGCTGCAGTTGATTCATCTGCATCGATTCTTCACACAATTAATCTTTTAAAAAAAAATCAGCTCCCACATGCAGTGACGAGAATTACGGAGATCAATCAATTCCCCTGCAAACCACCAGTCACCACGACAGGAAGGACCAGTTGCCTGTGATCACCACCATCATCACCACCATCATCATCATCACCAGTTCAGCAGCACGACGTACTCACAGTCAAACCCTGGTTTCCTGCTTCAGACTCGCCACTGACGAGCTACGAGGACATTGTCTGGTCAGTGGGCAAGTTCACAGACTTCCTGTTTAGTTACTCAAATGTTTTGCTTTCATTCTGAACACAGAAAACAAATGTTTCTCACGTGGCTTAAAGTGTGAAAAGTCCTGAAACTTTAAAACCACTTCCCAACCCTTCCTTCTAAGTGACTTCAGTTTTTAAAGCTGCAGCCTTCTCCTTCAACACTGGACCACCTCTAACAAACTGTTGTTGTCTCCATTACCATGAGACGCATTAGTCAGCTAGGTTGTAAAATACTAAAGACTCCCATCAGTAAAAGAGCTTAAAGGGTCAAGATAATCCGCGACCGCAAAGTGAACAGATTCAGTGATTCCTCCAGTTGGTAGAAAACAGATCAGAGTAAAAACTCCAGTCAGAGAAGCAGACAAAGCATCGGCTCACCCTGCGGCCCTGCTCCACCGAGCGGTAGGCGTGGCGGTACAGGCAGGAGAAAATGGCGCCGGGCGGCATCATCTCGCTGGTCTCGTTCCAGCCGTGAGTGTGACAGAGCCGGGCGGCGTCGCCCTGACACTTCTTGTACAGGATGGGGTCCAACCTGGCAACCAAGAGAGAGAGAGGGGGAGGAGTCAGACACTCGGCAGAGCGCTTTGCCGCATTATGGATAACCGGTCATTCAGGAGAACGCCGCTGACGTCCATCAACATTCAGAATCAACTCAACGTGAACTCTGCGTGAAGCTTTTTGCTTTGGATGTGAGGAAAATGAAAAGCGGAGTTCATTTGATTTGTCAAAGCAAGTGAATCAGCGTTTTAAAAGTCATTCTATTAGGTTTAGTTAGATATCTAAAAAGTCCTTCCTTCCTGCTGCCGTCAGGCTGCATAACAAGTAGACCACAAACACTTTAATCACGTTCATCTGGTGCAATATACAACACATTTAAATACTTTTTATATACCGCTTTTACTCCGTCTGTATCCTCCGTCTTCTTGACTGTTTATTTATATTACTAGATTTTTTTATGCTTACTGTGCGTCTCTGTGTGCGTTGTGCTGTAATCCCTCTGTGGGACTAATAAAGGATTATTTCATCTCAAATAAAATCAATGAGAGACTTATGTCGGTTTCTCTTCCATAACTCCTCTACTTTTATTACAGAGGAAACAAAACATTGATGTTACTACTTTTGTCCGTTTACGGCTGTATATTTCTCCTACAGTTACTAATACAAAATGCCTCATTTGCATATTTAAACATACATTTTAATACAACTTGTAAGACAATAAATAATCCTCTTATGTCAGTGATGAACTGGTGAAGCTTTGTGCTGATATCTAAGAGGTACTACTTTAAACCTCTTTCACTCTTGGCGTCTCCAGCATTTCAAACAATATGTATTTAAACAATCAGCCGCTTATTAAATATGTTTATCGTATTATATATTAATGTGGAACAACGCCAGCACTTTGTGCACAATGCACATCAACAAGCTGTTTTAAAGATCAGCTGCAGCAGATGCATCAAGTAGCCACACAACTGTTACTTCCTGCTATCACGTAAACAGGAAGCAGTTCCTCCTGGTGCCTGAGCTCAGATTATTGGGACTTTATTTTTGTGCGTTGCTTCTAAACTCTTCTATGTGTCATGACTCACTTCCAGTCCCGGGCGATGAAGTACTGCAGCTCCAGCAGCCGGTGCTCACAGTCCTCCACCATCTTCTCCGTGTACAGATGCTCCATCAGACACGACAGGATCCTGCAGCACAAACGTCACACTTCTAAAACACACAACTTTTATTTTACTATGAATACAAATATTTAAATGAGATAAATGTAAATATAGAGCAGAATCACAGGAGGAGCACGAAGAAAAATACAGTAAATCATTAAGTTTTACGTCTCTGAATCCCGAGTCATAACCGTTGGATTTTCAGCTTTCCCACGGTCCTTGAACATGTCGTGTGTGACGAACACACGGTTAAAGAAAGAAAAGAAAAACGGCGAAAGCAAAGCAGGAATTTTTTATCTTTCACTTAAAATGCATTTTATTCTACGAGTCTCATTAAAAAAAAATCTCTCCACAAATAAACAAATGAATATGTATTTATTGACTCACATGGGGTCTCCGCTGCGGATGTGCTTGCAGGCGGTCTGGATGACGGACTCGCAGGCCTCGTTGAGCGCTCGGTCGATGCGGTAGTCGGCTCCCGGGTCGGCTTCCTGGATCAGAGTCTGGAGCTGAAGGTGGAAGACAACAACAACAACGTCATCAACAACAACAGCAACAACAACGTCATCAACAACAACAACGTCATCAACAACAACAACAGCTCCTGTCTCAGGGCGGTTTTATATTTTTTACCGTAGGGAGTAAAAAGGCTTCAACCGATCATGTTGAGCCAAAAAATGAATAAAAATATATATAAACACACACATATAAATAGGAATAAAAAAAGTAAATAGTAAAGTATAAATATTAATTAAAATAAAAAAATAAACATAAGAAATATTTGTAACAAAATAAATAAAACATAAAATGTGTGTATGTATATATATATATGTGTGTATATATATATATATATATATATATATATATATTTATGTATATATGTACACATACATACATACATAAATACATATGCATATATATATATGCGCATATATATATATATATATATATATATATACATATATATATATATATATACATATATATATACATACACATATATATATATATATATATATATATATATATATATATATACATACATACATACATACATACATATACACATATACACACATATACATATATATATATATATATACACACATATATACATATATACACACATATATACATATATATATATACACACATATATACATATACATATATATACACATATATACACATACATATATACATATACACATATGTATACATACATACATATATATAAACACACACAGATACATACATACATACATACATACATACATACATACATACATACACACACACATATATATATACATACATACATACTTACACATATACACACACACACACACACAATGGCAGACTCACCGCCCGCTGGCAGTTGGGGTCGATGGAGCCCATGTCCCCGCGGCCGACCCTCATGAGGCAGTGCAGCGTGCGGCCCTTGCGGTGGAGGCCGGAGCAGTGGCCCTCGATCTCGGCGCGGCAGTGCAGCACGATCTCCGGACTCAGAGAGAAATCCTCCATCAGCATCCGCCGGTAGTCCATCATCTCGCCCTGACACTCGCCGCCGACCACGCGGCCTGCAGGCGCCACGGACAGGGGGACATGAGTGGAAGAAGCTAACGGACGCTAACAGCAGCTAACAGAAGCTAATAGCAGCTAAAAGAAGCCAACAGAAGCTAACAGCAGCTAAAGAAGCCAACAGAAGCTAACAGCAGCTAAAAGAAGGCAACAGAAGCTAACAGCAGCTAAAAGAAGCTAACAGCAGCAAAGACATTTTTAAGGGTTTTTCAAAATGATGCCGAGTGAATTGTGGCGTTACAGAATCAGGGAAGTTTGATCCTCATGAAGTGACTGACCTCTGTGCACAGCGGACTCCAGACACAGCAGCAGGTAGGAGAGGCGGGCCTCGCGGGCTCGCGGCATGTTGCTGTCGGCGCTGCAGCGGTACTTCCTCAGGTCCGACTTGCAGGCTTTGGCCAGCGAGTAGCTGACCTTGTAGTCCTGAGCGATCAGCTTCTGCCTGGTGGTCAGCGCCTCGCGGCACTGAGGGCGAGAGGAGCCGAAGAGGCTTTTATGACATACTGACATCGTACAGGGTTCATACACATTGTGAACAATGGGTTTCTGTACTTTTAACCCAACTTCCATGACTTTTAAACAAATTGTTCAGGTTTGTTCATTATTTTAACATTTTTGAAAGAGTCTCGTTTTTGGGACGTTTTGAAAAAAATATTTTTTTTCATTTTTAATAGTGAACGTATTTGAGGTCAGTGGAGGTCACGCTCACCCTCTCACTCATCGCCTCCTCGAACTTGTGGTTGAAAAGACATTTGTAAACTCGTCCCTCTCCGGCCAGCGTCTGGAGGAAATAATAAAAACACAATTATTATTTATTATAAAACATTCAGAATCAGGATCCAATAACGCCACAAAGTTCAGACGCAGAGAATTCCCCGCTAGCTACCCACTGTAGCCAGCTAGCGTTGCTGCTAGCTCCCCGCTAGCTGGCTACAGCAGTAGCGGGGACAGAAGACCTTTCAGGGAAGATCGTCAACCGAACAGTGAAAGTAGGTAAATGAAATAAAACAAACTCACCTTTTCGCAGAAGCGCTCGCGGTCGTCGCGACAGGCGAGGTACAGGTAGCGGTCCAGGTGGAAGTCGTCAGACGAGAGCTCTGCCACCCGCATGATGGACTTCTTGCACTCGTCCCGGATGGGGTGCGCCCCCGGCTGCTCCTCGGCCTCCCGCACCAAGCCCTTCTCCAGGCAGGCGATGACCTCGCCCTGAGAGTGGACGTCCTGCACGGGGTCAAGGTCATGGGGTCAACTGGACGTCACTCGGGTGGTCTTTAATTTCACGCCGCAGACATTTTAAATCTGTAATGCAGCGTGAAACTTTTCACTGTGTCGACATGTTGGTTTTATCATCCGTCAAAATGACTTAATATTAATAAATAAATGCATAAATTATTACATAAAAGAATAAAAAAATGTATGCTTCAATAAATGTTCGAATAGAGAAATAATTTAATGCTGAAATGAATAAATAAAAGTATAAATAAATGCTTAAGTAAATAGATTAATGTAGAGATGAATACAAAGTTAATAATAAAACAGGACATAAAGAAATACATATATATATATATATATATATATATATATATATATATATATATATATATATTTAAAAATGTTTGTTCACCTACGTTTATTCAGGAATTTCAGCATTTATTTAACCTTTTCTCTATTTAAACATCTATTCATTCATTATTTACTTGTTCCTGTATATATTTATACATGTATTACTGCATTTATTTATGTATTTATACTTCATCTTCAGTCCTGCATACAACAGCTTCTATACCAGACCCAGGAGGACCCAGAGCCCTCTCACCTTTTCCCCGGTGGTGATGCTGCCGCAGCTCAGCTTGTTGATGTCCTCTTTGCACTTTTCCATGAAGCCGCAGATCAGCTGGTAGTCGCTGAACACGATGGTGGTCATCTTGGTGATGTACTGGTTGCACTGGTAGTCGCTGATGTTGCCCCGGTGGTCCACCAGGCAGGACAACAGGAAGCCCTTCCCCAGCTCCTCCGCCGCACACTCCTTGATCTGCAAGAAGAGCACAGAAAGCCTGGAGGTCACGCAGGGAGTGGCGAGAGATCCCAAAACACTCAGATTAAAGCTCACCTTCAGTGGTTGTCCCCGCTAGCTCCCCGCTGTAGCCAGCTAGCTCCCCACTAGCTACTCGCTGTAGCCAGCTAGCGCAGCTGCTAGCTCCACGCTGTAGCCTGCTAGCTGGGCAGTTGCAGCAGCAGTGGGGAGCTAGCAGCAGCACTAGCTGGCTACAGCGAGTAGCTAGTGGGGAGCTAGCTGGCTACAGCGGGGAGCTAGCGGGACAACCACTGAAGGTAGTAGCGGCTTATGAACCGACTTTTACGGTCCTCGTCTCCTTAAATTTTACTACCGAACATCAAGAATGTCCTCAGAGGAGTTAAATAAATACAAAAGGCTTTGAATGGATCCACTGATCCGCCATTGGCCGACACCGATTCCAGTGATCAGCGATCAAAGATGGTTTTCTCTGCTGGAACAAAAAGCCATGGCGGTTGGGTTTCAGCGACTGACCTCAGTGATGGTGGTCTTGCAGACCTCGACGGCGACGGACTCGAACTTCGGGTCGGTGGTGAGGTTTAACTTGTAGTTCCACAGCAGCTGGAGGAGGAAAGCGTGAAGAGATGAAAACAAACAGTTTGAGTGGATGTAGCTCCTGAACTCATCATTCTCTTCCTTGGTGCTTTGACACAGTGCATGCTGGGAAGTGTTTGGACACTTACGTGGTTGCATTCGGCTGCAATCTCAGTTTCCTGAAAGAGAGGGAGAGAAATGACAGATTAGAGGTGAAGATCGTTTCATCGGAGAAAGTTTAAGAGGTCGATTCACGAATTGTTCTCCACCAAAGAGAACGTTTAACATATATATCGAGTGCGACGATTTTGCCGTCGCCGTCTTGGATTAAGGACGTCGCCCTCGTTTGTTTTTTTTTGCAACCAGCAAACAGGAAGTGACTGGATCGGAACTGAGGAGGGATGTAGAAACGCCTGCTTTATGGTGTTAGACTCTAAATGACCATCATTTACTGAAGCATAGACTTCTATACAACCAGAGGAGTCGCCCCCTGGTGGTCAGGAGAGAGAATGCAGCTTTAACACATGAAGCATAGACTTCTATACAACCAGAGGAGTCGCCCCCTGGTGGTCAGGAGAGAGAATGCAGCTTTAACACATGAAGCATAGACTTCTATACAACCAGAGGAGTCGCCCCCTGGTGGTCAGGAGAGAGACTGGAGCTCTAACACATGAAGCATAGACTTCACTTTAAAGAATCGAGTAGCACAGCGTCTTGTTTTCCTGCTCTGCAGTGTTGACCTGAAGTAACCGTCTGTTTGCTGGTCGAGACGGGAAGTCAAACGCCTGCTGACCAAACTCCTCCTCCTCTTCCTCCAAACCATAAAAAAAAAACAAATCATTGCTGTGTTCTTAACGGAAGGGTGTGTGTGTGTGTGTGTGTGTGTGTGTGAGTGTGAGTGTGTGTGTGTGGACCGTTTACCAAGCAGCAGCCGCAGGTCAGAAATAGGCCGTCTGTGTGCGAGTTCTATTTGCAGTGAACTTTACACACAAGTGTCACAAAGACGGCTCTTCACGCAGACAGTGAACGCATCGTCGGCTGCTCACTGAGGAAGAGGAGGGACAGCGGCGACTCAGTGGTCATCTGAGGTGAACTCAAATTAAATAAATGAATAGAAAAGGTCCTGTGGATGTGACCCGGACCAACCAGACACACAAGCAGCAGTTCAGACGGAGCCTTGATAGTTTATGAAGTACTTCTGAATACTTCAGGAGTATTTGACATGACAACAGCTTAAAGTTGTTGTTGATGAGGGCTGAACCTGTAACTCTTACCAACGTGCACCTGAACGCAGCATGGTGGTTATTTTAACACCGAGTGTGACGCAGCCGGCCGGTCTGATCAGACTCCCAGACCTCCCAGAGGAGGACCCCGCCTCTGGATCCCAGAGGAGGACCCCGCCTCTGGACCCCGGGGGAGGACCCCGCCTCTGGACCCCGGGGGAGGACCCCGCCTCTGCACGCACTCAGTCCGCCTCTGGACCCTATGACGTCGCCGCCGTCCACAAAGTGAGTCATGCGGGCGGCCGAGTGTTTCAAAGGGGAAAGAAATTCTCCCTCCTTTCATCAAAAGTGTTTGTTTTTCTCCTGTGGTCCTCATTGTAAACGTTCTGCCTCTCTGGAAACAAAACCATCAGGACGAGAACTCGTCGGTCTGATGCAGAACAACAGTTACAATGATGTAAGAATCATTAAAACAGTTGAATTTCTCTGATAACGTTTATTTGTATTGATTGAAAACCACTGGAAACTTTAAATCCAACAAGTTTCAACATGTTTATTGAGGCTACCTGTTAAATATTAAACTATTCATCTATTTTACGGCCTCACTTCCTGAAGTTCACTCAGTTTCTCCTCATGTGATCATATGACTGTCATCATGACGTCACAGTTTCACTCAGAATTTTATGTTTTTTTACACAATTTGATTAACGTAAACGGATTATTTGTGATGGGATGTTAGATGAGTGTAGAATAAGATATTTGATGAAACATCACAACGCTAAGCGTTTTTCCGGCACACGTGATGTGTTCAAAGGCCGTCGGAAAGATGACAATCTGACGATAATAAACGGGGTCGATTGTGAACAAGAACAACAAGCCAAAATAATCAAAATATTATGAAACCTGCTTAAGAAAAACAGCCCGAAAGCTGCGGCAACAAAGAGCGGTGACAGGATGTGAGGCGTTCAGGTGAATCAGGTACAAACGGTGGTTTATATCCAACTTTAGAGGCGAATGTGTGTCACACTGTGAGCAGCTGTTTGACATCCAACACAATACCAACACACCCTCACACATGAAGTCACACTGAAGCATTTAACGCTCTTTGTTTTCACTCCGCTCGCTGAAGGGGGGAAGAGAGAGAGGGAGGGAGAGAAGGAAAGAGAGAGAGGCGTTGAAAACGTCCGTCTCAATTAATCACTGCAGCTAAATGAAACTCAATCAGTTCTCCCTGATTTTCGTCCTGGGAGAAAGCGGCATGAGGTTGAGCTATAATTGGATATGAGGGTGAGAGGAAGAGACATGTGATGGAGGGGGGGGGGGGGGAGAGAGAGAGAGAGAGAGAGAGAGAGAGAGAGAGAGAATCTCTCCTGAAACAAGAGCACAGCTTCATCTTCATTATCGTCTGACGAGCATCACTTACTATTTAAAAAAAAAATTAAAAAAACTCCAAATTAAATGGAATTTGACACAAATCTATTGGGAGCAGCTGGTTTCCATCAACTTCTGATATCGTTGAGACGACTCTCCCTCCATACCCAGCCATGATCCTCCATGATCCCCCAGATAGCCCTCCATCACCCTCACATGGCCCTCCATCACCCTCACATGGCCCTCCATCACCCTCACATGGCCCTCCATCACCCTCACATGGCCCTCCATCACCCTCACATGGCCCTCCATCACCCTCACATGGCCCTCCATCACCCTCACATGGCCCTCCATCACCCTCACATAGCCCTCCATCACCCTCACATCCATAGCCCTCCATCACCCTCACATGGCCCTTCATCACCCTCACATGGCCCTTCATCACCCTCACATGGCCCTTCATCACCCTCACATAGCCCTTCATCACCCTCACATAGCCCTCCATCACCCTCACATCCATAGCCCTCCATCACCCTCACATAGCCCTTCATCACCCTCACATAGCCCTCCATCACCCTCACATCCATAGCCCTCCATCACCCTCACATGGCCCTTCATCACCCTCACATGGCCCTTCATCACCCTCACATAGCCCTCCATCACCCTCACATCCATCACCCTCCATCACCCTCACATAGCCCTCCATCACCCTCACATCCATCACCCTCCATCACCCTCCATCACCCTCACATAGCCCTCCATCACCCTCACATCCATCACCCTCACATAGCCCTCCATCACCCTCACATCCATCACCCTCCATCACCCTCCCATCCATCACCCTCACATAGCCCTCCATGAGTGTAAAGATGTTGGGCACAGTGAGAGCCAAGTTAGTGCAAAAGAAAAAGCAGCAAATCTTCACATTTGAGACGCCATCACCAGCTTTTTGCTTCGGGTATATTTGTTGGAGATTTCTTTGCTTGCCAAATTACTTGAATTTCTGAATTGCTGAAAATTAAATGTTTGCCTCATTGACAGAAATTCAAGAGTTTGAGCTCCAAATGTCGGCAAAAAAAAAAGAGAAAAGCTTTTAACCGGACGATCGTAAGAAGAAAAACAAACATGGCCGACATCTGGCCAGGCCGTCAGGTGTGCGACAGATGTGTTTGTTTTCAGACAGAGAGTCCAACTTCTCACTAAACTGTGAAGTCTCAGTGTAGTCCTGGTCCTCTGTAGTCTCAGTGTAGTCCTGGTCCTCTGTAGACCTCCATCAGTAAACAGACTATTAGAGAGAAGATGTTCTGGTTCTCCAGAGAAGCTGAAATGTGTTGGTTCCCTCCAGGACAAGCAGCAGTACTCTATATTTTAGGAAAAGACACAGAAGGTGTACTTGGTCCTCTCTTAAATATATAGAGGATCGCATCGCTCCGCCTTAGACAACGTGACCATGAGACCAGGAGATGATGGTTTCCTCTTTTCAAAGTGAAGACGGACCCGGACACACGGAGGCTTCACGCAGCCGACAGGCCGGAGAAAAAAAAAACCTTCAACCTTTTTCCTCCTCCCGAGGCGCCGCACCACGTACACAAAACCACAGCAGGACCGACAGCGCGGGGGGGAGGAGAGGGGCGGACACACACACAAAAATGTGACGAGTCTAAAAGCAGCCCTGGAACCTCAAACCTCGACCAGACGGCAGCAGCGCCTCGGCTCGAGGAGGATCGGGGTGGATCGAGTGGGTCGAGAAGGGTCGGCGAGGTGGATCAGGTGGGTAAAGGTGAACCACGGTGGGTCTGGGTGGGTAAAGGTAGGTTGAGGTGGATGGAAGAGGGTCGGGAGAGGGGTGTGGGGGGGTACATCTTGGTGGATAAAGGTAGATCTGGGTGGATAAAGGTAGATCTGGGTGGGGTCAAGAGTGAAACCGGAATAATAACTACTTCATATCATCGCAAAAGAGCTCAAAAGAAAAGGATGGTAACAATGAGAGAGACGTTTATAACAATGTCAAGAAAACCAAAAAAAAGGTACTATAATTGCACAAACACACAAACACAAGTTCGGCTCTACTTCAGATGATTTAATCAGAACTTTGTCTCGTCAACAGTTCAACCGAAAAAGACAATATTCCATTTACGACAAAGTAAAAACAGAGAAAAGCAGCAAATCCTCAAATTTAAACATTCTAGCTTTACAATGATCCTTCAAGCTCTGTTCTCCGTTGTCTCAAATGTGGGAGAAAAAAAGCTGAGGCGAACTCAGCAAATCAAGCTGAGCTTGAAACCCTTCAGGAGTCCGTTTCCTGACGGTCCACTCCTCGAGGTCCATGTTTATCTCTTTTCTCCGGCAGCTACTGGCAACGGACAGCAGAGTATTTCATGCCGCGTCGGCAGATACCGGGCCCGAACCAAAAGGCTCGTCTCAGCCGCCGTAAGCTGCCGCTGAAGAGTCCGGACGTCTCGGAGGTTCTGCTGTTGACAAGCAGCTAATGAGCTCATGAGCTTAGAGGGAAGCGAGGGAGCCGTCAGCTGCCGTCACGCGCTGATCTCTCGACATGAAAAGGGCCTAAAAAAGGTCACAAAGCCGCCCGGTGACCTGAAAACCACGAGTTCAACTGCAGGCCTGAAGATCCCCCAAGCTGCTTCCACACTAAGGATACCTCCTTCCACACTAAAGATGCCTCCTTTCACACTAGAGATGCCTCCTTCCACACTAGAGATGCCTCCTTCCACACTAGAGATGCCTCCTTCCACACTAGAGATGCCTCCTTCCACACTAAAGATGCCTCCTTCCACACCTGCAAGCCTTAAAATCAATGTTGGTGTAAACAGGAAGAAGATTGGTTGCTTAGTTAGAGACGTGGAGAGTATCATAGTAGTCTTTAATAATTGAAAAGGTGGTGCTTCATACTTAAGAGCTTCCTCTACAAACTCAATGGACATATGTTGTGGAAAGGTGTAGAAGTTTTATTCGTCCTACTTCGTGAGAAGGCTGCAGATCTTTCTGTGTCTCACAATGAACACTTACAGGTCAAGTGTACTTGATTATGTTAAATCCGTTTGGTCCACACTCGCCATCTCTGTTGGTGGCTGAAGTCTGGAGAACATTTATGCTTTAGTTCCTCTCGAGTTTATGTGTGGTTGGAAGTTAAGATGAGCATCAATGAGGAACAGAAAGTCCTCGACGTCTAAAACCGTGACCTCGAACGTCCACTGCGTGGGTCTGATAACGCCGCTCGCCAACCGCTCCAACAACAGCCGCTTCCTCCGCGTGTCGGCAGTGGAACATGTCATAAAAATGCTGAATTTAACGACACGACAGCTGCTTAATAAACACCTGTAATCTGTTATCAGTGTCGAATTAACCGGCTTAGGCGATGATTAATCAAGACCGATGCCGGAGAGTAAGGGGGGGTGAGGGAAAGTGTCACTTGACTAATCAAAGAAGGAGACGTGGCGTCTGCAGAGAGCCATCGTGCAGCGTATTCGTCCTCGGGTGCGTTTGATTAAACGTGTCCGTGGCCTCAGGCCGAGCACACAATGAGTCCTCCACCTTCCTCAAACAAACTGCCTGTGGACTTCTTGGGAAAATGATGAATAAATGAATAGCTGCCGCCGGTGAACTGGAAGAAAGTTACCGGTCGTCTCCCTCGGACGTCATACGATTATTAAATTAAACGCTCCGTCAACATGTTTCTCGTTATTCATCTTCAGAACTTTGCTGTTTTTTTTCCGCTTTAGACTGTTGGGCAACCAAACAAGACAGTTTACCACCGTTTGTGGTAACTATTAACTAAAGCTGGTAACAGACTCGTTACAGCCCTACAGCCAGTGTTCTTGTTTGTTCTGTAAAAGGAAAAAAATAAAACGGCTTTTTCTTCTAGGTTATTTGACATTAAACTGTATTTATCACAGGTGAACTGTGTGGTTGTAAGGGTAAGAAAAAACCTGTTAGACACATGTGAAATGGACTGCTGTTTCTGCAGGAAATGATGAGCACTGACACTGGTATTAAGATCTGTATCGCTTCATTTTTGTCATCATGTTGTGGTAATGTGTTGCTTAAACATGTCAGGACAACATTCTCTCCCCACAAGAAAACCCACAGTGACTCCTCATCCTGGTGCTGCTCAGGACGGCGTGACAGTGTTTGGAACCACATCAAAAAACGATTCTATGTGAGAAAAAAGGGTTTTAAGAGTCTTTTTCGCCTCACTTTAACAATAAACCCAGAGCAAACTTTAAAACCAGGTTGAATACACTCACAGTCAACTACTAGCCAGTTCGGCTGGTTGGTTATTTGAGAAAGAGGCTTTAGATGAGGTGCAATTAAACGAAACGTTGAAATGTTGCCAGGTTAGCGCTGATAACGCGTGTTTTGTAAACACCATCTACCGATCCACCTGCATGATGGCAAATGCTGCCAATTTGTACTTGCATTAGCAGCTAGCCAGTCTAGATGCACGTCTCTAGCTTCTCCGAACCTCGTTCATAAAGTGCCAGTTTTACGGTGTTACGGCTCACCGTTAAGACATCAATAACAACCATAGCAACCTTTGGTGTTAGTCCGTAACTACCATGTATTTTGATCAATTCGGCTCTAACGTCTCGCACGAAAACAGCACGCACGGCGATGCTGCACACCCGTGTGTTCACGCAACCTGCACAACGCTGCTCCAATTTGACGCGTTAAGCGGAGACGTTTCGAGACCAGAAACGTGAAGCGACACGACCCACGAACCTGCACGTCGTAAAAAAGGCACGCGACATGCGTGTCATTGCATCACGCCGAATGGAAGAGCGGCTCCCGACGACTGTAAATACGCGTTCAATCTTTTTCTCCACTGTGCGACATTTTGAATCCGACACCGTAGCGTCTAAATTACTTCATTTGCTAACGAGGTTCGGCGTGACGTTTCTCGCGCGGCTGGCTTGCTGGCTAACGGTGGCAGCCACACCGCGGCACACCCTGCTCCTTCTCCCCCGCAGAACGCGTCCCCTCCTCCCGCCAACGTTACCTCCTTCCTGTCCTGGAGACACTCCAGCACCGCCAGGTTGTTGTTCCACGAGTGTTTGGGGCAAAGCCGGGTCAGGTCCTCCCTGCACACCCCCTCCTCGGCCAACTTCCAGCCGGCAGTGCGCCTCCGAGGTGGCGAGGCCCCGGCGACCGGGATCCTCTCCGCGGCCACCGGGATCCCCGCTGCGGGCCCCCCCGGGCCTCCTGCGGGGTTCTGCGGATTGTCGACATTCAGGGCGAGTTTGGAAATCGCGTTGTTTTGCCCCCGAATCAGGCTCAAAGACGAGAAGACGCAGATCAAAAGCAGCAGAAGAGGAACACGTATACAGTCCGCCATCTTCAACGGAGCCAGTCAGCCTGCTGCTGCGTTCAGGGGCCGTGGGCGATATGAGTACTGAGAATAGAAGTTGCAGACGGTTTTTTTTTCTTCTTTTTTTTTCTTCTTCCGAGGATGATGGCCCTCGGCTATGGAGGACAAAACATGGATTCAGTATGGATAAACACATGTGTAAATAAATACAGGAATAAATAAAAAGAAATAAATGTAGGCGAACAAAAATTAGAACATTGCAATTATAATGTTTATAGTATTCAAACATGTTATTTAAGCATTTAATTAATTATTCCTGTATTTATTCACACCATTAATTATACATTTATTTATTTGTAGGATAAAATAAAAAAATAATCCTTCATTGGTCCGGCATATATATATATATATATATATATATATATATATATATATATATATATATATATATATATATAACATGAATTACATATTGTATATAGCCTGAGTACTGAGTAGGCACGAGACCTGAAAACAAATGTGACAAAATGCTTGGAAACAGCCTCAACTGAAAAGATTAAAAGAAGAATCACATAAAAATATAAATAACGAAAAGAGCATTAAAGTACATTGAACTTCACTTTAGCATCAATAAATATATGATTTAACCATTATTACTCATCACCAAAGATAATGCAATAAAACCACCTGGACTTCTGACCAATCACAGCCGAGCGTCAAGGACCGTGATGCTGCCTTTAGGGCTCGCGCGTAAATTCCTAAATTACGTCCCTGAAGATGGTAAATACAGTGTAGATAGACGTATACTACAAAATTTGGAATTTACGAGTGATTCCTGAAGGCAGCACCGCTGGTAGATAACACTGTTTCTAGATGGAGGCATCCCATAAAGATCATGAATTGTTGGAATAATCTACAGATGAGTTCATCTTCGTTTCAGGTTCACATTAAAAAGCTTTTGTATCGTTCATAAAATGCCAAATTATTGGCAAAATAAAAATACAAAAAAATAAATCTAAATTATTCTTCACAATCAGAACCTTTCACTTTAATGCTGTGTGCATTAAAATGTTTAATTAAAGGGCAAGTTCACCCCACAAAAAGTTGTCTTTTCGATCTTATAACAATAAAGCCGTTAATCCTTCACACTGTCTCTTTAAATAAACGTAGAAGCAGAACATCTAAAACATCTACAACATGATTCATAAACCTTGAATTTTATTTTTCAAAATTAAAAATGACTTCGAAGACTTTCATTAAAAATAACTCACAATTTTTATTCGCATTGAAGTCGTACACAAAACAAGTTGGTAGCAAATATACAAATATACAACTTCCTTTAGAAGAATACGAGGAGTCAAAAATGTACAATAGCTGAGTCCTTTGGCACTGAACAGTCAGGTGGAGACCGAGGAAGAGGAGGAGGAAGAAGATGGGAGAAAAACCCCAACATGCTGGAGAACCTTCTATCTGCCGTTCTAAGTGTAGCTGAGAAGTAATTATCTTTACATCCACCAGGAGTTTCATGTTTTAACTACAAATCACTGACATCTTGAAGTTTCCGATTTCCAAAAACACACCATCGGACTGATGGTCAAGGTGGATTCAAGGTCGAGTTAAAAAAAAAAAAGAGAAAAAAATCGGGTTTAAAATCTTGAAAGTTCTTTAATTGACTTCCTTCTCACAAGAAAAATGGCAACTTTTAATTATTATCCGTTAGGTGGACTTTTGTTTTTGTAGGAGAAACAGACAGTTCTGGAAGGTGAAACCATGTTCATTGTTGTTGTAATACAGGTTTCAGCCACAAGAAGCTGTAATATTCATTTTGGCCACAAGAGGCTAAAATGAATATTACAGCAACTGGAACATTGCTGCTGTTTTTTTCTTCTTCTCTCTTCCTACTTGTTTCAAAAGCAGATACAAGTTCAACTTAATTTCTGTAAAGTTTGAACATGTACTTCACAGACTCGTCACAGTGAACCTGTCCCTCATCAGCGCCCTCTGGTGGACGAACCATTTAATGGAGAAACACGCCGATATCTCGAGTCCACGATTTACACTGCGTGATGACAAATATATATATATATACAGACACATACACACACGCACACACACACACACACACACACACACATCTCAGTAAGACTCAGTCATTCATAGAATTCAGAAAACAATGAAATTGTTTGAATATATTTTGCGATCATAAACTGAATACTTTCAGGTTTTTGTTTAAAAAAAAAACAGCAACAAAAAAAACGTGAGTTATTATTATTATTATTATTGAATCGCATTCTCACGTTTATTTTTGGTCCAAACAGCCGGTCCATTAACCAGAAAATCAACGGGCTTCAAGTTCACCCTTTACAGAAAGTAAGAGAACTAATAACATGATATCACACACACACACACACACACACACACGCACCCACACACACACGCACGCACACACACACACTGACCTTTGACTCTTGACTCCTGTAAACATCTCTCACCCCCCCCTTCTACATTCTATGGGAGACCCTTCCCCAGTCCTCCCCAGCTGCCTCTGGTGCGTCTGCGGGGTCAAAGGTCACCAGACGAGCAGCAACGTGACACTTGGTCCCAAAAAAAAGTGAAATCTTGGTTTTTCCTCGAGTTCGTAATCACAATTTGTTTGCGCGTCGGCAAAAAGTTGAGCAGCATTTTCAGTGTGTGTTGTTGTTGTTGTTGTTGTTGTTGTCTAGTTTGAGGGCGCGCCAGAGACAGAGGCTCGCTCACTCCCACCTGTAGAGCTTCAGCATCTTCTCCGTCAGCGAGGCCAGGAAGTGTTCTCCGTTCTGAGAGAACGGGCTGATGTCGAGCACCGGCAGGTCGGCCGGCAGCTTCTGCAGCAGAGCGCCGCTGGCCGCGTCCCACACCTGAGGGGGCGGGGCTTAACTTAGTCAGGGCGTCAGCGTAACAACACTCCACCAACCATGAAAGAAAACGTAAAAATAAACCAAATGACTGAAAAAAAAAATTTTTACATTAAAATGTAATTAGTCTCAAAACAATCTACCCTAAAATTTGGGTTAGAAGTCGCTACTTTTAAATATTTTTTATTTCTTAACTAGCAACACAAGCTAACAACGCAAGCTAGCCTCTCTCACAATCTTCACAGCGCTAGCTTGCGAGCCAGCAGCGCGATGTAGCAGCAGAAAGGCCAACAGAAGCTACAATGTCCATAACGTCCTGGTGGATTAGCCAGCGACACCTCCACCTAGCAGCTCGAGCTAGCCTAGCAGCACCACCTAGCAGCGCCACCTAGCAGCGCGAGCTAACGCTGTGGAGGTGGTGGAAGAGGCTAGCTGAGCTCGCTAGCGCTGACCTGGAGCTCAGACCCGTTTATGATTAAATACGATTTTTTTCTTTAAAAGTAGTAGATGCAGCATGTAAAAGCGTGCTCCTTTAACAAGCATTCAATGACACACAACCGCACACACACACTCCCTCACCATGGTGGAGTTGGAGGCCTCGTCCCCGGCACACACCAGGGCCCCGCCCCCGTCCGGCCTCCTGAACACGGCGTTCTTGGTGAGCAGCTTGCAGGACGAGCCGGCGCTGAACGTCTGCACCGGAGAGCACGAGCAGCCGGGCTGCTGGGCCGAGTCCTGCTGCGGGGCGCGCGTCAACGCCATGAGCACGCAGCGCAGGGCCGGGTGGGAGCGGCCTGGACATCATGCACACGATCATCATTATGTAATGCATTAGAAAGATACAATATACTATATATATATATTTATCAATAAATAGATATATGTATATATGTGTAATCCCTCACCTGGCCGGTAGGTGACCAGGCAGTGCCGGCTCTCCGGCTCCACCTGGATGTCGGTGCAGCCGGCGGCCTCCAGCGGCAGCGCGTGCGGCTGGTACGTCGTCTCGTTGAGCTGCTCCCAGAAGCAGCCGCCCTCCAGCGAGCCGGCGATCAGCCCGCCGCAGGGGAACGAGCTGGACGCCGCCCGCGGGACGTAGCACAGGGACGCCACGGGACACCTGGGACAGGGGGCGGGGCCAATTATCATTAATATCAGTGTCCTTCAAGGTCAAGACGGCTGACTCGTATGGTGTCAAAACAGAGACTCAACTAAAGAGTGACGGACACAAATGAGCCCAGCGAGGAGACGGGCGATGAGCCAATCAGAGCAAGGGGCGGGACTAAAGGTGCAACAAAAATGGAGGCCGACGAGGCTGTTTTTAAACACTACAGGTCAGATCCCTTCAGACAGACTGAATTCACCGATAAAATAATCTTTTAATACTCGACTGTGAAGGTAGTAAAGTGGTAGAGGCTCGTGTGTGTGTGTGTCTGTGTGTGTACCGTGAGCGTAGCGGCTGCAGCTCCTGCACGTGCGTGCTCGTGTCTCTGGTGTCGTACACGAGCACGGAGCCGTTGCTCAGACCGGCGTAGACGTAGTTGCTGTTGTCCAAACACCAACAGCAACTCCACACGGGCTTCCCAGTGTTGTAGGTCTGAACCACCGTGTTGGTCAGCAGACTGACACACACACACACACACACACACACACACACACACACACCATTTTACATGTGAACACGGTTCTCCGTTAGCGATGCCGCTAACGTTAGTAGCTCTCCTCCTGCCAGTTCTCCGTTAGCGATGCCGCTAACGTTCTTAGCTCTGCTCCTGATTGGCTGCTGACACAGTCACGTGATCGTTGGCGTACCTGGTCAGCTTGATGGTGTTGTCCAGAGCAGCCGACAGCAGCAGGCTGTCGTTCTGCCGGTTGAAGGACAGCCCTCGGATCTGTTTGGAGTGGATTGGGACGTACTGACTGGCCTTCATGTTGACCACGGTCACCTTCTTCACGCCGCAGCCTGAGGGGGAGGAGACCGAAGAGTTAGCGGGGACCAATCACAGCGGGGTGACGCCAAATCTCAACCAACCAACCACTCGCTCGCTCACCGGGCAGCAGCGTGGCGTGCGGCGAGGGCTGCGAGGCCAGCAGGCAGCTCAGCGTCTCGCAGTACGACAGAACCCTGGAGCCTCCGGCCTGAGACACCAGCAGCGCCTTGGAGAAGCCGTACTGCGCCGCCCGCGAGCCGGCCGGCCGCTGGGACGAGAGGAGGAGGAGCGAGCCGGACGCCGAGGAGGAGGAAGAGGAGGAGGAAGAGGAGGAGAGCGAGCTCCGGCCGGCGTGAGCCATCAGGGCCCTCAGCTCCTGCACAGAGGGAGGAAGAGGAAGATGATGAGGGGTTTCACTGACATGGAGCTGGAGACCAAACCAACAACTGGTCCACAAATCCACCGAGTTTACTTTTTTTTATTTTTATTAATTATGCTTTTTAATTAAATCCTGGAATAGCATATGATGGGATAAGTAGTTAAAAATAACATGTCAAGCTCCTTCGAGTATTAATTAGAAAATGTTTTAATCTTTTATATGAACTGAAGCAATGAATATGAATTACTAAACTATTTTCTTATTTTGCAGAGGGGGTTTTGTGCAATTTTTTTTTCATCGTTATTTCTTTTACTGTAAAGTACACACATTATCATTAAAAACAGTAAAATTACTTTAATATTATATTTTGGGGCAGTTCATGTGGTTTCTCCATCATTCTGTGTGTAAATTATAAGAATATGAATGTTTTGTTTTATACAAAAAAAGATGTGAAATTGGACTTTCATGTGATTTTATTGACTCATTTAATCTTAATGTAATTATTCCAACGTTTTTGTATCTCAAATGCAAAAAGTTAATGAACTGGTTTATTATTCTCTGTCTTCAGTCTCTTCAGCGTCACAGAGCGAAAGAAGCTCTTCACTGTCAAAGCCTCATTTATTACTTATTTACTGTGAAATGGTCAGTTTATCATATAAATCGTCAGCAGAAACGCTGCCGTGATTAATTATGAATAAAACTCTGAATGAAGACAATATAAAACACACATTTGAAAGAGGACAGTCATGTTGAAGAGTTTCATTTCGAGCAGAAACTGAATGAATGAACCCTGAAGCTCTCGGCGCTCGTTACCTGCAGCTCTTGTTGCGCTTGTCCGTATTTGTTGGTGACGACTTGCAGCTTCAGTTTGAACTGAGCGGATTCCAGCTCAGCCTTCCTCCTCAGAGACTGCTCCTGCTCCAGAGACCTGCACACACACACACACACACACACACACACACACACACACACACACACACACACACACACACACACACACACACACACACACACACACACACACACACACACAGACTTATTCCAGCGTTCATTTCTCCTGTATTCAAACGTGTGTTCATTGACATTGGAGTCGCTCGGCCTCCACAGGAAGCTCACTTCTTCAGCGCCTCCTGCTCAGAGTTGTCCAGCGCTCGGAGCTTGGGCGCGTAGAGCAGCACGATGTCGGAGCGCTTCGCCTTCTTGTTGCACTGAAGAGATACAACAGAAACACAAACTGTGTGTGTGTGTGTGTGTGTGTGTGTTCGACATGCAGGGTAACACACAGGGGGCGGGGAAGGAGACACACATACATCCTGACCAATGGATTTACACTCTTCCATGACTTAAACCACATTTACATGACGTAACTACATTTACATGACTTTTAACAACATTTTTTATGACATAACAAAATTTCAATGACTTTAAATCAAATTTCCAAGACTTTAAACCAAATTTCCAAGACAGATTTCCATGACTAAACATTTTGTGAAATCTTGATGTAAACATGGAAAACTGAGAAAATGTAAAAAATTTGAATTTGAATTTAAAACTCAGCGTAAACGTCATGAACGTATGAAAATAACAGATTTACATCACTTTTACAACACTTTTTTTCCCCTCCAAGGCCTTTTCCCCATTGACCGTGGTAACCCCGGGTACCGCGAGGTGCGCTGACTGACCTGCGGGCATTTGGCGGATGGGCCCTGCGCCTTCACCCAGCGCTGGATGCAGGTGAAGCCGAAGAGGTGGCCGCAGCGCAGAGCGGACAGCCGGTGCTCGCCCGCCGTCGTCCACGCCTCGAAGCAGATGGAGCAGATGTCGCCTTCGCCCTCCTCCGACGCCGCCGGCTGCACGGACGCCGACGCCGCCGGCTGGAGGCGGCGAGATGCGAGAGTTAAAAAAAACCCATCAAAACGCTTTTGAAGTCGCCGTCGTCCTCCGTCGATGCTCGTGAGGTGCGATCGTTACCTGGACGGTCTGATCTGCGGCCGCCGTCCTCTCGTCCTCTGCAGCCGAGCCGGAGTCTGAACGCAGGTGAGATGCAGAACACGTTTTAGAAACAGAGGACGCTGCGCCGGTCTGTGGAAACCGGCGAAGGACACAAAGAGCAGACTCACTGGTCGAGGCGGCGTCCTGCGGCCGCGGGCCGAGGTGAGGGCTGGCGGGCGCCGCCACCGTCTGGCTGGCGGGCCCCGGGGCGGCGGGCGGGCCTTCTTCGCGGCCACCTTCCTCATCCTCGTCGTCGTCAGAATCGCTGACCTCGGTGGTGCTGCCGGACTCGGGCTCGGCCGCGCTGGCGGCCGGCGCCCGCAGCAGGAAGTCAGGGAAGCCTCTGGAGGGCGCCGCCGTCTGGCTGGGGTAGTGAACCCTGAGGCCCTGCCTAGAGCGCACACACACAAACACACACACACACACATGCACACACACACAAGCAGTTTAACATCTCCGAAATAGACACACAACTTCCCGACACAAAGCGGCTGCTGAGCGGAGACCCAAAACTTGTCGCCGCTGCCGTTTACGTTCCCGATGCTGCTCATCAAGAACACGTGTGTTGTTCGTCACGTGTCCGTGTTGCCTAGCGTCCCTCTTTACCTGAGCCTCCTCCGTATGCGCGCCCCCTGAGCGGCCGACGGCGCGGCGGACCCGCCCACCGCTCTTTGACTGAAGGCCCAAGTGGCAGGAAGTCTGGGCGGCGCGCGCGACGCCGACCGCCCCCCTTCGTCGTCCTCGTCCTCGTCAACCTCGGTGCTGCTGCCGGAGTCCGAGATGACGTGCGGCGGCGCGGCGGCGTCCGATCCTGCCAAGTCCGCCGCGGCGTTGATCGCACGCTGTCTGCTGCTTCTGCTGCTTCTTCTTCTTCCTCCTCCTCCCAGCAGCACCCCTGGGAAGTCCACCTCCATGGCCTCCATCTGGGAACAAACGCAGGTCAAATGGTTTGAATCAACTCCGCTCCTGCTCAACCGTTCTCAGACCATTCCACCACAGGGTTCATGCACAATTTGACCAATTGATTTCATGATATTTAACCAAATGTTCATGACTTTTAACCAAATTTCAAAGACTTTTGACCAAATCTCCATAATTAAACAGTGTCAAATCTGTGTGTAAACAGTAAAAAGTGATAAAATGTAGTATTTAAACTAACAATGAGAATTCAAAGCATACAGTAAACCTTAAATGACACAAATGAATGATAGACAATAGTTTGATTAAAAGAATAAACATTTATATAGATGCATGTATGTATGCTGCTTATATTTTGAGCCTCTTTCTTTAAAAAAATATTAATTATTTCAAACTCAGCGTAAATGAACACATGAATATAACACACTTAGACAACTTTTACTAGTTGTCTAAGTGACTTTTATTTTTTCTAAAGACTTGTCAATGCACAATATTAAATGAACTAACAAAGCAAACAAAACAATAGTGCCAAGCTGCAGCAAAACCAACAGCAGTGTAATTCATGTTAATTCAGAAACATCTGATGCACTAAAACACTGACGGGGAGAACTTTCCTGCACAATCTATACTTTTATTTTGAATACTCAAAGTACATAATAATACTTCACTGAAGTACTGTTTAAATGTCTTTTACTTGTAGTGGAGTATTTACACAGAGTGGTACTTGTCCTTTCCCTAAAGTACAGGATCTGAAAGCGTAATACTTGCCAGTACGGAAGCCTCAACTGTCCATAAACTACCACTTGCGACGGCAAATGTTACGCTGTGTTCTGCGGGGCCAGGCGACGCCTTTCGCGGACACGCGCCGAACTAGACACCGAGGTCTCCAGGGCCTACGGGTAAAAACAGCCGCCGCCAGTAGCTGCTTGTACTCAATTCAGGTTGTTTTTTTTGTACGTATATCAGCAACGTTACACAACAACACATAGATAACAATAACGACAATAATGCGATTATCCGTTCTGATGCCCTGCTGAAATAAAACGCGGTGTTTTGTGAGATGGTGAGCGCGGTGGCTCGCAGGCAACGCGCGGCAAAAGGCTCCTCGTTACCTGAACGCGGAGGTGAGGTTTTACCGCTCTGTGGGAAACCCCGCGGATGGACAACTCGGGTTTCCGGGGTGACTACTTTTCCCCGGGAGAGTAGGACGCAGTCGAGATCCGCGGTCAGGGATCGAATCTCCCGGCGACCAGAGCCCGCGCTGCCCGCCCCCCTCCCATCCCCTCCAGCCGTGACGTCACCGCCGAAGATCATAAGTTGAGAAGATGAATCACGCGCGATTCTACGGAACCGTAAGTAAGTTAACATTACTATCTCGCAATTATGACTTACTAGCTCATAATTACGAGTTACTAGATCATAATTATGACTTACTGTCTCATAATTTAGACGTACTATCTTACCAGATAGTGTCATTCAGCCATCAATATTTTATATTCCTTTATTCGACCCCTACGGAAGCCCATTTCGCAACACACAAAAAATAAAATGAGGACAATTTCTTTTAAAAAAAATTAAGACCAAAAGATAAATAAATAAATTAGGATCCTAAAAAAATTAGGACCCCCCTCCCTCCCTCCAAAAACAATAATAATTAGGACAAAAAAAAAACAGTTAATCAACTTTTTTTTTTTGTTGTTGTCTTTTTTTTTCTTTTCATTGACTTGAAAAAAGGCAACGAAAAAAAAAAACGTTTTCCGTTTCATTCCAGGAGAGAAATGAGAACTTGACTACTGCCTACAATTGTCGAAATTACAGTTGCAGCCTAAATATAATTGTAGCTAATATATGTATGCACAAAGTAAAAGTACATAGTTGTACTTCCATTGACCATTTTTAAAAACTGAGTAAAATGCACACATATATTAAATGAATTATTTACTTTAAAGTAACTCATGAATAGGCATACGGATGGTTGACATGGCCAAGCTGTCTTTTGGTAAATAACAAGAGCACTTGAATATAAAACAGTGCTTGCAATGTGCTTGCAATGTTAAATTAAAATAATATGTGAATTGGAACAGGATTGGACCGTTATGTGACTTGTACTTGTTTTTTTGTATGACCAATACATATTTACATTTAAATGAAGGTATTGTAAAACCAAAGTGATGAAATATCGTATTGCTTTGATGTTTTTATTTTATTTTTGTCAACGGAAAAAAGACGATTAATTTTTTCTTTTTTTCTTAATATATATATATTTTTTTTTTTTCCTAATTTTTTTTTCCTGTGTGGCGGAAATGGGCTTCCATAGTACCTCCACCCACAATTGTAAATAAAAGATCCAACACACAGACACGTGAATGAAAAAGAATTGTCACATAGACGTGAATATAAAAAAGGGACATGGAAATTAAAAGAATAAATCAAAATCACTTGATTTCAAGGGTTTATAGGAAAGAGTAAAAAGCGGAGAAGCAATAGAGTTGTCTTTAGATTGTTCATTGATTTTATTCGGCATGTATCAACATGTAGGCAGCCATGGTGAATCAAACATCTCTTTTATTCGCTGAGAGGATTTGTGGTTGCTGCAAGACAACTTCCCATCTAAGTTAGCTAGCTAGCAAGCTAAGCTAACGGCCATGTTGTTGACGTGCATTATGAGAGACAAGAGAATGTATTGAAGAGCGGTTTCACGGCAAATCTATGACAAACCGAGACTTTCCAAATGAGCTTTTGAATTGACAAACAATACACGTGTGATTCACGACAAGATTAGATTTTTAGATTTTTGTTAAATCGTCTTTCACCATTGACTAACGTATGTTAATGTTTTCCTACCGTCTCCTAATAAACTCATGGTCACAGTAAAGATAATGACTGAGAGATCAGTCTGAAAACATACTGACGGTAGTATTGTTGTTGTCACGTGCTTCTCATGAATGAACAGAGTATTCACAGCGTAGTGGTGAGAAGTTGTAAAACATCTACGTTTCCCTGAACTACCTCTCAGCTCTAAGCAGCCATGTCATACGCCCATCTACTCTAAAGACATTTGAAGTTGCAAAAAGCAGGTTCAAACATTAAGAGATGCCCACAAGGAGTCACAGCAAACTAACTAAATTTTAAAAAAAAGTATGGCTTTTAGTGTAAACTTTTCGTGTGTATTGTTCAGGAGTTACAGGCCAGTCAAGAGTCCCCAGGAGGAGCGCTGCCGACGAAGAGGAAGAGGGAGGAAGAGGCCTACGACTCCTCGAGCTTGTTCACCACGCTCTGCAGCCGATCCACCAGCACTGGAGAAGAGAGAGAGACAGTTACAACGGACATCATTCACTGTTTGCGACTATTTTTTTAGAATTTCTTTAGAAAAGGACCAGAACTACCCAAAGTCTATCGAGGACCAGGACTACACTGAGACGAGAGGACCAGGACTACACTGAGACGAGAGGACCAGGACTACACTGAGACTATAGAGGACCAGGACTACACTGAGACTATAGAGGACCAGAACTACCCAAAGTCTATAGAGGACCAGGACCACACTGAGACTATAGAGGACCAGGACTACACTGAGACGAAAGAGGACCAGGACTACACTGAGACTATAGAGGACCAGGACTACACTGAGACTATAGAGGACCAGGACTAGACTGAGACTATAGAGGACCAGGAGTACACTGAGACTATAGAGGACCAGGACTACACTGAGACTATAGAGGACCAGGACTACACTGAGACTATAGAGGACCAGGACCACACTGAGACTATAGAGGACCAGGACTACACTGAGACGAAAGAGGACCAGGACTACACTGAGACTATAGAGGACCAGGACTACACTGAGACTATAGAGGACCAGGACTACACTGAGACTATAGAGGGCCAGGACTAGACTGAGACTGGTTCAGGACCAGGTAAAGGCCTTGACTTCACATTAGACCTCATGCTCTCAAACACAAACATAGAAACCTTCAAAGGATGGAGGATCTAAACGTGGCGGCCGTGGTTGTGAGTTACCTCCAGCAGACGGTCTCTGGAAGCAGTCGCGGGCCCGACAGGCGTCGATCAGATCCGCCAGTCCTTTGGGACAATCGGAGGGCAGCTCCTCTTGATAGGTCCCTTTTCCCACTTTCTCAAAGATCTCCTTGTTTGACCAACCTGGAGGAAAAAAAGTCAGCAAACGTTCGGCACAGAAGTAGAAGCCAATGGTCCTGTAGTCGAGTTTATGGTTGTGCAGCTGAGCCAATCAGAGCGGAGCAAAAAAAACAAAGGGCCTTTAATATAATAGTCACAGATTGAGTGATTGTTATATCAACACCAAATGAACCGAGGAACAAACGCGTGTCCTGATAATCTCACTTTGAGTCTTGGAGATGTTTCTCGTCTAGATTCCAGCGTTAAAAACAAACGTTTCCTCAGCGAGGATTGGTGGAGAAAACGGAGCGTTTCTTCTACACACAATTGTTGTGTTGCATTTGCTTAAAAAAAGCGGCCATATTGGCTTTCGGTACCAAACCCAATGGTTCTGCAGGTATACGCACCATCAAAAGGTTTCTTGCCCGTTGCCACTTCCCACAGGACGATTCCAAAGCTGAAAGACAAACATCTCCACGTTAGAATTGTTACCATTTCACCTCCACTCTAAAAACAGAAAAAGAAGTGTTTTCTCATCGTTGCTTCACGTAGACGTTTGAGCTTCACTGTGCAGAATTAAAAAAATAAAGACTCATAAATCTTTAATAAAGCTGTAAATAACTCATGAACTTTTTTTAAATCTGCTAGTCACAACTCATAAACTCTTTATACGGATGTTATTAAGGTTGCTTGACATGTCTCATAAACTATTAATAAAGCTGTGAACAACTCATAAATCATTAATAAAGCTGTGAACAACAACTAACCAATATGTAATATAGCTGTTGGTAACAACTCATACTCTTAATAAAGTTTTTTTAATAAAGCTGCTATGAACATCTCATAAACCATAATTAAAGCTTTTAATAACAACTAATCAATCTTCAATAAAGTTGTGAACAACTAATCAATCTTTAATAAGGCTGTTAACAACTCATAGACCATTAATAAAGCTGTTACACTGATAAACTGGAAAAAAAAGCTTTTCAGCCAACCAGGCCTGGACGTACTCAGACCTGCAGCAGAACATCCCCCCACAAAGTCAGTCAGATTAGGTTTTGTTTAAAAGCGTTTCAAAGTTGTCTAAGCCCTTCATGTAAACAGCCCTTCATGTAAAAAGCCCTTCATGTAAACAGCCCTTCATGTAAACAGCGCTGTCGTCAGCGTTCAGGAGTATGAGCGGAGCTCACGGGGTCGGACCTGTACATCTCGCTCTGCTTGTTGTAGCTCTGGTTGACGTCCAGCATCTCTGGAGACGAGTAGCTCAGCGACGCACTGCTTTGGGAAACTTTGGACTTTGTCAGTTTTCTCAGCGACGTCTCAGTTTTTGCCAGCTCAAGGCCTCCCAGCTAAAAACAACAACAACAACAACAATAACACCAGACCTCATTCAACCCTCCCCAACTACTTAAATACCGCCAAGCAGTGGGCTGTCAGCAATCCCAGCATGCACTGGTTTCAGTACCTTGACGACGTAGCCTTCAGCCACCAGGAACTTGTTGCTGTTGATTTCACCATGAACCTTTGATTTCTCCTCAGTCTGGTGCAGCCTGACAGAAAAGAAGGAATATGATGACGACGGTACGACGATACCTTCTACCATGAGCAATAAACCACACGGAGAATTTGAGGTACTTTATACTTCTCCTCCGCTACATTTCAAGCTGAAATTAATACGTTCTGATGCATTCTCGTGGGTTATTAAGGCACCCAGCAGCGTATAAAATAACTAGAATTAGCTCCACGTGCATCAACTGCAACATCAAAGTGATGAATGCATCAACAAGTATAATCCAGTAATATTCAGTCGATCCAGTGTACTTTGATACTGATACTTTTGCACACTGTTGTATTGTTATTTCTTTACTTGAATAAATTATTTGAATACTTCTTCTGCCACAGGTCATACTTCAATTATTATCAAGAAACCTGTGTATGTAGCAGTGGCAATGAGGACAACTATTCTTTCTTTGTATTAACTTATTTTTAGAAATGTTAGTATACCATTAATGCTAATACTACGCTTATAGATTTTCAATGCAGTGGATTGATCGTTTGTTCTATAAAACGTCAGAAAATAGTGAAAAACTATCCAGTTTCTAAAAGTCAGTTGTGTTGTTGTTTTGATTATCTTGCTGTTGTATCAAATGATTGCAGAGGACGGACCGGTAGAGTCCTCGAGCCGCGTCCCGACACATGCGAGCTCTGGTGGTCCAGGACAGACGGAGACCTTCTTTGTCCAGAACCTGACGGAGACTTCCCTTCTCGCAGAACTCCATGACGATGAGGAACTGAGGGCTGGGACCTAAAAACACACAAACACGTGTAAACACGTTGTATTTTAAAACAAAAAAGGTGCGACGTCCCCGATACTCTGAGGTCCTGCGGCTCTCTCACCTCCCTCGTCCTGGATGCAGATGCCGAACATTCGGAGGATGTTGTTCGACGCGAACCGCTGCATGGTTTTAGCTTCCTTCTCGAAAATCTCCCGCACCTCGCTGGAGACAACGTTCACAGGGAATGTGTGTCAGTATGGCAGTGTGTGTGTGTGTGTTTGTGTGTGTCATGTACTACTACACAAGGCTGTGTGTATAATACGAAGACTGTCGTAAGAATCTGCAGATCTGAAGTCCCATTTGCGGTTTTACAGTACGTTACGATGCAGGATCGTGTTGAAAACTCTGGAACCAATTTTGGTTTTCTGTTTTTCTCCTTTGTTTGAGTCGTAGGAACCCCAAATTAATTCCAATATGTGTGTTTATTTTATGTATTTGTTCAGCTAAGTCTTGAAAATATATATGTATATCTGCAAAAAAAAAAAAACACTTTAAAAACATATTTTGATCATAACTATAAGCATCCAGCATGATATAAGTCAGATTCCCCAAAAATGCCTCCTGGAGCGGTCAATAAGACACCTTTTTGGAAAGATTAGGACCTAAAGAATCAGAATCTGCAACAAAAATCACAATAAAACAAAGTATTGTCCTGTTAGGAAGGAGTTTCAATCAAAAAATATGTCAAAAATGGAAAAATTGCGTATTTTATGCCAAAAGATTGTCTGGATGGGGCATGCTGGGACTTAAAATGGCCGCGGGGTGATTTTCGAACGGTTTCCAAAAAGTGAAATTACATGAGTTAAGTTTACACTTCTTTACGACCTGAAGCTCATGAACGCATGTCCTTTAGTCGACTAAAAGCTCAACGTGTCTACAAATCTGACTTGTATCTTGGATGAAGAAGGTTTTTTTGGGGGGCAGAGGGGTCGAGCTAAGAGGGAAAAGCCAATAATTTCCGAAAAAAAGATCTCCGTCTACACGAAAACGCGTTAACAAGTCCAAACAAGTCCTAAACAAAAAAAAGAGGAAGTAAGCTGGGAGAACAATAGAGAAAGGATTCCTCTTCCTGATTGTCTTTTTTTGGGACTCTACGTATGAATTTAAGCATCCGGGGAAACAAATAATAATCTTAAACTTTGCGCATAGAAAAGGAGCGATGTCTTTGGTGCAACATTGTCCTGAAACACCGACCTCAGGCTGATGGTCACAGTGTCAGTGTATCTCTTGATGG
Organism: Clinocottus analis; assembly: GCF_023055335.1. Classification (NCBI taxonomy): domain Eukaryota; kingdom Metazoa; phylum Chordata; class Actinopteri; order Perciformes; family Cottidae; genus Clinocottus; species Clinocottus analis. Next base: position 2,130,877 of record NW_027176218.1, on the reverse strand, counting down.
CCACCGGGTCACAGTGGTACTTTCCTTTGTAGACCTCGGAGGTTGGTGTTGTCATGAAGGGCTCTCTGGGGAAATCGTAGACCAGATCCTTTGGTTTGATCAATTTGATGACTTCCTCCGTGATGCTGGGCTTATCCACTGTGGAAACAATTTGTTTATGTTTGATTACAGCTGTCTGTGGCGCCAGGGGACACAAAGTGTACACAAAACAGATTGCATGTTGTGTTTGAAAACCTGCCGTGAGACTGTGTTGTCCTTTAAATTGAAAAAGGTGAACCTGTAACTTATTCCCACATCCCGCTACAACAGAACAACATGAAGCTTCCTGTTTGTGTCCTTCTCATGAAGGTATTCCTCACGTTGAAGTGGTTTCGATGTACTCACGGCTCGCGACGACCTTTTCCACGTTGATTTTGAGGGATTCCATGTCTCTCTGCATGGCGTCTGTTTTCTCCTGCTGGGCTTTCATGTAGTCTAGAAGCACTGAGGAGCGAAACAACACCGATGAACCAAAACCCACCAGAGAATGTATCCTGTCCCACATCTCTGCTCTGGTTTCCCTCTCAATTATATACCATTTCATAGACCTCCATTTCTTCTAGTGAGCATGATGACGTATATTTGTGGACGGCGCATCGGTGTAGACACAACAATCTGGAAATGTCCATTAAAGCTGGCTCGATGGGACCAAATGTGCCGATTCTTTAGGTCCTAATCTTTCCCAAAAGGTGTCTTATTGACCGCTCCACGAGCCATTTTTCGGGAATCTGGCTCATATCATGCTGGATGTTCATAGTTACGATCAAAATATCTTTTAAAAGTGATGTTTTTGCAGATATACATTTTTTCCCAAGACTTTGCTGAACAAATACATACAATAAACACAAGTATTGGAATCAATTTGGGGTTCCTATGACCACTCAAACACAGGGAAAGGATGTCTTGAGACACAATTGGTTCCATAGTTTTCAACGGGTTAAGCCATAGAAAGTTCGCGAAGATCGACCGAGCTAATTTGGATCATCTACACTCGACAAGTCTAGAAGAGTTGGGCTCACGCTTCTTCATCTTGGCGTCGTCCACCCTGCGGTCGGCCTCGTCTTGTTTCTGTCTGGATTCCAGCTCGAACAACTTCCGCATCTCGTTGCTGAGGTCCACCTTCAGGACTCCGGACAGGACCTGGAAGGCGTCGTTGAGGCGTTCGTTCACGTTGTTGAACTCGTCTTCGCGATCGCCGGCCTTCAGAAAGTGCTTCAGAAAGCTGATCTTGGTGTACTTCTCGATGAGCACCTGTGCCAAATTCAGAGTGAAGGAGAGTCCCTTGAGGGCCATTTTCACCTCGGCGGTGATTTGTTCCGGCTTCCACTTTTGGATGGACCTCACCAGGTTGTCAAGGTGTTTGACTCGGTCACAAATACGCTCGCTGCGCTTCTCATTGGCCTTCACCTTCCCAACCTGGCTGTAGATCTTTGAGGCGATGCCCAGGATGGGCTCAATGAACTCCATGTTCAGCTGTTGGGAATGACAACGGAATAAATCAGAGCTGAAAGCAAATAAGTTCAACCCGAATAAGTTATCAGAACTCAAAAAAATTGAGGCAATCGATTGCCTCAATTTTTTGATTAACTTTAAAGTCAACATTTTCCAGAACTTAAAAGGTTGGATGATTTGCTTCTTGTACCTTTTGATAAGAGTTAAAAAGTAAGTGCTCATTTAGCTCAACTCAGATATCTGCAGTTAATATGACTCACGGTTTCCAACACAACTCAAAAGAACATGTTACACCAACTTGACATAATTAAGTTAGTGGAACATTTTCTAAAACTTTGAGTATACACTACCTCTAATTAATAACTTTGGACGTTCGGGTTCACAGTGCAAAATATGGACTTTACATTTCAACACCTGAGTAACTTTTTGCCATCTACAAGTAAACAACAAACAACTGATTGTCCTGAATTTTTTGTTTTAATTTGGCAAAACAACAAAAGATTATGGCAGACAAGGACTTTTTTATCTATTAAAAACATAAATGTCAACTCAATATATGTTATGACATTTCCACCTTTAATTAGTTTACTTAAGTGATCAAAACGGTGTATTTGTCAGACTCAACTACAGAAGGTTCCTGATTGGTTTGTTTAGGAGATGAACGATCCTAAAGTCAGGGCGGCCTCTCCCCAGATTCTCACAGGGAGCGTCACCGCTCTCTGTTGCCCTGGAGGGAAACACTTCCCTTTGTGTTTGACAGTTTTCAACACGTTCTCCGTGTGAACAGACTGTAGAGAGACACATCTGCTGGACACACACACACACGCACACACACACACACACACAGACACACAGCGCTGTCAGCCAAGACGAACGCTTTCAAAAGATAAAGCTTATTTACCTGCAATGGAAGGCTCCTCGTCCGAGGTCTTTCTTCTGTGTGTCGTTGCGTGAAAATGAAACTGCAGCCTTCAGCTCCTCCCTGTGCTGCTCACGACTTCCTGTTCCTCTGCAACGTTTACAGTTCCCCCTCCCTCATGACGCACCAGAGGTCTAATTATGTTACCGCTGAAGGAAAAGAAGAAGCAGAATATATATAGAGAGAGAGAGAAAGAGAGCGAGAGAGATGTTTAAAGTCTTTTAAAGCAACAATAATTCTTCTGAAGTGTTGAAGTACAGAAGTTAAGTGACAAATAAATCCACGTCGACTTCTTGTTTCACACGAGGAACAGAGGAGAAAAGACTGTGTTTGACCCCTTGACCTCCTGGTGTGAGGCTTCTTTATACTTCCTGCTCAATGATTAAGTGGATAACACACACATGGTGTGTGTTTTGTGGGTATTGTAGATGTCGGTAGGTAAAGCCCGCCCTGCTGCATTAATGTGCATGTTGCAGAACTCCTTTGTATCCTGTTGCCGTGTTTAATCACTGCATCACGTTCCATGAGCTCATCGTGTGTTTGCAACGTTAAGACCAAAAAATGTCACGACCTCCAACCATCAGTCCACAGATGAGCGCCAAGATTCAACCAATCAGAGCCGAGGATTTGTCCGACGTAGCTGTCAATCACTGAAGCTCTGGTCTAACTAATCTGGCTCTAGATTCTGTGACTGCGTGATTTATTTCTTCACTTTGAGTGGTTTCACATGGGTCGTGACACACCTCGAGTGTTTTCAGGCTCTTATTTCAGTCGGTGTTCAGCCATAAACAACTACAAAGTTACTCCGGTTGGTGGGCGGAGCTTTGTTTTGGCTCGACTGCGTTCAAAACGGCTGCCGGGGTCAGAAACGCTCATTGAACCTTTCCACCATAACGCCGTTTGTTTGCCAACTAGACGGTTAAAGTCTGGTTCCTTCATTAAAACATAAAGTTTTATTGAGCCAATAATCCTTTGAACATAACATTTTATATCAATGATCAACAATGTTTAGATTCTTCAAGTCACTGAGACCTGCAGACGTCTGCAGCCCAACATGTGCATGATTATACATATATATATCTATATATATATCTATATATATATATATATATGTACATATATATATATATCTACATATATATATATATGTACATATATATATATCTATATATGTATATATATAGATATATATACACATACATACATATATACATACATATATATATATATATATATATATATATATATATATATATATATATATATATATATATATTGTGATTGAGTACAGATGCTAATGCAACAATATGCAGTTTAGCATCCAACGAGAAGTGCAGAAAAACCTGTGAACGTGCAGAGTGGAGAATAAACTCTGACGCCATTTGTGTCTGGTGGGGCGTGACCTGAAGTTATTTAAATATCTCTGACGAGAGGAGGAACCCTGATCACTTATCAGTCTGATAAGACTTTGATTCACTTTCTTTATGCACCTGCTTTGAGACAACGTGCACGCTGCGCCCACCTTACAGTAAGTAATGGTTTCCTCTCGATATATTCATGAACTCTCGGTCCTCTCGCCCAGAAGGAGGCTCGATGCTTTCACTGACGCTCCTTTCATCCAGGACCTTCGTGAACTGTTTGCAATTTGGTGAAGTTTTAAGTTGCTTGGAGGGCAGGGGCTCGAAACGAAATGTGTTTAGTTTGGAGAGCATTTTCACATTTTTAAGGTTTAAAGTGTAAAAGAAACATAAAACAATTTGCTGTAAGTGTTTGATGGTCATTCACGCTCTATTGCGTCTCATAGAGTGTAACAGTTTAAGGGCTGACAGCATTTCTCATGCAGATTTTGAGCTAAATTTGAACAACTTTCACTATTTAAGAATTTATCAAAATGAGTGAAAATCCCTCCAAAGTACCACATCAAAGACACCAAGACCTTGAGGAGTGACATAGAAAAAAAAAGTAACAGGTAAAGTTGTCTGGAGAAGGACAAGCTAACTCACGGACCGCTGGATAGTAAGCTAGCTCGCTAATTGCGCCATGCTTTCATGCTAAAATAGCCGAAATGCTGCTGCTGGTGGCCAGCTTCGAGTCCATAGGTTCCTTTCTCGTCGCCATCTTCTCGCCATCCGCCTCCCGACGCTGCATCCGCTCTCTTCCTGTGGAGCAGCTACAGCTTCATGGCCCCACTGACCAGCGTGTTCTCACCATAACAACTAACAACAACCACCATTTTCTTCTTGGACGAGCCAAATGAATGAATGAATTTAAAGTTTGTCCTCAGGATAAAGAAACCCCTACAGGCCAATTTTTAGAAGATGTATCTCCTTTGATGTTGTTAAATCTTCTCACGGTACCTCGTGGTTTCCCCGTTACTGTCTCGATATTATGTTTTCTCCAAACTAACCGCCTCCCTGTCTCTCCAGCTGACCATGGAGCTCATTAAACCCATCCAGAACATCAAAGCCATGTTTGACAAGATGAATCAGAACGATCAGCAATGCCCCCACGTGGCGCAGAGGCTCGACGCCCTGGAGAAACTGGCCGTCTTCATCTCGAAGAGGGAGCTCGGGCAACTCTGTGACGACGTCAACGAAGCTTTGGGGAATCTCAAGGAGGTTTTGTCATCAGCTGCTGAGCTGATTTTGAAATTCAACAAGGCCTACAAGGTGACCCACATGGTGAAATCCAGCGACTACAAATCAGAGTTTGACAAGCTGAACAAAAGCCTCACCGACGCCTTCGTGACTCTCTCTGGGGCTCTGCACGTCCTCCAGGGGAAGAAGCTGGAGAAGCAGGAGCTGTTTATCGCTGAGCAGGACATCTTGTTGCAGAAGCAGAAGACGGGGTTCGGGGCGCAGAAGATGAAGCTGGCTGAGCAGGACGACTTGTTGCACGAGCAGAAGAAGGCGCTCGAGGAGCAGAAGATGAAGCTGGCTGAGCAGGACGACTTGTTGCACGAGCAGAAGAAGGCGCTCGGGGAGCAGAGGAGTAAGCTGGCTGAGCAGGAGGACAAGCTGGCAGCGCTGGATGACACTCTGCAAAGAGTGCAGTCAGATTTGCAGCATGAAAGAAGAGGATACTACTGTGTTTTGCAGTAAAAGAAGAGCAGAGTTTTACGGGGTATTTTTTAAGGTATTTGCGAAAACATAATTCCTCAAAAATTGTAATGTTGCATCTTAACTTCACACACAAAGACCCAATCAATAGCTCTCGACATGCCAACTGCACAGCAATGTGTTGATAGAAGACACTACCTTATCCAGAGTCTTGCACGTTTTCTTTTGTTAACAATGAATACAAATGTGTTAGATGTTCTCAGATGAACTGATATCTGGTTAATTTCACCAAAATGCTGTGACAGTGATTTTAGGAGACTATCTTGCTTATTTCTGAGTTTAATCCCATAATCAATAATAACAGCTGTGTTGTTCAGTCTATTGACTGCTATAGACCTGAAGACATTTTCTGATTAGTCACCATGAAGACATTATGACCTTGATTAGTTGTTAGGGATCATTGAAGAGAGATATTGTTATACATTATATGTCATGAACTTTGAAGTGAACTTGAATCTTTTATGACAGATATATTCAAGAGGTTTAAAAAAACTCTCCAATTTGAAGTGATTAAACGTTCTTTTAATAAAAAAACAAGTTCTCTGTAACAAATTGTTGTTGTCTATTCATAAAGTGTATGATGATCAGTTAATACTGGTTTACATGTTGTCCACACACCACCAGTTAAAGTACTATGAATCCTTTAAGCCACTGAATATGTGGGAAGAAATATGTATATGTGGAGATGTTTACGAGTATTATCAAAATAAACACCATAATAAAGTGCCTCACTTGGACATAATAAAATCCTAAAAATACATAGTGCAAAAGCTGACTGCAAACTGAATAAACACTCTTCTTGTGACAGTGACGACATCAGTTTTTCGTAAACAACCAACAACAAAAGATGTTTTCACTCACATTCATCGTCAGCAGGGATTACCTGCCGCATAGTTTTAGTGTTACTGCTTTTGCTGATCTATGATGTCACTGTTGATTTTGTATATTCCTCAAGAAGGATGGTGTTCATGGCATTCAAGGATCCTTCAAAATCAATGTTTATCAAGCTTGAGCTTTTGCTTTTCTGGCCATAGAAATAGATCAGGGGCAGCGCGGACATTCAATAATAATAACTTCATCTATAAAGCACTTTTAAAAACAGGGTTTAAAAAGTGCTTCTACAGATAAGCAAAGCAAAAAAAAATAAAAATGGCGGCAAACAAAAAAGACCATACCTTAAAAGCATTTAACACAACCAAACCAAACAAATAGAACAGTAGAAAACAAACAAATATACAAACAAAAGTTTATTTAACTGTGTTCTGTGCTCATATACCAAAGAAAATGGAGATTGCTGTTACTTGTAGCGGTGACAAGTCAGTGGCACGAAAAGTGTTGCTGCTGGGAAGAGAGCGTACGCAGCCGGGATGAATGGCCAGCTAGTTCACTTGTGTGCTAACTAGCTAGTTTGCTCATTCACTCGCTAGCTAGCTAGCTTGTCCTTCTTTGGAGCAGCAAGGACTCAGGACCAGTGAACTCAGCTCCGCTGCTGGCCACCAGCCCACCATTTTGCTCTTTTCCTGTACTATTGTAGCAATAAAGCACATTGGAACTAATAAGCGGTCTCATATTTCGTCACATAGCTTGCTAATTCCTTGCTAATTCCAGCATGCTTCATTGCTACACCAGGGACAGAAAATGCGTTGTTTATTTTCACTCATTTACTCTGACTCCCTGCACTTCGTAAAGTTACTACTCCACTGCTGCAAAACCTCTCCTCAGTGAATCTGCATCTTAGTCTAAATTGGTTTAGTTTATATGAAAGTTAGCCTGCGTCAATGATCCCAATGGCAGCGACCACCGATCTGCGTTGATTTGAATGGGAAAGTCTGTTTTTTTTTCCTTTTTCTACTGCTATGATCCTGCCCATGCCTCTCTGTCCTTTTTATGGTAAAAAGCCATAGTTTTATACCAATGTAGTTTGTGGTGTAAAATCAATTGGGCCCATGGAGGGCAAGTCCCAGCCGACAGGCGCAGGCGTTCTGGTGTTGAACATTGGCAATGGGGCCATGATGTCGGGTTGAGGCATAGCAACTACGGGGTTAAACCCAATAGTGGCCATGTCGTTGGGCTGAGGCATGGCGGCTTTGGGGTTAAACCCAATAGAGGCCATGTTGTTGGGTTGAGGCATGGCGGCTTTGGGGTTAAACCCAATGGGGGTCATGTTGTTGGGTTGTGGCATGGCGACATTGGGGTTAAACCCAATGGGGGTCATGTTGTTGGGTTGAGGCATGGCGGCATTGGGGTTAAACCCAATGGCGGTCATGTTGTTGGGTTGAGGCATGGCGGCTTTGGGGTTAAACCCAATGGGGGTCATGTTGTTGGGTTGAGGCATGGCGGCTTTGGGGTTAAACCCAATGGGAGTCATGTTGTTGGGTTGAGGCATGGCGGCTTTGGGGTTAAACCCAATGGGAGTCATGTTGTTGGGTTGAGGCATAGCGGCTTTGAGGTTAAACCCAATGGGGGCCATGTTGTCGGGTTGAGGCATATCGACTCTGTGGTTAACCCTCTTGGGAGCCATGTTGTCGAGTTGAGGCCTAGCGGCTCTGTGGTTAACCCTCTTGGGAGCTATGTTGTCGAGTTGAGGCCTAGCGGCTCTGTGGTTAACCCTCATGGAGGCCTTGTTGTCGAGTTGAGGCCTAGCGGCTCTGTGGTTAACCCTCATGGAGGCCTTGTTGTCGAGTTGAGGCCTAGCGGCTCTGTGGTTAACCCTCATGGAGGCCATGTTGTCGAGTTGAGGCCTAGCGACTCTGTGGTTAACCCTCTTGGGGGCCGTGATGTCGGGTTGAGGCATGTCGGCTCTGTGGTTGATAGGATGCTGTAACTCTCCTGCATACCGTTGGTGTGGCGTGTTTCTCTGGTCGATCAGAAGAGCCCCAGACAGAACCTGGAAGTTGTCAGTGAGCATTTGTTCCACATTGATGAACTTGTCCTCATTGCTGCCAAACTTCTGCAAGCCCGCAAATGCTTTATTGCTGGAGAATTTCTTCATCAGCTTCTGGGCAGATTTGAGAGCGCTGCAGAGTTCCTTCAGAGCGTTCTCCACAGGCTCAGAGATTACGCCACGCTGTTTTTGCGTCACGGTATGAACCAGACCCTCCAGTGTTTTGACTCTCTTGGCGACTTGTTGGCAGTCCTTCTTGTTGGCCTTCGCATTCGCAGCCATCTCGTAGATTGTTGAGCATAGGTTCAAGGTAATATCCACCTGGGACAGGTAGGGCTCCTTGTTAGCCATGATCAGCTGTAGAGACAGAGAGGCAGTTAGATTGGATTGAACGGCAAACTGTGCCAATTCAACTGAACAGAAGTCAATTAGTGACTAAAAAATTAAGTATGTGTGGTGAGCTGAGGTGTGTGTGACTCACTGCTCCTCCTGCTGTCTCCTGCAGGTTGACAGCAAGTAGACGTGGAGGTGTATTACCTGATGTCTTACACATGTGCAGGCTGGTCTCTCACCACCATCATCTACCTTTTTTTGGGTGGGAAGGGGGGGGGGTTTCCTCTAAACTTTTCCCTTACAACGACACATATGTTTGTACAAGCAAATAATTTGCTCTATGATTTATTCCAACAGGTGCAATTAGATAAAACACAAAGTGATTTTATTTTCTGCCTTGTGTTATTACTGCAGATATAACCATGTTAGTGGAGTAGTTAGTTAGTGTGTGTGTGTGTGTGTGTGTGTGTGTGTGTGTGTGTGTGTGTGTGTGTGTGTGTGTGTGTGTGTGTGTGTGTATGTTTTAGCATGGAAGCTGAGGTCGTAAATGTTCTGAGTAATTAAATTCAACAGGCAGCACCTGATTCTCCTTCGGGCTAAAACACGCCACCCAGCACAAGCTTTTTTCTCTTTTGGGTTAATGAATCCATCAAAACTTTACAAAAACTAATTCCTGGAAAACGCATAATATTGTATAGACTAATCGTCATCTGAATTACAACCACAAACCATACCATATAGTGCATATTTGGCACTGAATTGTAGTGAAGTTTAAATGAGCACAATATCTAATTTATCAAGTAAATTACAAGTAAAAGGTTTTTTTTCTCAACTTGAACTGATGTGTAATTTACCAGAATTGATTCATTGTCAGTTCAGGGAAATTACAGAGGTATTTTCTGAGCGAGTGGGTGGAGTTTCAAATGAACAAAGGTGAATATTAATTGCCTCTTCTTTTGTTCCTTGACCTTTCAAGCCACATCTTTGTTGCTGCTATGTTGACACACACCTGCTTCAGATTTGTTAACAATGAGTCTACCTGTATGTGTAAAGGTTTCTGTAAAGCAGTCCATGACATGCGTCTTAGCCATCAATGGAAAAATACATACAGTTTATTTAAATCTGGGCATTTTTAAGTGTCTTTAGATAAAAAAAGGATAAAAGGTTCCCATATTAACTTTAGCCAACGCTTTTATCCAAAGCGACATGCATTTTTGCTTGATACACCGTGGACACAGCAACAGGGAGCAATTAAGGGATTAAGTGTCTTGCTCAGGGAGCAATTAAGGGATTAAGTGTCTTGCTCACTGAGAAATCAATTAGCATAGCCAGGGCTTGAACCACCGATCCTCTGATTGAAAGATTGGCAAGCTGACTAGCCACAGTCACCCCAGATTCATCCTGCAAGCAGATATATTTCAAAGTTACAGTAATTTAAATACCAAAACCTCTGTGTTACTGTCACTCGTTTACAGCTAACGACATAACGAGGGAATTTTGTACAAAAAATATTGCAAAAAAGTCACATTTTATCTTCATCTTCACTTTGGAACGTGTTTCTGCACAGAAGGAGGACGGACCGTGGGTCCCCATCACCTACTTTATGAAGGGATGTTTTGATGGCAACCGAAGAAATAATCAAAGCAAGCTAAACCAGTGTAAATACTATTAAAAACTATTTATCAAATATCCAAAACTGGTTGGTTCTTTAAAGCCCATCAATATTGACACTTAAGAAATCGTCACAGTAATTACAATGTATGAATTCATAAAGAAGAGTTTTAAAAGATTCTTTACCTGTTGACAAGTGTCCCGTCTGCATCCGAGTGTGGAAAGTGAAAGTATTTGTGGTTCAGCAGCAGTTTCTTCTTAGGATGCTGTGCCAACGCAGTGTCAGATATTAACAACCTTCTATCCATTTGTTAAACCAGCTCGTCCGGCTCAAGGCTGTAAGAATACCTGAGCGCTGTGGTGAAGCCTGAGACCGGAGAGGCTTGGAAAACAGTCGGAGACAGACACGAGATGTCACATGTGAAAACTGCATTTTGGGAAATTGACGTAGGAACTTCCTGGTGGAGATTGAGTCGAGATCAATACCACTCTCTATTTTGATGATGGGTGGAGCCTTCCATCCTGATGTTTTGCACCGAGACAGTATGAGATGTTAAGGCTGACTCACTCTGACCCAATTTTAATCCAGCCGTACACCTTCCCACTTCGTGATGGAAATGGCGTCCGTTTGTAGTCACACCAACAGCTGAATAAAGAGCCCTTCTTCAAAGTGTAGGGTATTAATACAGCGACGAGACAAACTTCCCTCTCTCCAGCAAGTAAACTATAGACGACTGACAAAATTACAGTCCTCTAACTCTCTCTCTCTAAAACTGGCCTCCGCTACTGTTCACAGCAAACATCAAAGTTCAGAAAGGGACACTCTTTTAAATTATGTACAAAACACTCCATGTCACATTTACCAATATTGATCTATTAATTCCATTATATTATATTGACAATAATCCTCTCAGGACGGTGGTGGTTCTGGATGCTTGGGTGCTTGAGCAGGACCTGCTAAAACAACCACATGCACAGCAACAGCGACCCCTAGTGGATGGGAGGTGAAGGGTCACCACAATAATAACAGCTGTGTTGTTCAGTCTAATGACCACAAGGTTGCGCTATGAATCTGAAGAAAAGTTGGTCTTTTCTATCGGTGACAGAGTGATCTGTAAAAGACCATAAAGAGATTACGAGCATAGTTAGTTGTTATGGATCATTAAAGAGAGATACTAATATACAATAACTGTCTTGAAATATACAACACGAAGTTGGAAGTGAACTTAAAAAATAACCACTCTGCACACTCAAGTTTTGAAGTCACTGACGTTCCTTTAATAACAAACAAGTTATATGTAACAGGTTTTCATTAGAAGTTATTGTTCTCCATGCATAAAGTATCAGTTTATACTGATTTACATTTTGTACACACACCACCAAGCCACTATAAATGTCTAATATTTCCAATACAAAAAACAGTTTAAAAAAAACAAACTAAAATCTTAATAATGAATATATTCAATATAAACTTAACAAATTTCCATTTAAGGTTATTGCATGCAGAAAGAAAGAAAGAAATTATTCTCCCAAAGCCGTAATACAGTAGCTAGTTGTGTTAATTAATAGCCATCACAAGGTTACAAAAGTTTCAAGGTAATTGTTGTACAACGGTTGTGAAACAAAATGCAGTTTCCAGGCCCATTTTCCTACTTAAAAAAAACCAAACACAAACAAATTGAATTATAAGTGGAGGGAGGAGAACGGACATTGAATTGTTTTCTGTGGTCATTTGACATTGAAAGGGAAATGGGAATTGTTGTTTCTTGTAATGGTGACTGTATGTATAGGATGCTGCCCACCCTTCTTGGTCCTCACATTACAATGTGTTTTAAGGAAAAAAGCCATTGTTTGGTACAACAGTTGAAGTTTGTGTTGAAAGATCTAGTGGGGCCACCATGTCCATGCCAGAATTGGGGACTGTAGGCGTTGAGAAAGGGATTGCGACAAACACTGGAGATGTGGGGTGGCACATTGTCATGGGGGCATGGTGCTGGGTTGAGGCTCAACATCTGTGGGGTTTTGTGTTGTCATGGGGGGCATGGTGCTGGGTTGAGGCTCAACATCTGTTGGGTTTTGTGTTGTCATGGGGGGCATGGTACTGGGTTGAGGCTCAGCATCTGTGTGGTTTTGTGTTGTCATGGGGGGCATGGTGCTGGGTTGAGGCTCAACATCTGTGGGGTTTTGTGTTGTCATAGGGGGCATGGTACTGGGTTGAGGCTCAACATCTGTAGGGTTTTGTGTTGTCATAGGGGGCATGGTGCTGGGTTGAGGCTCAACATCTGTGGGGTTTTGTGTTGTCATAGGGGGCATGGTGCTGGGTTGAGGCATAGTGTCTGTTGGGTTTTGTGTTGTCATGGGGGGCATGGGGCAGGGTTGAGGCTCAACATCTGTGGGGTTTTGTGTTGTCATTGGGGGCATAGGGCTGGGTTGAGGGTCTATGAGGCCAGAATGAGGCTGTGTCTTTCCTTCAATAGTTTCATGTTTTTGGTGCATGTTCTCCTGGTCAATCAGAAGAGCCCTGGACAGAACCTGGAAGTTATCATTAAGCATTTTGTCCACATGGGTGAACTCGTCGTTGTGACCGCTGGAAGAGGACAATTTCATGCCCATGTTAGAGCTGTGGAGTGTCGGAGTGGGGAGCGGGATGCATGACATGGAGGACATGGAGTTAGTCATTGCAACGGAGGGCATAAACCAGCCAACAGGAGCAGGGGATGCCGGGTGACACTTGGACATAGTGGGCATGGGGCTCTGTAAAGGATAAGGGGTTGTGGGTCTGTACATTGTCATGGAGGGCATTGTTCTTGGTTGTGGCTCCGGGTCTGTTGTGCTCTCTGTTGTCATGGGAGGCATGATGCTTGGTTGAAGCTCAGGGGCTGTGGGGTTCATATGAAGATGCGCCTTACCTCCAACAGTTTCATACATTTGGTGCGATGTGTTTTCCTGGTCAATCAGAAGAGCCCCCGACCGAACCTGGGAGTTATCAGTGAGCATTTTGTCCACATTGGATGACTCATTTTCATCGCTGCTGGAGTCTTCCAAGCCCGATGACAATTTCTGCATTGTGTCCATGTCAAAATTGGGGACTGTCGGGGTGGGGAAAGGGATGGAGGACATGGGGAACATGGAGTTAGACACTTCCATAGAGGGCATGAACCAGCCAACAGGTGCAGGAGATGTGGGGTGACACTTGGACATGGTGGGCATGGGACTCTGTAATGGATAAGGGGTTGTGGGTCTATACATTGTCATGGAAGGCATGGTTCTTGGTTGTGGCTTAGGGTCTGTTGTGCTAGCCGTTGTCATGGTGGGCACGGGACTTTGAAAAATGGTATCGGGTTGAGGCATAGGGGTTGTGGGCATGTACATTGTCATGGGGGACATGGCGCCAGGTTGGGGCATAGCAGCTGTAGGGTAATGCATTGTCATGGGGGACATGGCGCCGGGTTGAGGTATAGTGGCTGTAGGGTAATGCATTGTCATGGGGGACATGGCGCCGGGTTGAGGTATAGCGGCTGTAGGGTAATGCATTGTCATGGGGGACATGGCACCGGGTTGAGGCATAGCAGCTGTAGGGTAAGGCATTGTCATGGGGGACATGGTGCAGGATTGAGGCACAGCGGCTGCAGGGCAATACATTGTCATAGGGGGCATGGTGCTTGATTGAAGCATCTGGGCTGGAGGATTATGTGTTGTCATGGGAGACATGGTGCAAGACTGAGGCATAGTGGCTGTGGGGAAATACATTGTCAAGGGGGGCATGGTGCTTGGTTGTGGCTTAAGGTCTGTGGGGTTATGCATCGTCATAGGGGGCATGGTGATGGGTTGACGCTCAGGGGCTGTGGGGCTCGAATGAAGATGTGCCTTACCTCCAACCGTTTCATACATTTGGTGTGAAGTGTTATCCTGATAGAACTCGTCTTCATCGCTGCTGGACTCCTCCAATCCTGATGTCATTTTCTCTATTGTGTTCATGTCAGAATTGGGGACTGTAGGAGCAGGGAAAGGGATGGAGGACATGGGGGACATGGTGTTAGATATTGCCGTGGAGGGCATAAACCCGCCAAAAGGTGCAGGAGACGTGGAGTGAAACATTGTCATGGTAGGCATGGGACTTTGAAAAATGGTGCCGGGTTGAGGCATAGCCGCTTTGGGACTATGTGTTGTCTTGGGTGGCATGGTGCCGGGTTGAGGCATATCATCTGTGGGGCTATGCGTTGTCTCAGGGGGCATGGTGCTGGGTTGAGGCATAGCATCTGTGGGGCTATGCGTTGTTTTGGAGGGCACGGTGCCGGGTTGAGGCATATCATCTTTGGGGCTATCGGTCGTCTCTGTGGTCATCGTGCTGGGTTGAGGCATAGCATCTGTGGGGCTATGCGTTGTCTCAGAGGGCATGGTGCTGGGTTGAGGCATTGCATCTATGGGGCTATGCGTTGTTTTGGGGGGCACGGTGCCGGGTTGAGGATCAGCATCTTTGGGGCTTTCAGTTGTCTTCGGTGTCATGGTGCTGGGTTGAGGCATAGCGTCTTTGGGGCTATCAGTTGTCTCGGTGGGCATGGTGCCGGGTTGAGGCATAGCGTCTTTGGGGCTATGAGATGTTTTAGGGGGCATGGTGCCGTGTTGAGACATATCATCTGTGGGGCTATGCTTTGTCTTGGGAGGCTTGGTTCTGGGTTGAGGCTTAGCATCTGTGGAGCTATGCTTTGTCTTGGGGGACATGGTTCTGGGTTGAGGCTTAGCATCTGTGGCGCTATGCTTTGTCTTGGGGGACATGGTTCTGGGTTGAGGTTTAGCACCTGCTGAGTTTTGCATTTTTAAGGGGAGCATGGTTTTAGATTGAGGGGTTGTGGGGTTAGTATGTGTTTTTCCTCCAACAGTTTCATACCCTTGGCTCTTTGGGTTTCCCTGGTCAATCAGAAGAGCCCCTGACAGAATCTTGAAGTTATCAGTGAGCATTTCGTTCACATTGGAGAACTCGTCTTCGTAGTTGCTCGACTCCACCAAGCCCGAAGAAGATTTCTCCATCAGCATCTTTGCAGATTTCAGAGTGCTGCAGAGTTCCTTCAGAGCGTTCTCCACAGGCTCAGAGATTACGTTATGCTCTCTTTGTTTGACGGTATGAACCAGTACCTCCTGTAATTTGACTCCCTGAGCGACTTGTTGGCAGTGCTTCTTGTTGGCAGTCGCATTCTCAGCCGTCTGGTAGATTGTTGAGCATAGGTTCAATGTCAAATCCACTGGGGACACCTTTTTGTTGTCCATGATTACCTGTTGAGACAGAGAGGCAGTTAGCTCGGATTGAAACTTGAAACGTTTAACCAGATTGAATTGGTGTACTGAAGCTTAGGTGTGTGACTCAGTGCTCCTCCTGCTGACTTGTTATTTTTACTTTGAACGTTAACTGCAGGTAGAGGTGGGTGGAGCTTTACTACCTGATGTCTTGCACCTGGGAATGCTGGGTTATTTAGGCTGACCCATTTGTATCCCACTCATTTACGTTTTTTAGTTGGGTTTTCCTCTCATCTTGGCACTCACAACGACAAATACATTTGTTAAAATAAACAATTTTCTGTCAATAATATCTTACTACACACTTAGATTCATAAAGGTGAAGCCATTTTAAATGCAAAGTGATTTAGTTTTTTCTGCCTTGTGTTATTTACAGCATTTATTGCAGCGAATCTATTTTCTTCTACTCCACCCAACAAGGAAGCAGTGGTAGTGATTGTTCTGGGTAATAAACATAAACCTGTAATGCCTGATTTTTCTGGCCGTCTCTAGCCAACCGAAACCCAAATGTTTTGAACGCAGAGGAGTCTTTGTTTATGAATGGACGTCCCCTTTTTTATTTTACTCCATCTGGGTGAACTTCAAAGATATATCTGGCTGTTCAGCTGCAAAATGAACGACTAAATGTATTGCTTGAGTAAAAGTATTAATAACATATCTTATAAATACTCCATCAAGTTCACAAAATCTGTTAATTCAGTTTTAATGTTTTTCTGGTGATAGCAATGTGCTTTTTCTTCACTGTGACACACTGTGTGTTGATGAAGGCTTTTCTGATTGAGCAGGTGGCTCGTTAGCGAGCAAGCTTGCTAATTCCATCATGCTTTCATGCTCAAATAAAAAAAACATGAACTGCTGGGTTTTGTCTACATTATGTTAACATTTATCTGTACTTTTCTTTAAGTGAAAGTTCATGATGGCCGGTGCCCTTTTAAATAGATAATGCGAGTCGCTAATGCAAATATCGAGCAGGCTAGCTATTGTTATGATTATGGTTTGGTAAGGCATGTAAAGTGTCTGTTATAATGACAATACATAGTATTGACTCTTGTTTATTTGAGTTTCCATGCAAAGCTAGGACATGTGTATGATAACGATTAGAATCAGCTCATCGCAATGTATATTTACAACACAATATGTAGCAGTCAAACATTTAAACGGTTTTCAGCAAAAAAAAGTGTTTTGGGGTTAAAGTTACTCTTTAATATGCAAATGTAAAAGTACCATTCAGATTGTTACATGTATTGATATCTAATTGTAATAGTGTAATGTATGCATTAACCTGTAAGAAGCATTTCAATGTTTTAGTTTATTTCACTTTTAAAAAAAATATAAAATACATTATATTTTATAAACTAATATAAATTGTATCCAGAATGCAAATGAATAAAAAATACAATAATTTGCACTGACATGTAGTGAAATATAAAGTAGCATAAGATATATGGTCAAGTAAAGTACAAGTACATACTTTTCCAGCATGAGCTGAAAACTGAGTCACTGTTACTTCAAGGAAATGACAGAGACCTTTTCTGAGAGTGGGTGGAGTCTCAAACAAGCAAATAATAATCTTCTATAAAGTTCTTTGACTTCACAGTTAAATTAGTGCCTCATGTTTTTTAGCACTGTGTTGACACAAAATGCTATATGTGTGTACAACATCTGCTCGTAACACTTGTCTTCAACACATTTTTTGTAGGTGAACTATGAGTCTACCTATATGTGCATACGTTTTATGTAAAACAGTCCATGACATGTATCATAGCTGTCCAGGGAAACATGCATACAATGTCTCTTTAAATTAAACGTCAGAAAAAGAAGATTAAAGAAAGGCTCACATTGCATCACAACAGGTGCCCCTATGAACATCTAAACAGGTTTTACATGCTGTATCAATCTATTAAATGATCCATGAAAATACGTCAATAGGAGGCATCAGTGTCAAGTCATTTTAGCACTTCTCTGTGTTAATGTCACTTCATTGCAGCTTAAAGAAATACAATGGGTGAATTTTGCACTAAAGTGAAGTTTATGAGGAAAAGGCAATGTATTATCTTCTGATCAACAGATTAATAGATTAACATTTTTCTGCACAAAAAGAAGATTGTGGATCTTTGTCCCCATCAAAAGAATTTCTTCTTGCGAGATTAATACAGTAACTATCAATTACTTTAGTATGTGAAGCAACCTTTTAATGGCCACCGGAGAAATCATCAAAACATTAAATACAAATTATTGAGAAAAAATAAAGAAGCTAAAACTGGTCTGTTTTTGTTTTGCTCATAAAAAAATTACACTTAAGAGTTTTACAAGACAGCAGTGACAGTGTCAGAGTTTATTAAGTGTTTAGTAGTAGTCTAATAGTTTTAGAAGATTATTTACCTGCTGACGAGCAGCACGTCTGAATCCAAGTGTGCAAGTTGGTGAAAATGAAAGTATTTGTGCTTCGGCACTGGTTCATTATCAGATGTTTAGCTGAGACATTCTTGGCCTCTTTGCTGCGGTGCCAACGAAGTGCCAAGTGCACAACATTCCACTTGATGGTTGAACCGGCTCATCCTGTTCAAGGCTGTGACAGTTTGAGCCCATTGGCACCGATCACAGGGGAAATCTACATTTTGGGGAATCATTATGAAGCATGAGCCGAGCAGATCAACACCACTCATGTCTTTGCAGTGAAAAACTGGTTGGCAGTTAGCTTAGCTTAGCATAAACACTGAAAAAAAGGGAAACCAGTCATGGACGAAGAGGATTTACTTAAATCCAAGAACCAGTACAACAATGTAAAACTACTTCATAACAATTAAAAGTATTGTATTTGAAATCCTACTTCAGTAAAAGTAGAAAAGAACCATAAAGAAAATCTACCTAAAGTTACATCGGAAAAATTACCCCTGATTGGCTTATGAATTATTAATGTTAATGTATTAATGTTAGAGCAGCGTGTTACTGTTGTTGTTGTCTTAACTACTTTATACAGTCAGCTAGTTCAGTAGATGATATGATAGTTATTGTACCTTTCATTGCACTGCATTATTGTACATCTATAGTTAATGATTACTTCTCTGATGGCTGTTGCACATAGAACACATAAAATAATTCCTTGTTAAGAGATTAAATGAACAACACCTGATATTTGTTTTTTGAACTTGTTTTAATGTATGACATGAACTAGAAGTGAACTTCCAGTTCAACAAATATTCTCCACACCCAAGTTTTTAAGTTTCTGATTGTTCCTTTAATAACAAACAAGTTGTCTGTAACATGTTTAAACACATTATTGTTCCCGATACCTACAGTTCATGATCATCAGCTTATACTGATTTACATATTGTATAAACACCACCAGTTAAAGTACTGTAAATCCTTTAAGCAACTGACTATATGAAAAAGAAGATGTCTATCTATGGTCACTCGCATTTTCATTACAATAACTAATAAAGTGCCTCACTTAAAATGAATAACATCTTAATAATGAATAGTGCATAAATTAAATAGAAACAGAATGAATGTAAACATTTACCAACTGACACTCAAGTGTAAGAAAAGTGTTGACAGGAAAGTAATAATAAACATAGTTATGTTAAGTAACAGCCATCACAGGGTTACAAGACTTCCAACGTTATTCATTGTAATAGCTCAACAGGGTTGTGAAACAAAATGCAGTTTGCAGTCCCAATTTCCTACATAAAAAAAAAAACAACAAGAAAAGAAAATGAATAAGGAAGGTGGAGGATGAATCAGAACGGGAGTGGGCTCAGCACGCACCGCCGGGGGGCTCCGGTAGTGGAAACTGCATGCTTTCTGGATCCGTTGGCTCTCAAACTAGTGACGGACAGTGGTCCAAGCCGGCAGACTTGATAGCTGAGTCTGTCGGGGGAGCATCGCGGGTAATTTTCCTCGATTTTACATAATTTCTTCCTCCCAAATCAATGCTACATACTTTTTCTCTTGTTTTAGTGTAAAAAGCCATATTTTGGCGCAGATGGGGGTTGTGTTGAGTGATCCATTGGGACATTCATGCCTGTGGCAGATTTGGGGACTGGAGGGGTGGAGAAAGGGATGGGGAACGTTGGGGACATGGTTTCAGACATTGTCATGGAGGGCATGAAAATACCGAGAGGAGCGGGAGTTGGGTGGTTATACGTGGTCATGGAGGGCATGGCCTTGGGTTGGTTCATATGGGTGCTGGGGTTATACATTGTCATAGGGGGCATGGTGTTGGGGTGGTTCATATGGGTGCTGGGGTTATACGTAGTCATGGAGGGCATGGTGCTGGGTTGGGCCGTAGGGGTGCTGGGGTTATACGGGGTCATGAAGGGCATGGTGTTGGGTTGAGCCGCAGGGGTGCTGGGGTTATACGGGGTCATGGAGGGCATGGTGTTGGGTTGGTTCATATGGGTGCCGGAGTTATACGTTGTCATGGAGGGCATGGTGTTGGGTTGGGCCGTAGGGGTGCTGGGGTTATATGTGGTCATGGAGGGCATGGTGCTGGGTTGAGCCGCAGGGGTGCTGGGGTTATACGGGGTCATGGAGGGCATGGTGCTGGGTTGAGCTGCTGGGGTGCTGGGGTTATACATGGTCATGGAGGGCATGGTGTTGGGTTGAGCCGTAGGGGTGCTGGGGTTATACGGGGTCATGAAGGGCATGGTACTGGGTTGGGCCATAGGAGTGCTGGGGTTATACGTGGTCATGGAGGGCATGGTGCTGGGTTGAGCCATAGGAGTGCTGGGGTTATACGGGGTCATGGAGGGCATGGTACTGGGTTGGGCCATAGGAGTGCTGGGGTTATACATGGTCATGGAGGGCATGGTGTTGGGTTGAGCCGTAGGGGTGCTGGGGTTATACGTGGTCATGGAGGGCATGGTACTGGGTTGGGCCATAGGAGTGCTGGGGTTATACGGGGTCATGGAGGGCATGGTGCTGGGTTGAGCTGTAGGGATGCTGGGGTTATACGTGGTCATGGAGGGCATGGTGCTGGGTTGAGCTGTAGGGGTGCTGGGGTTATACGTGGTCATGGAGGGCATGGTGCTGGGTTGAGCTGTAGGGGTGCTGGGGTTATACGTGGTCATGGAGGGCATGGTGCTGGGTTGAGCTGTAGGGGTGCTGGGGTTATACGTGGTCATGGAGGGCATGGTGCTGGGTTGAGGCATAGTGGCTGTGAAGATGGTGGAAGGCGTCGTCATTCCTGCAGTACTATCATGCGCTTGGTGTGGCGTGTTTTCCTGGCCAATCAGAAGAGCCCCCGACCGAACCTGGAAGTTATCAGTCAGGCTGTTGTCCACATTGGAGAACTCGTCTTCGTGACTGATGGGTTTAATCAAGCCCGAAAAAATTATGAGTTCGGGAAAATTGCTCCTTCAGCGTCTTGGCAGATAGTGCTACAAAGTTCCTTCAGTGCATTCTCCACAGGATGAGATTTTCTGTTCTACTACTCAGCGTAGGCTGTTAGACGCTGTGGAGACAGAGGGGCAGTTAGCTTGGATTGAAGTGGACCGAAATGAACAAAACCGCAAATCGGCTAAACAAACTGACCTGAAGTGATATAGTTAAAAATGAAATATGTCTGGTAAACTGGAGTTGAGATTTGTGTGACTCACTGACTTTTTTTTAAATTTTGCAGGTTGACTGCAGGTAGAGGTGGGTGGAGCTTTCTAACCTGAGGTCTTGCACCTGGGCAGGTTGGGTTATTTAGGGTGAGTGATTCTGACGGTCACAGTGGCTCATTTTCTAAAACCAGTGTCGCATTTCAATCACAATGGAGCACACGTCTTTTCTTTCCTTTCAGCACACTTGAATTTAAGGTGAATCAGTATTATGATCGATCATCTGGTAATAGCAATGTGCTTTCACCAGATAAACACAAAAACACAGGGGGTTTAGTTACTATTTAATGTGTGAAATGTACCGTTCAGATTGTTATATTCGTTAAGAACCATTTGGAATATGGTGAGTGATGTAATAACATGCATTAACATGTTATCTTAACAACTTTTTATAGCATTGAGTACATTTTCTATGGCAATGCATCATATATTTTAGTTAATCTTAATCTCAAATTCAACAATTTTGCACTGAAATGTAGTGAATTACAAAGGAGCATAAGATCTATATGGTCAGGGAAAGTAAAAGTACGTACTTTTTTCATCTTAAACTGATCTCTTTTATTTCATAGAATTGATTTACTGTCACTTCAAGGAAACGACAGAGATATTTTCGGAGGGAGTGGGTGGAGTTTCGAGTAAGCAAAGACAAATATGAATGACTTCCTCTGTAACTTTGTTCAACTCAAGCCTCATTTGACCACCATGTTGACACAAAATGGTGCATTTTTGCACAACAACCTCGAACATATTCTTGTTCCACCCCGATTTCTTGCAGGTGGAATATTTCAGTACTTAACCCCGATTGCAGCTCAACACAGAAATATGAGTCAATTTTGTATTAGAAAGATTGTAAGTTTGGGAGAAAAATGCCAAGTGCTATCTTCAGATTAATGTATGTATTTCTTCACAGAATAACTATGAATTGTGTCCCTCATAACCGATACTAGAAAGGGATCTTTGATGGCGACCCGAGCAATAAATAAAACAAGACAAATCTGTTTAAATGTTCATGTAGCCACCTGACAGAACACCAAAATCAGTAAATTTATCCTTTAAATGTTCCTTTATGGATTAACAAAATATATCATACTCCATCAGCAAAATGAACAATAATTTAAAAAATCTGCTGAATTAATATCAAAATAATACAATTATCAAAAAAAATAATTGTAAGAAAATATAAACCTGGCAGTTTTTTGAGCCCATAAATTTTTTTTTATTTTTATCACAGCCATGATAATGTCAGAGATCATGAAAAAACTTTTTAGGAGTTTTAAAAGATAATTTACCTGTTGACAAGCGTCCGTCTGAATCCAAATGCCCAAGTACGCGAAATAAAAGTATTATTCGTGAGCAACAGTGTGTTCTCAGACGTCTTACTGAAACCTTGTTGGCCTCTACGACGCTGTGCCAACGCAGTGCCGGAGACATCATGACGTTCCATTTGTTTGTCAAACCTGCTCATCCCGTTCAAGGCTGTGAGAGTCAGAGTTTGTTGGCATCTACTTCAATCAAATTACCAACACAACAATTAAAAAATACCTCAAGACAAGTAAAAGTCTTGCATTTAAAATCCTACTTTAGCAAAAGAATTCATTCAGTAAACGTACTTGAAAGTAATGCTTCTGAAAAATGGCCCTTGATTGGCTGAATAGTATATATTACGAAATAGATGATGAATGTTGATGCATCAATTTTAGAGCGGCATGTTACTGTTGCTGCTCCGAGTGGACTTGACTTTATGTACAGTTAGCTAGTTTAATGCGGTTGTTCCCAACCTAAGGGACAATCCCCTCCAAAGGGTCACCGGATAAATATGAGACAAGATGAGAAATGGGAGAGCAGAGGAAGAAACTAAGTTTTGACACAAAACAATGTGTTTGGAGACTCAAACTGTTGATTAAAATTAAATGTTAGAAGTGAGATATGTGTGAAGTCAAAGAAAAGATGTCTCCTTTGTGGATCTGCCTACTATATTTATGTAAGAAATATCCGGGGTTGTTGATTTAATCTAAGTATGTCTTATAATTCATCATATACAGTCTTTTATGACATATTTTAAGGCATGTTCTATGTGCAACTTAATTCTGAAAACACACTTTGGCACAATGCCTGGTGTAGGGGTTGTGGGGCAACACATTGGCACAATGCTTGGGCGGGGCGTACCCTGGTCCTTCATGTAGATGATTAAAGAGAGAGAAAAATGATGACTTTAAGTTGGAAGTAAACTTCCAGGTCAAAAAACACTCCACACTCAAGTTTTGAAGTTATTATTGATCCTTTAATAACAAGCAAGTTAAGTTAACAAGAAGTTATTGTTCTCCGTACAGTTCATTAGTTAACTTCCGTGTTGTAAACATACCATTAGTTAAAGTACTAGAAATCCTTTATGCCACTGAATATGTGTAGATGGTTATGAGTATAATATAAACAAAAACAGTGATAATGTGCTTCACTCAGAAATAATCAAATCATAACAGTGAATAGTGCATAGGCTGAATAGAAACAGAATAAATGTCCATGTACTGAGCGCACATGAATATGCAGGTTATTGCATGCAACAAGTATAATCTTCTTCAAAAGCAGTAACACAACATCATTGTGTTGGTCAATTGTCATCACAAAGTTAGAAAGATTAAAATGGTTATTCATTGTCATGGTAGAACATCGTTGTGAAACAAAATGCAGTTTGCAGTCCCGTTTTACAACATAAGGAAATCACAAAACAACAATATTATAAGTGGAGGGTGAAGGATTAATTACAACAGGAAGGGGCTGAGGACACAGCCCTAGGGGGCTCCAGTGAAGGAGGTGCTGGAGGTCTGTTTGTGAGGAAGTTGAGACTAGTGTGGATCGTTAGTGGTTTAGACTAGATACTGCAGACGTTTAAGGTACTGGGACGGTGGTGGCTGTCTGGAAGTAGGTGGAAACCCTCTCCTGTGACACTGATATATGGAAAAGGTGAGTTAGCTTGTCCTTCTTCAAGAGCAGCAAGCTCCGCAATGCTTCAACGCTACACTGGTTACAGATAATGAGCGGCACAACTTGCGTTTCTATTGTTAGCAATGTGCTTCCCAGAGCTGTGACAATGTGGATGATTTTTTCCACTTTATTTGATTAATTCTCCACAACTCATTATTGTTGTTACTGAGTAGAAGACCTCACTCCAGTGAGTCTGTGTCCTGATACAAGTTTGTTATCGGTGGCAAGAGCAATGGCAAACATAAAAATGTCCAAAGCTCTCACCATCCTGCTATATTGAGTTGAATGTAAGTATCTGTTCTAAACCTTTTCTACTTCTACCCAAAAAACCCGTAGTTTGGTCTTGCAGGTGGAGTTTGTCTTGAAACATTCATTGGGGCCATCATGCCCACGACCGAATTATGGTTTGTTGGAGTAGAGAAAGGGATGGAGGACAATGGGGGAATGGAGTTAGACATTTCCATGGAAGGCATAAAGCCAATGTAGGACGCAGGAGTTGTGGGGTTATGCATTGTGAAAGCGGGCATGGTGTTCTGTGAAGGATAAGGGGTTGCTGGGGTATACATTGCCATGGAGGGCATGGCGTTAAATTGGGGCATTTGAGCCGTGGGATTGTACGTCATAGAGGGCATGGCGCTGGGTTGAGGCATTTGGGCTCTGGGGTTGTAGGCCATGGGGCGCATGGCGTTGTGTTGAGGCATTTGGGCTGTTTGATCCATGGAGAGCATGGCGTTGGGTTGAGGCATTTGGGCTGTGGGGCCCATGGGGGGCATATTGTTGGGTTGAGGCATTTGGGCTGTGGGGCCCATGGGGGGCATATTGTTGGGTTGAGGCATTTGGGCTGTGGGGCTCATGGGGGGCATATTGTTGGGTTGAGGCATTTGGGCTGTGGGGTCCATGGGGGGCATGGCGTTGGCTTGAGGCATTTGGGCTGTTTGATCCATGGAGAGCATGGCGTTGGGTTGAGCCATTTGGGCTGTGGGGCCCATGGGGGGCATATTGTTGGGTTGAGGCATTTGGGCTGTGGGGCTCATGGGGGGCATATTGTTGGGTTGAGGCATTTGGGCTGTGGGGCCCATGGGGGGCATATTGTTGGGTTGAGCCATTTGGGCTGTGGGGCCTATGGGGGGCATATTGTTGGGTTGAGGCATTTGGGCAGTGGGGCCCATGGGGGGCATATTGTTGGGTTGAGGCATTTGGGCTGTGGGGCCTATGGGGGGCATATTGTTGGGTTGAGCCATTTGGGCTGTGGGGTCCATGGGGGGCATATTGTTGGGTTGAGGCATTTGGGCTGTGGGGCCCATGGGGGGCATATTGTTGGGTTGAGGCATTTGGGCTGTGGGGCCCATGGGGGGCATATTGTTGGGTTGAGGCATTTGGGCTGTTGGGTCCATGGGGGGCATATTGTTGGGTTGAGGCATTTGGGCTGTGAGCCTCATGGGGGGCATATTGTTGGGTTGAGCCATTTGGGCTGTGGGGCCCATGGGGGGCATATTGTTGGGTTGAGCCATTTGGGCTGTGGGGCCCATGGGGGGCATATTGTTGGGTTGAGGCATTTGGGCTGTGGGGCCCATGGGGGGCATATTGTTGGGTTGAGGCATTTGGGCTGTGGGGCCTATGGGGGGCATATTGTTGGGTTGAGGCATTTGGGCTGTGGGGCCCATGGGGGGCATATTGTTGGGTTGAGGCATTTCGGCTGTGGGGCCCATGGGGGGCTCGGCGCTGGGTTGACGCATTTGGGCTCTGGAGTCATAAATCATGGGGTGCGTAGCACTGGGTTGAGGCCTAGAGGCTGGCGGGCCCATGGGGGACATGTCGTTCTTGCCCTGTTCGATCAGAAAAACCCCGGACAGTGCCTGGAAGTTATCGATCAGCCTTTCGTCCACATTGGAGAACTGGTCGTCATGGCCCTTGGACTTCTTGAAACTCGAAAGAGAACTACATTGGGAGACTCTCTCCATCAGCATCTTGGCAGATTTCAGAGTGCTGCAGAGTTCCTTCAGAGCGTTCTCCACAGACTCGGAGATTCCATCCTGCTGTTTTTTTTTTAGGGTGAAAACCAGTCCCTCCAGTACTTTGACCCTCTGGGAGATTTGTTGGCAGTTCTTCTTGTTGGTCTTTGCAGTCGCAGCCATATAGTCGATGGTTGCACATAGGCTCAAGGACATATCCAGTGGGGACAGGTAGAGCTCCGTGTTATCCATGATTAGCTGTAGAGACAGAAAGGCAGTTAGGTTGGAGTGAACTGCACCGGTGCCACCGCGAAGTGAACTCAACCATACTGAACACAACTGAAACAAACAAAGCCTTCAAAGTGTCCTTCAAAAGAAACTAAGTCTGGTGAACAGAAGCCCCCAATTTATTTCTAAAACTTAAACTTCCCGAAATAGAAACATCTAGAACTCTAAAGGTGCATCCAGATTGGAAGCAAAGGGATTTTGTTGCTTTCTGTTATTTCAGCTAAATTAAATATGGAGTATTTTTGAAAGCGCCAGATACAGCCTGTGTGTTCTTTTTTCTTAAATGATTAGTCTACCAGGAAGTTGTAACAGTGGTTGTTCTGAGTAATTAACATAAACCTGCAATACCAGATTTTTTAATTCTTCTTCGAGCCAACTGAAACCCAAAGGTTTTGATCACCAGGAGTCTTTGTGTTTGTGCTAGTGCTAATGCTAACAATAATTGCTGGCATGCCAGCCTGCTGGCTATTGTTATTGACTTATTTTTGTGCCTTTTTTTCCATGCCTGGCTGGGACTTTTGTATGCTAATGATTAGCATTAGCTATGTTTTTCCTCGTCGGTGATGAAAACTGGACCAGTATATTTCACCTGACTGCAGATCAGCCAAGAGTTAAATTCAATAGCAATCGCCAAGTTCAGGGCTGTCGTTATGTATATCTTTCACGCAAAGGGCAGAATTTAAATAACAATATACATAGATATATACACACAATGGGTATTTAGTCTACATACAATGTTTTTTTTCCCTGAAAAGTAATGTTTCTGGGGGTTTAGTTCCTCTTTGATGTGCCAAAAGTAAAAGTACCAAACTGACTGTTACATTTACTAATTTAACATTGGACTATAATTATTAATGCAAAAACAAGCAAGAGGCATATTAATATCGTCTTGGTGGAGCTCATTTTAACATCTTTTGATACCATTGAGTAGTTTTTTTTATCAATTCACGTGTGTTGAATTAAAAAAAGATTGTGGATTAAAGAATTGAATTTTTCCGTGAAGCCGTGAAGTATAAAGATATATGTATAAGAAGTATAAGATTTCCATAGTCATGTACAAGTACAAGTAAATACTATTTCTTCAGCTTGAACTGATCTCTGTAATTTCCTTGAAGTGACAGTGACGTCACTTCAGGGAAATGACAGAGATCTTTTCTTAAGAGTGGGTGGAGTTTTAAATGAGCAAAGGGAAATATGAATTATCTCCCCTGCATATTTGTTCTTTGACTTCACAAGATCTCCATGAAAGCTTTAAAACAAAATAAATCAGTATTCACCTTGAGCCGCATCTTTGTTAGCACCGTGTTGACACAAAATGGTATACGTTTGTACAACATCTGGTTTTAACACTTGTCTTCAACAGATTTCTTGTAGGTATTATATAAGTCTACCTGTATTTTCTCTGAGTTTCTGTAAAACAGTCCGTGACGTGTGTTACAGCCGTCCGGGGAAACATACATACAGATATTTTTCGATGATAAAGGACAAAGGAAGGCTCACATTTCGTCACATGCCCCTATAAACATCTTAACAGGTTTTGCATGCTGTAATCACAGCTCCTGATCAAAGCGACCAGAAAAAAGATCTATTAAAATAAGTTAACATGAGGCTGCAGCATTCTGAATTGGACAAATCATGTTGATGTCTTCCAAAAGGCGTCTTTTTAGTACTAAACCCTCTCTGTGTTAATGTCACTTCATCGCAGCTCAGCACAGAAACACTATGAGGGAATTTTGCACTAAAAAGACTGTATCTCTGTCAGCAAAATAAACAATTATAAATAAACAATTATTACAATTATTTCTCAAAATGACCGCTTTGGAGATTTTCACAGGACAGCGGTGATAGTGTCAGAGCTCATTAAGTGTGTAGTTGTAGTCTAATAGTTTTAAAGGATTATTTACCTGTTGACGAGCAGCCCGTCTGAATCCAAGTGTGCAAGTTGGAGAAAATGAAAGTATTTGTGCTTTGGCACCAGTTTATTATCAGATGTTTTACTGAGACATTGACATGGCCTCTGTGGTGCGGTGCCAAGTGCACAACATTCCACTTGATGGTTGAACCGGCTCATCCAGGTCAAGGCTGTAAGAGTTTGGCACCGATCACAGGGGAAATCTGCATTTTAGGGGAATCGACTGACGAGCTTCCTGTTAAGGGATGAGCCGAACAGATTAATACCACTCATGTCTGTACGGTGAAAACTAAAGGCAGTTAGCTTAGCTTAGCATAAACACTGGAAACAGAGGGGTGTAACAGATATTCAGAGCATTTCCTTAAATCAAAGTACCAGTACAAAAATGTAAAATTACTGAGATGAGTAAAAGAGCTTTATATGACCAAGAGAGCTTTGCATGACCAAGAGAGCCTAAAGATCTTGGCACGACCAAGAAAATTTTGCATGACCAATAGAGCATTGCATCGATGCTGGGCTTTTTAAAAAGAGGCTGCGCTACTGCATTCCTGAAACTCGAAGGAAACGTTCCTGTCAACATGCAAGGGCCCATTGTGTCAAAGACATTTGAAAAACTTAGTTGGAAATCAAATAATTTCATGTCGGCAGGGGAAATCTATTTGTAATGGTTACTAGTACCAGCGCAAGCACAACAGTCAAAAAGATGAACAAGGACAGTTCGATTTACAAAAGTTCAGACAGCGTCAACACCAGGAGATCAGCCGCAAGAGCAAACAAAACCAAAAGAATTTTGGGCTTTCTTTTATTTTAGACTTGTCTTTCAAATCAAAGGATCGGTGGTTTGAGCCCCGGTTCCCCTCGGACATGTCGATGTGTCCTTGAACAAGACACTTAGCCGTGAATTGCTCCCCGTTGCTGTCTACGGTGTATAGAAAGAATGTAAGATAAAAGCGTCAGCTAAATAAAATGTAGGCAGTTAAAAAATTGAATTAAATGTGAGTTCAGAGAGTGATTGTCTCTTTAGTGGAACTGACAACAACTCAAGAGACATCTGAAACATGGCAAGGGGTCACTAGCCACTGCTTTTCTGTAATGGTTAAGAAAAAACAAGAGGCGTTGATTCAATCTTGAGCATTTTATTATATTTCATGAGGTCAATCATATGTATTTCATTCCATTTTTCCATTCCATTTTCCAAACCGCTCATCCTATTTAGGGCGCTGGAGCCGATCCCAGCTGACATTGGGCGTAGGCAGAGTTCACCCTCGACAGGTCACCAGTCTACCTCCGGACACATATATACATATTTACAACATCTACAGATCAAAAAACATCAATTTGATAAGTATAATTTGTTGCTGTTCACACTTTTCACAGTGTGTCTCCTTGCTTTAAGCGTTACAAATACATGTAGACCACCTTACTTCCCACAACAGAGTTGATCCGTGGTGGGAAAGTCAGTTGGGTAATTGCTGTGGTTTGAGGCCTGGAGGCCACGATGTGTGGGACAGGCCTCAGAGCTGTGGTGTTGGGTCAAGGCATATAAGTTGTGCGGCTAGACATTGGCATGCTGATGGGTAAAGGCATATAAGTTGTGCGGCTAGACATTGGCATGATGCTGGGTAAAGGCATTTGAGTTGTGGGGCTAGACATTGGCATGATGCTGGGTAAAGGCATAGGAGTTGTAGGGCTAGACATTGGCATGCTGATGGGTAAAGGCATAGGAGCTGTAGGGCTAGACATTGGCATGCTAATGGGTAAAGGCATAGGAGCTGTAGGGCTAGACATTGGCATGCTGATGGGTAAAGGCATAGGAGCTGTAGGGCTAGACATTGGCATGCTGATGGGTAAAGGCATTTGAGTTGTTGGGCTAGACATTGGCATTGGGGGCATAGTGCCAGGAAGAGTATGTCCACTGCAGTCCACTCCATTCGGATTCCTTCCTGAAGAAGTTTCATAGACTTTGTGCAGCATGTTCACCTGCTCGATCTGCAAAGCCCCAGACAGGAACTGGAAGTTCTCAGTGAGTCTTTGGTTCAGCTCACCGAACATGTCTTTGTGGCTGTGGGACATTATTAAGATCTGAAAACTTTTAGTTTTGGAGTATTTCATCAACACACTGTTGGCAAAGGCCAGAGTGGTGCAGAGTTCCTGCAGAGCATTCTTCACAACAGCAGAGCTTTGACCGAGCCCTCTTTGTTTGATGGTGAGAACGAGCTCCTCCACTGCTTTAACTCTGTTAGCGACTCGTTTGAAGAGCTCCTTGTTGGCCTTCATATTCGAGTGCATCAGGTAGATGCCTGAGCACAGGGACAAGATCCTTTCTATGGCATCCATGACCAAAGCTGTAGAGACAGAGAGGCAGTCAGCTTAGAATGAAACCGAATGAACCGGTGCGGAGCTGAACTCAACTTAAAGGAATGAAACTTACACTGATTGTGGAGAAAATGAAGAAGATATCAACCCAGATTGAGTATCGGCAGAGTCACACTTGCACAAGTCTACTCTGACCATATGCTCACATACGCTGCTGTTTGGTGCACTGCAAAAGACATAACAAATAATTACGATAAAAAAAGGATTTTTGCTCGACACCATCTGAAGGTGTGTTCACACTGAACAGAAAGTGTACTTAATAGAGGTCGGTGTGATCACATACAATGATATAAGGTACGCTAATGCTGGGGACATTAACTCAGGGGAATTTGTGCCTATGACAGATTAAAATGTTTCAGTAAGAGCCATCGTTTTGCACTCGTATGACATTTTCTCTTTCCATATCAAACCGGTTTTGCCTCCTTGTAAGAGTCATTAGTCACGGGTGTGTATTTTATTCTGGTAATGTGTGTTTTATTGTGATAGCTTAAATACGGGACACCGGTACGAACAAAGGGGATTGACGATGCATGGGTGACGGGGAGATCAGACGGTTTTTAGCGCTAAACTAAAGCGCTTCGTAAAGAGATCAAGAAGACAAAATAACAACATGTAAGTGCCGTCAGTTTATAATTAAACGGGAAATAACACCCAAAGATATACCAACGGCTGGACTCTTTTACTGAATCAGTGTGTGTGAAAAACAGGATCTTATCCCGCACCCAGCAGAGTGGCAGACACGTAGATCGGCCACTACACTCCTGAAATCCTTCCTCCAGTTCATAGAGGCCACTAAAAGATCGTTTCTTAATGCACCTCCGAATGTATTTATTATCTATAATATGAGAGACTACAGCAATCTGAAATAGACAAAAGTGGATATCTTTCTTTTTAGTACAACATTCCCCACATGTTTCCATGTTGAGCTGGTGGAGTGACGGCAACACAAAGACAGAATTTGTTACTAAAAAGACTCACTTTAGAAGATATATAACACATATTATCTTTAGTTTTGTACAGAAGGGCTGTGGTGATTTTCTCATCCCGTTTTGACATTACATTAGAAAGGGATCTTTCAGAGGATTACAGCAAGCAAAACTAGTTTCATGTCTTAAACTTGTCATAAAACATCTTAGAATGCACCTTAATGAGTATCGTACTTCTTGTGCAAAATAAACTGTGAACAAACCAAATGGATTATCTGATTATAATATTAATGGTCACAAAGCCCAAAACTGTTCTGATTTCAACTTGTGTTAAAAGAAACTGGATTAGAAATAGTCAAAACACCTTAAAAGATTATTTACCTGTTGAACGCCTGCCTGCCGGACCCAAATTCTGAGTTTGTGAAAGAGAAACATTTGTGTTTGAGCACCGCTGTAACTTCCCAGTTCTTCAAGTGCCTTATCAGAAAAATCCATGGTATCTATGATGCTGTGAGCACAACGCGCTAGAGGCACTACACCTATTTGTTTGATCAACCTGCTCTCCCTGTTCAGCGCTGAAAGAGTTTGAACCCACGCAAACCAATCGTGTCGATGCTCCGGAGATCAGGAATCTCTAAGTGATGTGAGCATCACCACGAGAATATCATCTGCAAGAGCAGATGCAGAGAAAAGGCGTTTTTTTTTCAAAATTCAAATGTCACAGATGTGCGCGAATGGGCCCCAATGCAAATTTTAAAGTCCTCGCCTGAATGTTCTATGTACTAAACCCCCTAACTTTGTTCTGCTTCACTTCATCAAAACCAACCTTTGCAGAGAGAATGTTCACATATTAAATGTTCACATATTGTATTGTATATTATTGGGTTAGAGTTGGACTTTACAACTGCATCATTTCAAAAGAATAATCATATTGAAAGTGATTTTTTAAAAGGCGGACCTGAAACCTTTTCATTTCTTTCTGTGTGTCATCTTCATTTCCTCTTAACCAGAAACATGTAGACTGATATTTACACACCTGAACAACATCTCACATGGGTAGCCCAAAAGGATTCAAATAGTCCTGGTGGTTGCAGAGATAGACCTTTTTTAGTTCGGGTATGCAATCTTCTAGGAAAGGGCCTAAAAATAAGTTGGTGTTCTATTGGTTAAAAGAGAGAAGAATCTGCGTCTATTGATCTCTATTCCCACAAGTTCCTATCTGTCGGCTCACAGAGTGTACAGCGCCTAACATTTAACCTAAGTAAAGGAAACTAACCTGTGGCTCAGCGATAGTGGGTTTGTTGTTCCCTGCCATCCGTGTATACGAGTGATATGTAGCGTTAAAGCACTTTGATTGGTCGTAAGATGAGAAAAGTGTTTGACAGTGATTTGAGTGTAACGATATGGACACGTTTTGTTCAGCAAGATTCACGAATGAAAGCGACATTTAGGATTTTTTAAAGCTTGGATGCAGTGGGATGATAATTGAATGCCTCATAATGTGCAATGAATAGGACGCCATCGTCTGCAAACTGTCGAAATTCTTCCAGACTTCCACGTTGTCGACCATCCACAGCAGCTTTTTGACAGTTCCACTTGTGATATCGACAAATAAATGTGGAGTAGAGAAGTTTATTTTTACATATCTCGCTTCAGCTAGAGTGCAGGCTCTTTTATATTTTCCAAACATGTACTGTATGAATACAAATCTGTTGTGAAAAAGCAGAAATCCCGTAAAGGGGTTAAAGGTGATGCTGGAGGACGTGTGGACGTTCTCCCCTTCAGCATCGCGGCCTGCTGGAGTCCGTGTGGAAGAGTCTTTTGAGGACGATGAGCTGCAGGTACCCAGAGAGGAGGATGACGAGGCTTTGGGTCGCTGACCACCAGGTGACGTAGTTGAAGTTGGACAGGAGGAGGTAGTGATCCTTCCCTTTCCTCATGCGGGCAAAGTTGTAATGACGCCACATGTGGAAGATCTGATTCTGGAGCTTCTGCACACTCTCCTAAATAAGACATGGTACGATGTTTAGTTTCACGTCAACATGCAAGAGGCCACATGCTTACCAAAGGATTCAAGACTCCTCAGTAACGTTTTCCAGCTCTTCCTGGGAAAAACAAAACCACGAGACGTTCCCAGCTTAGACGAGATGAATAAACTCTTGTGAGTTGTGGGTCTTCCCCTTGGGCCTCTTACCGGTTGGACGTGCCCAGAAAACCTCGAAAGGGTTTGTACTATGTATGTATGTTAAAGGTCCAGACAACGAACGAGGGAAGCACATTTTGACCGCGTGTATCCGCGATCTCATCCTCAATCAATCGCTACCTAAAACCCACTAATGAATGAGACTCGAACCAAGACAAATACCTCAATACCGGCCAAAGTGCTGTTAAGGACCTTCTCTCCTTCCTCCGTCTCTCTCCTTGACTCCTCAGAGCCGTCGTAGATGACGCCAAAGTTCACGAAGACCCTGACGCCTCCAAACTTGTTGTGGTGGTTCCTGAGACAGATCCGGTAAAAACCTGTCGGGAGGACACTGTCGTTACCTCAGAGAACGATACGTATATATATAATCTTTGGTATATTTGATTGGGACTGGGGGGGTGTCTCTGATGATCCCACCTGTAAGCTCAGTCTGGAAGTCCATCTGACCGACCGCGTGATTCTTTGAAGCCACGAGAACGCCCTGCGGCGAGTTTACCGTCACAAACAGCCGGTGGTCGTTGGCCATCCCGGTTACCCACTGCACCTGAGATCACACATAAAAACACTCAACAAACACCACGAGAAGACTTTCCCGTTGAAAACATATTATTTAAATAATTACAAGGTATTTGGTCCCATCGGTCTGTTAATAGTCTGCAACTTCTGATCTGATTTAATTTATCTCCATAAATGATTCATTTATTCTTCCAGATGAAGTTAAAGTCAGCTTTGTGAAGAAATCTCTCTTTTTTAATATTAACATCTCTGAGCCCGTAAACATTACTATGATCACATGTTTAAAAGTCAAACTGGATGACTTTGAAAGTCAGCGTGATAAGCTGGAGGACACATGGCACACGGAAGCAAACAATACACGGTTCATGCAAATTGTGACCGATGGATTTCCATGACTTTAAACCAAATGTCCATTATTTTAAACCAAATTTCCATGACTTATCCAAGACCTTTAACCAAATTTACATGGCTTTTAACTAAATTTCCATGAATTTTAACCATTTTTCTATGACTTTTCAACAAATTTCCATGACTATAAACCAAATTTCCATGACTTTAAACCAAATTTCCATGACTTTTCCATCCCTTTAAAACAAATGTCCATGAGCAAACATGTAGCCTTCCAGGACTTTTCCAGGTTTTCCATGATCGTAAGAACCCTGAATGTTGCGCAATCACCTCAAGAACCAGCGCATAAAACATGATAAACGCATTCATCTCCACAGACAAGATGAACTCGATGAAACTCACCATGTACGTGAGGTAGAAGCTTCCACTCTGGTGGGCAAAGTGCCAGAAACACTCCATCCCGGCAGCAGGAACCTCCACGGCGAAGTCGTACTTGTCGGATCCCCTGAACAGTCCCGCGGCGTCCTGGTCGAGGGCGGGCTCGGACTTCCTGCCGCTGACGCACCGAGAGCTCAACGTGATGAGCAGCAGCATAGTGTGCAGCAGCACAGTGTGCAGCAGCATGGCGGCGGTTCACTGTGCAGGAGGACTGCGAAGGAGCACAGCGCTTTCCTTGTGTGTGTCTTTAGATATCGGCGGGAAAGTAATTATTAACCCACGTCTGTAAAAAACCTAGGTCACGGCGCTTGATAGCGTAGCACTGAATAAAAACATGAGCGTGCACTGAGATTGTTTCAAGTTTCAACTGACTTATTGCCTTCTGAAAAGATCGATACCACTCTCATATAAATGTGTGGCCGGTTAGCTTAGCATTAAAAAAAATATGTACAAAAAGGAAAAATGACTAACCTCTGATGAATCATTGAATGTGTTACTGTTTCTTACTCTTGCACATCTTATTATTATTTTGTATTAAAATACACTTAGTACTGTCATTTGCTTGTTATATGTGTGTGTATATATATATATATATATATATATATATATATATATATATATATATATATTGCTACCATATTATGATTGTAAAGCTTAATATTTAAAAAAATGTCTCGTTAAAAAATTAAGATCCTGTAAGCATTAGCATCTTATAATTATGACTTACTATCTTATCATGATGACTTAGTATTTCATAATGATGACTTAGTAGCTCATAATGATGACTTACTATCTTATAATGACTTAGTATCTCACAATGATGACTTAGTAACTCATAATTCCTGCCGATAATTCCTGCCGATAGCTGATAATGATGAGTTAGTAACTCATAATGATGACTTAGTATCTCATAATGATGACTTACTATCTCATAATGATGACTTACTATCTCATAATGATGACTTACTATCTCATAATTTCTACTCTGTAAGTAAACATTTGTGCTGTTTGAGCTCTTGAGGAAAACATCACGCGCCAATCATCTCGTGTTTATTGACGCGTCGTAAAGAAAGTACACACAAAGTACATAAACACAAATACACACGCTGGGCGTATCTGTAGCTTCTCAGCAGCGGGGCTTCTCCTCTTCGCTGCCGGTCTGCGTGACGAAGAGCCTCTTGAGGAAGAAGAGCTGCAGGTACCCGGAGGTGACGATGAGCAGGCTGAGGGCCAGCGAGCCCCAGGTGACGTAGCGCGCGTTGGACAGCAGCAGGAAGTGGTCGGCGCTGCGCCCCATGCGGCCAAAGCTGTAGTACCGGAACACGTGGAACACCTGGTTCTCCACTCGGTGGGTCGAGTCCTGGAACCACACGACGCGTAAGCAACTGAGTGTGTGTGTGTGTGACAATGTCTGAGTGTGTGTGTGTGTCTGTGTGTGGGTGTGTGGGTGACAGTGTCTGAGTGTGTGTCTGTGTACCTCTATGAAGCTCAGTGTGTGTGTACCTATATGAAGGTGTATGTGTGTGTACCTCTATGAAGCTCAGTGTATGTGTGTGTACCTCTATGAAGCTCAGTGTGTATGTGTGTGTACCTATATGAAGCTCAGTGTGTATGTGTGTGTACCTATATGAAGCTCAGTGTGTGTGTGTACCTCTATGAAGCTCAGTGTGTATGTGTGTGTACCTATATGAAGCTCAGTGTGTATGTGTGTGTACCTATATGAAGCTCAGTGTGTATGTTTGTGTACCTCTATGAAGCTCAGTGTGTACGTGTGTGTACCTATATGAAGCTCAGTGTATGTGTATGTACCTATATGAAGCTCAGTGTGTGTGTGTACCTATATGAAGCTCAGTGTGTATGTGTGTACCTCTATGAAGCTCAGTTTGTGTGTGCGTGTACCTCTATGAAGCTCAGTGTGTGTGTGTACCTCTATGAAGCTCAGTGTGTCGTTCAGGTCCTTGCTGACTTCCTGCTTCTTCTTCTTCTGCTCCTCCAGCTGGTGGGCGGGGTCTTGGTATCCGTCATAGTAAACGCCGAAGCTGAGGAACACCTGCATGGTGCCGAAGCGGTTGTGGAAGTTGTTGAAACACATCTGATGGAAACCTGGAGGGACACACAGCAATAGAGACACAATGCACACAATACACACAATACATACAATATACACATAGTGCATAATCTTCAGACAGACAGACAGACAGACAGACAGACAGACAGACAGACAGACAGACAGACAGACAGACAGACAGACAGACAGACAGCTACCTGTTTCCTTGGCCTCAAAGTTGATCTGACCCTTCAGGTCATCAACAGTTGACACTAGAAGTCCACTGGGAGCGTTGACGGTGACAGACAGGTGTCTGTCATGGCCGACTCCCGTCACCCACTGGACCTACAGACAGAGACACACACAGACACAGACACAGACACAGACACACACACACAGAGTTAAATACAACGCAGAGTTACACATTGTATGTTTGCATACACTGATAGGAAACAATAAGTCCCGCCCACTTTAAAGCGGTCCAATCGGATTTGATTTGAATCCCTCTTGTAATTTTTCTGCACAGTGGTCACACATTCACTGAGAACCGCACACACACACTCACACTCTCTCTTCTTGTTGATACCTCATAATATCCTGACCGAGCTGATCGTGTCCTGTGTGAGTGTGTGCAGTCAGCGTGTGTGTGCAGTCAGAGTGTGTGTGCAGTCAGAGTGTGTGTGCAGTCAGAGTGTGTGTGCAGTCAGAGTGTGTGTGCAGTCAGCGTGCTGGCGGTGTGTTTGCTCTGCGCTCTGCTGGTCGACTACAGTAAACATTTCTATAGTTATTTCTTATTATTTAACCCCCAAATAAATATTTTCAGGTATCTCTCTTTATCTGTCTCTCACCATGAAGCTCAGGTAGAATCTCTCTCCTTGGTGGGCAAAGTGCCAGTAGCAGTCCAGTCCGCCGGCGGGCAGAACCACAGAGAAGTCGTACTGGTCGGATCCCCAGAACAGCTGCTGGTCCGTCATGTTGGGGTGAGGGTCCGTCAGGGGGCCGCCGCCCACCGGGCCGCACAGAACCAGGACCAGGACCAGAACCAGGACCAGGACCCTGACCGGGCCAACGCAGGACATCCTGAACCACATGTCTGAGCACGAGGAGCGTTGCTCTACACGGGGGGAAAGGAAAGGTGCCGGACTGAAGGAGACACAAGGAATGATTAACTGGGACCAACACGGTGGGAACACTGGGCTGAGGGAACAGGTGGAGAAGAGAGAGGAGAGGGGGGGGCTGAGAGGGAGAGGAGGAGGAAGAGGACTTATTTTTTTTATTTCAATGTTGTTTTTTATTTTAAATTAAGGACTGTAACATTAAACCCTTATTCATTGTTTTACTTTAAAACCAGAATTTATATATGAATGACACAGCATCCAGTAATGCACGTATTTATGTGAACAATATCAGACGGCACTGAAGGCTGAGGTAGCAAATGCACAGCCCGCCTCTGATTTTATATATATATATATATATATATATATATATATATATATATATATATATATATATATATATATATATATATATATATGTATATATATATATATATATATGTATATATATATATATATATACATATATATACATATATATATGTATATATATATATATATATATACATATATATATATATATATATATGTATATATATATATATATATATATATATATATATGTATATATATATATATATATATATGTATATATATATATATATATATATATATATATATATATATATATACATATGTATATATATATATATATACATATATATATATATATATATATATATATATGTATATATATATATATATATATACATATATATATATATATATATATATATATATATATGTATATATATATATATATATATACATATATATATATATATATATATATATATATATATATATATATGTATATATATATATATATATATATGTATATATATATGTATATATATATATATATATATATATATATATATATATGTATATATATATATATATATATATATGTATATATATATATATATATATATATGTATATATATATATATATATATATATGTATATATATATATATATATATATATATATATATATATATATATATATATATATATATATACATTATCCAAACCGCTTATCCTATCGCAGATATTTATATATATATATATTTATTTATTTGGCGGCTTCAGTTACGCCTACCGGTTACTTATTAGAACAAGATTTTGCACATAAAGTATACAGAGAACTTCCAAAATATTCTGTAGATGAAAAGTAAAGACTAAATATTTTACACATGAGAGATTAAATCCAGACCGGAGACGCCATTAACTTTGTCATTTTATTCATGAAGCACATGGTTTACGTCTTTGTCGTTTCAAAAGTGTCACATGGAACCCAACAAACAACACAACGGACGAGAAAAAACACAACCACGGCACCTCTCTAGCCCACAGGGGGCGCCAGAACCAACACTACCTCTTTAGTCCGCAAGGGGCTGTAGAACGAACACTACCTCTTTAGTCCACAGGGGGCAGTAGAACCAACACTACCTCTTTAGTCCACAGGGGGCGCCAGAATCAACACAATGTTAAAGGTCCTTGTAGGACTTTGAGTCTGACGGGTTGGCTTCAGTACTTCAGTCCTGCTGAAAAGGCAAAACAAGCGTCTCTGCGGGTTAATTTATTTCTGCTTTTCGTGGAAATCTTTTCTCGCAAACGCTACAACTGACCGGTTTCTCCCGTGCGGTGAGCCACGTGGCGTTACTGTTTTACACACCGAGCTCAATGGTTTCTCCCGTGTGCGTGTGGACCATCAAGTGCCGTCTCAGATTACTCTGCTGGGTG
Organism: Clinocottus analis; assembly: GCF_023055335.1. Lineage (NCBI taxonomy): Eukaryota > Metazoa > Chordata > Actinopteri > Perciformes > Cottidae > Clinocottus > Clinocottus analis. The sequence goes on along the minus strand of NW_027176218.1, from coordinate 2,090,771 downwards.
AAGCTCCTGCTGCAGAAGGAACAGACGAATGGTTTCTCCCCCGTGTGGACGGCCAGGTGTTGCCTCAGGTGTCCCTTTTGTGTGAACCGCTTGCTACAAACTGAACAACTGAATGGTTTCTCCCCCGTGTGGACTTTCAAGTGTCGTCTCAGATTTCCGTGTATTCCGAATCTTTTTCCGCAAACCGCACAACTGAAGGGTCTCTCCCCCGTGTGGATCCTCATGTGTACGACCAGCTTGCTGCTGGAACCGAAGCTCGCCTTGCAAACCGAACAGCAATAGCGCTTCCCGTCCGAGTGAAGTCTCATGTGAGTCCTCAAAGAGGACTTCCGGGAGAACCGTTGACCGCACACTAAACAGCTGCACGGTTTCTCCCCGGCGTGGGTCCTCATGTGGCGAGCCAAACTGCTCCCGGACCCGAAGCTGGTTCTGCAGAGCGAGCAGCCGAACAGCTTCCCGTCCGCGTGAAGTCTCATGTGAGACGCCAAGGAGGAGCTCCGGGAAAACCTTTGACCGCAGACCGGACAACTGCACGGTTTCTCCTCCCCCGCGTGGGTCCTCGCGTGTTGACCCAAACCGCTTTCGGTGCCGAAGCTCGCTCTGCAAATCAAGCAGTCAAAGCGTTTCCTCGCCGACGTTTTCCCGGCGTCACATTCGATATCAGTCGCAGGCGCTTCGCCGTTTGCCGGAGGGCTTAAAGGCTGAAGCTCCGTCGCCTCCTTCGCCTCCCAGTCACTGCTGACGTCCGTCTCGGGTTCACAGGGTTCTAAAATCTCGTCGTGAGCTGGTTCCTCGTCTCCTTCCCTGATCTCGGGATCAAATGGGAACTTGACATCAGCCTCCACCAGCCCTTGAAGCTGCTGCTCCTCCTCCTCCTCTGGACCGATCCAGAGTTCCTCCTGCTCTTCTTTAATGTGTGGGGGCTCCGGGTCCTCCTGGTCCAGACCGGGGATCCAGTCCTGCTGCTCAGAGGGAACCTCCTCTGGAACCACCTCCAGCTGCTGGACGTCTGCGGAGAACAAAAGACGTACAACTGTGGTTTAATGTTAGCAGCGCTTAGCATCTCTTTACATCATTTGTGATACGTTTCATGTATTAATGATGTTTTATGTTTGTAAAAAAAGTCACTCAATATCTTCTTTTACTGATCCTTCGTGCAAACAAATTAAATACTTCTACGGGGGTCGCGCCTACAGATTATTATTATTCTCATAAAAGGTTCCCTTGTGGGCATTGATGCAATAGCAACTAAATACATTTTCATAGAAGGAAAAAAAAGCAGGGCTCAAGTAATGTGGTGCTTTTTTTAAATACAATGTTTTCTAACAGCTTAAAATACCAAAGCATTGACACAAATATACATTTTATTTTTTGCAGCTCTTCGATGTTCGATGTCGTGATCGAAGCTTCTACCTTTAATTACCTCTGAGATGTAGTTCAGTATAAAGTACAATATGTACCTCTGAGGTGTAGTACAGTAAAAAGTACAATATGTACCTCTGAGATGTAGTACAGTAAGATGTACAATATATACAGACATGTAGTACAGTAAAAAGTACAACATGTACCTCTGAGATGTTGTACAGTAAAAAGTAAATGTTCCCTTTGAGATTTAGTACAGTAAAAAGTACAGTATGTACAGTGGAAAGCACATTAATTACCTCTGAGATGTTGTACAGTCAAAAATACAACATGTACCTCTGAGATGTAGTACAGTCAAAAGTACAATATGCACCTCTGAGATGTAGTACAGTTAAAAGTACATCCTTAAACATAAACACGCTGTAGTAAAGGTACTGAAGACAGCAGATCAAAGATATACTAATGAACCAAAGAGACTAACCTGCTCTGTCTAACCGGACTTCCGGGTTGTAAGCGGCGTCCAGCAGCTTCTGCTGCCGATGGTTCTCCTTCGAGCTGAGCTCCAGCTTCGCCTCGTATTCCGCTATCGTTCTCTCGAACACCTCGAATATCTCCTCCGCGGCGGCGCTGAGCCGCTGGCTCACAAAGCACCTCAGCATTTGGACTTCAGACATCTTTCTCCTTTTCCCCCTCACAGCAACAAACTGCGTCATAAAACGGGTTTACGCGGTTCACAACGAGGCCCAGGGACAAAGCTCTGCAGCGCTGAGGTTCAGCCACTGAGTGAACAGCTTCCGGTGTCAGTCGTCCTTCAAAATAAAAGCACCAACACATCTATTTTGGGTTCATGTCTCCACGTATTAATTATTAAGACATTTTTAAATCAATGGCCTGTGAGCCGAATTGAAGAGAGGACGTATTTGAAGAATACAAACTGTTTAATCGTGTTTTATAACACCGTCTTTGTTTGCATTAAAGCAAAACAATTTTAAACTTGTGTATTTTTGAAAGGCGTTTGGCACAAGTTTGTCGTCTCCATATATATATATATATATATATATATATATATATATATATATATATATATATATATATATATATATATATATATATATATATATATATATGACCCTTTAAGCCTTGAATGAGGGAAACTTTCTCCATTTCTCACGAGATGAAGGAACCGCATTCAGCACCACCTTTCATCCGGATGATAGATGGACAGATGGATGATGGATGGATGATAAATACGTTAACTCAACTTAGTAGGTAGTTGTACTTTACCAAAATAGTAGATGTTTCTTACATGTGTCACACTACTACTTAATATCAGTAATTAAATGGTCATGACAAACTGCAGCCAGTGTTCTTATGAGGACTTATATAGTACATTCATAGTTAATGGTCCTAAACTCACAATCAGACCTGAGCCCATTGAGACAGGATTTATTTGTATCATTAAAGCTCCGACTGCCTGCAGACGTTCAGTGTTTCTGCCTAGATTGTGTTTCCTGAGCTTCATCAACTGAAGTGACAGAAACAGGAAGTTAGTCACCAACTGGTTATCAGTCAACTCCCACAACGAGGGAAGACGTCTGCTGCTGGTCTCTCTGCTGGTCCTTACAAATAATTTAAACATTTGACTCGTTTCAGATCATCTCTCGTCATACAGACTACGGCCGCCTCGTCTCCGCCCACTTTGTCTCGTCTTCTTTTGAGCTTCACATATACGGAAAAAATACGTTAGGCAGAAACAGTGCAGTTAGGTTCGTTTTGGGCGGCCATGAGAGCAGACGTGCGTCCTTCGGTCCAAAATCTCCCCGGTTTAGTCTCGGACCCCTTCAGGGTCCGGCAGCAGTGGGTTTGTGAAAGAAGGCGTGGATCTGCTGAGCGGCGGCCTGACCCACCACGGGCTCCAGCTCATGGGGGGCGGCGTTGCAGAGCTGCCGGATGCTGGAGAACCGCTCCAGCAGGGCCAGAGCTTTGACCTCGCCGACCCCGGGGATGCGCCGCGCCAGAGCCAGCACCAGCGGGTCCAGCAGCCGGGACGAGGTCCTCCTCCTGAAGGGGTTCTCCCGGCCCGCCCCGTGGACCTGCAGGCCACCGGAAAGCAATCAGCATCAGACAACAAAGCAGCGTTCATGCACATGTTGACCAATGGATTTCCATGAATTTTAACCAAATGTCCATGAGCAAACATTGTGTGAAATCTGTGTGTAAACCGTAAAAACTGATAAAATGTGGTATTTAAACTAACAATGAGGATTCAAAGCATACAGTAAACCTTAAATGACACAAATTAATGAGACAATAGTTTGATTAAAAGAATAAACATTTATATAGATGCCTGTATGTTTGCCTGCTTACATTTTGAGCCTCTTTCTTTTCAAAGCATGCTCATTATTTAAAACTCAGCGTAAATGAACATCATGAACTCATGAATATAACACATTTACAGGACTTTTACTACACTTTGGGGAGTTTTAGTCTTAACAACAAAGTCAAACCGGTTTCGGGACTCACGATCTGCGTGATGAGCTGCGAGGCCTCGGCCTGCCCGCCGACCGGCAGCAGCGTCAAGCCGAGGTCGAACACCACAAACTTCTGCACGGCAGCAAAGTACTGCTCACTGAGTCTGGTGTTCTCCACCAGCACCAGCTCCTGGAGGCTGCTACTGCTCTGTAAACACACGGGACACGTCACCAACAATCAACACACGCTGTAATATAACACGTCACGGACCGTCAATACAGAGCGCTCCTTGCTCTCTTCATCAAGCTCACGTTTCGGTAGCGGACCAGCTTCCTTTTGTAGCCGGTTCCCGCGATGACGTCGCACTCGGACACGTACAGGACGCAGCCCTTGTTGGGCAGGTGGAAATCTGCCACGCCAAGCTGGTTCTCAAAGAGGACTCTCACACCGCCGCCTGCAGCCAGAGGAAGCCTTTCCGTTAGCTCATCACATGCTGGAGGGCTAACATGAAGTCATGTGACCGTGGTGGAGTTCCTCTATACACTAACATGAAGTCATGTGACCGTGGTGGAGTTCATAAAACATCATAAAAATTAATTTGTGAAGATTATCTTGATAAACTAAGTGTGTAAATGGAACTTACAGATGTTATTTTCAGAAATTAAAACTGGAATCCAATGGAAGAATCCCAGCCGTTAAGCTGTTTGTGGAGAGAGTCCATTTGGATAAGTATTGGAGATTAAAACACACTCTAAATTATAAACGATAAATACAGTTAGAAATATATCACTAAAATGAAAAAATGATGACTTCATCTAATTATTTAATAATAATAATAATAATACTACTACTACTAATAATAAGTCTTTCGCTGCCATAGCAACACTCTCTCTTGTAAAACGTCAGTTTTCCCGCGGTTAGGAACCCGGATGTGTGTAGCGGGGAATCGCGTCGTGTGGGAATTATAAAAGTTGTGATTACATTGAGACATTTTTAATCAATGGGATGTGAGCCGAATTGAAGGGAGGATGTATTTGAATCATACAAAGTGTTCAGTCATGTTATATAACGGCGTGTTTGTTTCCATTAAAGCGAAACAATCTAAAACGTCTATATTCTGGAGTGACCTTTGACACACGCCTGTTGTCTCCATGTAAAAATAAAAATAATGTTAATAATAATTACCCTTTAAGCTCTCAATGAGGGACGAGTTTCTCCATTTCTCGTTGGCAATAATGTGTCCGTACGGAGGTCCTGCATTCAACACCGCTTTGGTCTCCATGATGTTAAATCTCTTCTTCGTCCGCAGATCGTTGGTGTAGATGAGGAGCAGATATATTTCTCTTGCTCCCCCTGCAGGTCAAGTGGGGAACGTCGTCCTCACTGGTCGAGTTTGTCACACATTCAACACAAAAAACTCTTAAAAGTGATGAAACGTAACGAAGTATATCAATTCTAGTACTGTATCAAGTACAACTGTGATGTAGTTGTACTTTACTTGAATATTTCTATTAAATACTACTTTTAAACTTTGACTCCAATACATCTCCGATGGAAATATTTTACTTTTTACTCCACTAAGTGTATTTACCACCTTTATTACCATCTGTATTGTTTGAAAAGGTCTTCAACTTTGGATTTCCTGTTGCAATAGGGTATAAAGTTGTGTATTTTGTACATTAGCTGTCACTATTTTTGATACAGCCTTCGCTTGATTTTTTTCTATCCAGTTTGTGCTGTGTCCTTTTATCCCTTCTTTATTAATAGTCGTTTTGCCTCTATTAAAATGAAGTTATTATACAAAGGAATTTAATTAAAATCCACAGACATAAATAAGGCATAAAGAAGGATAATAGTTTAATAAAAAAACATTTAATAAATAAAGGCCTTTTAGCACCGCCCCCTGGCCTCGTGACCAACTGGCGTCTCCATCGCTCCGCCCCTTTTGTCACCGACCTGTCACCGGTCAGGAGCTCAGAAGCGGGTAACGTTACTTTTTTCTTTCGGTTTAAATTACCTTAATATCAAACGGAAGGTTAACCACAAAACCTCGCTGAAACGGGACTGCCGCCAATTTCGGCTCCACCTCGGTAACTTTTGAATTGCTAGTTTCCAGTGAAATAAGCGTAACGACGCCGGTGAGTTGACGTAAATTGATGTTAGCTAACGTTAGCTCACGTGTCTAAGTGGACGTTACTAAAAGGCGCGGGACCAAATTGCCGTCTGCTTCCTAACTTAAATCTCATTTAAACTTTTTAGACATTTATTTTAGTTAGTCAGCTCACTAGTTGTGTTTCCTTTCAGTGTCGATTGAGGGAAGTCACACGCGCCATGTTGAAAATATCGATTTTGAAGGTAAGTGGTTCATTAACAGTTGATTAAGGTTAAGGGTTGATTAGTGCGCGTGCTGCAGTCAGCGCCGTAATGCCGGAAGTAGAATCGTTAGAGGCACGTGGTGCTTTCCTCCTGTTACTTTATTATTCAAAATACTTTTTAATGTCTCTGAGTTTATAAAATGCTGACCTTGAACGTTGCAGCACGAGGTTACAATTTTGAAAATAAAATAAAAAATATATATTATATATATTTAAAAAAATATGACAGAATAATGTGAAGCACAATATATAACAAGTAGGATAGAATGAGGACAATGCACAATATATAAAACATATAGGAGAATAATAAGAAAAATACATAATGTATATAAAAAAATAGAATACAGAAACAGCACAATATATATATATATATATATATATATATATATATATATATATATATATATATATATATATATATATATATATATAAGATAATGATAAGACATGTATAATGCATATAAAAAATAAAACAATAAGCGAATTGCATAATGTATGTTACAAATATAGAAGATATATACAACAAAATAGAATAGTATTAACGTAACTAAGCAAACAAAATAATCGTGCAAAGGTGTAGAAGCAAACCAACGACAGTGTAACGGTGTTATAGACGTTTCTTGACGAGGAAAAACAACCAAACATGGAGATGAAAGTCTTTCAATAAAATAATCTACTGCCATTGTTTTTGAGTCTGAGGAATTCTGTCATTTAATTGAAATAGATTGGATAATGATGTAAATCATGTTCTTTAGATGTTTCTGCCATATTAATCTCCGTTGATGCTGCAGTTGTTGTTTTATAAATATACATATTGAATATTAAAGTGTCCTAATTAAACATATTAGCCAATATGATATTCTCATTGAATCACCTCTAACATAATCAATGGATTGTTCATGTCTTCATTGGATCATCTCTTACATGATCAATGGATTGTTCATGTCTTTATTGGATCACCTTTAACGTGATCAATGGGTTGACACAATCTGTGTTTATCTGTCAGATGGGTCCCAGGTCTGGAGCCTCCTTTTATAACCTTCATTCTGGCCTCTGCAGGTCGAGAGTCCGTCCTGCCTTTGGGGTCGGGTTGTTCGGGGTCCCGGCGGTGACGCGGAGACCACAGACCAGTATGACAGACTGCTGGCTCAGATGAACCTCTTCTACCACGACCTCACCCGGGACCTGCGGGAGCTGAAGCCCACCTTGTTGGAGGAGGGACAGGTAACGCAGCGCCCGCAGTCCGCCGTCTCCCTTCGCGTCTCAACACACCTGATCCGGGTCTGGGGGGCCCGATCCTGATGCACTTTGATGGACCTGGATATGAACTGGTGTGTGCGTGTGTGTGTGTCTGCGTCTCCCCTCAGGTGTGCGTGGTGTACTGGTCGGCCATAAAGTCGTGGTGTCGGGCCGTGGTGGAGTCGGTCATCGTGGACTCGGTGTCCTGTCAGGCTCGCTGCTTCCTGGTGGACCAAGGAGAGCGACTCGTCGTCCCCTCGGACAAGTAAGACCAGAGCCGCGTCACTACGATCACAGACAATCAGTCGATTATGGTTTGCAGACCTCACGTCGGTGTGGCTGTGCCCTTTCTGATTTTTAACTGTTACGTTTGTCGTCTCGGTTCCACGAGGATCCGAATCGCCGTGCCGAGCTTCCTCAAGCTGCCCTTCGGGATGAGGAGGTTCCACCTGGTGGGAATCGAACCAATGACCCTGCGAGTGTCCTTCTACGAGGAGAAGCCGCGGCTCATGTGAGACGAACTAGTGATAGACTAGCTATATAGCTAATAGAATAGCTATATATATATATATATATATATATATATATATATATATATATATATATATCGTAAATCTAAATTTGTCCTTGTGCTCTATAGGCCGTCCACTCGGTGGGACAGCTCCGCTACTCTCTACCTGCACAACCTGCTACAAGGTTAGTGCAACATGCAGGAGGATGTAGACGGGACTTCCTTTGAGTCCTGGGCTGCCGATACCGATGTTAAAAACCTACTTGAGATCCTTAGTCGCTTTTTTAATGTTTGCTTCCTTCCACCAGCGTCGACTCAGACAGAGGCTGTGCTGCTCGACTCCGAGTCGGACTCCACCGCCATTGAGCTCTACCTGACCATGGGCAACGTCAAGGTGAACTCTGACCCCAGGGCGTAAACCTGAGTTTAACACGGAGCTTCATCCATGAGCTACTTTCAGTCCCTGCACACAAACAAGCATCTTCACCCTCATAATGTTGACAACATCCAGACTTTGTCTGCTCTTCTCTTGACTGGTGTATTTTTTTTTTTTAACAGTTATTGTATTTTGTTTCCTTTTGCTCGTTGTTATCAGCGCTGGTTTTGTCACACAGAGAAAAGAATCACCAGGATTCTGATGAATTTCTTTTCTTCTTCCAGATCTGTGTGAAAGACGACCTGGTGGCCAAGAAGTTTGCGTATTACAGCGGCTGTCTGGACGAGGTGGACCAAATACCCGTCATGCTGACCTCCAGCATCCTGACCCAAGGCGTCTGCTCGACCTCAAACAAGCCGACGGCACAAACGACCCAACCACCTCCCGGTAAAAGACACACCCATGTGACTGGTTGTATAGAAGTCTATGCTTCATGTGTTAAAGCTGCATTCTCTCTACTGACCACCAGGGGGAGACTCCTCTGGTTGTATGGAAGCCTATATAAGTGACTACCAGGTGATTGACAGGTCGAGACCAGCAGTTGCTTCAGTTGTCACAGAGGAGCAAAACGGCTCTGACGCTGCTGCTGCTGAAAAGTGAGGCCCAGAAGTTCACTGTTGCTCCTCTTTACTCACCTGACTCGTCTCTTCACTCACCTGACTCGTCTCCTCTTCACTCTCCTTCTCTCTCGCTCAGTGACTCGTCAGAGGAAACGGACTCGTCTCTGGCTGCAGCTCTGTCCAAAAGCCTCAGTCTGTTCAGGTGAGCGTGGACCTCCATCCCATACGAGCGTCTGATTGGCTGAGGGCCAACTGCACGTTTTCCCGTCTCATTTTGCTTCCGGCTGTTCGATACCGATGAAGCACTTTTTATCGCCGAGCAGGTTCATGAAGTTCTTGAATCCCGGCAGCAGCTCCGAGCAGGCGGATCCCACTGTGAGTCATGCAGACGCGTTTCCACCATTTTGTCTTTAGCCGGTACATCGACTGCTTGAGGTCGATTGTTGTTGTTGTTTGCATCTTTTTACCCGCTTGTTTCTGTGTCCCAGATGGGTCGGCATGAAGAGCTCCTAGACCACCGCCCCGAAGAGACGCCTGCGGCCTCCAGCAGCGACTCGGAGCAGGAAGTGTACGCTGCCTCGAGGCCCAGCGCGGCAGAATTAGAGAATGAGAATGAGTATAAACTGTGAAAATGACAAAATAACACACACAAAAATATAGACTTAAAAGCTATAATGTTTTTATATATATATATATATATATATATATATATATATATATATATATATATATATATATATATATATATATATATATATATTTATTATAGTAAATATATATATTATAGTAAATATATGACTAGTGAATTAACACTTTCTTCTCCTCGCTCTTTGGCTTTGATGTCTGTCAGCAGAACGAGTGGAGCTGAATCGGTCAGCGAGAGCGGTCTGGCTGAGCGTCTGGTGGAGCAAGAGAGCAGGTACACGACGCTCACATCGGTCACAGCGCGACTACGTAACAGTTTAGTGTGTGCATGCGCGTCTGAGCCGATCTTCTTCTCCTTCTTCTTGGTGTTTTGCGGTCCAGCAGTTCGAGTCCATCGGTGGACTCGGGTCCCGCAGAGAAGACACGGCGGACCAAAGAGGACTGGGCCTGTTCACGGTGAGCCGAGGGAGGATTCACGGTGACGCGTTGCTGAAAAACGGACCAGAAGCAAACTGGGGCAACGAGTCGCCGCGTTTGCTCCTTAGTGAATCCTTAGTGAATCCTTAGTTTTCTCTTTTTGAGTGTTAAAAACTGACTTCTGCGTCCCCCGATGCAGCCTGTTGGAGTGGCTGAACCCGACCATGGACCCGGAGCCCCTGAACCCGGACGCTGCCGACGCTGCGGTAGGTTTGAACACCCCACCCTCCGAGCTGCCACAGTGCATTCTGTGTTATTTACCCGTCTCGTGTGTCCTCCTCGACTGCCCTCAGGCCGCCCCCAATGATCCCAGTAGGAGTGGCGTTCTGGTGCACTCCGCCCTCCCAGTGGAGCCCTGCACCGGCCTGGACGACGCCCCCGTCACGGACGCTCTCCGCTGGGTAAACGTGCTCCCACTTTTCCTGTTTTTTTACTTTTACTCGAAAATGAGGAAGAGGCAAACGGATTGTTAAAGACTGAAAACCTTTTTAGTCACTTTCAAAATAGATTCAATGATAAAATCCTTTTTTTTTTTTTTATAGCTTCAGTCTCAAATTATGAAAAAATGCTGAACTTAAAAGACTGCAAATAAATGTGGTTGTACAGCTCTTTTTGTACCAAGACGCCTGTAGCCAGCAGCAAGAAAACCTTGAGAACGTAACGTTAAACTACAAGCTAGCTTCTAGCTACTGGTTTACTGCAGCGATTTTCAGCCACTGTGCTGTGAGAAAATGTCCAATTTCCCTAAATTGGTCCCAAAGAAATATTATTTAGTTGCCGCACATAATTTTCCATCGTCTGAGCCTGCAGTATAGTGGCAGGTCTAGTCATGAAATACTCATCAATTCCAGTAGGTAGGGCGATAAATACCGACTATAAATGATGTATTATGCTACAATGAGACAGTTAAAAGTCATGAAATTTGGTTTAAAATCATAGACATTTGGATAAAAGTCGTGGAACCCCATTGGTCAGAATGTGCTTGACCCCTGTCCGTATCTTAAACCAAGCGTCCCGCCTCCAGGTGCTGAGGAAGAAGCAGTACGGCGCTCTGTCTGCCGCCGACCGCTACGGCTGGCCGTCTGTGTCTCGGGGCTGCGACACCCTCATCGTGTCGCACGGCGCCGCTCAGCCTCTCAGCTACTTGGCTCCGCTGCTCACCCACATCCTGCTCAACTCCATCTTCGCCTCCCACTCCTCCAACGCCGGGGTGAGAGCTGCAGCGTCCATTTTAGATGTTTGTTTTGTTGCTCGAGAGAGGGCGCCGCTCCTTTTTTTAATTGTTGGTTCTCGTGCTTCCCGTTGTCTGCCGCTCAGCCCGTGGCGGTGCTGCTGTGTCCGGGCTGGGAGAAGGCCCAGGTGGTGTACGACCTGCTGGAGGAGACGAGAGCCGCCTCCCCCCTCCACCCGGCCATCGTGCTGCTGGGCGTCGGCAAAGACGAGGCCAAGGCCGTCAGGATCCCCAAAAACTGTGAGCACGGAGCGCCTCGGTCTGCTAGTGATCTCAAAATCCCCATGATGCATTGCTTCGACCGTCTCTGTGTCTGGAGCAGGCCTGCTGCTGGTGACCACGCCCTTCAGTCTGGTGCGGCTGCTGTCGTGCCACTGCTTCCTGTTCCTGCGCCTCTTCCACCTCGTGCTGGACGAGGCCGACCGGCTCTTCGCTCTCGCTCCGGACCAGGTGACCGTCTGCTCGTCCGGCCGGACCGTCCGGCTCCCGAGCTCCCAGAACCCTCGTGCTGCGTTCACACCAAAAGCGTTGCGAATTTTCGAAAACCCTTTTTTTTTTCTCTCTTGAGTTTACTCGCTCGACTTTGTGGTAAATTCATTTGCTTTTTTGCGGCGCGCAGCGTTTCCGTGGCTTTACTCACGTGAAATCTACTCGCACAAAGAATTTGCAACGCTTTTGCTGGGAACGCAGCGAAATAATGGTTAAATAATGACTAAATGAAGGTTAAATATAAGGTTAGATGATGATAATGACTACTAGCACGTCGTTTGCGTTTTCGCAACCTCGAGTGTCTCTGCATTGACTTTAATAATTTAATATTTAATAATTTGCAACTCTTTTGCTGTGAACGTAGCGCAGATCCTCTAAACTTTTCCACCTATTTTTATGATTCATTTTGACCCATTTCTCTCTTTTTGATGTGAAACTTTTCTCCGTGTTTCTCTATCAAATGATGACCGTCCTCCTGGTAGATGGACACCATCTTGCAGCATTTCCAGAAGGTGACCTCCAGCGAGGAGAACGCTTCCTGTCCTCAGCAGCTGGTCGCCGTGGCCAAAAGATGGACCAGTCGCATGGAGGGTTTGGTAGCCAATCACATGTCGTGCCCTTGCATCGTCATCGCCGTCCCGGAGGAAGCCGCTCTCTACGGCAATGTCCAGCAGGTCGGTTCCCCCGCGAATCCCTTGGACAGCTTTTGAGTGGCCGCGGCTCCGCCTCCGGTCTCCAGCGGCTCTGTTTTTGTCTCCCCGCAGATCATCCTCATGACTCTGGAGAGCAGCAAGTTCCCGGTCATGTTGGGCGCGTTGGATTTCAACCCCGACGTCGGCCAGAAGACTCTGATCGTAGCCAACTCCGCTGCGGAGGTGGAAGACGTGTTCAAGGTGAGTCCAGAAGACTACTTCTCCTCGAGAAGACGACTCGGTTAAGTCGAGCCGGCTTGCGGCGTTGTCGGCAAGGGTTGCTTAAAAAACAACAACAACGTCCTCATCCTTTTCCCCGCCTTCAGGCCGTGAGCAACAAATCCGCATTCTGCCTCAAGACCCACGAGGGGTTAACGCACCAGTTTGACTTCGTCATGCAGCAGTGGAGGAAAGACATCGGCCCCGGCACGCACGTCATTCTGGGTAAGCAAACGCAGTGACGCACGAACCTGTTCTATTGGTCACCGGTTACTTCCTGTCTCACACATTCAGCTAATGAAAAGCATTACAGGGTTTCTTAACGCTCATAGAAAACCTGGAGAAGTCCTTGAAAAAAACAAAAGTTATAATTAAACTCATAGAAATGTGGCTAAAAGTGATGGAAATCCATTAGTCACAATGTGCATGAACCCTGATTAGAGAGCGTATCGCTACATCTTGTAATTCCACCCTGTTTGAACTTGATTTTGGAGATGAGAGATCATCATCCAGTGTTCTCTGACTCTCCTCCTGTGACCTTTCCTCCTCCCTGCGTTTGACCTCCAGTGACCTCCAGCGAGTGCCTGAAGTGTCTGGGCGTCAGAGACGCGTCCTGCGTCGTCCACCACGGCTTCCCCTCGTCCCCGAAGCAGTTCGGCGTGCGGCTCTCCTGCCTGGCCGACGGCTTCAGGAACCTCGCCCACAGAGTGAGAGACGCGTCTTCTGTTCCTTTCTTCTCAAGTTACACATGACCTCACATTACATTACTGTAATTACTCTGACATCACTGTGCATTACTGGACCACAAAACCATAAGAAATTAATATAATGTAATTAGAAATTACTGCGTAACAGCATAACAACCAACTACACAAACAATCAGACAAGGACAGAAAAACTGAATATAAATCATCCTAAATTGAACATAAATCGAACATAAATTATCATAAATCAAACAAATCATCATAAATCAAATATGAATCCTTATAAGCTGAACATAAACCATCATAAATCGAATATAAATGATCATAAATTTAGCATAAATCATCACAGATTTAACAGAAATCATCATTAATTCAACAAATCATGATAAATCAAACAGAAATCATCATAAATTTAACAAATTATCATAAATCAAACATAGATCATCGTAAATCATATAACCACATGACAATCTATAACAATTGTATTTGTTTCATTCTTGCTACTATTTTATTTTCAGTTCATACAGCCGTCAAAACCATTAAATCATAATAAACGTAAATATTTCGGACCATCTTCAGAGTCACTTGGGCTGCAAAGCCTCTTCGTATGGTTTCATACTTGTATTCATAAAAAGGTTCCACACGGACGAAACCCCGTCTTCTATTCCTGAGACAAGATGGCCGAAACGTCACGTTCTGTGTTCTCCCCACCTCCCGGAGGTTTCCCCCGAGGACCCGGCGGGTCGCCGCCCGCGTCCCTCCAGGTCGGTGCTGCTGATCTCGGAGAGGAACGCCAGCCACGTGGTCGGGGTTCTGCGCTACCTGGAGAGAACCGACGCCCCGCTGCCCCCCGAGCTGCTGTCCTTCGCCCGCGGCGTCCACGAGGCCCGCGAGGACCACAAGACCACCCGGCCGCTCTGCAGCTACCTCAAGAGCTTCGGAGTCTGCAGGTCAGGGGATCGACACCCGGCGAGCGATCCACTGACTCTTCTGTCGGAACGTTTCTCTGGCTGTTAATTTAACGTATAAACCAACACGAGGAGGCACTCGTCCGTCCTCCTGTTGTTCTGGTTGAATCCCCAACATGTCCTCCCGTGTGTTCCTCTGCAGAGACGGCGGTGTGTGTCCAGACCGTCACAGGTTCCTACCCCAGCTGGACCGGTCGGTGCTTCCGGCCTCAGGAGTCATAGAAGTGAGGATCTTTGTCTCTCTTTGGTTTTCAGTGTTTCACAGTTGAACAGAACGTCCTCAGGTCCCGTCTCTCTATATGAAGATGTCCTAACGCTGCGTCCTCAGGTCCTTCCTCTCTAGGTGAAGACGTCCTAACGCTGCGTCCTCAGGTCCTTCCTCTCTAGGTGAAGACGTACTAAACGCTGCGTCCTCAGGTCCTTCCTCTCTAGGTGAAGACGTAGTAAACGCTGCGTCCTCAGGTCCTTCCTCTCTAGGTGAAGACGTACTAAACGCTGCGTCCTCAGGTCCTTCCTCTCTACATGAAGACGTACTAAACGCTGCGTCCTCAGGTCCTTCCTCTCTACCTGAAGACGTACTAAACGCTGCGTCCTCAGGTCCTTCCTCTCTAGGTGAAGACGTACTAAACGCTGCGTCCTCAGGTCCTTCCTCTCTAGGTGAAGACGTACTAAACGCTGCGTCCTCAGGTCCTTCCTCTCTAGGTGAAGACGTACTAAACGCTGTGTCCTCAGGTCCTTCCTCTCTACGTGAAGACGTACTAAACGCTGTGTCCTCAGGTCCTTCCTCTCTAGGTGAAGACGTACTAAACGCTGCGTCCTCAGGTCCTTCCTCTCTAGGTGAAGACGTACTAAACGCTGCGTCCTCAGGTCCTTCCTCTCTACGTGAAGACGGCGTCAGTGTTCTGCGGCCGCCTCGTCCAGAAGGAGGACGGAGGCTTCCGCGGCATGGCGGCCGAGATGGAGGCGCACTACGCCAACGGGAAGCTGGGAGCCGGCGAGGTGCTGCAGGGAGGCCTCTACGCCGTGCAGGAGGACGAGGGCTTCCACAGGTCTGACACGCGATGGCTGTTTGTTCAATCCCGTCCTCAGTGGGTTAGATGGTTGCTGCAGCAGAGTAACCAGCAGGTCTTGAGGCTGCTGGTTAGTGATCCTGGTTACCAGCTGGTTACAAGCTGGTTAGTGATCTTGGTTACCAGGATGTTTTCAGATTTAATTTTCCGATGTTTGTCCCATCTGCTGCTCGGCGCTTTGTCCTGTCCACCATTTATTTTAATAAACCCTTTATTCAACCCTTAATTTATTCTATTATTTGGCCTTTATTTTGTCTATTATTTACCCTTTATTTATTCCTTTTTATATATTTTATTTAGTCTTTTATTTTCGCCTTTATGTAACCCTCTATTTAGCCTTTATTTTGTCTTTTATTCGTTTTATTTAACCCTTTATTTATTTTGTTTAACCCTTTATTTCGCCTTTATTTAACCTTTTAATTATAGTTAATTTAACCCTTTATTTAATCATTTATTTA
Source organism: Clinocottus analis (assembly GCF_023055335.1). Lineage (NCBI taxonomy): Eukaryota > Metazoa > Chordata > Actinopteri > Perciformes > Cottidae > Clinocottus > Clinocottus analis. The sequence goes on along the minus strand of NW_027176218.1, from coordinate 2,074,863 downwards.
AGTAGGGTTAAACGTAGCGGACGTTCATTCACATGGAAGAATCTCGCTCTCCAGCTTGTGTGGTTAGTTTTTGATATAAATTGTTGACATGAATCTCTCTACCCTCTACACATGCACGCTGTGCTCCTCTACATATGTTTCTGTGCTCCTCTACATATGTATCTGTGCTCCTCTGCATATGTATCTGTGCTCCTCTACATATGTATCTGTGCTCCTCTGCATATGTATCTGTGCTCCTCTACATATGTATCTCTGCTCCTCTACATATGTATCTCTGCTCCTCTACATATGTATCTCTGCTCCTCTACATATGTTTCTGTGCTCCTCTACATATGTTTCTGTGCTCCTCTACATATGTATCTGTGCTCCTCTACACATGCGCTGCTCCCCGCTGCAGGGTGAAGGTCCTGTCCGTCCCCGACCGAGGCGACCGGCTGTTTTTCAGCGCCTCAGTTCGGTTCATCGACGTGGGAAAGGAGGCGGAGGTCAAATCCCATCAGATCCTGCAGCTCCCGGAGCGGTTCCATGCGCTGCCCGGCCAGGCCGTGGAGATCGTCGTCTGCCGGGTCCGACCGGTCGACGGAGAGACCGACTGGCACCCCAAGGTGATGCCCTCTGTTTGTTTACTGCTGGCTGCCACATAAACATGTTGATGCCCACTAGCGGTGACCTGCCGACCCGGTTCAAGTGAGGAAATGACCTCAAAACAGCTCACAAACGCACGAAGACGAATCTCTGAGTGACCGAGCAACATTTACTGTGAGACCGGTCACGTGACTGGACACTTGTTGCGGCCTCGCAGGTCACCAGAGCGATCAACCAGAGGATCCGAGGCCTGCAGCACCGAGCCAGAGCGGTGTTCAGTCTGGACAACACGGTGTTCGTTGACCCCATGGTGAGTTCTGCTCCTCGCTCGGTCATCACTGGAGCTCTTGCCTCAACTCTGAAACACTCGTCTCACGCATCGCTCAGGAGGGAACAGTCTTCATCACTAAATTATCATGATTATTATTATTATTTGTCCCCAGGTCCGTTTGACGCAGCTTCCCGGCATGAAGACGGTGATCAACGAGTACAGCGTGCAGTCGGAGATCCTGAACACCGGGATGGGAGTGAGCAACCAGCAGCACCTGGACCTGCTGAGGTCGCTGTGCCGGGAGCACGAGGCCGGAGGCCGGCAGGAGGCCGGCCACGCCTCCGAGTAAGGAAACGCTGCACGGTCCCGGCAGTGGTGCCGAGCGGTGTGTGAACGGAGCGGCGCTCTTGTCGTCCGCAGGTCGCCGGACGGGCCGGCGTCTTTGGAGGTGCGGATCAAAGCGGAGGTGGAGGTCCTGACCGACGCCGTCAGAGCCGCCGAGGTCGGCTGGCTCGCCGACCTTCCTCTCCTGGAGCCGTGTGAGCCGCTCGGTCCGGTGACGCCACCGGCAGCCAGACTGCACCCGGTTCCAGCGTGTGGTCAGAACCCCCTGCAGCCCCGCGCACACAGAAATGCCCACACGGCTGATCCGGAGTCAGCCGAGCCGCTCACGAGGTGAATCTTCATGCTGAAATAAACAAGGCGGCCATTAGTTGGGCTTCAGATCTTTAGGGTTAGATCAGAAGTTGAATCTGAAGTTGTCATGTGTAACTAGCGCGTTAGCCAGCGATCTTAGCTGCCTTTAGCATGGCGCTAGCTAGCTTGCATTCTTCACTAAAAGCATCAGTGGTGACGTGCGAGTCGTGTTGCAGTTGAAGAGCAACGTCAACATTTTTAAATGAGCGGTTTAGTCACAGAAAACAATCATCACACGCGGATATGAAAAGATATCATCTTGTTAGCTACGTGTCCCTCAGTGGGATTCAGATGTTTTCATGTAGGAATGAACCAAAGCTTTTTTATTTTTATTCTGATGCACAGAATCGGAGACGAAGGAGGAGTTCTCCCAGCTGCTCATCTCGACCCCGAGGGAAAAGGTCAAAATAAATAATAATAATAATGCATTTTATTTTTAACGCACTTTTCTTTCAATTTGAGGCACACATTGTTTCTTTAAGGGATTCATCCATCTTCATCTTTAAGGGATTAATTTGATTCTTAACGCACTTTTCTTTCAAAAGAATCTCAGTGCCACAGAGCCAGTATACAGTAAAACAAATGAAAACAAAGGTTAAAAGGTTTTTAGGGCCGGTCCTAAAAGAAAGTAAAGACGGCCACACAGAGGCATGGCGGTGCACGTTGACGGTGTAGATCCTAGAACATGAATAAGAAACCTGTGAACCGGATCACACGTCACCGTGACCTTTCTGTGTTCAGGTGATGATCGGAGCAACAGCCGGCACAACGAGACGGACTGCGACGAGTCCACAAAAAGGTACCGAGTGGATCTGAGAAGAAAAGCTCGACAAAGTCTAAGAAGTTTAATCAGACGGAGTCTGTGATTCTAATCCACGTGATCTCGGGCCGCTAGTTTCAGTTCAGAATTTTGTAAATGATTACATTCTAATACGCTGACTTTTTCCCTGTCCGAGACACGCCTCCTTTTTAGATCTTAACCGCCGGTGCATCTGTTCCCAGTTTCCACCCTCTGGTCCGTTGGTACCAGACGCCCGACTCGGTCGTCGTGACGGTGAAGCTGAGGAACCCGGAGAGCCAGCGCTGTGATTTCTACGCCGACCGAGTCGTGTACAGGTCCGTCAGCAGGTTCTGTTCCATCTTCCCCAGGGAGAGAATGTAGCTTTAACACATGAAGCACAGACTTCTATACAACCAGAGGAGTCGCCCCCTGGTGGTCAGGAGAGAGAATGCAGCTTTAACACATGAAGCGGACCCTGAAGTGGCCTCCTGGTTAACTCTCTCTCTCTCCTGCCCCCTGGTGTTCAGTGGCAGAGTGGCCGGTCGGACCTACAGAGCCGACCTGCTGCTTCACGGCAACGTCGCTGCCGACCGCTGCTGCTGGGAGATGAAGTCCAACGAGCCGGTCCTCCAACTGGTCAAACAGCAGCCGGGAGACTGGGTGAGACTCCTCAGGAACAAGGTACTGGACCCGGAAACTGGATCAGAACAGAATCGATGTGAAGCGCCGGGAGATTCATTTAAATGCGGGTCCATTTCACTCGAGTGTATTTCTTTTCCTCCAGAGTATTTTCGTGAGTTACGACACGGAGCACATCGAAGAGGACGAGGACGAGGACCGAACCCCGAACGGTAAAGAGACGCAACCTCCTAAACATGTGACGGTACCGTTGTTTGCGATGTCTGCCCGTGCAGCGCTGTAACGTGTCAGTGGTTCGGTCTTCAGGGCTGCACTTCGTGGAGGACCCGGGGATGGACAACTCCTACGTGATCTCAGAGAGCGACAGCGACTGAAGTGTACGGCTCTCAAGCTTTTCACTCGTTGTGTTGGCGACCTTTGACCCCTTTGATCTCGCAATAGAAACGTCTGCTTTGTCAAATTTTAGGTTTATTTTTCTGTTCAGAATTTACTAATATTTCCACAATATTCCACATCATGGCTGTCTGTAAAGTAGGAAGTAGGAGTGTCACGATTTTATTGGATTTACTTTTTTAGACATTTCTTTTTTTTCCTCCGCTATCTTGTCTTAATTTGCGGAAATCAACAAACGGATCATCGGTCTGACGGCTGTTTATATTTTCAAATTGTTCTTTTAAAAGATACGTGGCGCCATTTTGTTTTGATTCCACACTTTGTTAATTAATTAATGAATGAATGTAAATCCTCATGCAGATTCTTTGGGAATCAGCCACCATAAGCGGCGTCTAGCATCATTTAATATTATGTGTAAGGCAACACCAGACATTCTAAATATAAGTATTATGCGACAGCCATAACCATATAACACATGGATACAAGTGTACTGAGTCGTTGTGTATTAAATACCAGATTGTTCTGTTGACCAGAGTATCTGATCCGGCTGTTTGAGTCCTTTAGAGCGTCATCACTTTGACTTCTTTCACCCGTTCATCAGGAATGAACCACAAGAGGGAGCCGCAAGATGGCCGCCGGGTTCTGAGTTATAATTAGTTTTATTAATTTGATGGCAGAATAACCGAGTAGAAAAGTGTAATCCTGCCTCCCACCGTCGCTTCCCGATCAGAATGTAAACCGTGACACTCCCACTTCCCCGTGATTTTCAGCCCAAAAAATATTCTCCCTTTAGACTTTTTAATTTCTGGTTCCGCACATCTTGTACATTTTTTTTTTTTTTTTTCTTGCTGGCCATCAGGTTGAGACTTACTGCGTCGAGTTTTAAGAACACGTGATTCTCTTTCTCTCCTTTTTGTACGAATAAAAGCTGTGAAAGGGTCTTTATAGAAATCAATGAAGATGATAATCGAGCACGAGCACAAGGGGCCTGGGTTCAAAGCCCGGTTCTTCTGTGGAGTACGTACGTTCTCCCTGTGTCAGCGTGGGTTCCCTCCGGGTTCTCTGGTTCCCTCCAGTTCCTCTGGTTCTCCCCCCTCCTCCTTATTCTCTGGTTCTCCGCACAGTCCAAAGACATGCAGCGCAGGTTAATTGCCCGTAGGTGTGAATGTTCTGTCTCTAAGATAAACTGCTGACCTGTCCGGGTCCTAGTCCTGGTTCTAGTTCAGGTTCTAGTACCCAACAGGTGGAACCCTAAATTCAGATCATAAAGTGCTAAATCACCATTTTAATGCTGCAAAGTTGTTTTTTTGTCTCATCTCTCAGATCAGTTTCATACTTTTTGTCCAACAGCTACAAAGGATTTGATTGACACTATATATATATATATATATATATATATATATATATATATATATATATATATATATATATATATATATATATAATTAAAAAGAAATGTGTGTGGGTGTATTTTTTATCTCAGAAAATACTCTGTTTCAATCCATATTTGTTGGCAATATAAAGCCTTTTGAGAAACATAAATAAACAGCTCCATAAATTACTGAACTATTTTCAATCCAGAGCTTTCTGTTGAAAGACACAACGTTATATTCTCTTTGGAACCGTCTCTATCGGAGTTAAGTATTAAGTCATTTTTTTAAACATTTAAATAAATATTATATTATTGTTTGATAAGTAAAGTACTATAGATCTGTTCTGGGGTGCCAGGTTGGGATAAATCCGTCGTAGGTGAATATTCTTTGAGATTGTAAATAAAGCAATAATGATACAGACAGCTTTGAGTTTAATTTAATTTTTTGTTTTTTGGCAAAGTGTGACGCGTTTTGAACGCAGATGTACGTTGCCGCTTGTTTCTGAGTCAGGATGAAGCCGTTACTCGCCTCCCACTCAACAAAGGGATTACTTAAATGATTGATAATCATTAAATGTCAGGAATCCAATTCAGAGAATCTTCTTTGACCTTCGGGTGCGTTTCATTTGCTCACCCTCATCAGCTTCTTGAAATAAAAATGTTATTGTTCAGTCTAACGAGTCGCTTCAGAAAGTTCTTCAGAAACATTCCTGCTTTCCCAATGTTTAATAAAGTTTAAATTATTGGATTGAAGTGTAAATATTATGTTCTAATGTTTAAATATTTTATACACTTTTGATTTGTTTCTATCAAAGTATTTTATAAGCTTTTGATTTTAACTACGTATTTACATTTACTGCTAAATATGTGATGTTCATCTAGTTTAAATTATTCACACAACATATGAACTAACACATTAACACAACATGTTAGATAGTTTAACTTTTGTAATTTTCCTTATTCATGAAATAATGTATCCCATAATAATTAAGAAAGTAATTAGTCTCAATAGTGTTCGTAAGCATCTCAAAATAAGGAAAAACTCAAAAAATGTCATTTTGTTGAGAGTTGCTCTTATTTTGAAAAATTACTTTGAAAACGATTTTACCTTGAAAGAAAATTTTTTCGAGAATGATTATTTCATTTTGAATAAGCTCTGATTTCAAAACACGAATTATTAAAAAGATACTAATTATTTTAAGACAATTCTTATTTTAAGATACTACTTCCCATGGTCACGTGATCTTTTTGTTTTTCTTCTCCGGTCTCGCCAGCGGAAATGCCCTTCCAGAGTAAAAGCGACCTCCCTTTTTTTCACGGCTTTGTTTTACGTGTTTCCTGTCTGGTGTCTGGCAACCCGGAGACCAAAAGGCTGCGGTCCTCCTGCCGCTGGTGAGCCAGCTGATCCCCGTCAACAGGCTCCTGACACGCGGCCATGCCCGAGCCCGGATGACCCCGGTTCCTCGCTGCTAACAGGTAACACACACACGCACACACACGTACTAACCCCTGGATTAGTTTCTAGTCGACCCCGTTTAAGGGGTAAGAATCTAACGTCACACCTGCTAGCTGCGGGTCGCGTTCACGGCCAGTGTGTTCAAACGACGTCAGCTAGCAGGCTAATTGTTCTAACTTCCGGGTCCCCGGTTCCGATGGGGACTTCACGTTAGAAGCCGAACATCTACACGTGCTGTCCGCAAGTCGGTCAGCTGCTCGGACGAGCGGAACGTCACCTGGGACGTGTCACCTGAGACCCTTTTTGGAAACAGGTGTTCAAACAGCTCGCAAAGCCCCCGAGCGACCGAAACGTCCCAACCAGTCTCCAGTCAAAAAAAGATGAATTTAAGGTCCAGCGAACGGGACCACTGGAAAGTAAAATACCCATTTTAAACATGGTCGGAACTCGCTATGAACACAATTAGTTACGATTGAAACTATCTTGAATCTGGTTTGCCTCTACTTTAATTTATTGCACAGTTAATGGAGAGAGTGAGCGGATTATAGACACTAAAAACAGATATTACGTCAGATTAAATTCAATATGAAGCTAACTAATTTAGCCGAGTGTATCAGAAGAGCCCATCAACGTATCGGAGGGATGTTGTTCGCGTGCTGCTGTTGTGTCGAACAAAGAAACTTTAAAGTGGGTGATTTTTAAATGGAGTTTGGTTAGACAAAGGGAATCCGCCGCCTTCTTGTCATGCATGTGCTGCGCCAAGGATGCTCTGGTTTTATAATATCTTAACGTGCGTTATTACGTGCACTGGAACATGCTGCAAAGTGTTTGTCTCTTCGTCTTCTTCTGTTTCTTCTTCGTCTTCTTCTGTTTCTTCTTCTTCTGTTTCTTTTACTTCTTCAGGTACTACAGAACTGTTTGGGACGCCTTTTAATTTTGCTTATTCATGCACACACCAACACCTGCACGCAGACCAACACACACATGCATACACGCGCGCACGATCACACACACACACACACACACACACACACACAGCATTACATGCACACAAACCAACACACACACACTAATCTAAATAACGAACTATAGATGAAGTGTGTGTGTGTGTGTGTGTGTGTGTGTGTGTGTGTGTGTGTGTGTGTGTGTGTGTGTGTTGTGGAAGCGGTTCCTCTGTTCACACAGTTTAAGCTTCGGGCTCTCAGAAAAACATTCCTCCACGCTGAACGCACCGCGAGCTTAGAGAGGTCACGAGGGCCATGAGGGGGACTGGTTCTCAAGGGGTCTGAACTGGGAACCAGTGGCAGGTTCCTCGTCTCGTTCCCCGGCTCGAGGCCGGCGGCAGCGGACCGGCCACACGCGCTTCCTGCCTCCTGACGTGGAAACTCTGAGGAGAAATTAATCACAACTGTGAAATGACTTGAAAGAGACTTTTTGTTTGTCTCAGCGGATGATTCAATAACGTGGTTAAATATTGTTTTGGCGCTCATAAATCTGGAGCCCTGAAGGCATCACGAGATCAGTTAGATGTTGTTTGTCTTCGACAACAACAACGAGCTCCCGTGAGCGTCATACTTTATCCATTAATGTGCATCTTCATCTTCCTCTGAGGAGAAAGCTCCACTTTTGTGCTTGAGAACCAAAACGTCAAAAAAAGTTTGATATTTTATTTATTGAATCTTTTTTCATACTAAACATCTCCTATGTCACTTTGCTTGCATCGTCTGGGGATGAATAAAGTACATCCATCCTTCCTTTCTTCCTTCCTTCCTTCTAATCAGAAGCTTCCTCTGCAGGATCCAGACCGCAGCTCCTGATGGCGGTTTATGACGAGAACATTCTGAAGAACCGGTTCTACGCGGCGCTGGAGAACCAGAGACCCGACCTCTGCAGTCGCGTGGCGGAGCTGCACGGCATTGTGAGTCTGCTGGGGGAGTGGGGGGGGGGGGTAGGGGGTGAGTGAGAGAGTGAGTGTGAGTGAGTGAGTGAGAGGGTCAGGAGACCCAGTGTCTGAACAACAAGATCGTTTTAGAAAAAAATGGCTGCCTGGAAGGCAAATTTTATTTGTCTTCTCGAGTCGAGGCTCAACCGCAGAACTGAACCTGGTAGATCCTCTGAGTGGAGACTTTCCCAGTCAAACCAGTTCATGGACCAGCAGACCAGTCTGGTTTCAGACTAGCAGACCGGATCACACTCCTCACTGGTTTCGATGTGACGAAGGGAAAGTCCATTATTTAGCTTTCAGACCACTTCCTGTCTTGTGATTCCACGTGTGTGTGTGTGTGTGTGTGTGTGAGTGTGTGTGTGTGAGTGTGTGAGAGAGAGATGTTTCTAAAAAAAAAAGTCAACAAATATGGATTGAAGCAGAATATTCTGAGATAAAACATTTAATCTATTTTTGATTTGTTCAATAGTTTTGGACTTCACACACACACACACACACACACACACGCACACGCACAGTTGGTATGATAGCAACCTCTACCCAGCATGCAGTTCTGCGGTGTAACAGTAAATAGAGTCCCCCTCTCACCACTGTACATAACACACACGTGTGTTCTGACCGCCTGCAGGTTCTGGTGCCGTGCTGCGGGAGTCTGACCCTCAGCAGCTACTCGGACTCTCAGTTCGACAGCTACGTCCTGCAGCCGACGGAGGACGGCTACCAAACTGTGGACGGAAAGGTTGGTCCTGAGAAACGCCCCCTGGTGGTCAGGAGAGAGAATGCAGCTTTAACACATGAAGCATAGACTTCTATACAACCAGAGGAGTCGCGTCCTGCAGCTTTAACAAAGCTTTTGCTTGAGCTTTACGCTCTAAAGTCCAGTTTCGATTCGGTTGAAAAATAGACGCCCCGATATCTATTTTTCTTGTTTGTTCTGTTTTAGAATCTTGTGACTTTCTGAAAACAAGATGCTCCAGTTTGCTTTTCCAAAAGCGTTGATAAGCACAAGCCGTCAATATTCAGTTCTGATTGCGAAGACGTCCCATGACAACCAGTCATCTATCACCACAAACACAAACACACACACACACACACACACACTCTGCAGTTTATTCTGACACAATCTGGCGTTGGTTCTTTGCTGCGTGTTGCAGGAGGTCCGGATCCAGGACCGGCGGGTCCTGCTGGGCTCCGGCTTCCCGGCTCCCTCCTCGGTGCCCATCCTGTTCGAGGAGACCTTCTACAACGACCGCGAGCAGAGCTTCAGCATCCTGTGCATCGCACGGCCCTTGGAGGCGGAGCCGGCCCCGGCCGAGTCCGAGTCTGGCCCGCCGGCGCCGTACAGCCTGAGGAGCCTGGAGGACGTCCGGGCCTTCCTGGGCCGCCACGGGCAGAAGCTGGACAAGTTCATCCTGGGCTTCGGCCAGGCCTTCAGAGAGCAGGAGAGGAAGGGGCTACGACACCACATCGTAGGTGGTCTTCCTCTTTCCTCCTGCACTTCCTGTCTTCTTCTTTCCTTCTGCCACTTCCTGTCTTCCTCTTTCCTTCTGCCACTTCCTGTTTTCTTCTTTCCTTCTGCCACTTCCTGTCTTCCTCTTTCCTCCTGCACTTCCTGTCTTCCTCTTTCCTTCTGCCACTTCCTGTCTTCTTCTTTCCTTCTGCCACTTCCTGTCTTCCTCTTTCCTCCTGCCATTTCCTGTTCCTGTCTTCCTCTTTCCTTCTGCC